>NC_136700.1:7191845-7791845 GCF_947650265.1 Symphodus melops
TGGTAACGATGTTGTCCTTATTTTGGAACGAAAGCCACACACAAAAACGTGAGCACTGCTGTGATTTGCTGCGGCAGCCTCAGGCCTTCGAGACAGATCGTCACATAGACGGAGCAGGAGTTCAGTAAAGTGAAGTCTTTGTCAGCTTGTAAATGAAACCTAGAAACTCTGAGGATTAAAAGATTGAATTGTAGAGTCAACAAAAACCGCATGTGCGCAGCTTCTTTTTTCCTGTAACACTACACTTCAATCTGCAGCTACATTACTGCTATCTGAACTGGAGGTGATGACAGATTTCAGCTCTAACTCTAAGAGGCCGTACATGTCTTTTGAACAGCGATGAGAAACCTCTAAATAAATGCATGTTTTACACTGAACCAGTTTACATCTACCTTTCAGCTTTTACCTTTAATTGAGGTGAACTGACTCTTTATTGTCACTGTGAGTTTTTTACTTGGGTTTTGTAATGGACTGAAATTGATTCCGATGCCTCTATATGACCTAGAAAAGCAAAAGAGGAGGCCGTAATGGACCAGATACATATATTCAATGTTGTCATTTGTAATGCCTGAAACAACTGCTGAGGGGTAGTCGTCAGTCGGATTCATTTACAGCGAGCTGCAGACAAAGATTGTTGTTGAGTTATACATCTCTTTTTTTCTGTGTTAACACACAGCAGCTAGCTAGCTAGGAGTAGTTTTTATGTCTTTATCTTTTATTTAATTACCATCTTTGAACCCTCATTCAGAATCTCTTCTTTGTAAAGTCTCTGTGTTGTTGGACTCGTTTTATTAGATTCCTGTTGACAGACCTCGTATTTTCCCGGCGTGTCAGTCATCTTGTTTGTTGTGTGGCTGTGCTGGAGCTCGTCGGCCCTTTCAGACGTACACTAGGAGATCAATTGTCCAACTGTATTTCCTTTACGCCAGTGTTTTATAGGCCCCTTCCTGTCTGCAGAGAGCCGACTTCCTGTGTCTGAGAGGGGCAGTAAATGGATGGCACCTCTGATGCATTCTCTCCTGCATGGAGTGAAGGAAGGAGGGAGAGAGAGTGAGAGAGATGAAAGGATGAAGTAGCGGGCAGAAAAATAGAGATGACAGGAGAGACAGATTGGCGGAGAAGGGGGGCATCAAAGAGTGCCATAAAGACCGTCTTTGTGCTAGATTATTGATGTTTTTACACGCAGTGGCAATTTCTCAGCAGAGCCCAACTTTTTATATGCTAAGAATGAATCTATTTTATCCTTGTGGTTTCTGTCACCCCCCCCTCTCCTCCCTCCTCTCCGTGCTCTCTTACTCAAGCCTTGCTCTCTCCCCCCCCCCCCCCCCCCCCCCCCGGGTGCAGCGTGCCCCAGTGGCCAGACATTCCTGCCTAATAGGGCTGCTTAATGAGGAGTGGGTTGTGTGTTGGGGAGGATTTTAGTGGGGAAAACACTTCAGAAATGGTGGGAAAAAAATAGCGAAAAGTTGCAGTTGCTACAAAGTGTGAACGCCAAGATTTCCTGACTCAGTATCTCTGTCTGTGACTCTGTTCCCTGCTCCCTTTCTCTTGCCTTCTGTCTGCCTGTGCAGGAAACTCCAGGAGAGCCAGGACTCCATGTCCTCAAGGTTGGAGGAGGCTGAACACAAGGCCCAGTCCCTACAGACAGGTACCAGCCTACTCACACTGTACAGCCGGGACTGTTTTTAAACAGCTAAGAAAACAATGGCGTCCTTAATCCTAAACATGAGGTGACGTCGGCCTCCTGGGTTCCTCCCAAATGAACATAAAAAGCCTTAATGTGCTTAATCTGGACTATGCGGTTGTGATTTGACCTGTGCATCAAATAACTGCATGACTCTTTCCTCGTCTTCTACAGCACTTGAAACAACTCAGGCCGAGCTCTTTGATTTGAAGACAAAGTACGACGAAGAATCTACAGCAAAGTAGGTCTCCTCCTGATCTATCTGTATGTTTTCGGGGAGTCTCTCCCCCCACTCCTCCATAGTCAGTCTCTGACATAATCATCCTGTTTGAGTGAATCTTCTTGCCTGGAAACTCCCCCCCCCCCTTCCCTTCTCTCCCCAACAGCTGGATTGTCTCCCATATTGCTCAGCTGCCTCCAAATCCCAGCATTACCCACACACTGTAAATACTGACAAGGGTCTGCCGCTACAGCAAACGCCAAAAATAGAGCTCTTTTTTTTTTTTTCCTCCTTAATTCTTTTTTTCTTAGTGGTGCAGGCGGAAATGCTCTGAATCGTCAGGGTCAGGACCATGGGCCTGGAGCCCGGTTCACTTCTACCTGTAAGATTAGGTAGCTTCAGTAAGTTGAGCTCTGGGCATCTATCAGTATTGATCTCATGGCAGTGGCGAGGACGAGAACAGAAGCTTTTCCATGTCAGCACTCCACACTGTGAAATGGCACTTTATGACATTCTCACTCTGTGTCCCTCAGGGTTTAGTACGGGGACCCACTCGAGCACCAGAATCCAAAGTTTTTTACATTCTGAGAGGAAAAACAAAGCCTTTCATGGTGTCTTATCCCAGTTTCCTTGAAACATTAAATCCTTCTTTATAATCTCACACTGCTTATAGAATGGTCAAGGGCACCCTGCGTGCGCCTTCTCCACATCAAGTGCCACGGCGTATCAACTTGGCTTTTAAGGTTTTCCCCCACCCCATTTACCAGGCCCCAAACTCACCGTGTCTCTCCATTAACAGAGTTGTTAAATTGATTGGCTGTTAAAAACAGATCGATCGTCCCCTCTCTCTCTCTCTCTCTCCCTCACAATACTTTGTTTTCCCATTTTCTGCCTTCCTCACTCCTACACTTTGTCTTTTATCTCCTACATTGTACATCTGAGAGTGTGAAGGGAAAGGCCACATGAAGATATAGCATGCAGTGTAAAGGCACCAATCAATAGGTTTCATAGTCTATCAGATGACCCCCCCCCCCCCCCTCTCTTTGTCTATGTCCTCTTCTTCTATCTTTCCTTTTTTTACGCTTCCTTCTCTTCTTCCGTCCTTGTCTGTTCCTTTTATGTCGGACAAAAACTCATTTTGAAAAGACATATAGTAGGCCCCATTTGCTTACAAAAGCTAATAAACACATGCCAGCCCACATTCACACACACACACACACACACACACACACACACACACACACACACACACACACACACACATACACTCATACAAATACGCACACTCACTCATGAGCCTGAGGCAGTCAGGGTCCTTGACTATGTGGCGTGCTGTGATCTGAAATTTTAATGCAACGCTTTAAAGCACACACAAACCCTCTCTAACCCTGCACCCTCCCAGTCCTTGGAGTCCTTCCCCCGTTTACTGCTTGGCTGAGCAAATCGCCAGTGTTTGGCTGAACACAACTTTTAACCCTTTGACTGCATATCTTTTGGCTCTGCTAAAACTCAAACGCCATACATATCATGCACTCTCTCTGCACAAAAACACACACACACACACTCACACTCGCTCTAAAGTTTCCACTAAGGAGGACATTGCGTGACAAATCCCCCCTTCCTCTTGCTGCATTCGGGTAATCTGCCTTTTAAAATACACACTTGTGCACACACAAGCAGACGTACACACACTCCCTGAGAATTTTGGTCAATGTTGCAGTGTGAGTGAGCGAGTTGTGGCGGGAGGCGGGCTTGCAGATGTAGTGTAGCCCCCTCTCTGTGTTGCCGCTGTGAGGGTCTGGCCAGGCACGTTTTTACCCGTTTAGTCCCTGTTAAAGATTAATGATATATTGATCCCCATCCCCACAGGATTCTGTGTGTGTGTGTCCGTGCTTCTCTCTATGTGTCTGTCTGGCTTTATCTCGGCTTGATAACGTTTCGGGGAAAGCATTTAATTACTGATAATTAGGCAAGAGTCAATAGGCTTTTCCTGTGTCCATCTCAAGCAGACACGCACGCACACACACACACACACACACACACACACACACACACACACACTGACACACTCGAACAGCTAGCTTCTTTTTAAGCCTCCTTGAAATCCCCAAGGTAACACGCTGTGAAAAACGCAATGTGGAGAAAGCCAAGGAAAGAAAAGGAATGGAGTGATGAAAGCTAGAGGGCAAAAAAGCAAGTCGGGCTGTGGGCTACAGCGAGGAAGACGGGGATAAGAGTGTGATAGAGGAGGGAAATGAAAATCTAAATCAGGGGAATATCCTGCTGGCACTGAGGACAGAGGCCGAGGAAGAGAGGGCGAAAGATGAGAGGGGGGGAGGGAGGGGGGCGGAAAAGATGAAAGGAGAAAAAGTGGAGGGCAACGGGAAGGGGGGAACAGGGTGGAGGGAGAAGGAAAGAGGGTGGAAAAGAAAAGGAGCAGTTGAGTGAGGAGCAAGGAAGAGAGAGAGAAGATGATAAGAGATGAAAAGGCCTGTGTGAGATGGAGGAAGTACAGTAGGGGCTTAGAGGCTCTGGGCTCATTTCAGAAGTCCTACAGTACTCACTGATGTCACTGGCTGCACACATCGACTTTCTTGGTACAAAAGAGTGTGTGTCTGTGCGTGTGTGTGTGTTGTGTTATGTGTAAAAACTTGAAGTGCATCCACTCTATAGCTCCTCCCTGTGGCTCCTGTATGAAGTTTTGTAATTCAATTTTTGGGGGCATAGAATCTGGACTATCATTACTTGGATCCCCCCCCCCCCCGCCAATCCTTTACCATTCAGTGCTCGATGGTGATTTAATTCTTCTGGGTGCACTCATCACTATGGACAGCTCCTGCTCTGCCCAATGACTGACTGACTGTATCAGGATATGCAGAAAATCCCTTCCCTGTGATCTGATTTGGCCCGCAGCCTCTAGCTTTGCCTTTATAATTCCCAAATACAGCCAAATCCAAAGGTTATTTAAGAAGACTTTGTGCATCTGTACTTTGATTAAATGATCACATTTGGAGCGGGAGCAGTGGTGTATTTGGGTTGCATTACTACCCATAAACGCTCTCCATTACAAGCTTTTCTGGCTTGTTGGCTCTCTGACCTTAACATTCGTGTGTGAGGGAGTGCGATTGAGTGCACACGTGGGTCCGGGCACACTATAGCTTAAGACAGGATAAAAGCTGGTGAGGTAGTGTACTATTATGTTGCTTAAATGCATACTAGATCCTTTTAACTGTTGGGGAAAAGAATAAAAGCGGCGAGTGAAAAAGCTCTCCCACCCACATCTGATTCTTTTTGCTGCATTGCCAGTGGCACAGTGTTGACCTAATATCAACTGTGTCTGTTTTGTTAAACACATTCAAATCAGTAGTACTCAAGCCTATGGGACATTACACTGTTTCTCATACCGTCACACACAAATACAAAAGCTGCGTGGGTTATTCAGTTCATCCATCCAAAGACTGCAGCCAAATCAAAAGGTCCTAATGGACGCAGCAGTGCACATTTGCGCTTACGTCTTTGCACTCAATGCAGCCCTTGTGTCCTTATCAGCACGTCTTAAACAAACACGCGCATGCTTACACTGGACTACAGGGAATGAGTCGGCAGGATTGCCATGCACATGGGGTTTTGTAACTTCGTCATGCAGTTTAATGGACTCATAATGTGTCATAGAGCGCAAGCTACACGCTGACATCAAATTAACAGAGAGCTTCATCATATTTTGGGTAATTATGCAGGCGTGGCGTCTAATCATACGTTTAATGCAAAAAGCTTCCGAAACTTTAAAACCAGTCATATTTGTGTGTTGTTTAGTTGCTTTCCTTCACATCTTTGTCATCGTTTGTCCAATCTCGTCAGGTGTTCATGTCCCTTTTTAAAAAAAAAAAAAAAAAAAAAAACTGGTTATTAAACTATTTTTCCAGAGTCCAATAATATGTGGTATTACGGGGATGTATTCCTGCTGCCTGACCTCTAGCAAGTGAGAGGTGAACCATGGCCTCCATCCAGACCATTAGTCAGACACAATCATACAGCTTCATAGCAGATTAGTCTGCTGTATTAGGACTTAGAGCTCTATTAATGTAATCCCTCTGTTTTAGTGTGGCCCGGGTTTTAGGGGCTTACATGTGCACGCACCCACACACATAGACACACACGCACAGGCACACACACTTAAATACATGTATGCATGCACGGATACAAGCTGTTTGGGTTATGGAGTTCACAATCAATGGATTAAGGTGAAATTTAGACAGTAGCTTAATGGACACGACAACAGGCATCCTCTAAATGTGTTTTCTCTGAACAATCGCACGCATGCACGTGAAGTGTGCAGAGTTCATATTCAGCCATGTTTATTCATCCATCACTTGTTTGTGTTGGTGTTCAGTGAGTCTTTTTCAAAAGCACCGCCCCACGCTCTGTTGTAACCGTTTTAATGTCCTTCTCAGGGCCGATGAGATCGAGATGGTGATGACTGACCTCGAAAGGGCAAATCAGGTAACTCCTCCACATCCTGTTTATTTTTTTACACGACCAAATTGTAGTTGTTTTTTAAACACAGAGAGGGGAAAAAAAGCTGAACGCATTGACTGGAATCACTCAACTGAAAATAAAAAAAAAATGTGTTTGTTGATGCGTTCGTTGATTTAAATTATCTAGTCAAATGTTATATTTCTGTTCCCTGTTCAACCAATGTTCTGAGAAGACCCTAACCAATACTATCTTCACTACACTGACTGACGTATTGTGTGTGTGTGTATTAAAACCCTGATGTAGGTAAACAGTTTCGCAGAGTGAAATGTTCCTTTAGTGTGTAGAACATGGACCCATAACTTTATTTTGATCTGATCCCACACACTGTCCTTAAATAATGTCTCGAGTGGAAACGGGAATTAATCTGCCACTGAAAATAGTCCCCAAACACACATTTAATTTCCTTCTGTTTAAGTAATGTTTGTTAAATTTTTTTTTGTTGTTTTCACAGCACTGTAAAACTCTTTAATATATATTATTTAAATCTTTCTTTTAACATCTTCACGTTTTTAGTTCGTTCACTGAAAGGAAAAAAAAACAAACAGATGACGGACTTAAGCTGGGCCCAGACTGCTGGGGTTTAAACTGATTGATCCCTGATTTACACCGCTTGGTATTAGAGAACACATGTGATCAAATACCCTGAAAGGTTCCCATGTTTTAGTAGTTTCAGTTTCACAACTTCCAGAAAATGCTTTAAGATTGTTCAGGGCTGCACTGATGAGTTGGAGTGTAAGAGACGACATAATAGCTGATGTTTCGGTTCAGTGGTATTAAACCTGCTCTCTGTGACGTTGAGACAAATGTCGTAAATCTTGCTTTTGTTTACATTTGCATCTTCGTGGGATCAGATGAGGTGGTGCTTTGCTCCCTCTCACTCAAACTATAACTTCAGTGAAATAATTAAGGATGTGATGCATCAGATCATTTGTTTGTATGTCTTTCTAAATTAAGATTACAGAGGAATATATGTGTGTGAAGCAGCCTGGTTATAAAGTCTAATAAAATCTATTTTAAAAAGTCCTGAAGTCTGAGAAGAGAAGAAGCTGAGAGAGTTGTACAGTTCTGAGAGATGGAGCCATGTAGTGATGGTTTCAGTCTGTAAGGGATCTTTTGAAACCCCTAAAAATGTGAAACATCCCCAGTTCTGTTCTAAATAATGAACAATATAATGATATAATAATGATATCCATACAGAATCTATGAAATGAAGCTAGGATGGACAAGTGTGAGTGCTGAATGATTAGAACACACCTACTGTACATAACCCGTCCAGCTAAATAAAACGCGCCCCGCAGTGCACCCTCTGCCCTTGTTGTAAATATTCCTTTGGTATCTGTTAATGTCATTGTTGTTAACTTTCATTATTAGCCTCAGAGTATGATTTGTGGCTAAAGGGGTAGCGAAGGCATGTAATGTTAATATTAGCCTAAAGGTTAGCATTCAGACTATAATGCCACACACACACACACACACACACACAGACACACACACACACACACACACACGCACACACACGCACACACTCTTCACACTTCTGAATTGAGGTTTACAGTGGATGACAGCATAGCCTCCAGCTCATTCACAGACTTTTTATACGCTTTTATAAGGAGAAAATGGAAAACAGGATTTTTCTTTTGCGGCGAGCATTCAAACTCCCACCCAGTCAATAACAGCTCTCAATATGGTTGCAATTAGAAACACTGTGGATTCGACTCCCTGTGACTCCTAATGACGGCAAGCTGGCCACTGTTGCAGATGAGTCCCTGCTGGAGTTTTGCTATAAATACAAGGCAGCGGGTATCATCTCAATTCTCAGGACTAATGTGATATTTTCAATTAAGACAACAAAAACCCACCCTCGGCCATTGTTGCATTCTCTCTGCCCTCCTCTTGTTCTGTAGTATTTGTTTATGCTGGAAGCGACACTGACACACGGTTGGCTGGGAGGGGAAGATGGTGTATTGGAAAACTTCCTTCCTTTAATTTGATTGCCTTTTTTATAAACCACTTTCCAAACACTTGAACAGTGAATGGAGTTCAGCTTTATACTTTAGAAAAGTGACTGAGCGTGAGGAAAATGTTGAGATAATTATAACCCAAGAAATTAGTAATGAAACCAAACCATTCCATACCTCAAAAGTCTTTGTTAGATGTTGGGAGGGGGAGTACGTCAGTAAGGACACGAGAGCATTTCTCTCCTTTCAGAGTCTTTTCTAAATGTGCTCATATTAGGTCTGTTTTTTAGCCGGTCTCTAGCAGGACATTGAGACACGTTCGGAGGACTTATTTACAAATTAAAAAGAACGACTGAATTGAGGCATACATTTATCATGTTTGACAATTTCAGACTCTACGCTGGTTGATTTTTCCGTCAACATTTCCTTTTCTCCTTCCAGCGAGCAGAAGCAGCTCAGAGAGAGACGGAGTCGCTCAGAGAGCAGCTGTCCTCAAGCAGCCAATCACAGCCGCTCAGCAGCCCTGCCAAGGCCGACCCCGACACGGTAACACAACCTACTGCTTTACCGATTCATTGAACGACTTGCAAAGAGGTATCGATAGGCTAAAAGATCCGCTCGGCCCGTTTATTCTGAGGGAGATCAGCTGTTAAAGCTCCAGTTTATGGATCAGTGTGGTCACTGGTCTTAAGCTTTAGGCAGGGGAGTCATCAATGACACACTGGCCTGTTGTCTAATGTATTGAGTTCTAAGAAAAGGTCGCACCTCCTGATTAGTTTATTGGTTCATAGATTTTTTGAACTCATAGAACGGACTGAAGAGGTGAGACTTTAGCCAGAGAAACATGGTGGGATTCTGACTCCATTTTGATTTTGAATTTGGGCCAACGAGTAGCTAGATTGCGAGTCTTTTGTCATGCTTTGTTCAGGGGGTTTCATGTGCCAAACACAGCCCAGTCTGCTGCTCCTGACAGGCTGGAGGAATTATCTGGCACGTTTTAAATATTGGTTATAGAACTGCACACACTCTTAAAGTCAGAGCAGAGCCACGCGTCGCTTCCCCAAATTCAGGTTGTCTTTTTTTTTTTGTCTCCTTCAAAAACTGGCTAATAGCATCTGAAAGCACCGTGTTAACAGCAGGCATGCCTGTTTGATGCGTTTCCCAAAAAAAAAAAAAGATATGAAAGGGAGAAACGTTGGCAGTACAGTGTGAGTAGTTGAACATGTGTGAAACTTGACAAGAGCGCTTCACTTGTACAGTTTGAGATGACACTCCACCACGACTTTTAAGCAGTCGTACAGTTTATTCCCGGCCTTCGTCAGAACGCGTCGACTTCTTCGACCCCTCAGGACACTTTGATCGGTCACCGTCTCAATGCTTCTTGATAAACAATAATCATCACATTGATTGTCTCCTGTCAGGCTCAGATGTATTTATCACTGCAGTGATTTATCCAACTGCAGGACTTTGTGTAAATATTCGTATCGGTAACATGATGCTTACATGAAGCTGCCATTTGGCCTTCAGGAACAGGATTCAGAGGGGGCATCACACTCAAACCTGGAGGTGGAGCTCAGGGCCAAAGAAAGAGAGAGTGCCCAGCTGGTGGAGGACGTCCAGAGACTGCAGGCCAGCCTTACCAAACTCCGAGAGACCACCAGCTCCCAGATCACCCAGCTGGAGCAGCAGCTTAGCACCAAGACTGCCACTCTCAAGGTACAAAAGAAAACAAAAGCAAACCAACAGAACACACATCGTTAGTTTATACTTTCAAGACTGTTGCTCATTTATTTTCTAATAAAATGTCTGCATTATGTGTTCTGATCCCACCTGTAACTATAGAGATCCAATTACTCGCTTTGTTCTGTCATCTGGAGACGCCATCTTTTATTCTCTTACTTATTTTAACGATACGCCATCTCTTTGTCATCGGCAGGAACTGGAGGAGAAGCTGCAGAATCAAGCCGACTACGAGGAGGTGAAGAAGGAGCTGAGGTGAGGAGCATGCAAAGAGAAGAGTGTGTGACTGTGTTTGTGTGTGTGTGTGTGTGTGTGGATGCTTCAAAGATCTATTTAATGCATGCCTTTGATGTCTCTAACATTGTTAAAGAAGATGCGAGTCTTCATTTAGGAAGTGTAATTCAATTGAGCGCCCTCATGAAGGTGAAGCTTTGTTTGCCTGTAGCTCTTCATTTCGTGTTTAACTCCTTACCCTGACATCGTTTCTCTGTCCTTGAGAAACAGAAATAGAAAGGTTAGCATGCTGCATGGAAGATTTGTTTCTTTTGATTGAGATTTATTTTTTTTATTATTATTTTTTTCCCTCTCTTTTTCCTCAGTATCCTCAAGTCTATGGAGTTTGGCACAGCTGACTCTGTGCAGGTAAAAGTTGACTATAAGCACTCGACATTACACATGAAGTTGCACTAAAAGGTTTCGATCAAACAAAAGTCGGAGTTAAAGTCGTTTTTCTTTTTTTTTTTTCTAACCTCATTGTGATTTCTCTCCATCAGGACTCTTCCAAACCTCTGGAGGTGCTGCTGCTGGAGAGGAACCGTAGTCTTCAATCTGAGAGCGCCGCTCTGCGCATCGCCAACACCGAGCTTAGCGGTAAGTCTTCCCTAATGTCAGGTACCAGTTCAGTGTGTGTGGGGGGGAGGGGAGGGAGGGGGGGAGTCCAGCACTCATGGAAGCTTAGATAAGGACTCAGCAGCAGTACATACTGTGTGTATTGATGTAGATTTTTCTTTTTCTCTGAGAATACTTAAACATGTATTTCATGTGTTTTTGAAGTTTTGGGTATTGTACAAAAGAAATGCAAATATCTGTCATGCTACCGACATTGTTAAAGCTCCACACATCATGTGGGGAACGTCTGTCTGGTGTCTGTGCAAAACCTCAGCAGGAGGTCAACCTGCACAGAAACAAAGTTGCAGTTTACAGGAAAAGGAGGACAGCATCTCCCCCACATCAGGTCTCCTGCCCTCTGCAACAGTGTTTATGGGTTTGAAATGTCATTGCTTAAGGCTTGAATAGTTGAATAGCTTTGAATTGATTAACATTCACAGTAAGGGGAGCTTACTGTCTTACTCAATCACGTTAAATCTTAATGGTTATGCATAAGAATATTTCTCTCCACCGCCTGTCAGCAAAATGGATTCCAGTAGTTACAAGACTTGGAAAAATAGTATGTGTTTTTTTTTTTTTTTTTCCATTCAGCCATAAAATGTTTTTTTTTTTTTAAATGACTGCTCTTGCTCCATGTTCTGATCCTGGATGTGTTTCTTATGAACTAAAGACTATGATACTGCATGAAGGATGGATTAATTCAGTGTTTAGGAACCCTCAGCTGCAGCAGCACAGAAGAGGACTCACATGGTGTATTGGCTATCTAAGGACATCGTTTTACCCTGTCCAGTTACTTCCACTCTGCCTGCGAGAGAGAGAGAGAGAGAGAGAGAGCAACTGAGCCGTGGGCCAAGCTAATCTGCCTAAGTGGCACAGTGTCAATTGTTTTGTTTGTCCTTTTTTTCTTCCAGGCTGTAGCTTACAAGAAAGGTTGAAATCACAAATGCATGGGCACTTTGTCTGGGGGGGTTGGCAAAAAAGGAAAAACAAAGTTCACTAATTTGGAAAAGACTTGATTAAGATAACTTTTGTTATTTTTTTTTGTCTCTCTTTTTTTTTTTTTTTTTTTTTGGAACCCCTTTTTTGTTGACTCCCCCCATAATGCATGGTGTGTTTGACCTTTCTTGTAGGGTCAGCCAGGCGAAAAGGGACAGAAGAGTCTGAACCGAAGGAGGAGACCGTGCCCAGCAACCCTTCTTCCTCGCCCCCTCCTCCTCCCCCCTCTCTCCCTTCATCCTCCCAGCTCCCTCTGTCTCGCTCTCACACGGATCCCCTCAACACTGCCACCACCACCAGCAGCGAAATGCACCCTTTCACTCCTACAGGCATTGGCCAGGACTTCTACTCCCCTGTTTTCCCTCTTGTTGGGGGTAAGATGGCTTTGAACTCTCTGATACAGCGGCAGCTGCTCCAGACCTTCTACTCCAAAGCATTGCAGGAGTCATCTGGAATCCCCAGTGGGGCTCTACTGTTCACCCCATTCACCCCCACCCTCAGCTCCATCCCTACCTCCACACCAGGCTCTGCTGCCATCCCTCTGGCAGCCAGCAGCCCACAGCCACCCCCAGCCAGCCCAGACATGGCTCCTGTTAACGGGAGCAGCACAGCCGGCAGCGCTCCATCCCCGTCGCCCAGCCACTCCGACGCCACCACGGGAAGCATTCTGGACGGGGAAGATATGGACACAGCAGAGATCGCCCGGCAGGTGAAGGAGCAGCTGATCAAGCACAATATTGGTCAGCGTGTGTTTGGCCACTACGTGCTTGGACTCTCCCAGGGTTCAGTGAGTGAGATCCTGGCCAGACCAAAGCCGTGGAACAAGTTAACCATCCGGGGGAAGGAGCCCTTCCACAAGATGAGGCAGTTCCTCGCCGATGAGCAGAACATCCTCGCTCTGCGCAGCATCCAGGGACGGCAGCGAGGTGAGCTTGTGTGTCTTTGATGCGTCTGTGCTTATGAGTGTGTGTGTGTGTGTGTCTTGCATGTAAGTCTGTGTGTGTGTGTGTGTGTGTGTGTGTGTGTGTGTGTGTGTGTGTGTGTGTGTGTGTGTATAGCCCTGCACAGAGTCATTGATTAGCCTGTCAATATGGACTAGCTTTTTCTTTTTCTTTCTCTTTCCTGACTCCCATCCTGTGCCCCACCTGTGTGTTTTGTGTGAGTTCCCAGTCACGCACTGATCCCAAGAGCCTCCCTTAGCTATCGTTGTCAATACAGAAACCTTTCACACATCAATAGTATTGATCCGTGGGGGAACTAGGAGGTAGGCAGGGGTACTGTTAACTGCGGGTGGATTCGATTAGCCTGGGCCTGTTTTTGTTAACGCATCAGGACATTTCTGATTGACTGTGGTCTCTATGGTATAAAAAATAATTTAAACAGAGTCTTCCAACCTGGCATGCAATCTTTTTAAAAACTCAGGAAGTAGTTGGCCCTGTTTGATACTTACTGTGAGATCATTTACCTCTCACTAGTCTGTCTTTGTAGTAGAATCCTCTTCCTGTAAGAGGTAGAGGTTTGATTTCTACTGGAGGCACAGATGGTAAAGATCAATGCATCTATGGTACTATAATGTGCACTGGATGGAAGTGTTCTCACATTCCATATATTTGCAGATCATTATACGGCACCATATAGTCTAGCTGTAAAAGAAAAGAGGTTAAAAAAAAAACAAAAAAACACACAAGTGCTGTAACATAGTGTGTGGTATATTGTTTTTAACAGAGGGCTCAGGCCAGCCCCAGCTTAGCCGCGTGTTTCAGGATGCACCGAAGCGGAGAGCCCTCTCCAATACAGCCTCACACACAGGTCTGTCCCCTTCACACACAGATTCTAGCACGTACTGTCCTTGTGGCATGTTTGTGTTGGAGGTGAACTGTATCCATGGTGTGTGTGTGTGTGTGTGTGTGTGTGTGTGTGCGCTTGCGTGTCAATATGGAGTTTATTAATTTGCAAGAAGGAATACAGATACGTGTGCCTGGGAAGGTAACCGCACAGTTTCAGCGACTTACGTCAAAGGAAAAAGCCAGCATGTGTATTTAAGGTTTTTATTGCTAGTTGTTATTCTGTGGGGAGCATTTACTGTATGAACCCTGTAGCACATGTGCATGCGCTCCACATGAGCTCCAGAGGGACTAAGAAAAAAAAAACTGAAGTCAATCCCTCCAGTGTTGTAAGTTGCCTTGTAGCTCAGTGTTGGGAATGTTGTTCTTTGTGCTTTGCTGTGCTAAAATGATTTGATGTCTTTATGAGTTCGGCTGTCGTTCTCTTTAACTGCTCCCTCGTTTGTTATCGCTGCCTTTAGTCTGACAAGATTTTTCATCTCCTCCCGCTCCCTTTTCCTTTTCGTCCAGGTAACATTACCGCCCGTGTGCGTACCCCAGAGGCTGGTTCAGACGAGGCCATCAAGTCCATCTTGGAGCAGGCCAAGAGAGAGCTGCAGGTGCAGAAAGCTGGTGAGTTTCGCGCTGTTTTTAAATTCGTCCCTCTCGTCGTGAAGATGTTAAATATAGTTAGTTTATGTCGCTCATGAACCTTTCTGTCCCTCCCTCTACAGACTTGTCCCACGCACAGCCGTCGTACACAGGACTGAAAGGAGGGGGTGGAGGCGGGTTAGGAGGCGGAGGGGGGAGTGGGTCGGACGAGGCCATCCGCTCCATCCTAGAGCAAGCCCGCAGAGAGATGGAGGCCCAACAGGCTGCACTGGAGCCCATACTCAAAGCCTCGTCTTCCTCTTCGACTTCCTCGCTATCTCAAAGAGACCTCCTTACTGCCTCGCTCACCGCTCCTCTCCCCCCTTACAACCCGCTGTCACTCTCCCTCAAGAAGCCGCACAGCTCCCTCTTATCCTCGCCCTCATCCCCGTCTCCCATCCTGGACTTCAGCTCCAGTGTGAAGCGTGAAGGCCGGGCCTCTTCAGGGATCGACATGTCTACTGACGGCGCTCTCAGGCTGGGCCGCAGCTCCGAGGGCTCAGCCCGCTCCACGAGCTCTGGAGGGGTCGGCTACTGGAGGGAGCAGTGGTGGAGTAACATGCACACAGACCCCCGCAGGGCTTTAGGCAGCCAGACGGGAGAGGAGAACCACATCCAGGAGGACTCCAAAGAGGTGAGGGATGCAGGAGTAAAGAGTGTGTGTGTGTGTGTGTACGTTTCCTACCTTTGCTCTGTTTTTATCTCTGTTTTCACTCCACAGCGGTCGCATGTCTGAGCCTTTCTCTGCCTGTGTGTTTCAGGGAATATTGAGTGACAGTCTGTCTCGACACAAACCGTGGAACAAGTTGAACCAGAGGAGCCGAGAGCCGTACCTCCGCATGCAGCCGTGGCTCAATGGAGACCAAGGGCAAAACGCACACGTCCAGCAAGCTCCCAACCAAGGTAAACAAATCACAGACACACACACGTACACACACATTAGATTCAAACAAGCAGACTCCTTGGGCTAGAGCATTATTCTGAGAGCCTGATTAGAGCTAGTGGCTAGTTGTTACTGTCAGTCTGTCACTCACCCCACCCTCTGCCTCCCCCTCCCTCCTTCTCCCACCATCCCCCCCCCCCATCCTCAGTGCTGTGGCAGTGTCAGCCAGCAAGCTGCTGGTTTGTCATGTCATAGGCAAGTTAGTGTTGCAGCGCCAGATGGCAGCTCCGCATATGTGTGTGTACGTGTATGCGTGCGTGCATGTGTGTGTCTCTCTTTCTCTCTGGGGGTGTAAACAGCAGCTAATGTACACTGACAGCTCCTCATGACTGCTCTCTTCCAGCCTGCTGAGCTGCACAGCAGTACTACACAGACAGAGACAGGGAGATGAAGGAAAAGGAAGAGAAGCCAAAAAAGCTTCAAACCGAAAACTTAAGCACCTTTGCTGCTTGTTTAACAGGAATTAAATTAATTGATGTTGTGTGACTGAAGTCCCTCCCAAGCACAGCAGGAAGACGAGATGAGACTTGGTTTTCTCATGTAGTAACATGTCTTCTAACCTGGATGATCTGTCTCGCCCCGTCCCTTCTCCTCAAGCAGAGGGTACTCCGAAGACATCGGCAAGCTGCAGCCCCGCTCCAGAGTCGCCCCTCAGTTCAGCTGAGGAGTCTGTCAACGGTCTAACAGGGGATCCGCTCACTTCACAGTCCTCCAGTCTCAAACCTCTGTCTGAGGATCCCTCAGGTGGGGAGTCTCAGCCTGGCACCCCGCTGCCCCTGCCTGGTCATTCGGGTCTCAGCATCCAGGAAATGGTTGCAATGTCACCTGAGCTTGACACCTACGCCATCACTAAGAAGGTTAAGGAGGTGCTGACTGATAACAATCTTGGTAAGAAACACAGGAGGTGCTTTGTGTGTGGTTTAGTCGCTCTTTTTCTTCCCCCCACCCTGCTTTCTTTTCTATGAATTATTCAGCCTTTGAATCCGTTCCCTGAAATGACTTTTTCATTTCCTCTCTCTTGCCTAACCAGGCCAGCGTCTGTTTGGGGAGACTATCCTGGGTCTGACTCAGGGTTCTGTCTCAGACCTGCTGGCCAGGCCCAAACCCTGGCACAAGCTCAGCCTAAAGGGCAGGGAGCCCTTTGTCCGCATGCAGCTCTGGCTTCAGGACCCACACAGTGTGGAGAAACTGATGGACATGAAACGCCTGGAGAAGAAAGGTGTGTAGTGAGAGCAACATGCTTAAAAAAACCCCAAACAAACTCATCAACACAAAGCAGCATGCATTCAGATAGAATGAACAAAGCTCTGAGACAAAAGAAGACAAACACCGTCATGGCTTCAGCATGCGTTTATTTGATAAATATAATCACAAAAACACACAAGCAGCAGCCTTTGAGTGGCACATGCACATCTGCGCACACAAAATTCTTTGTGCAGGACAGCAGAGCATGTTGTGCAGATCACAGTCGTCTTGGTGTGATGTCAGTACCAATCAGGAGCGCAGACATCACACACTGTATTAGATGTGACAGCTAGGGGACTGCCAGGGGCCTGCTTACTCACAGTCATCAGCACTCCTCTTCATCATCATCGTCCTCATCATAATAATCACCAGTGTCTATAAGCTTGTATGTTTTTTTTTTATCATTTGTTAGCCATCAGCCCGCTCTATCACTCCCATCCTCTTTTGTTCCTCTCCGTTTGCGTGATGCGTTTAAGAATCGGCAAAGCCACGAGGCCTCGCCCTCCCCGCTGCCTCGCAGCGACCCGCGACTGCCCACTTGAAGCTCCCTCCGAGGAGACGGGATACGCATGTTTGAATCTGCCAGTAGACACGAGCGTCTAGGATCAGTTTAGCCCCACTATATTGCAAACTAAGCACAAGGGCAAAAAACAAAACTGACCTTACACCAGTGGGTTTGGGGCCTGAGCGGGCGGGGTTCAACTTCGTTTTAGATTATTGACCCCAAAGTAATGCATCCAAATAGCAATGGGGAGTAGTCCTGGCCAAAAGCAGAGCCTGGAGGAAAGACACAGACCTAGTCCAGGGTAACCGTATTTGACCCCTCAACCTCATGGTACAAGCCTGCAAGGCAGCACACAACTTTCCGAGCGGTCTAACCTTGCTCTGAGGGCCTTTTCCCTGCAACACTAATATATCTACTAGCGTGTATTGGGGTTGAGAAAATGTCAACCTCATGCAAAGCTGCCATGAGCTGTTCATTTTCAGCCACTGCTGCCCGGAGAGAAGAGTGCTGCTTGTTTGCTGTAAAATGGAAGAGATGCTTTTATTGTTAGAATCCCAGAGAAAGACAACAGCACCACCTAGTGGATGTTGTAGAGGGTAGCTGGATCCTGTTTTTTTTTTTAAATCAAGTCTGGTGTATAAGAGGTGAAAGAACATTATCAAGGAGCAATTGTTTATCAAACATGGGACATTAACCTTTGTTGATCTAGACCTTCCTACTGACACCTTCATAAAACGTTCATAGTTCAAGTCTGTTTAGCACTGAAGTTAAGCCAGACAGACACATGTAACTGTATAAGTATAATATACTCATTCATATTCTCTGTGTGTTTATCAGAAGTGTCTTTTCTAAAGCACTGATTTCCCCTCTTCTTTTTTTCTTTCTTTTTTTTCTCTGTTCAGCTTACATGAAGAGGCGGCTCAGCTCCCTGAGTGACAGCCATTCTGTGGACACTGGATTAGTGGGGCAAGATTACATGCAAGGCTCCCAGAGCCCGGGACAGCAGCACCTGAAGAAACCCAGGGTGGTGCTCGGCCCTGAAGAGAAGGAGGCTCTGAAGAGGGCCTACCAGCAGAAGCCCTACCCCTCCCCCAAAACCATTGAGGAGCTGGCCTCCCAGCTGAACCTGAAGACCAGCACTGTCATCAACTGGTTCCACAATTACAGGTCAGGAAAAGAGGCTAGCTTGAATGTTGCTTTGCAGTATCCAAATAAAAACAGTGAGTTTTGCTTATTATTTGAAGTCTCATAACAGTGGAGCTTAAGCCCTGTAATCTTACATGTGCAGAGCTGATTGTGACAGTTGATAAATGGACATTGGATGGATATTATCTTTCTTTTTCTGCCCTATCATCAAGGGACATGAGAAGACTTGTACAGTGTTTTGAGATCAGTAATATTTCAAATGTTTGACTTCCTGATTTGGATAGCATCGGTGAACTTGTGTGTCTCCGCCAGGTCACGTATCCGGCGAGAGCTCTTCATAGAGGAGATCCAGGCAGCTGGAGGGATGGGGCCGGGCAGTGACGGGGGCTCCCCTTCTCTCCGAGGTTCCAAATCAGGAGAGGGGGACAGCTGCGACGGGACAGAATCTGAGGGCACAGCGGAGACACGGCAAGGACTGGGCATAGGCCTGGAGGATCACAGAGGAGAATGCAAAGACCACGACATGGAGGCTGACTCTGAGGCAGGGGGCTCTAATAACTCCCCTGCCCAGCTGGACTGCACCACCTCAGGCTTAGCCGGGCCGGGCTCCAGCTGTGGGCAGGGTGGACTGGGTCTCTTCAGCCTCACAGAGGCGTCTTCAAGTAGCTCTGCCTCTAGTACAAACATCCCAGCCTCTGGCCCTGCCAGAAACCCCAGGGACAACAATCTGCGCAAGAAGAAAGCAGCCAATCTGAATAACATCATCCACAGGCTGGAGAAGGCTGCCAGCAAAGAGGATCCCTCAGAGTGGGAGTTCTAGCTCCCCCTGACCATCCCTTGTCCCTTTTGTCTCATAACCTCACAACCTCGAACCTTGGACCCCTCCTGCTCTGTTCCAGTTGGAGAGTGGACACAGCCAAAGTCAAGCTCAGCAGCCATTTTTATAGAAGCTTTCCCAAAAGAGGAAATAAAGTGGTTGGCAAAACCCTTAAAAGAAGATTTACTGAATACCTAGAAGAACAAAATAAGAGAACCTATGTGTCTCTCCTTTTTTTTTTTTTTTTAAACTGAGTTTTGTTTTTGTACTGAGAAAAGCACTTAGCCGTCCTGCTGGCCTTCGGCCCTGCTGTACCTCCCCCCCCTATCACCAGCCACTGGTGCACCAGACTGGTTAGTCCTGAGCTGGGGTCTGACCCGCAGCTAGGGTTGAAACCTGGACTCCGAAACACAGGCAAGGCCTGACACAGCAGCTGTCACAGTGATAGACACTGATAGATGATAGATAGAGACAGGAACTCTCTTACAAGAACTCTCACTTTCTTAAAGGAGATTTTTTCCGCTCTTCTTCTCACCTCCCAAGTGTCCACAAACCTCCCCTCACTCAGTGAGACGCCTCATTTTTCACACTGTAGAGTGACTGTTACAAACCCTTTGCCTTTTTCACTCACTGCGTGTGTGTGTGTGTGTGTGTGTGTGTGTGTGTGTTTGTATGTATGTTAGGGGTTGTGTCAGTGTGCACCTGTCTGTGTGTGTGTGTATACACACCCAAAAATGATGTGTGTACGTGTGTGTTCTCTTGTCAATGGCAGCACGTTTTCTTTTTTATCTCACTCCTACACTCTCAGAGGGTCGTGTTTGCCCTGCCGGCTCAGCTGCCATAGTTACTGATGTAAGAAAGATGAACTTTGACCTGTTGTTTCCCATATCCTATCCTGCTGACAGCCATGTGATGGCCAGAAGGATCTCTTAATTCCTTACAAACACACGCACTCATCTGAAGAGGAAGGACAGAAGGAAAGAACCCTCTTTTTGCGTCCTTAAACCCTTCTTTAAGGATGAAGGATGATCTCTTTTTTTTTCATATTGCAATTTGGTTGCCAATAAGAGATTGCACAGTCTATTGACTCTAAAGAGTACAAAATAGGGAATTTTAGGAATCATTTGTAATTAGTACAAAATAAGAGCAGAAAATAAGAGAATAACAAGTTACTGTTTAAAAAAAATTAGTACGGAAAAATGTTGCATTTTTGAAATACGATACGATGAATTCACGTAGTACTGTAGCTGTCTGACATGGTGATACTTTGTGTCTTTGTTGTGTTTAGGTTGTGAACGTCACAGCTTTCACCCAGCACTGGACCTGTTGGGTGTGTGTGTGTGTGTGTGTGTGAGAGAGAGAGAGAGAGTCTGTGTGTCTGCACCACCAACAAAATTTTCTCTGTTGACAAACACGTCTTTTTATAGGCCAAATCAGGAAGAGTGTGTGTGTGTGTGTTCAGTGTGCATTTGTATTTGCCTGCATGTAAGTCAGGGTCGAGGTCAATTCACTCCAATCTAAGTAGCAGATCAATAATCAATAATGACATTTCAGACTGATGAAGTAGGTTTTAATGAATGAATTGCAACGTACAGATCGTGTTCATCTGTACTCTCCGTCTGTTGCCGTCAAAGTGAATTCACCCCCACCCTGATGTGAGTAGTTAAACTCTCCTCCAGTCTCTCCTGTATCCAGGGATGTAAGTCTTTTTGCATTGAATTCTACTGTATACACTACAAATTCTAAGGCATATCACCTCCTCCCTGTCCCACACAAGCCCTCAGTGCCTGTCAGCCTACTGCCTCCCCTTTGTGTGTTTGTGTGTGTGTGTGTGTGTGTGTGTGTGTGTGTTAGCGTGGGTGCATGTACACACACGCCTGTCGTTACATGCGTGTGCACAATGTGTGTGTGTGTGTGTGTTTGACTGAGAAGTGTTCAGTGTTTCCAATGAGTGGGGTCATATTTCGTATCTACTTGCACACACTACTAGTGCACAACTGACACCCTTCTTTAAGCTGTTTGATGCGTTACCATTTCATTAATCTTCTCACAAACTAGTGTAATACTATGATTTACTGTAGCTTGGTTTTATTGCTATTTTGCATTTATAGTTTGGTTTTTATTCTGCTTATTTATAGGTGCTGTATTTTTCATTTAATGTCTTATCATTTGAGTTGTCTATTTTTTAAGGGATTATACTGTTCCTGAGGGCAAGTAACATTTTTATTAGACGTATAGACTGCCGGCAGTATTGGTTAATATTTACAAAGATGTACTAGTTCTCATTTGTTTGTATATTCATGAATCCTAAAGTTTAGTGTCATTTCAATAGCTTTGAAAAATGTGTTTTGCTACAGTTCATGCTCCCGTAAGCATTAAGCTTTTACCACAACAGTTATGCTCTTTAATTGCTAGCTAGAGAATCAAAAGGACATATCAAGATCAGTGAATATATTATAGCATATCCTTTCTCCTGTTTTCTATTCTCCAATCATGTTTATTATTATTATTATTTTTTTATTTTTGTCTCGGGCAAACCCAACACTAACGCTTGACAGGGCATGCAGCTTTTCTTAAAGGTATCGTTCGCCCACTCGTTCTTAATCACGTCATTAACAGGTCCAAGTGTGTACTCTTTGTCAAACAGGTCAAATGAAATGACCTAAACATGAGATCACATGTTAACTTGAAAGAGGTCATATCTGCCAAATTGAGATTAGAGAAGTGTACCAGCGAGCAGGAGTGCTACGCCACATTGAACAGATAGCCAGCCTATGATTATGCAGAATTTCTATTGCAGTCCATAAGAAAGCACTTATGAGGATCGTTTTCAAGACGTAACTCGGACAGGGTCTGGAAACACTACAAGAGAGTACCGTCCCAACATTCTGGGAAATGTATGCCTTTGAATAAAATAACAAAAAGTGGTTGTGAACCAAGCACAGACTGATATTCGCATCCTAACACTAAAAGTCAAACAAAAGATAGCTGAATCCATGTCCTGCTTTATGAGCTGTGTTCTTATACAGCAGCCCCTGAAGTCCTACTGCAGACAACAAAAACAGCCCATTCTCTTGTATAGCTGTACATATTCTGAGTAAACACCCATTTTGGTTTCTTTTCAAAACCTCCACTGTTGATCCTTCAGCCTGCCCTCTCCCTTAATGGTCATGTAGATATATCGGCAGCCTGTCAGACAAACTGATAAACCTGTTGCGTTAAGATGCATTAGGTAAAGTTGGATTTTCCAATGGATCTAATAATTGTAAAATTCCACAAACATTGGCTTTTCCTGAGGACGACTGATGTTAAACATCTGTCTTCTGCAAACACTGAAGGCTTCTCGCCTTCTGTCGGACTGCTCGGACTGGACAACCACAGTGTGTTTCATGGTGATGAATAGCTACTGTAAAGTATAAGCACTTAACCCATTACCCGTTTTATAGCCAGATCCATCAGCTCACCCGAACCATGTGAGATCATCAGATTTGTGCCTTTAACTGCCAAGCAGGGCACCAAACTAGTGATGTCATTAGATGTCGATGTTTCCACCTGATTCGGTCGTGATATATATCCCACTTCTTGATCCAAATCCATTTCTCATTCACTTCATGTTGGTACTTTGAAGTCTCAGCTCTCTGGAGAGGGTTGTGTATAATTGCTGGAGAAGCGTAACAAAAAAAAAGAAGAGGAACTAACGAAGAAGAAAAAAAGTGAACTTGTGTATTCTCATGGCTGACCTGTAGACATGTTTTTTCTGTCCGGGTCTTTTTTTCTTTTTCTATATATATTTTTTTTTTTTTTTTTTTTTTTTGCTGCCAGATAGTTCTTTTCCCACAATGCATTTCTTCCATTGTACATAATCTAACTAGCAGCAAAAGGCCAGAGCATTGAATGAAGGAGGAAGCATGCAGAAACAGCGTACACTGTAATAACACTGAATTTATTCATAGGGCATTTTGTATTTTTCTGTTTGTGTCAGGTTTGCTGTGACATTAATAAGTGGCACTACAGGTATTGATAATGATGTGTGCCAATTCGAAATGTTTATTTGGGAAACGAGACGTGTAAATACAGTCGATCAAGTAGCTATTGAGTCACTATTGTCACAGTTTGCTTTTGCTTTGAAGGCAGGAGGAGAGAAGGGACGATTCAGGACTTTTCCATGATCCACAGATATTTTTCTACAAATTTAAATCAGATGATTCTATACACTGTTGAATAACATTGTAAAGGTGTAACAGATGCTGTATATCATATCATGTTTCTGAAGTTGTAAAGCTTTACTGTATGATCTGTTGAAGTACTGGTTGTTCATTTGACATATTAGTTGTAATGGAAGCCCGAACAGCAGCACTGGTCACCATATTCAGGAAAAAAAAAGAAAAAAAGAGAGAAAAACCTCAGATGTTTTTGTAATACTTTTAGAATATATCTTATGAAGTGGGTTTTTGTACGGAAACACTTTCCGAATCAGTGGTGCTGTATGCATAGCACACTCAGTAATACATACACACATTATACAGCACAATACACTCATTCCCCCCCCCCCCCCCCCACTTTGACCTGCGTGCTTTTTTGTGTGTTTTTCGCTCACCTCTCACATTG
Organism: Symphodus melops; assembly: GCF_947650265.1. NCBI lineage: Eukaryota > Metazoa > Chordata > Actinopteri > Labriformes > Labridae > Symphodus > Symphodus melops. Next base: position 7,215,606 of record NC_136700.1, read on the forward strand.
GCTCCAGCTAATTTTTGAGTCTTAAACCATGTCCTCATCATGCTTCACTATACTATTTAAACTCCCAGAGACGAAACTCTGGATCAATAAAAACATTTCAGCGAACGCTCGCAAGACTTAAAAAAAAAAATAATAAAAATAAAAAAAATAATAAAAAAGAGGAAGCAAAAAGCCAAATAGTGAAATAGTTCTCCACCTCTGTCGAAAGGTTGCTGACAGTTTTTCTGAATGTCGCTACCTTGTGTCGTCGCTTCAGTTCACCCATAGCTTAAACCACAGTGTAGTCTGACAACCAAATGACCCGGGGGGAGAACTTGCCCCCAACCCTCCCCCACAAAAAAAACACACCTCCCCCTTATGGAAAGCTTTAAGATGCTTGTTGAGGCTTTAGCGAATACAGAGTGTTTTTAGATGATTTTTTTTCCCCAACCTGTCATCAAGAACGTGGAAGTAATAATTTTCATAACTTATCCCACTGCTTTTCTTTTTCTATGTGGGTGTGTGTGTGTGAGTGTGCGCGTGTGCGTGTCCATGTGTGTTGTAGTGCAAAAGGCTGCATGACTGTAAAGGGATGGTTACGATGTTGTTTTTCTTTCTCAAAGATGTTCCCCTAGCACTTCTGTCACTCCTGAGATGCTTTTTTTTCTCCTTTCGGGGTGTCCCTCCCCCTTTTGTTTCCTTATGTATCATTGTTTCTTTATCTTTCTATTTACTAAACGTATCATGTTTGTTCTCAGCACTGTAAAACAGTCCCTTCTACAACATTGAAAAGCAATATCACTGTATGAAACGTTCACAATGTATTTGTTATGATTGACATTTGATTCATCATCATTATTATTCACATGCACCCTAGGTGTGATAATTGAAGTAAATCTCTTTTATACAAATACTAAAAGTGTGCCGTGGTTGTTTTTTGTTTTTGTTTTTTTTCTCCTTGGAAATGTTGAACACGTGTTTTGTCAAATAAGTATTCTCAGAGAAAGAGACGAGTTCATTAGAACAGACTCACAGAGTAAGGGGGATATCTTTCTGGATGTGATTGTCATGTACCGCTTCCTCAGGTGAGTTCTTTGGAGAAAACATAAAAATCCAACAAGAGACAAAGAAAAGGAAAATTCACAGATTTTCTCTCTGCTCTCGACAGGCCGCTATGCAGACCTGCAGGTGGAGTTCTCTGCAGCGGTGAGGACCAGTGCCGAGCAGAAGGAGCTGATCCTGAAGTTGGAGCATGACCTGAGCACCATTCAGGCCATGTCCTCCCTGTCCCGCCCCGACGCAGAGGGCTCAGAGGTCGGCAACATGGAGAACATCCCGGAGCCGATCAAAGAGGCCTCTGCAATGTTTGCTGGTATGTCGCTAGATTCTAACAAGTTACCTCCAGGGGGCGCCAGATAATCTAGTAGTTATATCGCACACCGAATGTAGAGAGGCGGCCTGGGTTCAAGTCTGACCTGTCGTGTACGTTATTCCCCAATATCTCATCCTGTACTCATTCTCTGGCCACTGTCCCATGAGAAATGTGCAAAACTTGTCCAGAAGGCGTTTCGTTTATGAACAAAGTTTATAAAAGGAATGCTTCAAGTGGTCTTATAACAGAAGGTAAAGTCAGCGTTTAAAAGGGAAATTAAAACTGGCTTCAAGAGTTCTTTTTCTCAAAAAAAGACGACTTGGTGAGACAGGAGAGTCACTTTATCCTCCTACATTAACATAAATATTCAGGCTAAAAATGTGACGTATTTCAGTCTCATTTTCTTCTTCTTATTAATTGTATCATACATCTTAGACTCTGAGATTCGTCTCCAAGTCTTGAATAATTATAATTTCCTCATTGAATATCTTTGTTTTGGCGAGAGTACGTGATTGTAAGTGCAGCAGACTGAACAGTGAAGAATGTGACGTCTGACTGCTGACAACACAACATCTGTGATTGAACTGAGATGAGCCTGCTGAGCTGAGGCTCCACAGGAGGTGCGTCTGTTTAAAGGCTGCAAACCTGCCTGATTAGAGGGATTAAGGTGCTTTATTTATTACAATTGACAATCAGGAACGATTATAGTTTCGAGGTGTTAGCTAGATTAAGACTGACACATCCTGTCAGATGCAGGTAACTGATTGACCCGCATAATATTTCATTCTACTAAATCCACAACATTTATCCTTCAAAAGATTAGAGGGACAGCCCTTGGGAGATCTTTATTTATTTTTTATTTTTTTCATGTTCAGGTACTAGTGTGAGCTCCCACACTGAGATCCCTCAGGGCCAGATGGACTCTCTGCTCTCCATCATCTCAAGCCAAAGGGAAAGGTTTCGCTCCCGCAACCAGGAGCTGGAAGCCGTGAGTCAACATTTCTCGCACTTCTTTTGAGCTTGTGTTTGCTTTCAGGGGGAACTGATTCCTCATGCCTTTGTTTCCTCTGCAGGAGAACCGCTCCATGCAGCAGACCATGCAGGTCCTGCAAACTGAACTGGACAGCCTGCGAGCAGACAACATCAAACTCTACGAGAAAATCAAATTCCTGCAGAGCTACCCTGGCAGAGTGCGTGCATGTGTGTGTGTGTGTGTGTGTGTGTGTGTGTGTGAGAATGAATGAGCTCTGCATGTGTGACATTCTCAATGACTCGGTGGAGTCAAATCAAAAATATTTGCTTGTTTTTCTCTGTTCTCTAGGCTGGAGGGAGTGATGACACTGTGATGCGCTACTCCTCGCAGTATGAGGAGAGACTGGATCCATTTTCATCCTTCAGCAAGAGGGTACAAGACACAAAAAAAATGCTGCAAAGCTCCTTTTAAGCAGACTTCCAGCACAGCTGCAGCAAAGCATTATCTTGTGTCAGTCCTTCAGAATCAAAAGTTATTATTCAGCGATTTTAAAATGGACAGATAACAGCAATCCAGAATTAATTCATGATGTTTAGACTATTTAAGACCAGAGGCCAACATACCAAACCTGAAAAATATCTAGTTCCACTTTTGTCTTTCTGATTTTTAACCACTGAGACGTATTATGTCCTGCTTATTTCTGGAGTTCTGCTGAAAGTCATTCTGGGAAATGTAGGAAAAACATTACATGTGTTCCTCAACATAGCTCAATAAAATGAATACACTGATCAGACTGGCTTTATGTAAAAAGTCAAGAAACTGTCTGGAATGAAAAGTGATGGGGGGGTCGACTAAGACAGTGCTTTTTAGTTTTGCTTTCGTTTGCAGGAGCGTCAACGCCGATACCAAAGCCTGAGCCCCTGGGATAAAGCCACACTGAGCCTGGTAACGGTCAAACTCACACACACACACACACACACACACACACACACACACACACACACACTCTGCGGGTATGTTCACACAATTAGCTCTAAAAACACTTAAAGATAACGGCCCCATTCTGTTCTTGTGTTGACATTGCAAGAACTGGGAACGATCATAGAAGCAGGACTTTCTTCACATCAGAGACTCTTCGGTTTTAAGAGGGGACCGTGAGTGACGTATGTGTATGTCCATTGATGGAGCACCAGAAAGAGCCATCTTTAAATAAAGAGGGCCAAAACACCAACAATGGAATCACGTTAAAGTTATAATCTATATCATGTAGCATTCCTGCTGTATATGCAATGTGAATAGAAACATGAAGAAAGCCCTTGAAGAGGGGGATGAGTTTCAGCCCTGTTCAAAGTACTGCCATAAAACAATGTGCCTTCATGTATGTGGTGATATGATTCGACTCATCCTCCCCCTTCTTCTCTCTCAGGGTCGTGGGATTCTCTCCAACAAGATGGCCAGGACTATCGCTTTCTTCTACACCCTGTTCCTACATTGTTTGGTCTTCTTGGTAGGTCTTCTTTAAACCTGCGAGAGGCCTCTCGTGCACCTTTTATTGGTTCTGAACCCTCAGCTGATTCCCGTCATCTCTCTCAGGTGCTGTACAAGACTGCTTGGAGCGAGAGCATCGGCCGGGACTGCGCTACTTTCTGTGCTCAAAAGTGAGTGTGTGGATCCTGCAGCTGAGTTTAAACATTTTATTTTATCATGTATGCACAGTACATGGTGCGGTGAAGTTGTTTTTTAACGTAAGTCCTCTGTTACTCGCAGGTATTCAGACCACCTTCACCGTTTCCACGAGAACGAGCAAAACCTGTAAGCTGTCCCCAACGAATGACGACGAGAAGACGCTGGTTCAACTTTCAGCTGCATGCATGAAAGTTAAACTCAATACTGAATGCTCCGTCTGAAGCTTTATGTTTCTTCTCCTGCAGTATCTTTTCTTCTCCACTAGGGGTCAGTTTAGGGCTATAAACTGAACAAATCATCACAAGGCTGGTGGATGCTTGCACAGCTTCCTCTCAAATTTCCAGCTGGTGATCTTGAATCAGTTTCTATTAATACATAAAAAGAGATATCATATAACTTAAGGTTCATTTACTGTAAGCCTATCATGAAAAAGAAAGCTAATCATTAGTAAATAAAGTTAAGAGTTGGTGAATTGTTCTAAAGGGACCATAGTGTTTTACTGGGTGGAGATTGAAGTTAAAATGATAAGAGAATTAAATCAATAAAGTTGAAGTGGATGTGAAATCAAATAAATGTAAATGTGAGGGTAATATGGTTATTATACATTATGTTAAGTCTTTAGCTGTGAGGCGGATACACAAAGAGGTTAAGGTGGTGGAACAAAAAAAAGTCAGTTTTAAAATTAATTTTTATTTCTCCTCAGGTTTATCTAACCTGAGTTTGATTAATGTTAATCTTTGGTGAGTTCAGTTTTCAAAGACTTGAGTCTTTGGTGTGGAGAGTTCACAGCAGTAATCCATTAACAGTTAGTGAGTCTGTGATTGAAATGTTCTAATTCCTGTGCATGTTTACCTGATCACTTTTTTTTCTCCTTTTTCCGACTGATATATTCCAAATAAAGACTATGCAGTGATGCCTTTGGTTTTATTTGTCTCCCTCTGAAATGTGTGTTCTAGTGAAGTGAACAGTGCTGATAAGTTCTTGGTTTATGCTCCTGCAGACCCGTTGCCAGACCTTAGAATCACTAATAAATGATTCTGTAGTCCTTTATTTTGTGGCAATTATTTAAGTAACTTTTAAACAAAAATGTTTAAGATAGTATCTGATTATTTTGGTTGCATTAAATATAATCTTTATGTTTATGTAATTCTACATTAAGAGAATTTTTAATTAATCAAATTCAATAGAATTAGCCAGTTTGTAGTTGACGAGCACTTCATGTTATTTTGCATCTTTTTTCTGCTTTTGAATTCAGCAGCTATTGTCTGGTCACAAGACATAAAGAACGTGCGAATAATTTAACTCAATTTCATTTGGTTGACAAAGGAGAGTTTTTTTTATACTGTATTGTTAATGACAACTTGTGGGTGTATGCTGCACGTAATATTAAGTCTATGATGCTACTTTGTTACGAAACAAAATTTGCAAAGTAATCCAGAGAGACAGAGATACTGTTGAGGTAAAATATGCATGTTATGTTAATGTAGGTTATATTGTGATATCAGAAAGATATCACGAGTATTTGCACTAAGAAAACAAGTTTTATTTGAAAGTTGCATGGAAAGCAATTGCTGTTAATCTACAGCCAATTTTCAACACTAAAATACTGTTTTGACCTAAAACAGTTAAGAACTGTAGTTAGCAATGCATTGTGGGATGCTTACCTTGAAGCAAACTGACAAAGGTCATAAACAGTATACTGATGTTTTAAATTACAGGACACTACAGTATTCATTTTTTTAAAAGAGGGTGTTGCTGTGAGAACTTGCTTGCAAAGTGTGTGGACCTCTCATTGACGCCCTGCAGGATGGGATCCAGAAATGTGTGGGAGACATCATGAAAGAACCTGAGCTGATTGCTGCAGCTATACTCGTACCAAAATTCAGGACACCCTGGATCTCTGAAGAGAGCGTCTTAAAAGCTGGTAAATATACTTATGTATCAATTGAAATGTGAATCTGTAGACCTTGACATACACTTACCTGCCACTTCATTCGGTCCACTTGTACCATCTAATTTGATCCATTACAAAAACTAAAACAATTTTTGATTGACACTGTCAGAGAAGGATTGATTTGACCATGTTTATTGTTGCACAGTAGTGTTAAACAGACTGTATTGTTTTGAGATGTTTCTAATATTTTGGCCACCCGAGAGGGCCGGAATATTAGAAACACCAGTCACTATACAGTACTACCACTTCAATAATAAACAAAGAAGAATTGTTACCTTACTGGCAGTGTCAACAAAAACAGGAAAATTGTGAGCTTTGTTAAAGTAGAATTCATGACAGACTTTTTGTAGTGTATTGCATTATACTGTACAGGTATCCCTCATGAAGTGGCCAGTGAGTGTATATGAACCTATGTTATTTTAATTTGACTCTAAAAAGTGTGGAGCTATATAAACCCTGAAAAAGTGTTGAAATCAACTGTGGTAGTTAATTCAACACTGGGCTTTTACGCTGAAGCTTCCGATGTCTTTGTGGCGACGCAGAAAAGGGTCAACCATGGAGCTACAATGCAGGGAGGACGACAAAGGACAGCCACAAACCAGTCAAACAGTGCTAACAGAGAGCAGCAACCAGTGCTGGCAAGTCTATCATGTGTGAGGGCCCATCAGCTAGCAGACCCACAAAACCCTCTAACAAAAGGTGCTAGTTATAACAGACTATTCTACCAAGTGTCCAGAAGTCTTTCCATTAAAATCCATAAAGGCAAAATCAGTTGCTTCTATTTTGTATACGTCTTTTCAAATATGTGCTTCCTTTGTGAAATATTAACTAATTAGGGAACTAACTTTATGTCTACTCTGCTGAAACAGGTGTACCAGTTACTTGGTATCAGGAGACTCACGATTACACCAGATCATCCTTAAACAGATATGCTAACGTAGTACTTTAACCAGACCAAGTTTGTACACAACACTGGTACATACTGGAATCAATGGCTGCTCTACTTCTTTGCATGCAGGTAAGTACCACAATCCTCCACTAGTTTCTCTTCTTTTGTATGGACACAAAGTTTGGGGCCCATTTGCACTGTTAACAGAGATCTGGGAGGGATGCAAGGGGATGGTGGAATCTGTTAATGTCGTATACTATGTCATCCAGATAAGAGAGCGGTTGGAGAAAATGGACGAGCCGGCCCAATTGCAAATGGTGGACGCCCAGCAGCAACAGAAGTCCTGTTATGACAAGTCAGCCAGGCAGAGAACCTTCAACCCAGGACAGAAAGTCCTGCTGTTCCTGCCTATGCTGGATGAAGAAGTGGATAAGCAATACTTAACTCTCTAGTGACCTGGTAGACCATGATCTCAGATAGAAAACTGCTTTAGGTAAGATTTATCTGTAATTCAGAAATTTCCCATGAAAATGGGCTGAGAGAACAAATATTGTTGAACATGACATTGTTGTGAGATAAGGTGCAAAGATGAGACGTGCAAATATTAAGTTAGAGGATCCCTGAGCGGCTGCTGGCCTCACTGAGGAGGGAGGTTGACCTGATGCTGTCCCTGGGGTTCGAGGTTTTAAAGAGCGAGCGGTGTAACCCAGTTCTACCCATACCAAAGGATGGAGGCATAAATAGACATATTTTATATGACTAGTTCTTATCATTTGGTTAACAAATATGGTTTTCTATTTTTAGATAAAATAAAACTCCATCTTTTCTTTAAACTTATTCCTGTGTCTCGACAGTGTTACGAGAATGAATGGCGTTGAGGGGCTGCTCATTCTCTAACACACAGTGGACACACAGACTATGGAAACAAATTGTATTATTGTATTTTCAGACTGTTTTTCCTTTCCCCAAATCTGTCACTACCAAAACCTGGTATTAAACTATTAGAAACAAATATTATGTTAATGTTTACTTTCTCTGTGTTAACATTATTTTCACAATTTTTTATTGAAGGTTTTCACAAAATCAATGCATGAATTTTTTATCAATTTCAATGTATACAATTCTTCAAAATCGATGTGCAATCTTCTTTCTAAAATGCATGACACTGATCAGATTGAGTTCAGAATTAATGATTTATGAGATCAAGCAATCAGTACCCTAACATTTTAGTTGATAACTCAATATATTTATACATTTTAAAAAACACCCAGTGTTTCCGTGGTGACCAGTGTCTTCTTTACAGTGTTTTATCATATTCACTCATTTGTATTGCTTAATATTAACTCAGAACATGGCTGATGTATGGGAATATTACAAACATGTATGCTTTTTGGTCAATAAAATAAATTATTTTTGAAGAAAAAAATGTTAATCCATGATCATTTATGTACAAATATTGCTTATCAATTGCTTATTTGCTATAAATAGATGACTGAAAGAGAGGAAGAGGAGAGGTCGCGGCGACCTCCCCCCAGTGGGTGTGATGCAGGGTCAGGACAGGTTGCGGCGACCAGAAAAAATGTCTGTGTACGCATAAAAATATGTATATATATATAAATATATATTTTTTTTTTTAATCAAACAGTTACGATGTCCCTCTTACACATCTGTTTTAGTAAGTGTGTCACAATAGCAGCACAGGACAATGTGTATACTTTATTAAGATTTTAACTATGTTTCGCCACAACCTCTCGCATCATCCCTCCCTGCTCTCCAACGTATTTGCAGATTCATTTTTAAGGTGCAGCTGCCACAGACCGGTTAAGCCTCTTACTTTATTGTGATTAAAGTGAACTTGAACTCTTGACTCCTTTGAGAATTCTGAGCACCATTATCTCTCATCATCTGTCCTTAAAGAATAAAGTTCATATGTGGGATCACAGTGACTGTATGGAGTGGAGGGAGAAATGGATTGATGTCTTTTAGTGGTTAAATAACATCTTTTGTAAACTGACTTTAAACATACTTTGTTGTTACACTGGATAACGTCCTTTCATCACAGTAAACTTGAATTGCTATTATTAAAAATAAAAAAAACCCTTTGAAATAATGTTCTCTTCTGCTGGAGCTTCAAACACAGCTGGAAGAAGTCCCAAATAAGTGCACTTTCACAGATGTTGAAGCAATAAATACTTATTTTGGCAGTTTGTCTTTTTTTGATTGGACAGCTAAAGAGGAAAGACAATAAGAATGGGATAAACATTTTATTTTTTTGTCTTTATCCTTTATTTTAGGAGGGACAACCAGTTGAGACTGAGGTCTCTTCTACAAAGGTGCCCTGCAGCAATCCAATAAAAGAAAGATAAAAACACAGTTCATAAACACTGATTTAGAACACTGCATCAAAAGTTTGAGGCCTGTGGTCAATGCATGGAGGACTGTCATCTATTTATCTGGCACCTGCTCTACTGACAAGGCTAACCCAGCACCCTTTAACCTCAGATTTATGTATATTCAGACATATAAAGACATACTTCTTGCGTCTTGATTAAGAATAATAACATTAGTCCTGAGAGCCACAATCTGACTAAAGAAGTCCTTGAAGTACTGAATCTCATTTAATCCACTGTAGGTTTCGGAATTTAAACCAGCCTAGACATTTTAATGTTAAAGCAAAGGTGTCTGTTACATAAGTCAGCCTTTAAAAGAGACAAATGTTGGCTGAGAGCCAGACTTCAATGATGTGGGTCTGTGTAACAGCTGATCCAAAAGAGAAAAAAAGAAGGGAGTGACTAATGTCTGCACTAAACACACACACACACACACACACACACACACACACACACACACACACACACACACACACACAGAGGGGATGAATGTGCTGATCAGAGATTCAGGCCTCAGCAGTCGCTCTGACGGCTGCCTGCTTTTGAGTATGACCGAATTAGACTGCATTATTCATGAGAGGCCTCCTCTTAAAGAGCTCCTCTGCTCACAGCCATTAAAGACTAAGTAGACTGGTAGACCGCACACATGCACACACACGCACACACACACACACACACACGCACACTCACACACCGTCCTCTATGTTAAGCCCTTATTTTGCTTATCAATCAGAGCAGCAATCTCAGTACAATTACATTCTCTTTCTGACCTCCACATCGCCATTCACCTTTCACCCCACACTTGGATAAGCGCACCTTATTCTGCCTTTGTCTCCTTCTCGCTCTCTCTCCACCCTTACATCCTTCGTCTCTGCTTCTCCAGCTTCCATCGGCAGCTCCATAAATATTAACAACCTCCATATGTGGAAAACACAAAAGTCTTTAGTAAGCCTAATGGCCTGATGTTATTCTTTTTTTAACTGCAGTGGAAGGGTCATTTCACGTGCACTGGCTGATCCTTTAATGACAGCGCCCTAATGGGTCAGCATTTTAATTTTCTGCACCGTCATGTTTATGTTGAGGCTGTTGGTCCATAGGGTCACCCTGCAGTCAGTGAAACAAATTGCCCTGTAGATGCTGAAGAAGAAGACAAATGTTGATTTAAAAAAAAAAAAAAAAGTTGTTCTAATCTATAAACATGTCATTTCCACGTTGGGTTCAGCAGAGGGCAGTAAAGTAATGTTTTATTACCAATGTGAATTATTTAGCTGACTCCTCCGACTTCATTGGATTAGCTTAAAATATTCTTCTTCTATGTGCTACCTTTCTTAATGGAACATTAAGCATTACAAGTGATATCTGTTGGCTTCCTGTAGGTAGTGGTTGTCAACTAGTCGAGCCTCAGCACCCCCTACCGACGCCCTTATAAAAAACTGTGACCCTAATTTGGGATATTTTTTAACCAATCAGATTGAGTTACTGAAAAATTGAACAGTTTGGACCTCAGAGGGCACACAAAGTGGGAAAAAAGACATGAAACAAAACTAACAAGTTTAAAAATTCTACATACAGTTTACTGGCTTGTTGACTGTTTTTGTTTTGCAAACTGCTAACACAATATAAAACACAAAACCATTCATATCCTACACAAAACATAATAATTTATTTTGCTTGTCTGGTAAGACTTCCTTCTTTTTCAGAGATGTCTTTCATTGAAAGGCATCTTCTTCATTCATTTGTCTGTGGTAGTGAAAGTCATTCATGAACCAAACACACCATTCAGGATTTTCCTTCTTTGTGTCCCTTAGAGGCTCACACCATGAACTGCAGAGGACTGTTGCATAGTTACAATGCATGCGTGGGTGTCTGTGTGATTGCTGCAGGAATTCAGCCTTTGTTTGTTTGTGTTTGTGTGTTTGCAAAGGTTTTTAATTTCAGGCTACTTTGAGTACATTTTCAGGTAACAGTACTCAGTAACATGTTAGCCTCTTATAATGCCAATCCCTTTAACATGTCTCTGTTCACATTTGCCTTTCATCCTTTCCTCTGTCGGTTTACATCCCCCCTACCCCACAACCCCCCATGAGTGTTGCTATGGAAACAGGCCTCTTCTGTCAGGTGGCTCCATGCTGAATGCTCCCCGGCGCTCTGATTTGCTCTGACATCGTCTGGCTGATTCACTCGACCACGTGATCCTGGATCAGCAAGTCCGGATGCTGAGTATGGACTCTCTCTCTCTCTCTCACTCTCTCTCTCTCTTGCTCTCTCTCTCTCACCTTATCTGGGGAAGATGATAGGAAGTGACGAGGAGAATCACGTCATGTTACATGTGTGTTGGTACAGTCATCACCAACCAAAAACCAACCCTATTTTTTCTAGGTTTTATCTCAACCCCATAGATTTGTGCATCCTCATATATCCCATACTTTAGAGAGACACACAGACATAATGGGATTTTGAAAAATAGATGAGGGAATAGACCTCTGAACCATACTATAAAGAAAGTTGGGAATCATATGCTACTTGATGACATCATACTCATTCTTTTTGATATCATTTTATAGTTCAAAAGACCCAAAGAGCTCCATAACGTTTTTGTTATGTCTTCATTCTAAATTTCAGAAGAAATATTTGCTTCACTTGAGTGAAGTTAACAATACCATTTACAGTGGATGTTGCTATACAGGTTAGAACATATTTTGATGAAAGAAGAAAAGTAGAAACAGCAATTCACACTTTGATTAGTGAAATGCACAATTACCTAATTATTATTCTGATTATTCTGTAACATTGTATCTTCTATCAGATAACTGAATCATAATCAACTAAACCTAAACCTATGAAAATCAAGTCTTTTCTTTTCTAAAGTATAAAGTTTGACATGATTGAAATACTACAGTGCATTTTACACCTTGCATTATTTGAATCACTACTATCCACTGTTGTTGATTTAATGCATCATAAAGTTTATTGAAGTTATTTTATTTCTGTTCCATCTCATGAACAACTGACGTGTTTGTCTCTCTCTTGTTGTTTCCCTTTGTTGTTTACAGTATCTCTGATGCGTGCTATCTCGGGCTAAAATGACATCATCACACACATCACCATCTTCTTGCCAGCTCAGCGTGACGGACGCTTCCTCAGGTACAGAGTGGCACAGAAAAAACACACACCGCTGTCTCAGCATCAGGCTATCTGAGGATTAGAGCTGATAACTCCACATCACCTCGATGAAAGGGTTTGGGTGTGAGAGCTGGTTGTGACTCAGATGGCACACCGACACTTCTGGCTCTGTGATGTGAGATCAAACTGTGGCTGAAACCAGTTTTCTCATCATCAGCTCTATGCAGAGTAAAAACATGTTAATTAGAGATGGAGTATTTCAAGTTTTTAACACTTAAAAAGCAGAACAACGGACACAGGGCATCAACGCATATGGTTTACTGCATTTTAAAAAAATGCATTTAATAAATTCTAATATGTTTGATTGTATTCCATATTAAACTAATTTGGGGTCTAATTCTGTCTTCATGACCAACTGAAAATAGTAAAAACTGACCTTGTAAAGATCACCTTTAAAAAACATGAAGTTTATTCATTTTTGGTTGTAAACGTCAGAATAATATAAATTATAGGCTTGTTTTATGTATTTCATAAAAATGACCTGTCCAATACTTTCCTGTAAATAACTTTAGTCTTTAGAGTTTTAAGCTAAATTGTTCATTTTCAGATTTTAGTACTATATTGTTACCATAAACTGTATAGGCCCTCTATCAGATTAATCTGGTCTTGATCTGACGTCTAGGGCTATAGCGAGGGATTTTGAATGAATCACAAGGACGCAATGAAAGATCCTTCCTAAAAATTACCTGAAAGTGACCCATGACTGCCTAAAAAGATCACTTAAGTGCTGCCATGGTTCCTCCCTGGGCTTGTACAATCCTGCTTGAGAACTGCAAAAAATATTATGCAGGATTTCCCCCTTGATAATCCTCTAAACCTGTTAATCTGTGACTCCACCTGCTCTTCCTGGATTATATTTCATTAAGTCAACACACATCCACCAACAGCCCCTTGCTTTGTTTTTTTAGCACACGACTGATTCTGAAATGAATCTCATTATTGGTCCTGATATAAATAGGTTGTTTTGTTTGGAGTCTTTACTGTCATAGTTAAAGATAAAATTGGATGAAAATGTGCACATAATTCTTAAATCTTTCTTAATTCTTAAAGACACGAAACAATATTAAAGCCTTTAAGATGCCTACAAATTCATTGCTTTATCGTAATATTAATTATTGTTGTTTAAAAGTAGTCACAATACTAGATTTAAACTTTGATATGATATTATTATAGATCAAACTATGTTCATAACTGTTATGTTACCATAGTGACAAGTCCTCGTTGTCCAATGATGGTTCATTTCTTGTTTTGAATAACCAAAAATTGCAGGCAAACACCTGCACAGTGTCTGAACTGCACAAATATATAGGCACATATATATATATATATATATATATATATATATATATATATATATATATATATATATATATATATATATATATATATATATATAGTACTGAGAGTTGCCAATATATTTGTGTGCAGCTGTTTGCTTGCAATGTTTGATGAACTCAGTCTTCTGTAATTCACCTTTCTTATGAAGAGGACATTTTTAATAGTCTAGATCACTCAAATGGAAAAAATTGTAACATTCAAAAATGGTTGAATTATTTAAATGCTGACGATCTTAATGGAAAGCTTTTATTGGGGAATGATTGTAGGTTAGACTGACGTGTGGTGGAAGGGCCCAATGTGACATCTTGTCACGGGGCGCGGAGATCTTGCTGACACCCCCGCCTCTCCATTATCTTCTCTATCTTTCAGTTTTTGTCCCTTTGTGACTCCTCTTCCAGATGACTGTTGAGCGTCAGGTTTAAATGATTCCTGTCATTACATATTCTCGACAGATGCAGGTTATAGCTCCACAGCTTTCCCAGTTTGTATGCAGTATAGCATCTTTAAAGGCAGGCAGTCTGAGTGTGCGCACCTCAGGAGTGTGTTTTCCAGGTCAGAAAACGGTGAGGAACAGCTTCTTATTAAAGCCTGCTGACACATTGATCCTCAAACAGCCTCAGGAGGCCAATCTCCATCTCAGCCACTTTAGATGCTTTCACAGGAAATCAGCTCAAAAGCATCTCTTTTTCCCCCCTCCCCTTTTGTGTTAGCCCACCGCTCCCCTCCCCTGCGTCACCTCTCTAAAGTCTAAATGAGGAATATATTTGAACTCCTGATCGATGTGCCCACTGGGAGGCCCTGTTGTTCATGTGCAGTGTTATGTCATAAGCTCCTGCCCAAAGAGTACTGTATGTCTGCATAGAGGACAAACCGAAAACTGTCTCTGAAGGACTGAAAACGGTGACCTTTCACAGTGAAATGGGAGGATGTAAGAGTTGATGGATGAGCGAAGAGTTTTTTAAGTAGAATTAAAATAGAGGCGATGTGGGAGAGACAGTGATGAGTCTGTGGATGACCAAGAGGTTGAAGTGTCTCCTGGCCCCTCGAGGTTCCTGTCGATTCCACCTTCCGGCAGGAAGTGTGCGAGTGAGGATCAATAAGAAGCGAGGGTCTCTGGAGGGAGAAAGCGAGAGAGCCCTCACCCAGCCCTGTTTTGTTTGTTTGATTCATTCAGCGTCTCCCCAGCTGTTTTATCAAATAAAGACAGGAACGCCACAACAACAGTCTTCAAGAAACTGTGATCATAGAGTGAAGGTCCTAGTATGAGAAGCGAATCAAATTCACTCAAGACAAATGTTAAACTTTTACTTAATTGACAATTATCTCTCCGAATAACAGCCTTCAAGGAGCAGAGCTTTGCTGGCTTGATGTGTTCGTGCATGTGTTTTTTTTTTAATCAATACTAATCCCACATATTAGAATTAAAACTGGAGCAAGAGTATCAATAATAGTTCACTGAAAAACAGCCTGCTGTTGTGTGATTGGTGGCATTATCAATATACTGTATTTCACGTCCTCAGATTGTTTAATCATCTCTTTCCATCTCACTGTACCTGTTTTCCTGAATGAAGTATTCAGATTCAGTGACATCCTAAGTTATCTGGAAATATTAAATAGGTTTATTATCAGAGCGATGATGTCATCTTAAAACTGTAGTAAACTTTGCCACTGCATTTACCAGACATAGGGACCTTTTATAAAATATCCTTATTATCAAAAGCTTTTAAAATCCCTGAGCGGCTTACTTTGATACACTTCTGTTTAGTGGTGCATGAAACTGGCAGAAATTCAATCAGATGCTTCATTTAATCATTTGTCTGCAGTTAATCATTACACAGATCAGTTGGAGCTGCTTAACAGCTGAGAAGAGTTTTCAAAACAAGATCACAGTGTGCTTGCTATGACTAAAAGCAGCCGTATGAGTGGCATGGTTTAGGAAGAAACACTCAGATTAGAGGCGCTGACCTTCCAAAGCAGCTTGTCTTCTCCCACTACCACCTGTCTGTGGCCTGACCAGGTTATTATTTTAGTCCTGACCCCCATCATGAAGCCACAGCGTCAATCCACTCAGAGCAGATTAGTAGTGTAGGTGTGTTATGCTGGAGCCACTCAGTAAGTTGTAAACATCACAGAGCCTAAAGTCTAAAACATTTAGCTACATTTAGTGTATATCATGATATAATGATAAATAAATGTTATTATTACCATACGCACTGCCAGCACAACATGTCAGTCCTCCAGTGTTCAAAGATTAAGCTAATGTGGATGCCCAAAAAACTGCAGTTCCCCAAGCTTCCACTTGAGGCTGGCTCCAAAAGCGCAGGTAGCTCTTTTAAGCCCAGAAATGTTTATAACAAACATGTTTATAGACATGGTTTTAAACACGATACAAACATAGTTTTCTCTCAATATTTAACTTCTTTTGTCCTGTAACCCGTCTGCGGGGATGAATTTGTCAGAGTTATTCATATAGCTGCATAATTAGGGTTGCTGTTGATTTGATTGCACTCTATCAGTTTGCAAGGAGGCTTAAGGCCTGCTTTTTCTTCACCTCTTTGCATGTTACTTGATTTAAAGTTGTGTTGAGATTGCATTTCCCATATAAGGGCAACCATCTTTTGGCTTCTTCATGAAACCAATGGGTGATATCAATAACACGGCGCCCATGTTTTAAACAGTCGATGGTTTGGACCAGCTGCTGCCCACACTTCCATGTATGTGGTCCTGTTAGTGGGGTCATTGCACACTGCACTGTGTGTGTGTGTGTGTGTGTGTGTGTGTTGGGTTTTATTTCTATTTTTAAATGAACTGTGGATTCTGTCTTTGGTGAGGTCTTATAACAAGGAAGACTTTTCATTTATTTATTCATTCATTGTTTTTATTATTTTATTTTTTTTACACAAATTATATTAATCTCTCTTTCTGTATCTTATACCCCCCAATACACACACACCACACACACTCACAAACAGGAGCTCATGTACTGTGTTAGTTATGGCAACAATAAAAGGGCGTGGTTCCTTTTATTGTCATCTTTGGCTGTTAAATAGATCAGTGAAACACACACACACACACACACACACACACACACACACACACACACACACACACACACACACACACACACACACACACACACACACACACGCACACATGCTCCCCATGACTTGGTCAATATCTCCAGAAACACAGAATCTGCCACATTTGGGCGTGCCTTCACAATTAAAGCCTCTTGCGTCACATTAGAAGTTACTTCTTTTTTTCACATTTTGGAAACCATGTTATGTGAAAATTGTGCAACAAAGATTTTTTTTCTGGTTGCTAAATGTTTTCTAAAATGCCTACATTTCAGGAACAAAGAATGAAAGCAAGTTTATGTGTAACACAATGTATTCTCAGTTCACTTTATCGGCATTAACTTGAACTTAAGTAAAACAACTCTTCTTACTGTTAATTGTAAATGAAACCAAGGCATGAAAACCTGAAACTACATCGTATTTTATACACACAGTGGCAGATTTCCTATGCGTAGTAAGACCTGGGGAATATCTTCTTTGGGCCCTTAAATTCACTAACCACCATTAAATTGTTTACTGCAGTTTACTTGCAAATGAGATAATCTGCATGATTTCAAAGTCAATTGTAATTTCAAAGTCACCCCTGTGTTTGGGATCATTATGAGCTTTAAGTTTAGCTTTATTTTGAAAGTATAGTTCCAGGATGTCGCACTATGCCCTGACTCTTTCTGCATGTCTCTCTGTCTGTGTGAGCAGAGAGAGAGAGAGAGAGAGAGAGAGAGAGAGAGAGAGAGAGAGAGAGAGAGAGAGGTACAGCAGCAGCACAGTGCGTCGAGCGGAGAGATGGAGATAGAACTGTCCGGCTTCAAGTGCGTATAACCCGGAGAGGAGAGCACAACTGATGAATATAGAGGGGAAAATCACCATGTTTGATCCTAAATAGCCTCCATCAAGGATCCTGGATCGCCTCAGAGACACGAGCGTCATGATGAAACCAGTCCTGCATTGAGGTGAGAGTCGCTACTGCCGCTCATTATTTCTCTTACTGCGTTTTTATTTCTTATTAAGCGCATTTAGATTACCCTGACGCGTTGGGTTAGACATTTTGCAGAGCTTTTCAAACACTGCTACTGTCGTCAAGAGAAAGAGGAAAAACAACAACAACCCTTCAGGTGCTGCTGAGGAGGAGCTGCTGTTTTGGTGTAAGACCCCGATTCATCCAACGAGGCTCCGCGGTGGACCCTGCGTTGAAAAAAAAAATCGGCTTTGAAGGCAAAGAACACGCGCAATGTTCAGATGATAACGTCTCGTGCTCTATATCTTGAGACTACGTGAATAAGGAGTCCAGGACTTGAGGAGGGTCGCGGTGTAAAAATGGGCTTTTCCGATAATCCATTTAGTAGCCCTGAGGGAGTGAAGTCTGGTCAGTCAATGGGCGGCTCAGGGGGGGCTGGTGAGATCTGATGTGATGTGATTTGATGTGATGTTCAGGCCCGCTTGAGATGATCCAGAATCCGTATACCGGCTCGTGACTCCGCGCGCAGCCTCCCATTCATCCCCTGTTCTCGAGTCCAGACTGTGAGCCATTCAGCAGGAGGCTGCTGCCGATCCTCCATTCATGAAGTCCGGTAGGCAGGCTGCACAACCGTCCACTGTTGGCTTTAATTAGGCTCTGTGGGCCCGCAGTAGGCCTGATTTAGGCCTGTTATTGACTTTGTCTCATGTATCTTTTGATACGGTTCAGTCTGTTAATATGAAGTATAACAAGAGCGATTTGAACAGGATACAGGCCTGGTGTCCCTACATCACTGCTTGCAGGCTGTTCTGCCTCTCTGACTTTATTTGCCTAATTAAAGAAAGAACGTAAATTATTCACTTTACAAAGCAAGAGATGATGCTTTTGGCTCAGTGTTTATGTAGCATCACTTTAAAATACATTCTTAAAAAGATAGAATACTGCACTAAAAGTTTTCTCAGGAGGGAATGGAGAGAATAACAGAGAAACACTACAATTCAATGCATCACATCTGATTATGCTCCTCTGGCTGTTTTTAAGAAATAATAGTGAACTATTTGAGGGCAGATCATATTGTCATAATGTATCATGTAATCATATTGTTTTCAGAAGCAGGTTTAAGTAGGCTACAGATTCCGAGAAGTGGATTATGTCAAATGAATGTACATGTCCAAGGAATTTGTCTTTTTGTACACACATCTAGATTTAAAGAAAGAAAAAAGCTTATTTTCTTTATCTTATATTATATTATACTATAATATTTTTGTGAATAGAAAATGAAATTCTTAATTAGAATATTGCTAGTGTTATATGTATGTCTGAAATTAAATTTTAAAAAGCAAAATACTGAATCCTACATTTTGCAGAGCTGCATGGCCCCATGTTATACTACATTAGTCATCATGTAGTTTGTGTACAGCACCACACTCCACAACAACATTACAAGGGGTTTACTATACAGTATGTTATACTTTTCCAAATTCTACAAATAAAGTTCAAAACACTTTATAACAGGGATGTTTTGCTGTTTACATATTCCATCCATGGGTCATTTTGCTAAACATTCTGTGACTGAAGTTTGAGCGATGCTACACAACCAGACCATGTACAGCATCTATTTATACAGATGATGAAAATAACAACAGTCGTAATATCATGAAACCAACGATGCATCATCACACAGTTCAATCAGCCACTGTATGACAGCATCAAAACTAATACCGTTATCACATTTGTATGCAGAAAGTGACTTGCCTACAAAATCCTGCACTTTATCAAATTAAAGTAAAAATAAAAAAATAATCCAACACAGAGTTATACATTTCAACATACTCAGTCTCCACAGGTATCTTCAGTGGGATTTTTTTTCAGCTCAGCTTAACTCTTTAAAAACTCATCTGTTCCAGTAGTCGGCATGCTGCATGTTATCACAGGTCGGACAGTGTTTCTCCTCTGAGAAAGGCCTGCCTGTGGTCATCTGTGAAATTAGTTCAACCTTGTGGGTGAGAGACAGGAAATGGAAGTTAGTGGCAGAATGTGCGTCCCTCTTTCTCCCACGCGCTCTGTCCCTTTATCGCTGGCTGCCATATGGATGCCTGAGCTCACTCAATATTTACATTATTGCTGCGACGCCAGAGAAACCACAAGAGAGAACTAGAGAGAGAGAGAGAGAGGAGAGATTAGCCGGATAGGAAAGGCTAATTAATGTGTTTTTATTTATGTGTGAAAAGGCCATGCAACTTACGTTATTAGAAGGAAAATGGCATGTTGATGTTCATGATGTCTTTAGACAGACAAACTGGCCCTTGCTGGTGGTCCTGTGTTGTGTCAGGGGCAGTTACAAAATCTCCAAGCAACATTTAGTTGCATCAGGGAGGGTGGAGGTTATCAGGGTTCAGGTCAAAGATCACTGACAAGCTGCTCTGAATTGCAAAGATTTAAAAGAAGGTAAAAAAAAGAGGTAAAACTTCTGACGCTGGCTTCTGTTTCATAGTCTGATTGATCTCCCTGCAACATCCAGACTTGCTATCTACCATTCCCCCTGATTGGAGTTTATCTCATGTCTGTATCTCTTCTGCATTTCTTTCACTGCCATCATCCTGGTTAGCATAGTTTTCCTCTCTATCTTTGTGAACCTTTAACACACACACACACACACACACACACACACACACACACACACACACACACACACACACACAAACCTTGATGTCTAATGCAGTATCTTTTCTTTTTACTTTTACATGAGTCATTTTTTGTTGGTGCGACTTTTTTTGATTGTTTTTCTGTCTGTCTTCCTTCAGCGTCTCGACAGAACAACAAATGAATACAGAACATCATCAAAACATATATCTGCTCATATCTGCATCTATGTCGCACACTTTTCACCTCCATTAAGGAATCTATTTTCAGCGCTGTATGTCAGCAGGATCACAGGAACACTACTGGAACCTTTTTCATAACATTTGAAGGAAGGAGGCAGCATTAAAGAACAAGGAAAGGACCACTACCAGTTTTTGGATCTTGATTGGACTCAAAAGCAAGGCTAAGACCTTTTTGGTATTTACTTTATAAGTCACTATTGTTTTGTTTTGACGATGCAATTAAGTAGAAATTACACATAAAATATAATAGAAAAGATTTAATTAAAAGTCACATAATTCTTGAAACAGGAGGAGATCATTTGTCATCCCTTTTAAATAACTGAAAATATAATTGGATTAAGAAATGGTTGATCTACAGAAGATTGCATCAGCCATTAAGCTCTACTTAAAATGCATGTTTAACATATTTTTTGACGTGCATGAACAACATGAAAACAAATCTTTAAAATTAGTTTGCAGTCAACTTGAATACAGGATGTGATGATGTTGTTCCTCTGTACCCTGCAAGAATGGCATCCAGCTGCAGCAATATTTACACCTAATATCACATTGAAGATGATGTGTAGGGAAAGCGCTGTAAACTGTGCTAAGTGTGCTGCTAGCTGTGTGCTGTGTTGTGGAGCTGGCTAATCTTAGAAAACACGCCTGAGCCCAAACTCCCTGGGGTAGGAGCACAACATCACCAATCATCTTCATCAACAAATCACGGACGGTGTTGGCATGACACTGCTAACAGCAGCATGTGTTTAGATCTGTTAAAGTGCACGCGCAGTGTTTATCTGTGCACAGAGGTATGTGTACACACAGCTTTAAAAACACAAATCCTTGGACATCCGTTCTGTTGGCTACAGTGTCACTTCCTCAGTAGCTCCATTACCCCCCACAACACCACAGTATTAATCAGGCAGATGAAGCTGTTGGCTCAGTGCAGTTCAGTCCTGTGAGGGCTCTACTAAAGCTAAATTGTCTGGTACGATGTGTTTTGCAGGCTGTAGTTGATTGCTTCTCCCTGCACAGTAATGTTTCTTTCCTCTCCTTCCCGGTCAGTTTACTGTTACAGACTGAACTCCCAACCATCTGACAGAGATATCAGCCCTGCTCCCTGAGGAATGAAAGAGCATGAGGAGGAGGAAGAGGGGGCACAGTAGTGGTAGATTTTTACCACAGATGTAGGGGTGGAGATACAGGAAAAGCTTCAGAGGCCTGAAGGATGGATGTGAATATTTTTACACCCCCCCCCCCTTTTGTGCTTCAGGTTCATTAATGGATGAAAGAGAAAAAGAAAGGGGAAAAAAAAAAAAAGACTGTGGGGAGTCAATGGGATATGAGACTCGACATGGTGCCTCTGCTCCCCCTCATCCTCCAGTGGGTCTCTTTTTTATGCTCGCCTTGTCTTCTCCACCTACACACACTCTCTGATTGTTTTAGCAGCTGGACTATAGAGCAAAAACATGCCCCCCTCCAGTGGGGAAAAAAAACTACTCCGATCCTTAAGTAAAAGTACTGATATACTTTGACTTCAGCAAAATTCCTGCAAGATTTAAAAGTATCTAAACTGTAAGAGTAAGTCCAAAGCAGACAGCTGTTACAGAATAAAAGCCATGAAACTACCAATCAAAAGTCAGAGATAATAGCCATGGTGAAAATATAGGGCAACACATGACTTTCCTTAAAAAAGAAAGAAAATATTGATCTCACATTCATCAGGGTGGAGACGTAGCATCAAATGAAAGATGTCGACGCATCATTGAATGTACTGTATGTAAAAATGGATGACGTGCCTCCACCTCTGCCTGTTGTCAAACAAGTGAAGTCAAAGTACATCCCACAACTGGTGCTGACATATTACACGAGCGACAACATTTGGAGCATGCTCATCTAGATGTTACAGATCCCTAACACAGTGCACAGCTGCGGACACTGACACTTTAGGGAAGTTCGATGACTCCCGTGTTTGTTACGTTTCTTCTTGCTGCTCATTCACTGCGCTCTGCACCACAGGTTCTGCTTTTCTCAACAGAGCTGTCAATCCTGGCATTACACTTCTTTTTACAGATTTAATGGATATCAATCGATTGATAGTCAGTTAGTTAGAGAAATGTATCAGACTAGGATCTCGATCAAAGAATAAAAGCTCTTGTTTCTATTGTTGGATCTATTTGGGCTGCCAGTCATTCAAACAAGGCCGACAGTAGAAGAATTTAAGATGAGACCGGTCTCTGTATTGAAACTGTGAAGAAGAAAAAATTATCACAACCAAAAATTGCTTCATGATAAGCTGTAAAAGATTAAAAAAAAAAACATCTGCATGGATCCATTGGTTTGATCTTTGAAAAAAATGTGTTTCATCTTTTAAAAGCTTCATTTTTAAATGTTTAATCCATCAACTAAAGGAAACAGAATATAACTATTAATAATTATTTCTGGCTAAAAGGAAGTTACACACAGTAGCATTAAATGGAAATACTCAACTTGTCTTGTAACTGTACTTTATTATACGACTGCAGTCAGTGCACTGAGTTACTTTTCACCTCTGCACCTTCAGTCAATCATTTCTGCTTCGTAGTCTTCACTCTGCTGAGCCTGAGAAAATCCCGTCCACTTCCTCCAGCATCTCACGGCTTGAGTTTCATGCTGACTTGGTGTGTTTGTGTGTGTGTGCATGCTTGTGTGTGTGTGTTTGTGCGCAGCGCATACAGTCAGTTCAGTATCCTTGAGAGAGGCACATCCTCACTTGTGCGGAAGGGCAGGAGTTTTGAGAAATGCACCTCACTATGTGTTGTTGTTTTTCTGCTGAATGAGAGGAAAGTTGGCCCAGTGCGGGTTTTTAAATAGCTGAATGGATATTGACTTCCTCGGAGCCAGTAACACACACACACACACACACACACACACACACACACACACACTCACACACTCACGATGAGTGCAAGTTACAGTGACTATTACACCCTGTAATGAGCTGTTAAAGTGTTGTGTTAAACTTTGTTTGGATGAATGAAGCGATGGATTCATGAATGAAAGTTTCACACATTTAACTGCTTTTTTAGTTTTTTAGTTTTCTTTTATACAACCACGACCTAATTCAATCTTCCTCGGTCCAAACTCAAGATAAAACTCTTCTAACTCCGTTGTGGTAGTTTAACAAACGTTTGCTTTTCTTTCCCCTGACACCTCCTTGGTTTCCCAACTTCTCTAAACAACATTTTCAATCACATGAGCTCAGATGGTTTTAAGGGTCAAACACAATCAAGTGGTTGTTACTTAAAGTTGACATGTAATTTTATATACTTTATTAATCCCCGAGGGGGAAATTGTGGTTTGCACTCTGTTATTTCAGAAACATGCTTCTCACACACACACAGGACTGAATCACACACATGCGCAAGCAGGACCTGTATTAATGGAAAGATGTCAGAGTGCGGCGGCAAGGGGCCCCCTGAGCTGGTGGGGGTTTGATGCCTTGCTCAAGGGCACCTCAGCAGTGCTTGAGAAGAAATCTGGTAATTCCCCAGCGAGATTTGAACTTGCAACCCTTGGTCACATTTTGAAAAAACAAAAACAAAGAATAAAAGACTTTAGGCTTAAATAATTTTAAAGAAGAGGTAAACTCTGAACCACTTTATTTAAATAAAAAAACAACAACATAATAATAAATAATAAAATAGACACTGCATGACACAGCATTAGATCTTCAGATCCCTCTGGGACGTTCATGCTGATAAGAAAGACATTTTCTTTACCTTTGTTACTCGTGATTAGTCTCTAATCCCACATTTTCCTTTATTTTAAAGTGTCTGTTTCCATCACAGCATTCCTCTGATTTCCTGACGCCGGGTCCAACATGGAACAGTTCCTCTCTCTTCATGATAAGCTGAGAGCCTCCTCTGTACTTTCCCTCATCCTCATATCCTGCCTCTGATCTGGCATATTGTTTGTTTCAGATCAATCGGAGCAGGAAAGAAAGAGGAATTGGCGAGTAGTTGGACGTGTGTCAGACTTAATTCCAGTGGGGATGTGTTGTTTGTTGTTTTTTTTTGCACTAATCTTTTATGAAAACAGCCCTCATTGATGTGTTTGGAAAGTGACAATAAGCAGGATACACATTCCAGGAAAACTCTGCAGAGCCAATGTATGCATGATTCGGTTTAAGAGTGCAATTTCAGAAAGCAAACACTGGAGCACATACTGTGAATGAACTGCCAAGAGAGGCCGAGCGGCTCTGAGGAGAAGCTCTCACAGCTTGGGGGAGTGTGGGCTGTCCTCATGCATATGTCACCCAGCCTGCCCACTCAGATGGGTCCCTTTAATCTGTGTGATTTACCCACAACAATCATCAAACCAGCATGTGTTTGATTGTATGCACGGATGATGTATTAGTCACTGACGATCTGAGGCAAAGATGAAGGTAGAGAGGAAGCGGAAGAGGAGGCTTAAACTGGGTTTGGATGCTCTTACTGACAGACTTGTGGTGAGAGAGGGAGACGTCGGTTTCATCGATGATGTGATGTGGTTTGGCGCTGATCAGGCCAGAGGGGGAGCCACCAATCAGGTCTGAGCCATATAAACACAGACACATGTGGGAAGCGTAGTAATGATTGATGATTGGACGAGAGCAATTTAAAGGCCTTCATAATCTGTAGAAAGCCTGTGAGGAAGATAAATGGGACAAAAACGGTCGCTCTGTTGAAGACATGTTGTTCACTCGCCCTGGGACACTTTTAGATCGTTCAGATTATCTCAGCCGTTGTCACAAACCATCACTCGGTGGTGAGCCCAGCTTTCTGGTTGAATTCTTTTCCATCTGTTGTCACATTGAATTGGTTGATCTTAAATGTCACGCCAGTCAGTGCATAATCTGACTTCAAACGCAATAGATGTCCATCACTGTGAAGCAGGATGCTGCTGTTTTATCTTGTCAGCACCAACACGTCATAAAGATTGGAACCAGGAGGTCATGGCATCCGACATGGCTGGAAACATTGGGTGTTTGGTTTAACAGACCAAGATGGTGTTTCACTCTACACTGGTGGATGTCAGCCTCAGTATGTTTAGTTCTGCTTTCAGGTCAGAAAACATACCAAGGGTTCGTTATTTTCTGACATTTTGCAGGACTGATCTCGACTGATTCCACATTTTCATGATCAAAGTAAGGTATTGCTTTCTGGATTGTTCTTCAGCCTTCTGCCTTTTTTCACCCTTTTTTGCACCATCACATCGTTGTTGTACATCTGCTCCAAAAAGCCAAGAATCCCACAAACACGTTTCGTTGTCTTTTGCTTTGTCTCATCAATGACTCACTGCTCCTCTTCCTCCTCTTCCTCAGCCTCTCCTCGGCAGGTTGGCATGGCCCAGTGATGAACGGAGCGGTGGTGCCCGGTAGCCCGGAGCTTTCCTCCTCGTGCCCACTGCCTGACTGGCGAGAGTTTTGTGAGCTCCACGCTCGAGCCTCAGCTGTCGACTTTGCCGACAAGTTCCAGCGCTTCCTGTTGGAGAACCCTTGCTATGACTCGCCTGGTGCTGATGTGAGTTTCTCCCAGCACTTCGCTCAGCACTTCCTGGAGTGTTTCTCTTCAGCGCTGACCCAGGCCCGGGAGAACCAAGCCTCTTCGCCCGGAGAGGACGGATCTAGCTCAGCTCCAAAATACAGCATTGTTCCATTCTTGGGTATCCAGGGCTGCCCGTTGTCCTACGGCCACGACCTTTATCAGAGACGCAAGGACGCCGGGGCTTCCAGTGAGTCCCTGGACAGTATGGACAGCGGAGGGGGAGGGATAGACGGGGGAGGCAGTGGCCCCACTAGAGGGCCTCAGCCAGCACACAAGGTATCTGCTCTGGGACAGTCCCGCAGTTCGGAGGACGTTTCAGTCAGCCACCCAAAGGCCCGCTTCAAGAAGGGCTTCTCCCTGAGGAACATGAGTCTGTGTGTGGTGGATGGAGTAAAGGAGATGTGGCACAGGCGGGCTTCACCCGAACCTGACGGCCCCTCTGGAACCAGGAGAGCTAACGGAGGAGTGGGAGTAGGAGGGGGCGCAGGAGGGGGAGGAGGAGGTGAGGCCACAGGGGGAGAAAAGTGGTCCCAAAAGCTGCGGTTGCCCCGGGCTTCACAGGGCCACAAGGCAGAGATGTTAGAGATCCAGAGGGAGGGAGCGCTCAGGTACATGGTGGCTGACGACACAAACTGTATGGGAGCCGCACTGTGGCAAAAGTGTCGCCTGCTGCTGAGGAAGACCAAGAGGGAGGAGGGGGGCGAGAGGTTCCTGCTGGAGTTCTACGTACCCCCCAAGGTAAACACACACACGCAGAGACACACAGAAACACACAAGGAAAAGTTCATCACTTTTCCAGACATACATCCACAAGCCTGATTAGAATAAAAGTAAAATACAATCATGCTATCCATTTTCATTTGTCCAACTACTGTCAGGAAGCAGGAGTGCTAGTCTTTAGGACACATGTAATTGAATTAGGTTACGTATAAATAATTCATAGATCTAGTCATTCATTCACAGTGTGAAGTCAGATTATATACATCCGTATATACACTGCACATTAGTTTATATGGGACTTCCAGATCATTGCTCCTGACCTTAAGGAGGCCACGAGTCTGTGCAGCTGAGTGTGTGTAAATCTGCCTCTGCCCTTTGATCATGGCTGGTGGGATTGTGGGAATAAGGCTGCAAGGAGAGGGAGAGGGGTGACGACAGGTGGAAGGTAGGCATGCAAGGGAGGTAAAGGGAACCATGTGTGTGTGAGAGAGAGAGAGGGAGAGGGAGAGAGAGAGAGGAAGCTGTTGCATTGATTTATGAAAACAGAAGCGGATCATAGAGATTCCCTTTCATGTGCAAAAAAAAAAAATATTGATCTTTTTGTTGTCTCTGGCAAACTGTCTGCTGTGACAAAGTGGAAAAAGGAACTAGAATAGTTCTGTGAGTCACTCAAAAAAAAGAGCTTGACCGCATCTAAAATGAAATAATTGTGCTTCAGCAGTTTCCAGTGTTTTGTTCGAATAATGTCCACACATAAGAAAATGTACCAGCAGCCACTGACAAGGCTGAGATTACGACAAACTTCAGAGCTGTTCCGACGTGACACATTAATTAAACACGCTCATCTCGACGGACGCTCCAAGACTCGCTTTTTCCCCCCCCCAACTGCCTTCCTATTCAGATCTTGCAAATCACAACAGTGCAGAGTCAACAGTGTCGGAAAGATAAACTGACTCATAAAATCATGCTCCAGCCTGCTCCTGGCTGACTGGCTCTGGCTCTGTCCCTGTCAGAGAGGGCCATCAATCTGCAGGCTGCTCTGTGTGGCAGAGGCACACACTGCAGAGATCAAACTGCCTGCATCATGACACAGCAGCAAGCCCAGAGACGACACACTTCCTGGTTCACACCACTAAAAATAAATACAAGGGAAAAAGTGCACAGACATAATGTGAACTCAGGAGTAAGGACTTTGTCTAAAAATAATAGAACTCTGGCAATGTACCGTTTTTAGGGCAACTTTTGTTGCTTGCTTAATTTATGCCATCCAGTGACAATCATAAATGTTGCTTGTATTTATCAAAGGAAGAGGATGGTGAATATATTTAACTTAGCGAATTACTCATTTCACAAGAGAGTAATAACTTAGTGTTAAATAAAGGTACCTTAAGCAGGCTGGCTTATGTTTTGTGCCAGAGCCCACTAACATAGAAACACAATAATACATGTGCACAGCATCCACACAGTGGTTACATTTAATGATTAGATAAATCGTGCACTTGTTGTATCTATAATGTATGTCTTTGTTGGACTATAAAGATGGTAAGAAGTTCCATCATCACACCAGTTCATAAAAAAAAATGTTGAAGCCTCAAAACAGAAACATTCTGACCCAATCTGTCTGTGCTCTCGTTTTGTTGGCTGACTTTTTTTGTTGGGTCAGTTAGGTCAAAATGCAAACAAAAAAAAACTAACGATACAGTTTATATTGTTTTACCTCTTGAGGTAAAAAGCCATGCATATACAGTAGGTTTTCACCTTCACTCAGATTATTCACTATGTTGTTTGGAAATAGAAGTTCATATTGATATAATTGATGTTAACCCAGTGGCCAGACACTTGGTTTCAAAATATTGTAAGATTAGATTGGAGGCCTTGAGGACACTAGATATTGGATATAGATTATTGTTCCCCTAGGGAAATTTGTCTTGGGCAAAAAACTTTTAAAAAACTTACATACAAACATAACACAAGACTGGCCACCATTAAAACTCACTGAAGTAACGAAACTAAAGAGATTCTCTGTGTGCACAATTTAAAAACATGTAAAAAAAAAACTAAAGGCTAATCTAAAACTGAAACTAAAACAAGGGTGAAATACGGTGCTTGTTATGTTTCTGCTCACACTGTCTATATTCAGCTGTTGGCTGTTATTGCCATGACCATTTGCCAAATATTTAAAACATGGAATAATGAATACAAAAAAACTGTGGAGGAGGCACTCGTATATAAAAGAGAAGAGATGTTTTTTTTTGGGGGGGGGGGGAGGGGGTTGTCTTTGAGGTGGCCCTTTAAGGTCTAATCAAAATGACTACACCACATTATAGAGAGACCCTAAATACACACTGACTTCCTGTCAGAGCTGTGTGGTGGAGCACATGCAGTCATGCACACTCACTAATAAACTCAGGTTAACAGTAACTACACATTTCAGGACACGACATGAGCACAGGGACATTGCTGCCATAGGAGAGGGGTACGGGAAATGGTCAAAAGGTTTAACTCAGGAAGTGGTTTTCTGACATCTGATCCACAAGAAAGGATGTGGGTGTGGATGGCAGCCAGCTGCACACGCAGATCAAGATGAGAACAGTGTTACGCCAGACAGATCAGCTGATAAGCCTCCGCCAGACCATCAGTCAGCCTCCTTCTCACTCTGCCTCTCCTATCACACAGGAATAAACACACACACACACACACACACACACACACACACACACACACTCGTTGGATCTGTTAAGATTATCGTCTGGATCCAACTCTCTGCAGAGGGCAAACTGAGGCCAGGATGTTTTCTGTGTTCACCCTCTTGTAAACTCTTCCTGCGTGGTGAGGCAGTGAGCAGACGTAATCACAGGGAAATGCAGGGGGAAGTAACTGGATGTATAAAACACTTCCAACTACTGCATAATATTGGCTTTATTTATAGGAATTATTTAATCTTAGAGCAAAAACAGATGAGAGGTGTACGGCCTACTGCAGCTAAGACGGCCAATAACTCAGACTGCATGTTGCCTCTTATTTTTAACTATTTGAAAGAGAGGTTGGGTGGTTGTGAGAAGTGTGTTATTAACAGTAAACACAGAGAGTCAAGCCTGTAAAACTAATTAAAAGCTCTAGTTTTACTCTTTTCCGTTGTAAAATGTTAAACCTGTACTCTCCCAGGTGTTACTGTTGCTTTAAACAAGATATATTAAAGGGTTGAATTAACTCTGGACTTTTCACAATTACTTATTCTGGTTTTGGTGTAACGCAAAGCTGTAGAACCAACCATGTAGTGTTGCATGTCTTGGTTCCTTGAGCAAAATGTTTTGACTGTATGCACGTTTGCTTATTATCTAACATTGTGCAAAGCAGAGGCTCTAAACCTTTAATAACTGGGGTTCATCTTGTGTTCATGTAAAAACCCTGTAAACATAAAAACAGAAGTAAACCTTGTTTTTTTATGAACAATGGACTTCTTTAGAGCTGCGTGGGTGCAGTTGATCATATTTGATTGACAGCATACTGTAAATGACAATTCTACAAACTGTTATAACATTTTGATTTCAAATTCAAATTTCAAAAACATAAACAACACATAACAATATAAAAAAAACAAGGGAACTCAGAATGTAATCAACATAGATGTTTGTAGTCTTTTTGAGGTTGCATCTTTGTGGTTTTATGAGAGACTCAGACAATGCAGATTTTTCTTTCACAGGTTTGTGAGGGTAAAAAATATGCATTAAAGAATAAAACAACCACTGAAAAACTATCAGCTATACGCAGATGTGGGGTTTTTTTTAATACTCTGTTGGGGACCCACAAAAGACTGCAGTGAAATGCTGACCTTGTGATAAAGATTCCATTTTTGTGCATTTATCACATTTAGCAACTTGATTTGAAAATAACCTAAATGTGATCTTTTATTCTGGCTGTCTGCATTTTCCACTTCAGTCTTCAAAGCCCAAAGTCAGCATCCCTCTGACAGCCATCGTGGAGGTGCGGACCACCATGCCGCTGGAGATGCCTGACAAGGACAACACTTTTGTTCTCAAGGTAGAAGCTGAACTATTGCAAACAAAATCCTTCACACCACTGCACCTGCAGTTTGAGAAATACTCTATTGCTCTTCAAAAACAGGATCTCGGAAATGTTTACATGGATTTTCCCTGTTCTGTAAGTGTAATTTATGCTTTGAACAGAACTCAGTGTGTGATCGCTATGTGTGGCTGCTTTCACAGGTGGAAAATGGGGGAGAGTACATCCTGGAAACCATCGACTCTCTGCAGAAAAACTCCTGGGTTGCTGACATCCAGGACTGCATAGACCCAGGGTAAACCTCCAGATAAATATTTGCTGTTGGCTGAGGATGGAGAAGGACGGAAGAACAGAAAGAGGGGGGCAAAGGTTTACGGGAAGGGGGAAGGAGGGAAAACAGTCAACAGTCATTAATCATTCAATTAAGGGAATTTCTGACAGGTTGTTTTGGCACAAACATGGGTTCGTTGTACCTCTGACACTCCTCCTCAGTTTCCTGTGTTGTTGTGCTGCTTAGGACGTAAACACAAAGGTTATTTGTGTCCCTGTTTGTGGCTTCGTTGGGGCTTAGTGACGTTTGTTTGCACGTATGTGTACGTATAAGTTCTTGTGGTTCTGCTGACCCGCCTGCTTGTGTACAGGGACAGCGGTGATGACATAGAGCTGGCGTCTTGTCCTCATGGTCAGGCCTCCAAAGACTGCTCCATGGTGGCCTCTTGCAGCTGTGAGCTTCTGTCGGAGGGTAAGAAAGAGCCTCTTTTACTCAAGTAGAATTCTGCAACATAAAACCTAAATGTTCAATATTATATTGTTTGAAGGTATATATCGTGCTCCGGAGAGGTCCTGTCCTACAGCTGCTGAGCATTACAGCGCCCCCTCAGTCCGATGCAGGGAACCCCCCTTCACCCAGCACCCATCCCACATGCCTTTGGAACGCTTCCTCCAGTCCCCTGAGGCCCAAAGCTCCAACTCCTCTACAGGTAAAAGTACATTCCCTTTTCTCAGGAGCGATTCAGTATCGAAGCAAATAAATCCAAAAAACCCCAGAAGAAAAGATCACAGCTAGAGAAAAAAAAAACAATCGATTTGTTTTGTCTTTGATAAGGTGGCAATGAAGGAGCAAAAGAGTCCGATGGAGATGCTAGCCTGGCGGGTTACCCATGGTTCCATGGTACACTGTCCCGCGTGCGTGCAGCTCAGTTGGTGCTTGCAGGTGGTGCCAGGAGCCATGGTCTCTTTGTAATACGACAAAGTGAGACACGGCCGGGGGAGTATGTCCTCACCTTCAACTTTCAGGGCAAAGCCAAGGTACGTCCGTCATAGAGATGAGAAACAAATTGTATCATGTGATTAAGTCTAAAACTCTGTTACCGCAGTAACAGTAATTGGTTAATTAGTTTTATTGGTTTGTCGAAGAGTAAAAAGAAAAAAACTTTTAATCACATATCACAGAAATGCTCTCATGACATTACAGCATTCAACCAGCTCACAGTGAACAGAGTCGTTCCTGTCTCAGAAAAGATGCAGTATTGTCAATGTTTTTGTTGCTCATATGTAACATGATCCATGTACATCACATCCTGCCAGCCGGCAGTGTTGAGGAAGTGTCAGCTGCTGCCTCTTCCTCTGGTGTCAGTCTTGGCACTCTGTCACTCTGCTCCCACTTCCAGACGCTCCTCAGATCATGTCCTGACCTCTGTCTTTGTGTGTCTCTTTTTGACAATTACTTAGTCGCATACTGCAACACACTTTCTTTCCCTATCATTTTTTTTCCCTCTTCTGACTCACTCTTCATTCCTCTTAATAACAAACCCCTCTCCCAATATTTCCTTCCCTTCCTCCA
This sequence comes from Symphodus melops, assembly GCF_947650265.1. Taxonomy (NCBI): domain Eukaryota; kingdom Metazoa; phylum Chordata; class Actinopteri; order Labriformes; family Labridae; genus Symphodus; species Symphodus melops. The sequence continues at coordinate 7,248,422 of NC_136700.1, forward strand.
GCATTTGCGTTTGTCGGTGAATGAGAATGGGCAGTGCCACGTCCACCACCTGTGGTTTCACACTGTGTCGGACATGCTGAGACACTTCCATGCTCACCCCATCCCCCTCGAATCAGGAGGCTCTGCTGACATCACGTTACGTTCCTACGTACAAGTGCAGCGGAGCTCCACCTCAGGTATGCAGCACACAGATGTCAACCACTCAAACACAGCCACACACACAACCAGTTATAGATTGCTGCTTAACCGGCTATAATGCACTTGTATCAGGCATTAATTATATTATTATGATATAACAAATGTATAATGCCTCATACTAATAACATAATTTTACTTCTAACACATCCACACTTAAACCTCCAGAAGGTCAGACGTGTTGATTATTAGCTGAAGTTTGTCTTAAAAATTAAGAAGCAATGTTAAAATTCACTGAACCTGTTCCCTCTCATCCTCCTCCTCCTGCTTTATGCTAACACTGCTCTTGCCCTCCTCCCTGCTGGCATGGGATGAATGCCCTCCTGTACAGGAGAGTGAGGGGGTGATTATACCGCAAAAGTTTTGCATGCAGGCTGAGACTCAAGCCCCAACCCACCCTGGTGGTCACAAAGAGGCCCTCTGTCTGCCTGAACGCTGAACCTACACACACTCATTCACTCACTCACAAACACACACTTACAGAGTGAGGGTTTGATTCAAGGAGTAAAAGGCTTCACTGATACTCCAGTCAAGCGTGTCTTTGGTACCAGTGTCGTCGCTGTTATTGCCAACCAAGAAAAACACACTGCCTGTGTTTACATGCTGCTCTATGAAGGAGCCTTGTGCAGTGCTAGCAACATACAAGCACAGATTGGTCTACATTACTAATCCATAATTTGTTAAATGACTTCTTTCTTCTCCCAATCAGCTACAGATGTGACCACGCCTCCAGTTCTCACCCCACCCAGGGACGCAATAGGCTGCCGGACAGATCCAGCACAGCCTGCTCTCCACCCTGCTGGGATCCCAGCTCCTGCAGGGCCCCCTGCTGATGCCCCGCTCACATCCAGCACCTCTTCCTCACCCACCGCACTCCCCTCTCTCTCCCGCAGTGACCCAGGTCCTGGTGGGGGAGTGGTAGGAGGAGGGTTACAGAGCCGGAGCAACAGCTCTGAACGCTTGCTGGAGGCCTCTAGTGGTTCCTCTGAAGACTACCACGATGCTGACGGGACTCGCAGGGCCCGAGCAGTGGAGAACCAGTACTCTTTCTATTAAAACAGCACAGTCATGCATTATTCTGGATTTGATGATGCAAAAAAGTTGGTGGAGACCTCACACTCTCTGCCGATGATGAAAATGTTCCAAATCACTGGATCACTCTTGTTTTGTTTGTCTGTTTGCTTTTGGAGGCGATTTCATGTATCTCTGAATTAAGAGGGGAAGTGAAATCATCCATATTATGCTGATAAGTCCCTCAGGCTCTGCAGCTTTAATCTCACTTGTCAAGAATGTAAGGGAACAAAGAAAAGCCGCAGTGAAGATGAGCGTAGGAGGAGAAAGCAGGAGGAAGTCATCCAGTGGAGTCATATGGCTTTGATTTACTTCTTCCGACCACTTCCTGTACTCAGTTACCCAAGGTTCCCTGGGAGCACAACCTGTGTCACCACCCTGCTTAAGGGTTGAGAGCTCAAAAATGCCCCTTCAGAAACAGTCCCTATTCTCAAAGCTCCCAAGAGCATCACAATTATGTTTGTAAAGCTGCTTTGAGTCTGTCCCGGATATCCTCGCTGTCCCTGCAGGGTTTCCCTACAAAGTCCTGCCCCCATTGCACTCTGCACTAACATTGGTTCAGTAATCATGGGGATGTTAGTGTTAGCTGGGAGATATTTTTCTGTAGAGCCTAAAGGGTCTTAGTGCCTGCCTCCAGTTACTCTGGACTGGAACAGACTTTTGCCTACAGTGATGAGGAGAACAATGTTGGCAACTCCAATATCACAAAAGCCCAAACGAAAAGCAGGTGATTCATGTTTGTAAACATGCATATCTCTTTGTTTTATTCTCACAGTTGTATTAACGGCGATGGTCATATTTTGTGTTAAAAGTCTGTTGCAGATAGAAGATGAACAGCACAAGTTCAGTCTGTATGAATACAGTGTGGCAAGATGGCTTCCATTTTGCTCTTAGATTGGGTTATTTCTCTGAGTGTGTGACGGTGTAATAGAGTTCAAATATTTTTCAGTGAGTGGTGTGCTACAGTTGTGTTTCCACAACAGGGTTTTTGGATTCCCTCCTTCTGGTGCTGGTTCTGTGTTCAGGCGTATCATATCAATAACCTGTAGATTAGATATGCTGTTATAATAGGAGTTCAAGGCCTTTAAGATATTATTATACCAAATTCAGCACTTATCAGAGGGATGAGGGACTTGTTTTTTTTGTTTTTTTTTAGAAAGGTGGCAGTAATTGATGCTGTATTTGGAGCCTAATGTGGACTTCAATGGTACAGGCGGTAAAGTGTAGGATACTAGATGGCCATGCTTGAATAGAAAGATGTTACCTTGCTGCTTTCCTTTGTGCTGAGTATTTAGCTTTGAGTAAATGTTTCATGAGAACACCTAAACATTACACAGCACAATTTAATGATGAAATGACATTTCTGAAAATACTTAACAGCTGTTAAAAATCAATAACAGATTTGACATTTTAGGAAGGGCACATGCTCACTTCCTTGTTACAAGATCACTGATTGCTAGCATAGTGGTATCTTAATTTACCTTGGGCTACACACTTTAAACATGGATAAGTTAGGCCCTTCCAGAGATATCCCCTAGGGAATATCAGGGAAAAGCTGTGTGTGCTATTTCGTTTGTGCAGTAAACAAGATGTACATTTGTAAACCAAAAAGATAAGTATGTCAGAAGTCTCCAACTCCGGGATGTGAAATACCACTACCATAGATTCTAGCTAACCAATAAACACATCTGTGCTTTTTTTCAATCTTAAGAAGAAATAAAGTCAGTTTTTTTCAAAGTTTTTTTTTTTATACCAGACTTTTTTAAGGAGACTAGTGCTCAGAACATATTGCCAGTCAACCAGTGCAGACACCACAAAGTTGCTCACTTCGACGAGTCTGATTAAGAAATAAATGTGACGCATTTGTCCTCATAAAACCTCTTTTTTTTTTTTTTTACAAATTTTTTTTGTAAGAGCAAAAACGAAAGACTATTCAGTTGAGCGCTGCTAGCTGTTTCTTTTCTATGTGCTAAGCTAATTTAGCAGACTGCTTCACGCTAACCATGCAAATCCCATAGATATATCAATCTCTTCTGTTCATCTTTCCTCAAATACTGAACAATGGGAACTTCCCAACATGACAATATGGAGCATTTTAAACACAATGGACAATAACAATATTAAGGCCATCGTCCTTCAGCTGCTGTATTTCACACATCAACACTTGTTCAGTTTAAATAAACATATCAATAGTTAGCACCTTTCTGTTCAAGCATGGTCATCCAAAGAGAAATTTCACTTTTGGTCGAGGAGCGGACAAAGCAGTACATGTGCCAACTTGAATTCTATTTTTGAAACATTTATTCATCAGCCGCTGTAAATTACATTTTTCTTATCTAGTCCTGTTTGTGTTAAGTTGATTAATTCTTCTTGCTAAAACATCCTCAATGGAACCTGTTTCAAGAGCCCATCTTATACATATCACAGATTACTTATGTCCCCCTTTTATTTTCTTAACGCTTCTTGAAGCTACATTTTCTGTTGTCCGAGTTTTGAAGAGTCTGTGCAATTTTGTACAAAGTGATGTACTTGACATTCTACTTTATATTTCTGTGAATAAAATGTGAGTAAACTTTGCACATTTTCTCTAATTATTTTACTGTGAATGTCATCATCTTAGGATGCAGACTGAAAATGTATTGAAGGAACGCTGCAAAAAGACTGGAGCTTCAGTTTTAAAGAAAGTCTGATAGTCACAGAAAACAACTTTGAAGATACTGTTGAATGACATTACGTGACAGGAGTGCAACCCCTGACATTCAATTTGTTCTGTTTATTATTGGTTACATTTCACAGCTTTTGTTCCATAATTAGGCCTGAATGTGAGAAAACCGTCAGTCGTAATGCATTCAGTGTTAGTTAATTCACGACAGCTTCAGAATGAAAGCTTTAATAGATTCAGGTTGAATTTTAACATGATCTCAGAACTCAAACGCTTTTGTTGTTTAATGTCTAAAAACAGCAGTAGAGATAAACATTATCATCACATACAGAGTTTAAACTGTAGCAGTGACACAGACATAATTTGATGTATCCAGATGCCCTCTAGTGGTTGGATCTTATACAATTCAGGATAAACTTGTTCCATTACATTATCCCTTAAATTATTGTTTTAAATAATTTTTATAAATGTCCAGTACTTACATATATACACAAATAAGAAGGCCTGTTGATTTCCTTATAACAAATCTACACATTTGACACAAAAGTAGTTTCCTTTATTTTTTTAAAGATCTTTTGTATAGGAAAGGGAGAAAAAGTGTGCGTTCTTCAGCGTGACACTTTGATCTTCGTCCTGTATTTGGATTTAAATATATAACAGCTTTAAATATGAGCTGCCAAAAAACGGTGTTAGCTTAAGGCTTGAATTCTAACAGTAATCAAATAAATTAAGTGTTTACACAATTGTTTTTGGCAATTCGTTACAAAATTTTTGGAGGTCCAAAAACTAACCCAACAATCAGTTTTGTTCCTGCACAGGTTACAAGGTTACAGGTTACAAGGCAGAATTACATTTAACAAGATGATGATGATATTGTTACCATACAAACATAAGAAACAGTAAGTAGGCCACATAGTGGGATATGTGCTTTCTTACTGCTATACTAGATTTGTTTATATACTTTTTCTGTTGCAGGAAAAAAGAAACCCTAATGATAACAACGGGTTCAGCTGCAAAGAGACTTTTTAAATGAATAATAAAAAGCCAGTCTGCAACTTCTAAACATATAGACACCGTGCACAGGCTGTCTACTCCTGCAGCATGCTAAAAATAACCATCTTTAACTGTCAGAAACTGTGCAACACTTGCAAAACTATCAGAGGTAGGACACCCCCCCCCCCCAAACACACACACCCTTAGCCCCCCCTGAGAGTTGTAACATGCAACCTCAGGGGGACATGTCCAGTCACTGCTGCTTCTATTTCAGGGCTGCTTAAGATTAATAAAAAGAAGACCTGCAATGGCCAGCAGCATGGCCGCAGTCATCTCCATCATTTTCCCCTCTTTCCACTTTTGATATTGTTTCTTCTGCTGCTCCTCCATGTGCTGCTTCCTGGCTTTCATGTCCTTCTCCCTCTGCAGCTGCTCACCGTAGTGAGCTTTATAAAAGGCGTCAAAATCAAACATGGTTTTTTCCCCTGCTTTGGAGAACCGCCTGGCTCTCTGTTGATGCTGCTGCTGATGCTGATGTGGCCCTGTTGATCTGCTCACACTCTCTTTGGAGGATGGTCTCCCCGCACTCTGAATGTCAGATTGGCTCAGGATGCCACGGTCATACTTCCTCCTCAGGCTGATGCTGCCCAGCACAGTGTAAGCCTCGCTGATCTCAGAGAAGTGCTGTGTGGCCTCATCATTTCCAGGGTTCTTGTCCGGGTGGTAGATGAAGGACTGCTTGTAATAAGCAGTCTTGATCTGGGACTGTGTGGCATTCATGGACACTTTGAGGATGTCGTAGTAAGCTGTTCTGCTTCTGAACAGTGGAGGAGTGTTTTTTGAGCTGCTGTAACTCCTCCGGCTGCAGCTTCTGAAGGCTGTGCAAGCTTGCAGTATGTCCGGGTGAAATCTCAGTCCACCACCTGACCTCTCTGAAGCCTGCTCAGTAAGAATAAAAACAAGCATGCAAAGAGCTCGATGCTGCTGAGAGAACTGCAAGTTGTCAAGCTGGATGGGAAAGGCTCTCCTGGTCCATGGTGTCATCCTGGCTGGGAGATTGTTAGACTGTCTGCCACTTCTGCGATGAACAAAATCAATGAAACGGGAAGAATCCATCACAGCAGATGAAATACAACGCAAATTCCAGTGTACTTGTGCACTTTCACCCGATCTCAGCCTGGAAACTTTCTCCACTGTGCATTGTGTTGCTCTTCTGTCTGACACTTCACCTCGCTCCTGGCTTGTTTCCTTTCCTTCCAGGCTGTCTTTGGGTGTGCAGCTCACGCGCAGAGGTACGGGACTCTCTCCGATCGCCACCGGTCGACTTTGGCTCTTTCTCAGCACGGTCAGCCGGTAAGCTCCGGTCCCGAACCTCTGACCGACCTCTGCCATTTCACCGACAGAGAGGAGAGGTAATGTTTGCCGGAAACCAGCTACCGCATCCGTCGACGTAACACAACGAGTAACCAATAAGACTCAATGTTTACAGGAAGTACCAGTCGTCTTGCTAAAAAAAAAATTGTTGTTGTTGTTGTTGTTGTTTTTAAGGTATTGGTATCCAACTATAAACTTGGCCTTTTTCGGAAGTTGTAGTTCTTATATAAATGTATTTATTAGTTAAATTGGTAAATGATTTATTGTTAATTTACCTACTTTTAAAAATAAATGTTCCTAAACTTCAACACCATCCGCTGTCTGTTTTTGTAAATCAGAGTTCAGATGACTTTAGAGTTATAAAATGCAGGTTGTAATATTGTGTTAATCTTTGGTTATAATAAACACAAAATGACCAGTAGATGGCGATGTCGGCGTTTTTCTTCTTTGTTTTTTCTTCTAAAAACACGAAGAAGTATGTCTTAAGTCGCTTACTTATGACGTATTCCTTCCTCACGTGTTGTGTAAACTATCACAACATAGAGATTCTTTATTATCAGCTAATTATCCAAATAAAGTCCGTTATCAGATCCGGACACACACGGTGACAGCCATGGCCTCCAGCTGTCGTCGACCTGAACATACAGCTCCTCCAGAAGTGGTGAGTGACGAGGGTTAATGTAGTCCTTTAGATGCTACATGTAGTCCTTTAGATGCTAAATGTAGTCCTTTAGATGCTTGTTTAGGTCTTTACGATTTAAGGCCATAAGAAGTTCTTTGTACCAGTCTAATGAACGATGGCTGACTCTTCACTATGTTCTAGCCTCCGATGTTTTGTTTCTTAGTCAACATGTTGAAGTCGATTATTGAGGTGATCGATCAGAAACCGAGGCTGCACTACAATCAGCTGACTGTGAAATTTAAAAGTTGGACAAGTTAAACAACTATATACTGAACTAAACACACAAAAGCTCATTCAAAGATAAAAACAGGCTCCCTGAACTCTGTCTGGAGAGTTACAGCTTCATGTTGCAGAACCATATCCATCATGTTATCTCTCCTTGCATTTTATCTTTAAACAGTTCCAGGAACAACATTTTCCTCTGAGGAGAGTTTGTGTATAGAGTGATGAACATATGCCACAGAGTCTGTACTTTTCTTCATCTTTCACATGTCTCTACTAAAACGACATAAAGCACCTTTAAGTGTGGATGTGATTCTCCCTCTTTCCTGCAGTTCTACAATGAAGATGAAGCAAAGAAGTACTCTCAGAAGTAAGTCTGCATGTTAGCTTCATCTCTATGTACTTTAGGTACAAGTGTGTTCTCCAATAATAAGCATGAAAAAGATTCAGTAGAGTCTCCATCAACCATATCAAAAAACCATAAACAAACATAACATGTAGTTTACTTTATGTATTATCTTGTATCTTAACAGATCACCATTGTTTCTACAGACTGAGTATAGAGCTATAGTCGAATAAAGATTGCATCAGTTGTCTGGGAGTTGATGTGACGTGTCAAGGTGTAGTCAAAATTGACATATTCAACTGTAACTGCGTTGTGTTGCTTCACAGCTCTCGGATGATTGAGATCCAGACTCAGATGTCAGAGAGAGCTGTAGAGCTCTTAAACCTGCCAGAGGGAAAGCCATGCTTCCTGTTAGATGTGGGGTGAGTGGGCTACACTAACTTTGTTTGACTCTCAATAAATTTGAACATGTTCATTTGCACTACCAAGATAAATCCAGTGTGTTTTAGATGTGAAGGACTTATTATCTGTCTCTCAGGTGTGGCTCTGGTCTCAGTGGGGACTTCCTGTCAGAAGAGGGACACTACTGGGTCGGAGTCGACATCAGCACTGCAATGCTTGGTTTGTTTTTTTTTGTTTGTTACATTTAGCTAGAAGTCACAGCTGATAGATCTACAACAGTGATTTCACAAGTTCCAGAAGATACTGACTATCAAACACTTAAATATAGTCTGTGATGGGTTTTAAAATGTATATATATATTATTATATAGAAAATTATGTGGATACATTGTGGGAAAAAACATTGAATAAAAACCACTTCTTCCATGACAGATGTTGCTCTGGACAGAGATGTAGAAGGAGACCTCTTAGTGGGCGATATGGGCCAGGGGATGCCTTTCCGACCTGGCACCTTTGATGGTTGCATCAGGTAAAGAAGATTTTTTTTTTTAAGGGTTGTCCCCTGCATTGATCCTTTTTTTCTTCATTTATTTAAATCTTGTGTTTGTTTCCTGTCAGTATCTCTGCCCTGCAGTGGCTCTGTAACGCTGACAAGAGATCACACAGTCCTCCAAAGAGACTCTACACCTTCTTTAGCACTCTTTATTCCTCTCTGGTAAAGTTTTCCTACATTTTATAAACAAAACCAAGAGGCCAGAATACATATAAGACTTTATTTTGATTCTTCTGACCTCTTTTTTTTTTTTCTTCAGTCACGGGGCGCGCGGGCAGTTTTTCAGCTTTACCCAGAAAACTCCCAACAGGTGAAATAACATCATGAGGATAATTTATGTAGCTTTTATTTTATTTTTCTCTCACATTTAGTATTCTTTCATCTCTTTAGCTCGAGTTGATCACGACGCAGGCCATGAGGGCAGGCTTCGGTGGAGGAATGGTGGTGGATTATCCAAACAGCAGCAAGGCTAAAAAGTCAGTACCTTTCACAAACTGTTTCTTATATATTGACATGCACAGCTGCAACTGTCTGCAATTCATTCCATCTTAATAGCCTGTGAAATTACCAGGAGCGTATTTTCAACACAAGATGACAATGACTTGTCTGTTTGTCACATTAGCGATGTGATTAAAATGGTTTGCCTGATTAGTTCTTACACACACACACACACACACATTTGTCTTTTCAGGTTCTTTCTCTGTCTGTTTGCTGGAGTCACAGGAGTCCTTCCCAAAGTAAGAAACAAAAGAGTTACTTGATATTTTGGATTTCTGTTTTTTCATCTCAGCTACATTATAAACACTGTCATCATTATCTGCGTATTTCAGGGCTTGGGAGCAGAAACATCAGACAGAAATGTTCCAAACCAGGTCCAGTTTTCAAAACAAAGGTAAAGAGATTTACAACCGGCAGAACCTGAAGGTGTAGGGTATTAAACAGTGTGATAGATCTGTTTACAAGCTGGGAAGTTTCAGTTTGTTTTCATCATTAGAGTGATTTATTTGCTTTATTCAGAAAGATGCAACTCAATGAGATGCAGTCTGAGATTTATCAGATATTTGGTTTTTGACATGGGACGATATTATTTGCATGCATGTATTTGACTTAATATACATACATTTATATTCATGCCTATTGAAATATATTTTCTTTGCTTGTCTTTTAGCTTTTTTTTATACTACAGTGAATATTATTGGGATTTAAAAAAAAAAGGATTTTTTATATTAGAATTTGTTAAAGCATGTTCATCAATAATGAAATTCTTTTTATATGTGCCGCCATTTGTAAAATATGTTTCCTATTTTCTGTGTCTTTGGTTTAAAAGAGCCAGCATAAGACATACCTGTTATTACTTTTCAGTACATTAACAAACAGGTCTCAGCCTAGACTGCTGCAGGTCCAGTCATACCTGCTTTGATGAGGGCAAGAGACCAAGATAAAAACACAAATAAAGGGCCATCGTTCTGCCCGACTTAAAACCCTGTCAGGCAGCTTTTCCTCCCTTTAACATAGTGAAGTTCGTGTTGGTTGTTTCACATTTCAAATAACAAGGTACATTTTAAAAACACCTCACCTCTCCTCCGTAAAGATGCCGCTTCAAGAACATGAAGGGGAAATCAGTGAAGAAGGGACGAGACTGGATCTTTGAGAAGAAGGAGAGGAGAAGAAGACAAGGAAAGTCAGTACCAAGACCTGGTTTATTACTTTGTGTAGAAATATTTATGTTCTAAATAATACAACTTAAGCTCTAGCTGAAACGCCTCTTAATTATCTGTTTTCAGTCCCACTCGCTGACAAATATCCTCTCTCTGTTGTGCTTTTGTTCCCCTGCAGGGAGGTTCGAGCTGACACGAAATATACTGCACGTCAGAGAAAACCTCATTTCTAGATGTGATTCATGCAGCGCTGCTTTCATTAGCGCTCATCTGTGCCACTCCACGCTCAATCGCCTCTGGAAGTGCACAGTGTTTGGACTCGGCTCATTTTTCAATTTAATATTTTAATTCAAGTAAATGAGATGCAAGAGTAAAAAGCCATTATGCCCAATTATTTTGTGATTCAGACAAGTGTTGGACAACTTGTTCTTAAAAATGTAACTTTCCATGTTGATGTGGCTGGAAGATACAAGGACAGTGATCTGTGCTGCTCACTGGTGACACCACTCAATGGGAACAGAATGGCATTTAAAACCATTTATATGATGATAAAAGTGTATGTCTTTTATCCCTGATCAGCAGTTTATTCTCAATTAAAAACTAGCACAACAGCGATTTGTGAAATATTAGATGTTTAGTTGTTCTTGAATGTGTAAGAAGTGAATGAAAAGCCTTCATATTTCTGTGAAAACTGTCACAAAAATCACCCTACAAAGTAGACAGACTATGAAAAACCACATGTACAGCACATTATTCAGACTTTGTGTGTAATCCTGAGCAAGCTCGCAGGTCATTAAGGTAATGAAGGTTTCAGAGGTAATAAGGATAAGACGAGACCTCAATCATCAGGGGAAACCCCCTTAATTAACTTTAAAATATAAACTGAATTCTGCTGCAGGTATTAATGTAATATATTGCCACAGTATTCAAACACCTCTAGGTCATGATTATATATATATATATATATATATATATATATATATATATATATATATATATGTGTGTGTGTGTGTGTGTGTGTATTGCTAAGATGAATAAAATGTTTTTACAAGTTTAAATAAAGATCTGTTAATGAAATAACATGACCTCTAAAGAGATTAAACCCCTATTAGCAGCAGAAAACTAGATGAACTATATTTTATAATTTAGAGTGAGAGTGAAATGTAACAAAGCCGTTAACGCCTGTGCATCAATATATTATATTTATACAGATGTGTCATTTTTAAATATGATTAAATTCGAGGTAGTCCATTCCCTTACTTCCATTTACGGCCAATAGAGGTTGCTGTCCGCTCTGGCACAATGGAGACCACCTGGGCGTTATCTCTAAAACCTGCTCAATTCATAACCAAATCAGACATTCTCACCAGTCGGTCAGACACTCCGTCCAAAGTGTTCAGTACCTGTTGGACTGACTTTCACGGAACGGAAGGAAACTTCAAAAGGTGTTTTTTTCCCCTTTTCTTTTAAAAGGGGTCAATGAGTACAGATTAAGGAGAAATTGGGGGCGTGTAATGGGTTAACTGCGGAAGGCCTCGCCTCACCTTTAGTCCGCGTCACCCGGCTCCGTAAAGTGGTCCCACCATCCCAGCAGCCAAACCAAAGGAGGGTATATCACTGCCTCTTGCAGCTACCAGACGCGCTTTTCGCCTCGGTCTGTGCGTCATTGTCGTGCCGGTGTCCGCCTCCATCACCGCACAATCCGCGACACAACGAGAACTGCTGAAGGGATAAGAGTGATTCACAGGCATCATGAAGGACCGAATGCAAGAACTTCGACATGTAAGTTCGTGTTTTGTTGTTTTTAAATGTTCACCACGTCCTTTTTTTTTTAATGCTTTATGATGTGTTATAGGTTTACAGACGCGTTTAATGAAAGCGCACATCCACAGTTCTGGGTGCGCGGATGGAGCAACAGTTGTGACGATCTGATGGAGGCTGAAATGTTGTGTTCTATGAAATGTAATAGGTGCAAACTGTTACCAGGTCTCACTGTGCGTTAAAGCAGGATCAAACCTGGCTGTAAAATAACTTTCAGACGTTTTATCAAAGTAAACAATTGTTTTTCCCCCCTTTCCACCGAACGGAAAATCACTTTGATGGACTCACATTCTTTAATACAATGAGTTAGAGAGATCTGCAGAGATTACGGGACGTCTGGGGGCTGGTCTATATATGGTAAAATGTAGGTTAGTAATTTGAGAGTATTCCTTAAGCATTCTCTCAGTGACACTAAACTTGTAAGTGATAAACAGTGGTTGAGATTACAGATGTGAACCTTGTGAAAACGTGTGTATGGCCAACCATGGGTGTGAGATCGTGAAGATGTGTGCCATCACGCCCATTACAGCTGTTCTATCTGTCCACCCTCCTGCGCGTTACAGAGAGTCTTATCTAAAAGCTACCCACACAGTCATTTTTTGTACTACATTTTAATATTTGTATTGCAGTTAAGGAGTCAAGTGAACCAGATTAAAGTTGATTATGTCATATATTTAACAAGATGTCAATGTCCTCATCGTTTGGCTTAACCCTTTATTATTTAGTTTTTGAAATAAAAATGTTGGGAGTTGGAACCAATAAACTGTACATGATATTTTAGTACTAGTTTTTGTAATTGTATTTACATAATGTATTTCGGAGTTATCCATTGATGAGACAAAATACAACGATTAGCCTTTTATAAGCCTCCTTGGAATGCTGCTTTTCAGCTTCATATAGGCTGCTGTATTTATGTGTCTGTGCATGTGGTGTTTAAGCGGCCATTGTCAGATCTAGGTAATTGGCAGTTAAGCTGAAGAGAGAGAAAGGAGGCAACAATTTATGTCTCTTCAGTTTTCAGTGAAGATCTAGCTCTGAATTGGTCTCAAGGGGGACAACAGCTTTGCCAACTGTGTGTGTGCATGAATGTGTGTGTGTATGTGTGTGTGTGTGTGTGTGTGTGTGTGTGTGTGTGTGTGTGTGTATTGTTGAGAGAGGCGTGTCTCAGCCATGCTGCCTCTTCCTATGCTGAGGGATGCAGTTGCACAGAAATTGAAACAGAAACCAAACAAAACCAGCCAGAGTGAACCTTACAGGGTCTACAGAAATTGCCCGCCAGCTGCTGTTTCTATTTCCTTTCATTATTTTTGATATCTTTCATGTCTGAAAGTTATGGCCTCTGACAAACCAATTTCAGGCAATCCCAACCGAATAAAATTCAGGTAAATTGCAAGTCGCAGACTGTTATTTCCCATCAGCACCAGCATGGTTAATATTGTTTTTTTTAATTCACAGCTTCAACTTAATTCAGCTTGTTGAATGTCATGTCGTTGTCTCTATGGGTCTGAAGAGCATTGAGAGGTTTAATGGTTCAGTCGTTATTCTTTTAAATACTCTGTGCCTTTATTGAGTGAGCCTTGTTTCCACCATGCAGTTCGGTTCAGTTCAGTACGCTTTATTAGCGTTTCCACTGACAAGTTGAGAATACCAATATAACGGTACTGTCCTACTTTTTTGCTATCCTCCTGTTGGGGTGCCAAGCATACCGATCCGACCCCAAATGCTGTAGCTTCAAACACTGCTGTCCTTTGATTGGTTGAAAGAATTGTAATTTCCCATGAAACAGCGGTAGTAAAGGTCAAACACAAAACTCACCATGCTTGAAAAATCTAGTGGATTTCAAGAGAGTCATTTCATGGCTGTTTTTTATTTTGCACTTTTACAACTAATGTCAGCACGTAACCCATTGACCACCTCGTAGGTGCAGACCTCTGCTTGACATTTTCCATTGATGCCTTTTGTTTAATGTATCCTGTTCTTCTTTGTTAAATTTATCAGTGGGCTAGACTGTCATGCTGCTATGATGTTACGCTATTATTTTATCAAACACGTTTGTTTTCAACACGTTACACCTCACCTAACATGTAAGAGTACGGTTGGCTGTGGAAACACAGGAGTGATCAGGCTTTACTTTTCCAAACTGTACCTAAAGCTCTGTTTCCACCAAGCAGTTCTGTTCTGTTCGGTGCTATACCCATTTATTGGCGTTTCCACGGTCAAAAGTTGGGAAAGGTACCAAAATAAGGGATGTGTACTGTCCTACTGTTTTGGTACCAAGGGTACTGACGCGACTCTAAAGGGTCCATTGTTTACTGTGTGCCTGTTGTCTTGAATGTTTAACGTACTTATAGTCAGCTACACTGCGTTGAACTGCTATGATGTCACACTATTGCATAGCTGATGTATCTATCCCCATATGGCTTATACTCCGCTTCGCAAATAAAGTTACGCTTGGTTGTGGAAACACAATCAAGATAAGGGTTTACCATACCAAACTGTACTGAACCAAACCGGACGCTTAATTGAAACTGGGCTTTATGGACCAGAGACCACCTCTTCAGACATGTTTTTTGTCTGCCAATAACTCCAAAGATATTAGATGTAAAGTTGTATGAGAAAGATATAGCACCTTTCAGAAGCCAGAACTGACGTTTAAATCATCTATACTAATATAGATGTAAGCTACTATAGCCACATATAAGCTACTATTTCAGCTCTGTAAGGGCATAAATATTATGATTTCAAGCTTCAGTTTGATGTACCTAAATGTTCCTGCTTCAATTGTGTTGTGAGATCCATGGGTTCCTTCAAAATGTTGTATTGATATCAACATTTTTAGGTGTGCTGAATATAGTAGCTGATACTTAAAGTTCTTTTAAAAACATTAGTTTTTTTGTCAATTTGGCGAACCCTGTGGGCAAAATTGTGCCTCTTAACTCTTTGTTGGTTTTGTTTTGACACATCATGATTGTATTGTTTGTCAACAGGTTGTTTTGATAGCATGCTGTTAATCGACTCATCTGACAGCAACCAGCAAGGCATTAAAATCAATATATAGAAATAATCCATCTGGAAGATGTGTTTGCTTAAGCAGCTCATAAACTGCCAAAACGAGCTCAACCCTCATCATATGAAGTTGAGGGTAGCCTTAAAAGAGTAATCGCACACTTTTCAATTTTCTGTTGAAGGGCAGTTCAGAGTATTTGATTGATAGCTGGGATTGGCAGTGAGAGCGTAACTGAGAAGTCATCTTGACCCCGACTGTTTATTGGATGAGCGCTCCACTTGCTGCTTTCATGTATACCCCCACTGAGTTTATCATGAGGTTTTTGCTTTTTTAATTTTCAAGCTTCAAAACATTTGGTGGCTGTTCTGGAAATATTATTTAGGATTTGAAAGAACTTACAGAGAAAACAACACTCAGAGAGCTATCACTTTATTATGACTTACACAATCTGCTGTTCTTGTGTTTTACACATCTGTGTTTGCAACATACAGTATCCATGCTGAATGAAAAATCCCATAAGCATATTTTTCCCACCAGTAACTTGGCACCAATTAACCAGTGTAGCTTTATTTGACTGAATCACAATGATGTGAAAACACAGCTAGGAAACATGTATGCATGAGTGAAAAGCATTTACTCAGAGCAAAATAATTGCACGTTTATTGCCTTAATGATGGAATTGTGATTTGTTGCATAGACCTACAGCTTGAAATAGTTAATGACTTTTACTGTTATTTAAATCTTAAGGACTGATTGGAGGGCATGCCCTCACTGACTGTAAGACAAAAGAGAATCCTCTGGCACTAAAAACTCAACTACTACGACTTTATGATTACAATTATAGTTAAAACAATGAATTTAAAATGACATTGTCAATGGACCTATATTAATGAATGAATGTTCATTATTGCATATTTTAACATTTGGTCTTGTAAAGTTTCTTCAATGTTGGACTTTCTGATTTAAAACTATAAAAAAAATGTTGTTCTATCTTTTCCAATTTCGTCCATGACGAAAAAGTAACCTTTTATGAAATATTGCCATGAGGGCTCATTGCTCCTGTGTCTTGATTGTGTTGTTTTCGATTCAAGCTGAAAGTTTCACTCATGCTCCAGCGTCATTCTGGCAGCAAATTATGTCGAGCTCATAACGGCATGAGGGCGCAGGTTCTGTTCCAACACTACCCATATGCACATAAAGCTACTTTATGAGCTCAGCACCTGCTCAAACTTCTGCTCATTAGCTCTCTGCCTAAAAACTGTCAGTACCAATATCTTAAATGGTCATGCAGCCTCTCCTATACCCTTGCACCTTATCCCATCACTCCCAGTCAGCCAAGCAGGGATTTGGGTGACAGATGGCTAAGATATGATTTCTTTTTCAGTCTTCTTTAAGCTCTGAATCCTAAGAGAAAACATACTGATTAGTTCATCACAGTCCTCACTCTGCAGGGGCTGTTATCAATCCAGTGTTTATTTTCTCTTTTTTTTCTCCTGACATTTGATCAGCTCTGTCTTTTTTTGCTTCTTTTCTCATCTCCTGCTCTTTTTAATAATATCACCCTCCCTCTCCTGTAATGCCTGGTTCCTTCTTATATTGTTCTTTGCTCTTTTGCGATCGGTGATTTATTACATGGCTTCCTGTCCTCCCCTGCCGTTTTTCTTACCTTTCTCCCCACTGGCCTCTTTTTGCAGTCTTCTTAGTCAGTGTTAGCATCTGGATAGGCAGCCCTTTGTCTGTGTGTACTGTGGGGACACTAACTGTCAATTCCTGTTTGGTGCTGACATGCTAACAAACAGGATGGACATATAGCAGCGACTCAGGCTCTGTGCATCTTTCTTGGATTTTTTTTTTACCTTTGACCTTCTGTGTTCTTTTTCTTGTTTGCATCCACCTCTGTTATATTGCCTTTTTGTTTTTTCTATTTTTGACCTGATCTTGACTATTGTGATTTTTTTTTTGACAGAAACAACACTGAGAAATAAAAGCCACTGATGTTGTCCTTGACTGAATGATGGTCCATGCCATAACCGAAGTGACTGTATGAGCCAAAGAAACTCACTTAATATATGATATATAAACCATATGTTACCAAGCGAAATATGTCTTTTAACCAAGCCTTTTTAAAATCTAATAGTTTTAGATCACAACTTAAAGCATACGAATTTAATTCAAACTGATTCACAACAAACAACAAAAAAACATAAAATGTGTTGTCATTCTCCTTCACTAAACAGGCGTGCTCAAACACAGTCACAAACACATCATTCATCAACACATACAGGCTGCATAATTGCATTAATGAGCCTTGAAATGAGTGTGACCGATCTGGCACTTCACCAGGGACTTGTTTGTCTCTGCAAATGAGGTGACAGTTGCATTAATGTGTGTGGGCCGCTAATAGGTATTTCTGAGACGTGTGAATGGATGGTCCATTGAGTCGTCTTGCATTATACGATGTCCTTATCTACACCGTAAAAGCATAAAAGAGTGGCTGTTACTGGGTTTTTTTTCTGTCTTCTACCTGTGATGATGTCTACTGATGAGAGACATATATATTTTGTGATTAAAGTTTGCACATTCTCGTGCTTCTCAGCTGCTCCCGAGGGATTCGCTGATGACGATCCTAATGAAAAATAATAACAACTCTGTTATCAAACCTTCCACGTCTGCTGTTGCAGAAATAGCCTCAGGTCATCTTTGTTGTTGCTGCTAAAATTCAATCTGTGATTTGCAGACCACATCGTCTTATAATGGATGGCAGCATGCAGCTGATAACGTCTCTGGTCACACCTCCTTGTAATAAGGCTGCTACTGTATGAACTGTCATTGACCTCATTTGGTCCTAATTATCTACGTTGGTCTTTGTAGGGTGATAATTCGCAGGAACTTTTTCATCAATAAGTCATCCAAAATAAAAACCAAAAAACAATTTCCCAAAAATAGCGTTCTAAAATGACACTAACTTTAGCCTATACAATTAGCGTATAGGCAACAGCTCAGGCTAATATGACAACTTTGAGTAACTTTTTGGCCTCTTAGTGAGAGATGTATGCTGTCAAATAGTTTCTTAAGTCTTTGTCAGACACTAAGTCACTTATTATGTCCTCCTGGAGTCTCTCCTGCCTCCTTGTTGGTGTCTTTACTACATACATGTTATTAAAACTATTCTTATTTTGAGAAGATGAGCTGGTAAAGCTGTACAAATTCTACCAATGTGCTTATTTTTAAACCCAAGCTCTTTTATTATTAGAGGGTAGTGAAAATAACCTATTGTATAAATAGTGGGGGACTAGTAGATGTGAAAGCTAAACCTTGTGGTTAAGACATTTTCTGTCAGTATATTTCTGAATAAATTCAACTGAAATGAAAACTTTTTCTTCAAAAATGTCCATATTTTCAAATAGAATTTATCTCTGCTTCTCTGTCTTGTATTATTCTTGCCCTGCAGCTCCCCTCCTGCTAACATGATCCTTTCTCTATACTTCCTGTCAGCCCTCCACATCCTTCCCACTCTTAGTTTGCCCATATCTACAGTATAATTGTGTTAGTGGCATATTGGTGCAGTCACAATGGTGTGAGGCACTCTAAATGAGCCTGGCTAATAAAGAGAAGGAACTGGGTTTGGACAAAGAAAGCTATGACATGAGTGTTAAGAGGACTTTTCTTTTCCCTGCCTGTGATATTTTGTTGAAGTTCTTTTGAGGCTTTATGCCTTTTTCCACCTTGCACCGACTGCTTTCCCACCGAGCTTCATACCTGTTCAGGATGGGAGTATATTACAACCTCACACAAGGATAGTATTTTTTTTTGTTAAACTCTTTGGATAAAATGTAAAGCTTGATATCAGTACCTGGTTGTGCAGCTGTACTGAGCTGAAACTATAAAAAATAACAGCTGTATACTTTATACTTTCGTGTTGCCTTTGACCATGTGTTGCCAAACTGGCGACTTTCTTGCTTAATCTGGCGATTTTCTAAATCTTGGCGACTTTTTTTTTGTCAAAAGCTTCTAGCGATAAATCTTGTGACTTTTTCTGGTGGGTCTAAAGCATGTGAAGAAATGGCCTATTTCAATGGCAAAATAAAAAACAAACAAACCAAGAGTCAAGAGAAGACAGTTCATTTGTAGTTCTAAACATATTAAAAATGTTTTTTACTTACTTTTTGTCTCTCCTCCGACATTATTCTTCTCTCCTACAGCACCTATTACAATAACATGCAAATTTCCAATTACGAAAATTAAGCAATGACACCATTTAGCGACTTTTAGGACAGCCAATAGCTTCTTTCCTGACCGAAGAGCATTTGAGAAACTGTTTATTTATTAAATTTTAAAAATGTAAAGATTTTTTAAAAGAATTAGCAGCTCTGTTTGTTTTTGAAGGGCAGGAGAACTTGGTTATAATTTGGCTTGTGTTAAAACCTAAGAAATGATTCATGATAAGGAAATCATAACCTAAAACCAAGAAAAAGTCCTCATCAACAAGCTAAACTTAAAAAGATTCGTTTCATGTTCTACTGGCCTGATGTTGTTGATGTTTTAGTTGCCACCAGATAAATGCCCAGGTATCAACTCTTCTTCTATTTTGCTCGAAGCAGTTAGCTGTAGCAGCCATAATACCTGCAGCTAGCAATACAGTGCAGCTTCTTGTTGGAAGGTTTATGAGTCGTGAATTTGAAATGATTCACGAGGAAAGGAGTCGCTAGCCTTCACACCTATACTCACAGAAGCAGCTCCTAAGTTTTACTAATAAGGGAGGCAGATATTGTTGATATATGTTACTGATATTCAATTCCTCACTGAATCATCACATAACATGTTAACAAGATAAAACAGAAGTAAACATCCCCTATTTGGGAGGTAAAAGTGTGTCTGTGAGGATTTCACCTCTGACCTGAAATACATTATTATTGATTTGTAAAAGACTTGCTATTATCACATTAGAAGTAATTATTTAACCTTTGATTGTGTGGCACTTTGTAAATTTGTATGTAGGCATCTGTAAATGGCTGCACTTTAATGATTACACTGTTGAAGGTCATGGAGATGTGAGGGAGTGAGAGGACAGGGGGATGAAAGAAGAGAAAAATGCATGTGGACAACCAAGACGTTAAATTAAATGTCATTCAACCCAAACTGTAAAAAGTATGATTTTTTTTGATTACCTATAGGCTGAGCATAAACCATTTGCATTAAACAAATGTGACTTTGTCCTAAAATATGAGCATCGATATGGAGATAGATGGTGGGTTGTTAAAGATGAAGACAATTATGAAGTGAAGGCGTGGGACAAAGTTAACTGAGTCCATTCTGTGTGGGCTGCTGAGATCCACTAAAAAGAGACGAGAGAATGACAGACAGGAAAGAGAGAAAGAAAAATGAATAAGAATAAAGGGGGAGGATACATAGGAGGAGTGTTGGGGGGGAAAGTAAAGTGTTGAACCACTTCTACTGTTTGATGCTGTAGCCCACATTATTATATTACTTCTGCTCACTGATGGCAGAGCCGATCAAATCCTCCTGATAACCTTGCACAGATCTTTTTTTAATGTTTGTGTGGAGTGCAATATGTCTTTGCTTGAAAAACGTGATGAACCAAAACTAAATAAGTATCTCAGTCAAAAAGCAGAAGCTGCACGTTTGTGCTGCATTGTTGCTGAAAAATGTTTTTGAAAATAATTTATTCCTCTGTTGCTCTCGCAGGGATCCAACTTAAGCCCTGTTTCCACCAAGCGGTTCCGTTTGGTGTGTCTTGGTATGGCACGCATTTTGTGGCGTTTCCACAGACTAAAGCCGGGAAAGACCAGTACTGTCCTACTTTTTGGTAGCCTTCTGTTGGGGCACAAAATATATCGATTCAACCCTAAAAGGTGGAGCTAAACACTGCAGTCTGTTGATTGGAGATCCAGATGTTCTTACCATCTGTTTCTGGATTTTTTTGGAGGAATTTTGTCCGAATTTCTGTTTTGTGGGAGATTTTCAGATATTTTTTGTGATGGAAAATTGGACTGTCTGTTGGAAATGTAAAGGAATGTTTGCAGAGCTCACACATCAACCCCACCTGACTGGCATGTTAACATACAGCAGTTAAAGATGCAAACCTCCCATGAGTTTATGGAGACAAAAGAGAAAACAGATAGAAAACAACAACGTTTAGGAATGCAACACCTGCCGAGGGATTGATTTAGCCTACTCAGTTTCCTTTTAATGTCCATAATTTGTCGTAAGACCTTCATTACTTTTTTGTGTCTATGGGTCATGTAAACAGTCAATTAAGGGAGGCTGAAATTGATTTCTGCTGTCTGGTCTTTTTTAAGGAGTGCCAAGTTTGTTGAGACAATTATTAGAAGCAGAGTGCGACTGTTTGGATCTGCAGTTGTAAACTTGGCAAAACAACAAAATGGATTTTCTTCCCTGTGATTGCTCCCATATTTCTTTCTCTTTCTGCTCTCCAGGGCATTCATGTGTTGAGAAAACATTACAGTAGCACAAATATGTCTAAGATTTAAAACAAAAAAAGGAGTGTATTGATCCGCACGTCCACATGAAGCAATGCATTACATTATTTTTTCCCAGCTGAATAACATCTGCAAACAGCTCACAGTTATTGGAAGCACAGAATAAGAGATTGGAGACTTGTTGATTGTCTTCACAGATTGCTTCTGGTGTTGTTTCCAGTAAGGAGACAGCACAGTAATGTGTACAAAACTGACTGAGTTTTCCATTTGGCCAGCTTGATCTATCACGTCCTGTGTCCTCTAATCACCCATGCTGCTCCTTGGTTATGTAATTATCCTGTCTCGATCTCCTTACACTGAGTCCTCCTCCTTTTCCATCAGCCGCTTATTTACTCTGACAGTCATTCAGTCAGCTGACCAGCTGGGCGATCAGTCTGTGAGAGAGATGGGTTTGTTTGTGGTTTTGCTTTGTCAGCTCTGTTTAACGATTGCTCTGCTGATTTAATCCCATAATTTACTTTTCATCTCTTTTTTACTGTATATGTTTATACTGAAGAAGCATGATCTTTAAGCAGATTGAATAGTGACCTTTAAACTCCACTCATAAAGTCACACAAGATAGAAGCTAAGTTCATACGCTTAAAATGAAAGTGAGAATGAATTTCCATATGATTCTGCCACCAGCTGTTCATGCATACAGCATCATATCCTAGATTTCTCGGTCTGTAGGAGGTGACTGTCCTGAGGGTTTTGAGCTGGGGAGTGGTTGGCTATTTTTGTAAGCAGGGTGTTTTTGAAGCTGAATGTGAATATCTTCGGGAGGAGCTGTATGAGTTTTGACAATGAGAGTACACAGATTTTGGCTAGTTTTCACTTTTTTAAAAGGCCATTGGAGGCTTACGTAGTATAGAAGTAGAGCGGTGTATTGGCTAAAGGAACAGTGTCTCACTGATAAATCATAGAACATACCCTTACTTGTATTTGCAATTAAACCCTATGGTGCAGGATGAGGGAAGTATCCACAATATGCCCCAACAAAAAAAAATATGATCTTAAACTCAAAAGTTTTTAGCGACAATGTTTTTCTGTTGTTATCAGCAGAGACTCTGCTGTGAGTGAAGTGATTTGACTCTGTAGCCTGGATGTGTATGAGAGGCAAAAAGCAGTATAGGATAACCAAAATAGAGCCAAGTCATATGTGGTGGTGATGGTAGAATGATTCAGGATTCAATTAGGAGTGGACTTCTGAGAGATAAATTGCAGGTAAATGGGATTGAGGATGGTCCCAAGGAATCAACAATTGAATTAGAGCAGCAAAGATGACTGGAAATGGTGTCAAAACCTGGTTGGTTAGCATTGAAAGAGTTAATGCCATGATGAGCTGGTAAGTGGAGTAAGAAGATAGAGACGGATAAAAACAATCTTAACTGACAGACTGGTTCTTGTGAGGCATCTTATTTCTTTAAGTTGACATGTTAATAAGTCCGATGTGTCAGATTATGTTACCACTCTAATTTTGATCTGAGTTCTATTTACACGCTAGCAACGCATCACAGTAATTATTGCAAATTTGAACATGATTGAACACCACTATATTAAAATTCAGTTATTGTTTTAATTATGTTTTTGGTTTTTATAGCAAACAGGAATATGAAATCAAATTTTCAAGTAAGTGTGTGTGTGTTTGTGTATAAGTGAGCACACATAATGGATGTTAGCTTGCAATATTATGATAATAAATCTGGTTATGCTCTCAGTGTTCCTCTGTGCGGCTGACTGATTCGTTTGAGTAATTTCTAAAAGGACAGCAGGAAGCTGCTTGAGCTGGCTGTAATAACAAGATGCAGGAAACAACTCTGTTTTAATATAGAAACACAGAAAGACAATAAAGTGCTGCCCACTGGGGTCTCCATCACTACTGTAACCTTCTTGTGATTTTCCAGGATAAAACCAGGAAATGGCTGTGAAAGCATTGTTGTCGTACACATTAACATAGACGATACTTCTCTCTACTTCTTCTCTGCAATTACCACTTGCACTGCTTTGGATAATTGTGCCATGTTTGTCCGCTCCTTTATGAGAATCCAAGAAGCCTGTAGTCTCAATCTTTAGACCCTTAGGGTATCGTTTTGGGATTATATTAGCCTCTCAGAGCAGCTGACATTATGTGTAGCCAACCATTAGCAGTAACAGACTTCTGACCAAGGTTCCCTTTTCCAGGTGTTGCCATGTTGTCATTCTGAATAGTGACTACGAGAAGCAAGGAACAGGTGTTGTTGAGAGACATCGTCGATTGTTAGCTCCACTTTCATGCACTTGCCCCTTGAAAGTAATAATTCCTCACCAATGTGTGACATCACTGAGACTTCGTCCATGTTTTCTACTGTCTCTATTTTGAAGTAACGGCTAGATATCACCCGTTGGTGTCTGAAGAACAATTATTAAGCTTAGCCAGGGTGGTTGCCATGTTGGAAATGCTCTTACTTTTGGTCTATATAGACACAGGCGAGGTAGAGTTGGGGTGGGCTTTTCACCTCCTGGCAAAAAGCTATAATGCATCCACCTGTCAGTCAAATCAGCGACAGCCCTGGATTACACCTTATCAACCGAAACTCCTTAAGTTATATAAAAGATTGTCCCTGGTACAGTTCTTATTAATATAGATCTGAGCAAGAGAGCAAAACCGTTTTTGTATCAGGCTGTAAACATGTTTTCACTTCTGTAGAAATGGGCATTTTAACAAGCGCCTTTAAGGGGTCCCTTGGCTTTTCAACCAACTCAAGAGGAAATGCAAGGTAGTTTCTGTTTGGTTTGAAGACATATATTAAAGATAACAGTCATTTAATGATTGCCAATGGGAGTCATCTACAGAAGATCCTCCCGTTTTGCTCTCTTTGGGGACTGTGGATCATATTGTAGATAACTGCACACACTCTGTCTGCTTTGTCCCTTACTCCTCCACTTTTGGACTGTATTTGCTTCTTATCCTTTGTTACACTGGATATGCAGCTGCTGTCATTTGTCTTAATGGAGCTGACTTTGTCACCATAACAACTCTCTTGTCTAATAATAGTAGACCTCCACTCCTGCTGGACAGTTTTTTACCTGAGTGTGAGGCCCAGAGGCAAAGTGACATCTCAATGGGGGGACTGGCTTGCACAAGCTGTGTGTGTGTCTGTTGGATATCACGGTGTCAGCTGTAGTGTGTGTGTTTCTGTGCTTGTGTCAGAGCATCTGCTGTGTGCGAACACTCCAAGTCCAAGTCTGTACGCTGAGGAAGGAGTTCAGCATGTAAATCCTCTCCCAGCCTCAGCAGGAGCTTCAGATCTGTGTGGGTGGTGGGGATTTTGGGATGCACCACTCGATCTTCTCCCCTTCTGACCACTCAAAGTAAAATCTCCTCCTCTCTGCAGGAGACGGTCTCTCTGTGGAGGAAGAAAGCACTCCTGGTGATATTCTGAATCCCTTCTAGTCCTCCTCCTCCTCTGCCTCCTGCTGCTGTTGCCTCTTTTCTCTCTGCTTGTAATAGTCAGCAGTTCCTCAGATGTAGTTCATTGCCATACCAACACACACATTTATTTATAACTCCTCTGTGAACAATTTCGCTCCAAACTTAGACCACAAAAAATTGCACTGACCAATTCAAGGTGTGAACCTTAAAGTTAGACACTCGTGCTCATTGCATTTAAAATGATTTTGTTTAGCAAATATATTCTTATGGGTGTTGGATTGGATTGTGATGGAAATAAGGACGGTGAAAAATACCCTCCCGCTCATAAACCATTAATGGGGAATATAATTAGTTTGACAGCTTGAAGATGAATGTGAAGGAGTCGCATGTGGTGGCTGCTAATGTAGTGAAATGGCTGATATGTGGTTAGAATTGATCATTTCAAAATAAATCATTGTTTTAATTATCAAAAGTTTTGGAAGATGTCACTTTTAAAGATACATTCTCATTTAAGTTGGATTTTGGAAGCTCTCTATGGTTTACAAGCAGCCTTTGTAGGCTTAAATAGTCTCCTTTGATACCATTTTCATCTGTTTTGTTAAGGTATAAGTTGATAATTGAATTGGCTTTTTTTTTAAACCATTTGAAACAACATGGTTAACTTGCTGACACATTTGGTAGTTGATACCAGTGAACTAGCAGATAGCTCCCTCTTGTTCTGTTTTTTGATTCCACAAATGGGTTAAGAAATGTTAGCTAGCCACTGTTTCTTTCTTAAGAGAGGATTTTATTTCTATCGCTTTTTTTACACAGTCATGCCATCCTTTTTCTACATTTTTGGGTTGTTAACTTAGCTAAGCCAAACTGTTCATCTTGGTTAGCTCTAGCTTCCTATTAAAAGAAGCTAGTGTGGTATTAATCTTAATAGTCAACTCTTGCCAATTGAGTAAACTGAGTGTTTCTTTCCCCTTAATATAAATCTTTGTCTTTCAGCTCAGTGTTTTTATATACTTCTACTTGTTGGTGTATGTGTTTGCAGGCTGTAAAAAGAGCGTAAAAGTCATGTTTCTTTGGCCCAAAGGTCCTAATTCGGTAATGACTTGCTAATCACTCAACCTGTGGTTGTAATTACAAGTGCTTCTTCTATCTAATCAGTTGATGAGTGGAGTGCTGGGGAGAGTGTTAATACTCTTCTGTTTAACCTTGAATTATGCATCATAGGGTCTAATCATTACCAGTCTTATCACCAAGTAATACATTGATTTATCATTTAGTCTTTTTAATAATACATTTTGCACTTTGGTGAACATGTTATATTTATTAGATTTTATTTTATTTAAGTACTATTTTTTTGTCGTATTTAGCATGTTAACTGTTCTTTGCACCAATACACCAAGACATATTCCTTGTATATGTAAATATACTTGACAGTAAAAAAAAAAATTCTGATTTTGATGTTATTTATCATCTTATAAATGTTTCAAATAATCCCTACTCTTGTTTGTGTTTGTCTAGGGGAAGGAGACGGCGGAGGAGGAGGATGAAGTCGCTGTGGGGATGGACAAAGGCTTCATGGATGAATTCTTTGAACAGGTTGCTTTCTCTCACAGTCCCATTCTTAGTTTTCTCTCTTTGAGTCATTATCATCACATAATTAATTGTTGGAGGATAATAATTAACAATCTAAAATAAAAATCCTAGCCTGACTACAATTCACATTTTTCATATTCTGATATTGAATCCAATAGTGTTGGTTTTTCAGAGGGCTGTAATCAATCTATTGCCATTTCTTTTCTCTGTGGTACACTGAAGTGATTTATAGCTATTGATTTTCTTCCTGGGGTGGCATAAATGTTTGTGTATTTTATTTCATTTCATTTTTAGGGCTTTTATTGATTCAATTACACAACAATACTTTTCTTGTCCAGCTCCGGTGACAATATTGGTGGTTTTGAATCAGATTTTTTACATCCTCTCATGCTTGGCAGAAACTCAATGCACTAAGGCACATAACTGCATATATGCATGCATCTGGGAGTGCATTTCCCTGTTCATGCTGTGCACGTTTGCTAGGAACACAAAATGTACATCATAGACAGGGTCAGGGGAGACTCTTTAATGGCCTGCTATGTAAATCTCCTGCAGTGAATAGTTTAGCTGTAAAAAGCACCATGTTTTATGAGGTAGTTCTTCTAGATTTAAAACACCTTGATATGTACATTTTGGCCCTAACGTTGAAGTGTTTCAATCACCATTGCCAATACTACTACAAAGGAAGGTTGAGTAAGGTTGAATGCCATTTAGCAGGCTTTTTGAGGTATGAAAGAGCTCAAACACGCAGCTCTTTGATATGAGTTTTCAAAGCAATAAGAGACATTATAAACGCATCACACAAGAATAAATTATCAGTGGCTGAGCTGCAGGTGCACCAATCAGATACCTCTGTATTCATATTACTTTATCACGGCATCAAAAAATCACAACGATTTACCCCAAAGCAGTTGTTGCATATTGTAACTGACAGGAATGTAATGGATATACTGTAACACATAATAGTGACTATGAGTGCAAAAGGAAGCCAAGAGCTATGTCACGCACACTTAAAATAATTCCATATTCATATTTTCCATACTCCTATAATCATACGTGACCACAAGCTTTCATTCAAGCAGCAGGGGAACACATGAATTGATTTGGTGCTAATTCAATCTACTTAGCTGCTTATAGCTGCTTCCATGCAGCTATAAGCACCTGCTATTTCACTCCATCCATCTCCTCTCCTACCACTGCCTCCTGCATTAGCATTTAGATTTGACCATTCAGTATGGGTTCATGTATATTTAAAGTATTTTGTACTTCAGATTCTTACAGTTGTTTGTGAGCTTAGAAACAAGCTTTTGTGAACCAAAGACTTAAGCAGGGACTGATAGATGATTCTTGCCTCAACCTTTTCTTTTCTTTTTTGTTTAAAAGCATTTCCACATAACTCTGCATAACCATTGGCCTTCATTACTGATGCCACCCCAAAATCCCAATCTATGATTAACTATTTGCCTGGACAGATACTGAAATTATGCTTAAATTAACTATTTGGGCTGTGTTGAAACAGGCTGCCAGAAGCTTTGGTTAACTAGGTGTTAGTTCTTCATTCGTTCATAATGTTATGATTAGAATAATGTAGAACCAAGAGCACAAGACAGAAACCGAAAATGAAAACGAAGGAACAATTTATTATACACGAGTGATCAAGAATACAAGAAATATAAGTGACACTAATGTGTAACATGAAACTATGTGACTCGAAGAATGTGTACAAGTTATCAAATGTGACAATCAACTATGTGTACATGAAAATTTAAGTGACTCTAAATGTGCAACAACAAACTATGTGACACGAGGTGTACAAGGAACGCGTGAAGAAGCCAGATCAGACGAACAAGACGACGACAGAGACAGGGACAGGAACGCAGGACTGGGAACACACAATGGAACAACAATAATCTGGCGCTGGCCTCCTGGCAGAAGCCAGCTTAAGTAACCCGGTGATTGGATGAGCCACACCTGTGGACACTGATTGATAGTTAGAGACACAGAGGGAATGACAGACAGGGAAACAAAACACACACACGTGGGGAAGAGACACAAACAAACCCAAACATGACAGTACCCCCCCCTCAACGACTGCCACCTGGCGGTCTACCAGGCTTATCGGGGAACTGTCTATAGAAGTCTCTGATCACCGAGTGATCCAGAATAAGAGCTCTGGATATCCAGCTCCGCTCCTCCGGTCCGTACCCCACCCAGTCCACAAGGAACTGGAAACCCCTTCCTCTGCGTCGAACGTCCAGGACTTTGTTGACTGTGAACGCTGGATGACCATCGATGAGCCGGGGGGGTGGAGGGGCGACGGCCGGAGGGCTCAAGACACTCGTGACCACTGGTTTGACCTGGGAAACATGAAAAGTGGGATGAATTTTCAGAGCCGGGGGAAGTCTGAGACGGACCGAGGAAGGATTTATGACCCTTTCAATTTCATAAGGCCCAATGAACCGGGTGAAGAACAGCGCCCACCGGGCCTGCCTTGGGTTCAGTCTTTTGGCCGTCTGGATGTACGACAGATTTTTATGGTCTGACCAGACCACAAACGGCATCTCCGCTCCCTCCAGCCAATGACGCCACTCCTCCAAAGCCAATTTCACGGCCAACAACTCCTTGTTGCCGACGTCGTAGTTCTTTTCGGCTGGAGAGAGCTTGCGGGAGAAAAAAGCACAGGGATGCACCTTATTATCCTTAGAATCCCTCTGGGACAAAACGGCTCCTACCCCAAGGTCCGAAGCATCCACTTCCACGATGAACTGCCTTGTGGGGTCCGGTTGCACGAGGATCGGGGCTGATGAAAACCTCTCTTTGAGGTCCACGAACGCCTTTTCTGCCGCCGGTGACCAGGAAAAGGGCACGTTGGAAGAAGTCAACCTGGTGAGTGGCGCTACTACCTGGCTGTAGTTCCGGATAAACCGCCGGTAAAAGTTCGCGAAGCCCAGGAACCTCTGCAGCTGCTTCCTGGTAGTCGGTGTCTCCCACTCCAACACTGCTTCCACTTTCGCCGGGTCCGTCCTGACCCGTCCGCCCTCCAGGATGTAGCCAAGGAAAGAAACTGAGTCAGCGTGAAACACACATTTCTCCGCTTTCACGAAAAGTCTGTTCTCTAAGAGTCTCTGGAGCACCTTCTGCACCATGACGATGTGCTCGTCCAAGTCCTTAGAAAATATCAAAATATCGTCCAGATAAACAAACACAGAACGGTTAAGAAAATCACGGAGAATGTCATTAATCAGAGCCTGGAAAACGGCTGGGGCGTTGGTTAATCCGAAAGGCATCACTAGGTATTCAAAGTGTCCTAGTGGTGTATTGAACGCTGTCTTCCACTCGTCCCCCTCTCGAATGCGAACCAGATGATAAGCGTTCCGCAGGTCCAACTTGGTGAAAACAGTAGCTCCGTGTAGAGGCTCGAAGGCTGAACTGATTAGGGGTAATGGGTACTTATTTTTAACAGTAATATTGTTCAACCCCCTAAAATCAATGCACGGACGAAGAGACTTGTCTTTTTTCTCTACAAAGAAAAACCCTGCCCCAAGTGGTGAGGACGAAGGCCGAATAATGCCGGAATTCAGTGACTCCGTGATATATTTCTCCATAGAGGACTTTTCGGGACCAGACAGGTTAAACAAACGACTTGACGGTAGGGGGGCACCCGGAAAAAGATCAATGGCGCAGTCATAGGGTCTGTGCGGGGGTAAGGATAAGGCTTTCTCCTTACTAAATACTTCCCTCAGGCTGTGGTAAACTGAAGGTACTGCAGCTAATTCCGCGGACGATACCGAGGAAACACGAGGAGCTACATCACAGGAAGGATTAGCCGCAGTAAGACAGTGCGCGTGACAAAAATTACTCCACCCGGTAATCCGACCCATGGACCAGTCGATATCCGGGTTATGACGTTGAAGCCAAGGTAGACCGAGAACTAAGGGAGCGTTAGACGATGGCATGATATTGAAGATTATCTCCTCCCTGTGGTTCCCTGCAACGGTCAGTAATAACGGGGAAGTCTCGGACTCGATGCGGGCTATGAGCTGACCACTTAAAGCGTCCACCTTGAGAGGTGTCGAGATGGGCTGACTCGTGATTTTAGCTTGGTTAACTAATTCCACGTCAATGAAATTAGAGTCCGCTCCCGAATCCACCAAAGCAAGGATAGTAAAAGGTCTTCCTTTAACAAGGAAACTAGCCTCTACGTTGAGGCGTTTCTGAGGGGAATTAATCACTTCGGCCCTGCTCACCAGCACCCCTGCCGTCACTGGTGAGCGTGACAGTTTAACCGAACCGGACAATGATTTAGCTGATGCCCCGCCTCCCCGCAGTAAATGCAAAGCCTCAGAGAAAAACGTCTGTTTCTCTCCGCCGGAGACAAACGATTTCGCCCCAACTGCATGGGCTCCTCACTCTGAGCTGCGGTGTGAGACCTAGCACTGAGAGGATATGACGGTGACTGCTGCCCGACCGCAACGGGTGGACCCAAAAACTCTCTCTGGTCCGCTACCCGAGACACACCCCTGCTTCGCTCCCGTTGCCTCTCCCGGAAGCGGTTGTCGAGGCGGATAGCCATGGTTATTAACTCCTGGAGCGAGTTAACTTCAAGACGCCCCACTAACCCGTCCTTAACTGCCTCACTCAACCCCTTTAGAAAAATCCCTTGTAGCGCCTGGTCGTCCCAACCCAACTCTAGGGCTAGAGTTTGAAACTCGATAGAGTACTCTGCAACACTGAGCGCTCCCTGCCGTAGGCTGAGTAGCCGGTTACCGGAATCCTTGTTAGCAACCGGGTGGTCAAACACAGACGTCATAATGTCAGCAAACACCTTAAACTGAACATTATCATTACCAGGGTTGTTCCAAAACGCAGTTCCCCATGTCCGTGCTCTGCCCGAGAGCAAACCCAAAACATACGCAATCTTAGCTCTGTCAGCGGCATATGTAAGAGGTTGCGTTTCAAACACGAGAGTGCACTGGAATAAAAAAGACTTACAGTCTCCAAGTTTACCACAAAACCTTTCGGGTGCCGGGACAAAGGGCTCACGAGGCTGAGTGGTGCTGGGGGTAGAAATCACAGGGTTAGAGGGCATAATCGGAGCTGCTTGGGCAGTGAGCAGCTGATCTTCCACGCGATTCAGGCTAGCGGAAATGACGTGGAGTGATTCTGAAAGACCCCGGAGAGTCTGGTCATGATGACCGATCATAATTCCCTGCGAGGCTATCGCGTGACGCAACGTATTATTTTCGATCTCTGACTCGGCTGGTTCCATGTCTTTGGCCAGATTATTCTGTTATGATTAGAATAATGTAGAACCAAGAGCACAAGACAGAAACCGAAAATGAAAACGAAGGAACAATTTATTATACACGAGTGATCAAGAATACAAGAAATATAAGTGACACTAATGTGTAACATGAAACTATGTGACTCGAAGAATGTGTACAAGTTATCAAATGTGACAATCAACTATGTGTACATGAAAATTTAAGTGACTCTAAATGTGCAACAACAAACTATGTGACACGAGGTGTACAAGGAACGCGTGAAGAAGCCAGATCAGACGAACAAGACGACGACAGAGACAGGGACAGGAACGCAGGACTGGGAACACACAATGGAACAACAATAATCTGGCGCTGGCCTCCTGGCAGAAGCCAGCTTAAGTAACCCGGTGATTGGATGAGCCACACCTGTGGACACTGATTGATAGTTAGAGACACAGAGGGAATGACAGACAGGGAAACAAAACACACACACGTGGGGAAGAGACACAAACAAACCCAAACATGACACATAAATGGTTCTTAAATAATTATGGCAAATGTTTTCACATTGACAAATGGTTAACTAGTCTAGTTACTCATTTATTCCTCATTTGTTCCCAAACAAACATTAAAATGATAACAAGTAGTTAGTTTTGTGTCTTGTTTAATGGCGCAAACTTATACCTTATCAGTTTTCTCCGCTAAGTGTCATTAGATCTACATTAGATCACTTCTCCGCTAAGTGTCATTAGATCTATAGAATTTGATGGGGAGTTAATCAGGATCCACAGTAACTAATACAGTAACTAATGGTTAACTAGTTGCAAGTTCCATTGTTTCATAGTAACTAATAAAACATCTGTGGGCCCAATCTATCAGCTGTTCTTCATCATTAACTACTCTACTACAGTAAAAGTGATAATAAGTTGCTCAGGATCTTCTCATAACTGATGGTTAACTCGTTAATTTGTTCCTCATTTGTTCCCAGTAACTACAAGAGTTATGTTTGTCTATTTACTGATGGTAAACAGTACTTTTTTCATTAAGAAAATATACGAAGAGAAGTTTTTGTCAACAGTGATGGACAGAAGTCATACCCAGACATGCATTCATACATTTTAATTACTTAATTTTACTCTGATAACAAGTAATTACTGTTTGTTTACTCAAGATGTGTATCTTGGTATCCAGGGATAACAGTGCCTGTCCTCCCATGATTACAAGTTAATTTTAGTTGTTTTCTCAAGATCTTGAATAGTTTTTCTCTCCTTATGACAGAGCTGGTTTTGTTATTTTGAGATAATGAGAAATAAAATTTGAGGTATTGAGCATACTAATAGAAATGCCTGATTATGAAGGGAAAACTGGGTGGCTATAATGTTTTTATTTAAGTCCTTGAAGGGCTTCAATTTTGATTGATTTGATTGATATTGATAGACATAGAAGGATTATCCAGGACTCACCCAGTACTTCTGCTACTGAGTGTAAGCTTTGACAGTAATTCCAATTAATACACACTATTACTTCAAAATTCAGTGCAAAAACTGTACTTAGGTCATGTTAAAGTTTGAGGGAACACTGCAGTCTGTATAAGTCCTCTATTTTTTTTCTCTTCCCCTTTACAGTGAATGCTTCTGTCTTCAGACAGACGCTTGTTATCCATCCTTTGTGTTGAAGCTGACTTCTCTTCATCTGTCTGAACTTTCAGTCTATTAAATATATTTTAAAGTGAAGGGGGAGCGGAGGATTGAAATGTGGAGAGTTTAAGAAGAAACCAGAGGATGATGGGAAAGACATAATCTGAAATCAGAGTTCTGTTAGAGAGCCAGCCCAGAGAGAAGTAACAAGTGGTAACATGTGACATAGGGAGATGTAGATGGTAGAGTGAAAAGAGGGAGGGAGTAATCACCCTTACTGGGTGTTAATTAATCCTTCAGTGGTGATCTGGCGGGTTAGCAGACGTGGTGAGACCGCTGTAGCCCTCTGCGCCTGCTTCTAACCATAAACATGACCGTGAGAGGGCAGTTATTGATTTCATGATTAGTTTGTGGCATTTGTTTGGGTAAGCATTCATGAGGATGTGTCTCTTTCTGGGTTTCTTTGTCATTTACCTCACTGTGCTCAGTATTTAGTTGTGTGTGAGTGTGGTGTATGGATGGTAATGGACTTTATTCCAATTGCAGTTTAGCCTAAGTAAAAGAAAGTTTATTGTGCCAATACGAATTATCCATGAAGAAACACAAGCCAATAATTTATCCTTTGGAATAGTTGTGACTTTTTATCAAGGCATTTGTACTTAACCTTGTTTGTTGTTAAGTGCCAAACATTTTTTAAACTGCAAAAAATTCAGAGATATTCTGGTATCCACAATACCTATCCTGGCACTGGACATCAATGTGGATTAGAATTGCTTTAATCTATCATTTGAGAGTGATTCAGTTATGATAAAAAATATATGAATGTCCAAACCCAATTACAACCTGCCTATTGGACAGATTCTAAGTATAGGTTAAATGTTCAAATCTAGGTTGACTTCATAAACCCCCAGATCGACTACACATTAGATAAAACCTTGAACGGACTTAAACCTTCAGGTTGAGATTGAAAATCAGGTTGACGTTAAAACCAGACTTTTGGCCCAACATTATACAGGTATACAGTAAGTCAGTAAGTTCACATCAACACCCAACGTAAAGTGTCATGATTTGTTCTGTTTTAATTCCAGTTATCTCTGTTTTAGTTATCTCTAAAATGGGAAAGACTTGGTATGGTGATGGATATGTAGATCAGGTCGACACAACAGATGGAAGATGCTGTAATAAAATCTTAACCATCTGCTACATCGTTCGACACCAGCTACGACATCTGACATCGGCTTTATAGTTTCACGCTCCTTGGCCTCCAGTCTGTATGTTTAACAACCACACAGCACCATACTGTATGTTGTATGTTGAACAGCTTGGATAGACGTGTGTACATCCATGTGTCTGAGAAATGTGATGCCTCGTGGATGCTTTAATAGTGTCTTGAACTAAGCTATGACATTAAGAATACTTATTTCTTAAAGGTAGAAATGTATTCGTCATACCCTAGATACATTTAAGCATCATGACATTTGTCAGTGCTGTTCTTACATCGTGTAGTGAGACTCCTTATATTCCCCAAATATCACACACTAGATGACGCAAGAATGAGGGGAGCAACAGCAAGACAGACTATGGCCTCAAGCCTTTTTTTATCATCCTTACAAGATAAGAGTGAGGTATATAGTCGGGTACAATTCAAATTACCGTAAATTCCGTACTATTGAGCGCACCTGGATATAAGCCGCACCGGCTAAAAATAAGTAAATAAATGTATTTGTACATATATAAGCCGCACTTGATTATAAGCCGCAGGTGTCCACGCTATAACAAGAGCTATTTACACAGACGTAGGCTACCGGTAACATCCGCAAATACTGTAGCGTCCGTACGGACGTTAAAGGACGACGAGAGCGTTCAAATAATAACTTTTAATAACGCGATCACTGTCGGCCGTGACCACGCCGTTTACAGCAGAGAGCAACACATAACTTGCCGTAACAATCCAACTCTCTCACCCAGCGTTCTCTCATACAGCCACTCAACACGTTCTCGCTGGTGCATTCACTGACTCTCCACATAATCGGAATTATGAACACATTATCAACTACTGACTTTACAACATGAACCGTTACAATACGAAGCCTAGCCGACGGTGTCTGTAACACGGCTGATGAAAAAGATGACCGTAATATATTTCACAAGAAAAAGTCCATCCATTCACTGCCTCAGAATGACTTCATTACTCACTTCCTCAGTCTCTGTTGTCGCTGTCAGTGTCATCTTAACGTGCAGCAGCTCTGTTAGCTTCTTTGACAGCCAGCTCGATCGCCTTTAACTTGGAAGCTGCATCATATGTATTTCTCTGTGTGTTTTCCATCATGAGGGTGCGTGCATGAAGCGCAAAATGACTGATATTAAGATCCGACGTGACGAAGTCAAATGTTTTTGCGGCAGAAGCTCATTGTCCCCCATAAAAAATCCATGCATTAGCCGCACCGGAGTAGAAGCCGCAGTGCTCGAAGTGTGAGAAAAAAGTAGCGGCTTATAGTCCGGAATTTACGGTAGATGATACTTTTGAAAAATTCATGTTGTTCAATAGGTCATTTGTGCAAGCTGTAGACAGGTGTCATGGTGTGTAGAAGCCAATCAACTTTAAAAAGGATATATACATTTGTGATTTATACCTGATAAAGTTTATATTTTGTTCCAGCATCTATGTGAGATCTTCTGCTGGGTCTGATGTTATTCTCTCTCACCCACCAACAAAATTTGCCTGATAACCTGACAGGAGCTGCGTGACTCACGTACACATGCTTTTCAAACTGAGTTGGCTTACAGTTGCTTCATCTTCTGCTCACTTCACGTCTGTTTTGCTTCCTCCTCTTTCTCCAGTGTTCCTTTCTGAGCCTTACAATTTTTCTGTTTTACTTTTTTGATCTTAAACCTCCTGTCTGTCTTACTTTATTTAACTCTGTCCTCTTGTCACTGGGCCGTCTGCAGCGTCTGGTCTCTCCCTAGTGGTGTCCCAGAGCCAATTATGTTGTTATTAAAGAAACAGATCCAATCAGTAGGTAATTAAAGAGATAACGCGAAAATAATAACCCAGGCTGGGTGAAGTAAATCTCAGGACTGTTTTGATGGATGAGATGAAGAATGTGAAGAGCTGTGAGACGTGACAGGTGGACTTCATAGAGGAAAGTAAAACCAGAGACATGCAATTGAATCAACTGTGGAAATATTCAGGTTTAAGTTCAGCATGCTTTATTGGCATGAATGGTAACAATCGTTGCTCGAGCAAAATGATCAAAAACACAACCACAAAATGATAACATAAATACGTACATACACACAATACATACATGCAAAGACACCTTAAATTCAATCAGTCAATTACAATGAAATCATTACTAAAATTAAAAGGAAGTCAGTTAAAGGTGCACTATTTAGATTTGGTAGTGAAATTTGAAGTTGGAGAAGTTTAACAATTCTATGCTGTATTTTATGAACTAAATACACAAACTTTGTTTAAAGTAAAAAAAATGGGTCCCTGAACACTGTTTGGAGGTAAAAAGCTACCAGGAGAGTTATGGTGTCACTGTTGCTGGCCCACTACCATAACTTCAAACAATGTTACAGGGACCACATTTTCCTCTGAGGGCAGTTTCTGTATAGAGTTATGAACATACACCACAGAATCACCAACACCAACTTTCACATTTATCTACCAAAACTCCACAGTGCACCTTTAAACTAGCTGTTTGTGTAATAAGATTCAGCCACATTTAGTTTGATCGTATTCTTAAGTTTTTTCTAGATGCAGTTAACTCTCTGTCATCTGTAGAGAGATTGTAGAGACTGATAATGTAGAGAGTGACATGCCGGTATGTAGCAGAGCAGATGTACGGGAGGAGAAAGAGAACAGGGGTCGATGACAAGCTGAGATGAACATAGAGGTTGATGAAGTCCTGGACAGATGTGATCCGCTGCTTGTCCAGATGTTGCCTGAGCCAGAGGCGGCACAGCTGGTGAAGAGCCAGCAGTGAGGTTATTGGTTAGTTGTTGTCAGATAATGCTGTGAAGTGCAGCGGTCAGATGGGGCGATACATCTTTGCACTACCAGTGTCAGATTTCTTCAGTTTGCTTTTATGTAGAGAATAGAAAAGATTAGAGTAGAAAAGATTGCAACTAAATTGAAATGAATTGAAAAGAAGAACATTGAAGAGAAAAGAACATAAGACAATAGTTATTGTGCCAATTCATAACAAATGTTGTTTCAAGACACTTTACAAAAGAGCAGGTAAATGACTTTACTCTTTGTTTTATTATCTACAAAGACCACAATCCATGAAGCATGAACACAAAAAAACATGGTGCTCATGTCAGTGTTCTTTCACTCAAGTCTGCCTCACTTTGCTTTCATTCTTCCCCTAATATGATAATAACATCTTCAGTTCAGTCTCTATCAACATCGCTCAAGCTAATCACTGCTGCTTCCTGCCTGTCAGCACTGAGGAGATCTAAAGTGCCTCTTGGTCTGTCTCTCTCTTTGTCCCTGTCAACAGGTGGAGGAGATCCGGGGTTTTATCGAGTCTCTGGCAGAGAAAGTGGAGGAGGTAAAGAGGAAGCATAGCGCCATCCTTGCCTCACCTAACCCTGATGAGAGTAAGGCTGTTTTGCTTGTTAATGCATATAAGGTGAATTCTCAGAACTGTTTTTTGTTCCACTGTAGAAACTTTCTGTTGGTCTGAAGAGCGTTTTGAGGAACTAAAGCCTCTTTCAAACATGCGCTGAGCTCGACTTGCACTGAGTTTCTTTTTTAGAAGGCAAATGTGCAAATGAGTTGAACTAGTAATCAAACAGATGTTTACCCTGGCAGCTCCCTGGTACGAATTCTGTGTAAGGTTTAACTTAGCCAATATGTGAATGCAGCAGTGAGGCTATGGTTCATATTTGAGGTTATACCAAGCTTTTTCCCTTTTGGTCAGCATAAATACACAACACTAATTCTCTCATTAGATTGTCTATTTGAGACAAACTCTGCATTGAGCTGTCAGCATACATACTGAAGGAAAGAGTCTCAATATATCAGAACTGCACTTAGATTTGTTCGCAACAGAAGTTCACACTCTCTAATTGTTGCATTCATTTTAGAGGGCAAAAACCCTCTACCATTATAAATGAAGATAAATAATAGATAACATTATTAATCACTCATTTAAATAAAGTCTTAGATTTCACAAAAAACACGGCAAAAGATTCATACTTAAACAGCTTTGTGCAACCGATGCTTTGAAACATCCATTTGAATCCTACTATTTCAGTGGTTACATCCAAGTGCAATATCACCACATCTGCCATTTGTGCAACTGACCCCAGATCTCAACATATGGTTTGATGCATATAAATGATTTAAGAGCAACTTCTAGATGTGGCTTCCTATCACCACAGTCATCAATGCATGAAATGAGAAAATATTCTGTTGGAAATGGTGTTCATGCTCTACAAGAGTTCAAAGACTTTTATGGTCTGTGTTAAAGAGCACTAAAGCTGTTCTGAGCTCTCGGAGCCCCACAGATCCTACAAAGAAGATTTTGTTTTATACTAAGTCTGAGTATTATACTTCATTCAAAATGTGTTACATATATATTGCTATAGACTTTACATTTATATGAGGTAATTGGTTGTCTGTCTATGTAGCTGTTTGCTTTGCTCATTGTTGAGTTTGCCATTTCCACTCTCGATACAAATGTCAAATAAAAATGGTAACGAGCAGCAGTCAATTTGTAGAAGATCCATGTTTTTATCAAGGACGACAGATTTATTGAGCCATATGTTGAAGGACATTGGAATCAATCAGGCAACAAGTCTATTCTTAGTTCAGTATGATTTTTTCATACATGTATGAACAGAGTCTCAGAGCACAGAATAACGCAGCGAAATTCCCTCCACATTCATAAGAGTGTTTGTATGAGCAGATGTTAAAATGTTATGCATGTAAGCGACTGCACATTCTGTACTGTACATTATTAGGTGGAATATTGATGTGTGTATTTTAATAGGTTGTGTGTGTGTAGGTGTGTGTGTGCGTGTATGACTGTGTGTGTGCTTGCGTGTGTGTATGAACCACTAGCTGTTGAGCTGCTTACTTACTGTAACTTTTAGAATTGAGTAAGATAACTAACAGCTTGTGAACATTATAAATAGTATGATCTTTTGTCTTATTTTACTGCCTTTGTAACAATCTGAGTATAACTGTAAACAGTTTCTCTGTTTGTTTGTTTTTTCTGACACTTTTTTTTAGGAGGTTTAAGAAGTGAAAATTGCTTCCATTCTGACTTTAT
Organism: Symphodus melops; assembly: GCF_947650265.1. Taxonomy (NCBI): domain Eukaryota; kingdom Metazoa; phylum Chordata; class Actinopteri; order Labriformes; family Labridae; genus Symphodus; species Symphodus melops. The sequence goes on from NC_136700.1 coordinate 7,288,100, forward strand.
GCATAAAGACGGCTTAAGATGCTTTTAAAGCAGCTATTTTTACAACATAAACGTAAGAAAGAAGGTTACACTTAAATGTATCTGTACATTTGTATGACTGAATTTGTGCTGACTTTAAGCTAGTGTCATATAGGCTTGAATCAGTTCAATCATTTTCACTCATGCTTTCATAATGTTCATTGATCACATTTTTTTTTTGCCCAGGTGGGGGAATTAACATCAACAAAATGAAAATAAGCAATTTAATATTTATTAATTTAAGAACAGACATTTCATCATTATTTGCACAGATCTTCTCAATCTGTGCATCCCTATAAGACATCATTAAGCAAGAATTAAACCACCTATCATTTAATCAGGAGTAGAGCTCAAGCAAATTCTTTGGACCAAAAGTTTCATGAATAGCTTCTCATGTCGTGTTTCTGACAGAGTTGCTTGTGCACTTACCACCATTTATCTAGCGATGTGTTTTCTTTTGTTTTATTTACAATATTGCGCTTGAATGATTAAGCAAAATCATCACCATTAAGTACAGAAATCAATTTATGACTTTGACCTTATTGTTAGTGTTTTGTCCTATTTAGAAGTTCTTATTCGTAATTAATTGATTCAAATGCAGAACGTTACCTTGTCCAAGTCTGACCCTTTTGTGCACGTGGTTCTTAATGATAGCCTTAATGTTTAATACTGCAATGACTCAGTAATGAGTCAGAGTAGCTCTTAAGTGCAAGAAGATTGTACTTTAGCAAAATACCTGTTAGTCATGTCACATTTCACTGGACAATAAGAAAAATGTCTTGATTGCTTTAAAGAAATTAAGAAAATAGAGACTTTGTTTTTCTGACAAGAAAAATCGAGCCAATTGATTTAAGATCTTGGAGACGAGTTGGCCCCTTTTACCAGTCTGCTGCCATTTTAACCATTATTCCTCTCACTGTGAAATTTCTTACATTTCAGTTGTCCATTTTTCACGATTCTTCTGCTTTCATTAGTCATAAGTCCTGTTTTTTCCCTTTTCATCTGCTGTTAAATCTGCCATAATTCTCAATCCTCCTTTCCTTGTTTCCGTCTCTGCTGAAAAGTTAAATCAATCTTTCCGGCACTCTTTCTCTCTCGGTCCTCTGACACATCTCTCATCCTCGACAGACCATTGATCTAGCCCCCTGTTCTCAAGAGGAGGTTGTTACTCACACATGTAACACCACCCTGATACTCTAGCTTCCATCTACTTGAAATAGCATCGATCTATTTGCAGCAGCAGGCATTAAATGAGCCCTTTAACAAGCCGGGTTGTGTAGGTGACCCACAGAGCGAAGCAGCAAGGAAAGTGCTGCATTTAACACATAAATTCTTCAACGAGTTGTCTCCTTTATGACTGAAATCTCTGATCTAAGTGTGTATGTGCGTGTGTGTGTGTGTGTGTGTGTGTGTGTGTGTGTGTGTGTGTGTGTGTGTGTGTGTGTGTGTGTGTGTGTGTGTGTGTGTGTGTGTGTGTGTGTGTACGATATCAGTCAGCAGAAAATGTCACGGTCGTTCATTACACGGAGGGCAGTGTGTTTCTCAGTGTTGGATTGTGGATCCACCAGGGCCCACAATGATCTGAATACCTTTATCTGGGTGGCATCTCTGTTTCTTTTCATTCATGTAGATGAATTTTCAATTTTCAACTCATTTTTTATATAACAAAAGTTACTTAAAATAATCTGCAGCGACACAGTGTGTTTTTTCAACATACTTCTGATGAATTACAGATGTATCAACATAACGACAAAAATAAATAATGATAGTAGGACATGGAGAGCATTTTATTCATCAATGTGAGTGGGGGTTAATCTTGTACATGTTGTGATATGACTTGGTTTCCAAAAAGGCTGGTGGAACATTCCTGTACTGTAGGTGCATGGTACAACAAACAGGTCACTGGTTCAACTTCCTGCCTGTGACAAATCAATGTACTGTATTTCATCTCGGATCGTTCTGCCCCACATTTCTTGTCTTTCTTTAGCTGTCAATAAAAGCAAAAGACCAAAACAATAATCAATGGCAGATGCTTCCCCCTCCTGAAAGTCCTGTGTTATTCACCACCGAACTACCTCTTCGTTATGTTATCGCTCTTTATGTTACGACTTCCTATTTTGCGTTGCTCTTGTCAAAACTGATCGAGCTGCTAGGCATTGCTGCCTTTATGTAAATATTGCTGTAATAGTTACGATGGGGCTACTCAGACGACTATGAGGACGTGTTGGGCCTTAATGTCACAATTATGGTCCTGCTCAAATGATTGAAATGTTGATAACACCAGAATAAGTTGGTCTAATTGTATAAAATAGGGCTGCTATGTGTGTTAAGATCATATGAACTGTGCCATGTGCCATTTTCACATGGGTGTTGATATATCCTTTCTCCCTCTGTTCCTGCGATGCAGTCTGACATTTCTGTGTGTCATCAGAACTAATTGCACAATGACATTTTAATGTGAATCCAAGGCACTTAAAAATCTCCCATGATTCATTGTTGCATTGAAAATGTTGCTTACTTAAAAGGTCACTGTGGTCTTATATCCATATGAACAATGTATTTCCTCTCACTCCTGTTCTGTTCCTCCCTCTCTTTCAGTCAGCATTTCTGCACTTTTTAGCGTCTCCTTTATTCTTGTAATTTCACCTCTGTGGTAAGAGGAGTCATTTTTTTTTTTTTTACTTTAACGTCAGAGAATTGGTCTTTTATCAAAACAAATGTGATCTCCTTCCAAATTAGAATCACTCTCCCTTTTTCCTCTTCAATCGCAGATATATTATGAATAACTCAAATAGAGAGAGTGCTTTAAGTATTCACATTTTTTCTCTCCTTATACCGAAGGAGCAGTATAGATTAATTATATCAAGTCTGTCTGAATGCCAAGTTAAATTGTGAGGCTGTAAACCACCTAATTCTGTCACGCTTTATCAGTTTCATAATTACATCGTGTCTGACCAGCCGACACCCACCTGTCCAGCTTCACAGCCCTGACCCCCCCCCCCCCCCCCCCCCCCCCATATCGTTCTCCCTTAGCTTTTGTGTTCTCTGACTGAGACATTTCTCCATGGGGGTTAACGCTAGCCCACATTACTACACACACACACACACACACACACACACACACGCACACACACACACATACACTAGCCCACACATGTGTAATGTGTAATATAACCTTCACCCCTGCATTACACATTATGCCAGTTCACCCACCTGCCTTGATGTAGCAGAGCATGTCCACAGTGGAATTACAACACAGTGTTAGTGTTTGTGTGCTCGGTTGTTGTTACAGATGTTTGTGTGGGCTGTGAAAACTATAGGTTCAATAATGATGATAAAATAGGTAACATCAACATGGCCTTAATGGATATTGAACCTTTGTTTTCTCACGAGCACACTCCTCTAATGCAGGATGGGGAAAACACTAATGCCTTTTATATTTAGAAGCATGATTGACTGTCCATGAAATAATTGGATTATTTGTTTTGTCATCCGGAATTTCTTTTGGCTTTGCGCATCACTGCTCCAACTTATTTTAATTGATGCCACATGGAGATGATAGATTTCTTAAGGTCACGAGGAGGTGATGGTTGCTTCTGTTGCAGGTGCATCAGTGGCCTTTACATTCTGCTATCCCCATGAGAATATTAGGCTGTTGTGAAATATCTGCAACCAACACAATGTTTAACCAACACAGATGCAGAACTGAAAACCTTTGAAAATACTCGAGTTACAATTTGTGTGCTTTTGAAAAAAGGTCTTTATGGCCTAATTCTAATTTCTTTCTCCAATGACATTTGTTCCTCTGCTTATTCCTACAAAAGTATATATTTGTATTTGACAGTTTTTAGAGATAAAGACTTGTTAATTCAGTTTCTCACAGGTAAATTGAAGTGGTATTTCTATTTGAAACATTTAATCCCCACCTCGAAAGCTGTCATGAACATTTCTCTCGTCTGCGAAGCGTGTTTATCTTTGTCGCATTGTATCTTCATCTATTGAAATCCTCATCCAGTCGCTGTTAGAAACACCTTCATTATTTGGATGATAATTGTCCAAAGTATTTGCTGTGATATATAATTATAAACCACTGAACACTTACTCTTAGAGACAACTCCAAACATGATGTGTTCATTTTCTTATACTACTAACCTTGAATATTCAGGAAGGAGAAAATGAGTAAAGTATCAGAGGTTGCAGAAATTACTTAGCGAACCATTAGCTTGACAACAGGCTGCGGGGCTGTTAGCCTTTTAGCCAGTGTACATTTGAATGCTCAAACAGTAATGCTTTTAAAGACTTCCCTCAGGTTATTCCTGATCGTCGTAAATACAAACTTAACCATACCTTGTTCAGTATAAAAGGTGGAGAAAAACGCTGCTTATAATGATATCATCTATTTGCCACTGCTGGCAGTGAATATTCAAGACTTTACCTGTGCATTGACATATCGTCTAACACCCACTTTGAGCCGCCCCATCATCCTGCCTCCGTGCTCATTTGGGGAATTTGCTCCTGGTTATATATCATATCAAATATTTCACAGGTTTATCTTACAGTATAGTTTGTAGGTTACAAACTACGGACACTTTAGAGTTTAGACTTTATAGACTTTAAGCTTTATTGTCCCCAAGGGGAAATTCTTCTTCACTACACAATACATTCAAGGGCTGCGCGCCGACAAAGAATGACAGGGGGGACGTACTCAGAGGACAACTGGGTTTAGTGTTGTCGCAGCAGAGCACGCGCCAGAAACCAGGCAGTTGAAAGTCTCTAGTTAACCTGTGTGTCTGTGGGAGGAAACCACTGTGTAGTGGGATTATGGGATATTGATCACAGTTTGCTTAATGTGCTTCTTGGGTTGTGCATTGAAAACATCTGAGACACGCAGCCATGGAGTAAGACCTTGTAGTGCAGTGCTCTCTTAATTACGAGGAAAAACATCGATGGTGAGCTAACAGAAAACAAGTGAAGTGACTTTAGATTTGCCTTTTATCTCCGCACTTCTGGCTGCAAACTCCAACTACATCCTGAGAATACATTAGTCTGCAAATTAGTGCAAGCCAAAGAACTCTACCTGAGATTATCACACACGAGGAAGAGAAATGACTTTCGTGTGTTGGTCTGTGGAATGTTGTGGTAGCAGTTTTACTCGGAGCACTATTTTTTTTCATTTTCATTCAAATCAAGTGAAAGAGTTGTGAGAAAACTTTAGAATATAATGAGGACAAATGATGAATGAAGTCTAAATTCTTCACTTCCACGAGAACCAAAATAAGAAGTTTGAGTTTTGCTGAATGCAAAACTCAAACTTGCATTCTCCTTTAATTAGACACAGAGAATCTGCTCCTTAACACCATTTCTCGAGCGTTTATTTAACAACATTTTCTTGCCTTTTTTCTCAACCACTTTGTGTTTGCTCCCTGTGACAGCTCAGCCTCCACTTTTTAAACAGCTTCTTTCTGCTGACTGGAGATGCTCCTTTTAATTGCAGCCTGTGAGTGTTACTATTTCTAGTACAGAGTTTTTGGCTGAGTGTGCTGCCTCCCTCGGACTGCTGCTTTGCCACAGCTCGTTTACTTTCAACCAAGATGTATAGGTGCTTATCAGTTCCATCAGCTTTCTGAATTTCCCATTTTCTCCTCCTCAACCAAATCATTTTTTACACTTATTATTGCTCTATTTCCCTTCCTCTGTACGTGTCCTTATCCAGTCCAAGTCCAAGCTGATGTTGTTATTGCCCCTGAAGATGTTCCTTTTTGCTGTTGAATTCTAATATCCTTTTAAAGTGAGGTTATCACAATGAGGACAGTCAGGGCCATGGCTAATCTCACACACACATTTATACATGCTGGAGGTCAAAGCTGGTGAGATAACTCGTTCATGCAGGGATAAATGAGTTTAACTGCCCTCTATGCTCTTGACTCTTGAACCAGCGGTCAGTGAGAAGCGAGGGTTTTCTGTGCTCTGATCTGGATTGAAATGTCAAGTGTTGAGAGGCAGGCGGAGGTCTCAAAGTAACACTGCTGTTATATTTCACAGGATCACTGTTATACTGTCTGGGAAATGGTGGAGGAGGAATAGAGGCTGTCAGAGACAAGGAGGGAATTGTAAGATAAGATTTAATAGAGTACGGCCAAATCTTCTCTTGACTAAAAAAAAGACGGTGTACTTTGTTTACTTGCTGGAGAAAATGATGATCAGAACAGGTTTTAATCAAGAAAGGATCCACCGCTCTCCAAAAAGAGATATTTATGATTGACTTGGATTATGAAGGGGGAATAAGATGTGAAGTTAAATACATGTTCATAAAGAGTATTTAAACATCCCTATAGATGGATACTAAACACTGTTAAACAATCTTGTTTAGCTTATAGAATATAATAGCCATGTTTAAATTAGTATTTTTAAAGCTCTTGATCTTGTTGCTGTGATTTTGATACCCCCTGTGAATAAATTGGTACCTTTTATCTCTTTAATGATCGTTTCCTGCACAACTTGTTTTTTTAACATAAACCTCCTCTGTCTTTTAACAGGACAGACATCTCACTCACCTTAACATAAAAGAGGCTATCGTAGCAGCATGCTCTGAATTGCCCCCTCTGACACCTCCCTGGCATTAAAAACATACCTTTTGTAGGTCATAAAGAGGTATCAGTAATCATTTCAGTCTGTTTCATACCAATTTAAAACTCTTCACAGTAGCTTTAAGTTTGCTTATTTGCTTACTTGAACACATAATTTGTATACATTCTGTAACAAGGATTTTATATACTCTGCGCAGGAATAAATCAGTGTATCATCTGTCCGTATTCGTCTAAAGTCTTAACTTGAAGTTAATCCTTATCTGTGCTGTCAGTTTGTCATTACCTCAGTTCGTACTGTAGAACGATAGTAAGGTAAATATCAGTCATGTTTGAGGGATGAGCTCATTTTCTCTCTATCTTAAACATCCAACTGCTGCACTCTAGACGATCAATAAGCAGAGCCATCACACACAGAGGACTGGTTATACATTTACAGGGAGACAGAGACAGACTGTGAGATTTAGAAGAAAAGATAAATGGCTCCGCGTTAGAGATTGGACCTGCAACGATTAACCCGTGTTAGAGAGGAGGAAATAAATGTGTTGATGTCATAGTACACCAATACTCAACTGACAAACACAGATAATTGGTATAAAATCAACTAGCTGTAATAATGACAGTCAAGGGGAAATCTGAATGGAGTTTTTACTTGATTGGATAGATGCTGCAGCTGTTGATCCAAAGTTGGAGTAAGACTGATAGTGTTAAGAATTTGCTCAGGACTTCCAAGATGTTCGTCTCTTATTAGATCTCTGTAATGTGCTCTTATGATCATAGTTCTCAGAGTTAAATTAGGTAACATCCAGATCAGGAGACATCAAGGCTGGCAGTGAAATACGATCTTCTACAGTTGCAAAGGTTGTAAAAAACATTATGCTGTTAACAGATTTGATCACACTGGGCCAGACTGTTGGCTCAGACGAGTGAACAAAAATTAAACTCAACTACAACCACGTGTAGTATTTTCAGACTGAGAGACTCCATGAATAAGTGTAGTGTGTTAACTCAAGACAACTTAATGGCAGTAATGCACCTGTCATCAGGTGTGTGTTCACACTTGTTGGACTAGGCTGGCCCAACTGGGCACTGACAAGTTTGTGTGTACAGACATGAATGATTATTGCTCATTTGACTACATGTCTAACTGTAGCACAGTTGCCATAGTGGTGCTGTAGTAAACATAACCTTCTCACCATCTTTCATAAATGATCAGCGTTCTACCTGAAGTGTCTTTGACTAAAACAGTGAATGTGTTGAGTTTGTGCACACCTGCTCTGCGAGGTTTTCTGAGCTGTTTAGTCATTCTGATTTCATTCTTTTTGGTCGTCCATGCCAAAATTTGATTAAATCCCAGCGCACAGCCAACTGTAGCAGTCGTCCTATTCAAAGGTTTCTCTGTGCTTTGATGTCTGTAATGCTGTAGTCCAGCTTGCAATGAAAATGTTCCAGTACTGAATCCTTCTGGGGGTCCTCTGCATTCAAACAAGATGCCTGGTAAAATTCAGAAGTTATTATCAGGATTCTTTGTGGATAACAATGAACTTTTATTCTCTGTGAATATAAAGAAAAAAATAATGATTATATACATGCAGACATAGCAACAATGAGAGCATGCTCTCTGAAATGTCTTGATTGTAGTTTTATTTTAGACTATCTAACATACCTCTATATATTGACTTATAGTGCTAAAAAAATACAGCTGATTGCGTATATTGTTACAATCACTACAATAAATTTGCAATTTCAATTCCAAAGAATTCTGAGCAATTTTCTTACTATATTCACTTATTGTTGTACCTCTTTCCCTCAAAAATCTGTTTGTAACATTTCATTATTTAGTTACTCTGCCTTCCTTTCGATTTCCACATTTCCTCAATTTCTTTATGCCTCATAGCCCCTGTGTTGCTCTCTATTTCTCTCTACCACTTTAAACAACGTGAAGCCTGCGAGAGAACTGACTCCACATTATTGCCATAGCAACACAGTCTTAATGATGGCAACAAGCGTGACCTGAGGATCCTGTTGGAGAGCTTTTGGGAGAGAGAGGACCGGGTGTGAAGCCACAACTCAATTGACTCCTCAGTTGTGCCCTTTCATTTGCTTCCCTCTCACTTCAGTTCTTCTGCACCGGTCCTCTTTTTTCTAGCAGCCAATAATGAGGCTGAACACCTGATCGAGCAGTTTGCCTCCCTCTGGTATCCACAAGTGGGGGAGATCTAATCTAATTACTTGACACATACATGCATATACACTAGATGAATTGCTAAAAGAAAAATGTAGGTTTGTTTGTGAAGCTGACCTCATTGAGCAGGTTACTAGAGGTTTCTATGGTTACACAGAAAAGATAGATGCACTTTTCGTATAACCTTACACCTCTGAGTGTTTCTGTATTGTGCAAAAAGTGCAGTCAACACAAAGATAAACATACTAATCCTCTTTTGTGGAGAACAATCTATAAATGACAAGTAGTCATTTAAATACAATGATTGAATCCTTATTTAGACCTAAACAGTTTAAATTGTTCTAATCTGTAAACTGCAGCTGATAAGACTCACAAAGCAACTGTCCCTCTGCATAATACACAAAACGTTGTGATTGCCTTGAAGGCTTTAGCCCACCTCTTCACACCGGTCTGTGACCCTGAGAGACTCCCGATATGCTGTACACATTTTGCCCTCAGCACTGAGATCACTGACATGAGACAGATTTATTCAAATGTTGCATCAATATCGAAGCTGCTTTTCTGCATATCCACAATGATTCTCATTTTACAGTAAAATATCATTTATTACTCACCCAGTATCATCAGTTTAGTGTCCCTGTTAGTTCAGCCACAGGCTTGTACCTTACTCATGCTAAAATATTTATAGCTACATGACAGCTAAACTTTTGTCTTATTGTAGTTTGCTACTCAGATGTTATTTTGTTCTCTGCCTTCCCACTACTGCTTTCAAACGACAAAGTACAGTGGCTCTCCTGTTCCCCTACTGTACATTCAAACATTTAAATAGAGCTGTCTTTTTTTCAGACAGTTTTGTGTGATTTCTTCTGTGCACAGGTCGTAAGTTATTATTCTGTATTTATCTATTATTCTGCACAAATCACAGGCTGATTTTTGATTATATAAAAATACATCTTGTGACAGCGCATGCTGAGAGCGTATGTGTGTTTACATGTTGTCTCTTTGAGCTTTACCAAGGATCTGAATGAATATATCCTCTTAGATCTGGACCATTGCTCATTGATCTTCCGACTGCTATCAAAATTATTACAAGGAACCACAAGTCTCTTCTAATAGTACCTTTAAATAGATTTGTCTTTTTCAGCCACGTTTAAACGTGTGTAATTTCTTCCTGTGTACATGTCTGAAGTTTTCATTAAGCATGCATGTCCTCTGCCTTGTGCTGCTGAGCGGCACGTACCACAGGCTGATGTTTGCTGATATTGAAACACATCTGTTAAGCAGATTAAACGCTTGTAGGATTTTACTGATCAGTATGCAATGTACTTTTCTCCCTGTAATAATGTATATGCATATTCAGAGGATTTATCCCAGCTAGTGTAAGCCGCTAATAAGGATTCATGGGGCATACTGTATATTATTCATCGTGAACACAATGATGCTGCTGACTGTTTTAGATGTACGAGTGGAATATCCTAAAAGTGAAACCATGAACATCAAGCAATGTGGATTGAGAGTGCTACTTTGGGGACAAATCTAATTTGATCATCTCACAATTATTAAGTTTCTTTCCTTGAAGATAGTGTGTGCAAATATTGTTTTCTTGATTGAAAACCTATCAGCGATGGAAGTCTTCTGTATGCTTAATTGGATGCAGATGTTTGCTCTGGCTTCACTTCAGTAATTCTGCCCCCTCATCTCCTATTCATCTCTGTGATTTATTCAGCTTTGTAAAGCAGGTCACATCCAGTAACAAACTCATTATAAAAGAAGCACTGCAGGCGCTTTGCTCTGTTTTGATTGAATAGTTTGACTTAAGTAACCCTTTAAGACAATTTTTAATGTCTGCTGGATCCACTGGGCTTGTTAACTTATGAAGATTAGGGTCTCTAATGGCATTAAGATGATAAATGACTTCAACACTTCTTTGCAAAGGGCTAAAAATGGTAATTAATGCTCCAGGGTAAAAAGGTGTGCGAGAATGTGTGAAAGCTTTTTCTGTATTTTCCCTTTGTTCTTTTCTATATTGAGAATCAGATGAGAAAACACTTCACTTTTTCCCCCTTGGGTTTAAGCATTTGTAAGCACCTTGTTTAAACTACATACTGTAAATGAAGCGTGTATTTGTTTAGTAACATTCTTGTTGGAAAGTATAACTCTTCACGTGGGCAGCTAAACGTGTACAGTAAAATAAGAATGTGAACACTGATATGAAACATGGTCTTTTAAGTAATGTTTTTGGTCTTGACCAATACAAAATGTTACCAGATGTGGCTTCTCCTCCAAAATATGACATAAAATTAATCGTACAGTACACTTGTACAAGTTTACATGTATTATTAGACTGTATGCTGGCCTTTTCACTAATTTGAAGTATAGAATATAAATCATTAGAATTGTTCAAATTGTCTTGAGATGTTTCCAGTGACAAATGCTTATGTTCATGTAGGCATGCTCAGGCTTTAATATTAAACATGAGTGTTGCACAGAGGGAAATATGTACAAATTAAATAATTGATAGCAGAGGAGGCAAGTCTGCTATGTGAGTCCTAAATTGTCCCACAGGATCTGTCCTGATTTTTTCTTCATTTATTTAGACTGCTTTTTGTGTATTCAGCAAACTGTATCATTGTGCATTGGGACTCTCTTGTGCAATTTTGGCACATGAACAAGAACAGCTTCCATTTAGAAAACAGCCAGTGTGCGGTGGGACAGCAGAGTTTGATGATTAAATTAATCACCAGCAAAATCCACCTGAATGTACCTTCTGTATTGCTTCCCCCCTTATCTTAAATTGTGCTTCCATCCATCACCATTTAATCTTTACCTCTAGTCAAACACACCTTGCTTTTAAACCTTTATACCCTCATGAGTTCAGACAGTACTGCTCTTTAAGGTATGCAGGGTATGTTTTATGGTGTAGGCCTGCATAGAAAGAGAAAAATAGACTGCAGAGAGAGGGGAAGGATGTGGGTACTCTAAAAAGACAGAAGACAAAGCATGAAGAAGAATACAATATTTTTTTATATTTTAGATACACAGAAGTCTGATAATGTCATCTTCTCCTCAGAGACAAAGACCGAGCTGGAGGACCTCATGGCAGACATCAAGAAGTTGGCAAACAAAGTGCGCTCCAAATTAAAAAGTAAGTGGAATTGTTGCCTTTTTTTGCCTTAGGCTTCAATCAATTACTATTTTAAACATTTTCTCCTGTTTTCACTCGTTAAAAGACCAAACAGAATTGGACAATGCCGCTCGGACTACAAGTTTAGCCGACGACAAACAAATTACACAGAGATTTGATTTGAGAAAAGCAGAGCAGCAACAACAGTAACAACTAGTAAAACAGATGTACAGCTACAATGCCAGTAATTAAAGTAAAAGGCAGTTGTTGTGTTAGCAGCACCAACAAAGGACTAGTTTTACAGTAACATATATGCAGAATAAATAGATGTGTAGCTGGTGCTGAATCACGCCCACGACATGGACATACAGTTTTTGCTTGTTTACCATCTATGCTCCTTAAAGATACAATATGTACACTAAAATATCTCATTTCTTTCAAAATGTGCTCAACATATGTTTTAGAGCTTAAATTGTCATGAACTTTTCTGAGCACGCTTCTTCTCCCATACATAAAATCTTAGATTTCCTGCCTATACCTCATCCCCTTTCGTCACCATCAGATTTACACTTCTAGCATCGGGACAGTTATGACACTGGAAACAATCATTGTTTCACACTTTTTAGTGTGCGTGGTGTAATAAACCAATGGCATGTCATATTTTGTTTCTCCTTTAATGGTGTTAACATTCATGTTGTACAGTCACCCTGTAACCGTTGTGTTTTTTCGTGTATCTTTCAGGTATACAGCAAACCATAGAGCATGAAGAAAGTCAAAACAAGTCCTCAGCTGACCTGAGGATACGCAAAACACAGGTACAGTTCAAGAGAAGAAGCAGCAGAGAAAAGAGCTATTTCATTGTGTCATACTCTCTATGTTATTGTCATATTAAAGACAGAGGCACTGCTTCTCAACACAGACAATGCAGACAAGACAGGCAAAAAGCTAAACGTTTTATACAAATGTTCTTTCCGTTTGTCAAAATCTTTCCAAGCTGTTAGCTATGATCTTCTTCCCTATTCTATGTCTGCTTTGAGTACTCCTATTGTCAACACAGTACACGGTCAAATAGGCTTTGAAGATAAGGACATAGTGACACTGACGGTCTGGCACCTGTTCTTATGTTAATTCATTCTTTAATTATGAAGTTCTGTCTGCTGCTGCCATTGAGCTGTCATTGTTTGGGTTTTTTGGCTTTTTCTGTAGCACTCCACGCTCTCCCGTAAGTTTGTTGAGGTGATGTCAGAATACAACACCACCCAATCCGACTACAGGGAGCGCTGCAAGGGACGCATCCAAAGACAGCTGGAGATCAGTAAGTACCCCTGGTAGAATCAACCCTCCTCTGCCGATTGCACTTACTGCACACATGCCGGTTTCTGCATCTCCTGGCACATTTTTTTCAAACACAGGGGTTGTGCAGATTGAGGCATTACATACCGACTTGGATTCTTTATGCTCAATTGCTCTTTTAAGTTTTTTTTAAACTATAACTTCTATACAATAGCAACACAGACAAAATCATAACAAATGCATATGCAAAGAAATAAAACGAAAACACGAATGTTAAAAACCTTTTGTGCAAACTCTCAAAAATAAGTGACAGCAAAACATAAAATTTAAAAGACATCAAATGTCATCATCTGAGCCAGTCATCAACCAAACTAGCACAAAATGAATTTTTAAAAAAAACAGACAAACATGTGTTTTTGTTTTGTTTAGGGAGACATTTCGGCATCTCCTCCATATTTTAATTTAGCAATTTTCTAGTGTAGAGTACCAAAACAACCATCCTCACACTTTCCAAAACACATACATCACCAACACCCACACCCATATTCATGCACATGCCAGCCTGCTGCAGCTTGGATCTAAGCTCCTCTCACTCTTGTCACACTGGTTATGTAATATGATTTGACAGGTTTTATCTGCAGGCCCTGGCCTCCTGGACCTGAAACAGCCTCTACATCCAGGCAGGCTGGACTGTGGCAGCTGCCTCTCACAGTCACTGTAGCTCTGTAAACCTAAACACACACACACACACACACACACATGAACGCATGCAAAGAAGCCCACTATGACTCATTTAATAGCATAGGAGAGCAGGGGTAGTTATTTTGTATGTCACTCGGCATGGATGTAATTTCCCCTGGCCATCTGTCGGTGTATAGTGGACACATGCAGCAGGTCTGAACGTGTGAGCACCACCCACTTTATGCTGCATGTGGTCCAGTAAAAAGAACAGCAGTGTCAATATGAAGTGCTTCCAGAGGCTAATCAAAGGACAAACTCTCCTAATGGTGTAAAACACTCGCACACAAACCTGATTCACTTTTTCCATGAGCTCTTTCAGATCCATTTGGGTTTGATTTTGTCAGCAGGTGAAGTCACAGGAGGCCTCGGCTGATATCACCTGTCGCCAAGGAAGGGATTAGACATGCAGGGAGAGCATGGAGATAGAGGAATAGCAGCACAGAGGAGAAATACTGACAACGAGGCAGAGAGAGAAATACAGTTTTTATTTTAACTTTTAAATGAGATTTTATTGTATATTCTGATCCAACACAATTGAATTCCTTAATGCAGCCAGAGAGCTGTGTTTCTGTTGTGCCAACCTGTTGGACTTATTTGTGTGCAGATCAATAAGAGTGTGTCCCACCTGAGTGAAACCTAGGTGCTGAGGATCAATGTTTTCGTCTGCTGACACTCTGCATTTTTCTAGTCTTTGAATAGTAACCCCCCCCCCCCCCCAAAAGAAAAACCCAAACAAAAACAACTACAAAACCCTATTAAACATTATTTTTAAAGATGATTTTATATCTTCTGTAGAATTTAAATAATTCCACTTCTTTTTAGGTCGAACATATGAAATTAAAAAAAAAACTATTTTTCAGGATACAGCTGTCAGAGTTTTTATATGATAGTGTTTGCAGCTTGGGGTTGGAAATATCCTCCTGCTGTCTCCACCACTCACTGAGAATATACTTCGTAAAATGTAAAGAAAAGGCTGTTTCAGCCACCTGTTGTTGATCACATCCACCGAAACTGGTGGAAAGGGTTACAAAAAAATTATTTAAAAGAAACAGTCAGCCTTCTCTGATTTTTTTTTTTCTTATATAATATTTGTATGACTATCAATCAGTTTCATAACCAGCTAAAAACAAAGGTTCGGTTAGCTTAGCTCAGTTTTTCACAAGACTAAGATAAAGAAGGAACAGCAGACCCCTTTCTTTATCTTAAAAATACCAGCTATAACTTAAAACGTGTTACATTTTGTTTGTTGATACACACAGAAACTTATGCCATCTTTGGCTTTAAGAAGGACAAGGGAAAGCTCACAGCCACTCCTCCGACAAGTAACAGATATTTCATACTATTACCAATTCTGCAGTTTTCTAGTTTGTAAGTGAAGGATCATGCCGAACCTAACATATTGATATGCCGCAATATGCAAACACGCAGGATGGCAGCAGCATGGAGGGTGGGTGCTGGTCACAGGCATGGCAGGGTCTCTGTGACATTTCAATATTTTTTTATTTCCCCCACAGAGACTCGCACACTATGTGTGTAAAATAGATGACACTGTACTATAAAAAAACAGCTTGACCTGTTTGTGTGTGGATAACATTTCCTATTCCTGTGCAAGTGGAATAAAGCGGATAAAGAAAAAAAATATCCCTCACTCTCTTTTAACTTGTGTTCATGACAATGGTTTGCCTTTTCCCTCTGTTCATTTCAGCTCTCACTTCATTGTGTTACATGATAATATAAGTGAAGTAATTCTGATACTGATAGCAACATAGTATGAATGATTTAATAGACCGTGAATGCTACAAGCGAAGTGCAACTCCTTGGCTTCATATTAGGCTTCTCAGGGTTTGGGTCTCCATGGCAACAAATAAGAGCCTCCCTCGGAGCTGTCAGTGTGTGTGTGTGTGTATGTGTGTGTGTGTGGGGGAAGTGAGATAAATAGGGTAGGGTAGCTCCTTCGTTTTTTTCTTTTCACAATTATCCATGGCTAATTTTTCCTCCTTTTGTCCTTGCAATTTAAATTCTGACCCTTTTTAATGTTGTAGTTTCAGCTTTAATGATGGAAGAAATATTTATTATCAGAAAGGCCTGGAGAAGACTGAATTGATCACAGAGATCCTCATTGTGTGTTGTCATGATCCTCTCATTTGTCAAATGGCAAAATGTCATTGCAAGACCTGAGCAGGTTCTTAAGCAGTGTAATGAAACAGCAGTACCACTTGACCACAGCTTAGTGAAATTCATTGGTTTGATAAGACGTTTGGATGAGGCATGATATTCCCAGTTAATGCAAACAGAGATGCAGAAAAGTGCACGCACACATGGGGCGCATTCATGCACCAACACATGTATATAAAGCAGCTTCATCAGTATTCTGTTTGTGAAGGCAATCATTGGCTTTGACTTTAAACCACCATCAGTCACCATACCTACTCAACCACTGAGGCCCCCAGGCAACCGTCCTCGCCACACATAACATACCACAACACAACCAGACACACACATACACGCGCACTGATTATGTCATGAGTTGAGGTTCTGCAGCTGCCGATAAAATCTTAATGATTGCTGGATGTCCAGTGGACACAAAAAAGTACATCATACAAAGCTAGCTAGCTGTGAATTTGTTTTTATTTCTAAATAAGTGATGGTTGGAAATAATTAATTTGGTAATAATAAGACATTTTGTTGAATTGTAATTGACTTTCTCACAAGAGTTATAACCGTTCAATATGTGATAGAATTAGTGCAACATAGTAAACAATCTATTCTCAAAGAGATGTATTTTTGATTGTCTTTACTGGTTTTACCTCAAAATAGAAACGTCACCAAGCAAAGCTACTTGTCTGTCTTAAAGTGTGCAAATTTTTTCTTTCACTTTTGGTGTAAAATACTTCACACTTTTACCTCCAGATTAAGGCCATGAGCTGTGAAGTTGGATTGGCAGTCTCCTTATGACCTCCTGTCTTCTGTTAAAATGCAAAGTCTCACCTTCATATTTTACTGTATATCTCTTCACAGGCAAGAAAGTACAGCTTACAGGTGCTCATTTCAATAGAAAGAGATTTAAAGCATACACGTGTCCTCCTTTAGACGGATGTGGAGGTGAATGACACTTGGGTCACGCACAGATTGAAAGAGGTTTTATTTGACAAATGCTGGAATGAATGACGCTGTCATTACAGGTTCAAAACAGATCAAAGTCCATTGTAAACAGAGAATAATTTCAAAACTCTGAACTCTGTAGCAGACCAGTACAATTTTACTCTGTATTGTTTGCTATGTAAGTCTTTCAGTGTTTGGGCTGGCCAGTGTTTACATGACTGAAGCTCCAACTGGAGTTAGAAGGCTATTCCTGTGTTTCAGTTTGAGTTCAACTAATGACTTTAGATTCCTGTTTGTTTGTTTTTTGCAGACAATCCAAAAACACACTTATTCTGGTGACATTCAAAGCACATTAAGGTAAAATGTCACGCTTGGGATCCAGATCCATAGACTGGCAGTCCCTGCAGCAGCTTTTTTAATATAACGTATAATGTTGGTCTTGGATATGGATAGACAGAAGACAGATGGACAGAGAGAAAATTAGCTAGTGGAAAAGATGGCACACGGAGCCTGCTTTAATGTCTCTACAGGGAGGAGAAGATGATTAATTAAGGGTTTTCAAATGTAGATTTCATCAACTAGTGTGACCTCGCCAATGACTGGTTGTTGAAAACTCTTACAGATTTTAACATGCGTTTACACTTTTAGCTGGGAGAAACACAACAAATGACGAGCTGGAGAGCATGTTAGAGAGTGACAACCCAGCTATCTTTACATCTGGGGTAAGTGATTCAACAAAGATGATATTTGAAATCTTAACATTCTCCTCATTAATCCTTCCCTGCTGTTGTTACGCCACAGATCATAATGGACAACATCACAGAGCAAGCTATGAATGAGATCGAGACTCGACACAATGAGATCATCAAGCTGGAAAACAGCATCAGAGAGCTTCACGACATGTTCATGGACATGGCCATGCTGGTGGAGAGCCAGGTGAAATCCTTGATCTTCTCCATGAGCTTAACAAATGTCAAGGCTATTCCCAAAGCCTCTGAAAACAAACCTGCAGGTGCTAAACGTAGTCATACGTTAATGACCAATCTTTCAAAATACATAATAGAAAAGTAAAGTATCTCCAGAAGGTGTTAGTCTCTTAATTCTTGTCTAGTAATTACATGCAGTACAAGTTGCAGAGTGTCTTAGTTTAGATTGTGGTCTATCCATGCCAACAGAGTTGGAAGGAGTTTGTGTTTTCAGTTCCATCTGCTATCTGTTTGCAAAATAACTCAATAAAATCAGACAAGATTTGGGACACAGATATGTATTGGCTTAAGGATCAGTTGATTGAAATTTGGTGATAATCTGTATCTAGGATTTCAGCCATAAGACCTTCTTTTACATAATTATTATGCTATGTTCATGAGCTGGAATGAACATCGTACACCTGAGACTCTTAAATTGGCAATTTAACAGCGTAGCATTGATTTGCTGTTTTGTTCATTTGAGTATCAAATTACAATAAATAATCCAGAGATCGGCTTTGTAGATTTGGAGTGGTTTAAAAAAACATTTTCGGTTTGTCGTTTCTATGAGCTCGAAACATTCTCTAAAAGAACAGAGATGCTTTATGTATGTTGTACTGAGGAACTTGAATCATTTTATGTGGAGTTCTCTCAGTGTAGTAAAGTTTTTACATTCATACCAATCTGCAGGCCCTGCCTCTATGAGTGACTGCAAAAGTATGTGAGCTGAACCCCCACAGAGCTGAACTGTTTCAGTCATCAGAAATACTCAATCTGAATTATGCAAAAGGAAATCTGAGCACAAGGAATAGAATAAATATGATGAATGACAAGTATGAATGTAAATTGAGGCATGAAAGTGACATGAATTACAAAGACAGCACAATAGGATAGATGAATTCTTTATAGCTTCCATGTAATATTGTAAGTATACTTTTATTATATTGCCAGGCAGCAGTATGCATGCTTTAAATTGTTATATTCTAATTAACTAACCCTTTCTTTATTAGCTAAGCTACAAATAATTTAAAATGGGGTTTTTTTCGGTCTTTTTGTTAATTAAGCCTTTCTCAGAAATGTACTCTCTTTTTCTTTTTCACAACACAATTCTGTCCTCACCACATTGTTTCTAAGCTGTAGAGAAGAGCAAACAGCGCTTCCCTTCCAAGACAGCACGGTAATTCACCTGTGATTCCTTCCTATATTTTATTTTTAATTCTAATTGTGATTATACTGCATGTGTTAACCCCTTGTTTACACCATAATCATTCTGATGCAAAGTTATTGAATCTTGAATGTTTTGATAACAATCCTTGGTCGATGCTAAATTTGTTATATTAAAATGTTTTCTTTGTTTGATGTCAAAAGAAGGAAAATAGACATCATTGTTAAACGACAATAGATAAAACTAACAAAAAATTGTTTTTTTTTGTGCAGGGTGAGCTGGTGAACAACATCGAGCGCAGTGTGCAGGACGCTCAGGAACATGTCGATCAGGCAAAGGAGACGATCCCAAAATGCAAAAAGTTCAAAAAGACCAACAGACGGGTGAGATGCAAAAAACGCACATTCAATGAACTAACGTATCTTTTCTCTTTCTTCCCTTTATCTCCATTTCTTTTCCCCTTCTCTTTCCTTCTCCCTTACCCATTATTCATCCCCTGTCCCTCATCTCCCCTCCCTCTGTATCCACGCCTCCTCCTACCTCAACATCTGGTCCAATCTCTCTTCTTCCTGCTTGCATGTCATCCACACTCCTCTCTTACTAACCTGTCCCAGGGGGAAATGATAGACCGCATAGAGTACAATGTGGAACACTCAGTAGACTATGTGGAGAGGGCAGTATCAGACACTAAGAAGGCCGTTAAATACCAGAGTAAAGCCCGAAGGGTGAGTCACATGCAAAAAAAAACAAAATACACTGCATGTACAAAAATATGCTCACACCACACCAAGAAGTGAAGAGCTTTGCATGTATGTTCTGCATATGGCAGAGTGTAACTGTAACTGTTGTCAGTGTGTGCATGTCCACCTGTCATGTATTCTGCATGTTAACCATGTATGTCCTATATTCTATACCAGGGGTCGGTGTCGTACATGTACTTCGGCAATTAATTCAACTTCTAAGAAACCTACAGGACGAACAATGAAAAAAAAAGATTTTTCCAGCATCACCGTGTGTTGTTAAAAGAATGAATGAAGTTCAAAAAAGTCTATACACGGTAAAGATGAAGCCATTTAGCAAAAAAAAAAAAAAAGACCAAAACATCAACTGCTCTGCAGTTCATTTGGGTTGTTAATCATTGTTTTTGTATACAGTATATTGATCATGTCCTTCCTTCTGTTTCAACTTCCCACTAAGATGAAACAACTCTGCCACCTATTGGTTAGCACTAACAGGTTGAAATGTTCCACAGCACATAACACAGTCTTACTATAAGGGCCTTTTTCAGAGTATTTTACCCACTTACAGTTGACAACCGTAACATTTTTCCTCTTCCTTACTTTCTTTTTCCTCTGTTATGTTTCTTATTAATTCTCCCCTAATGCATAGAATCCTTATCTGATGTTTAAATCCTTCTTGTTTCCCTTCCCTTTCCATCCATCCAGAAAGTGATCCTGATATGAAGTTGTATAGCAGCGTGTCTGACTGTCCTCATTATTGCCCTCTCAGTTGGACTCAGTTAGGGATTAAAAAAATCAGACGCAGCAGGACTTGGCGTTTCCCTCTCAGGTTTATTTCAGCACTTAAATGTACTGTATGGAGGTCTCTGTGGCCAGATACTGCTACTGGCATAAATTCCCAGTCATACGCACTCTAATATGTTCTGTGCACTTGGAAAAAATTCAATGAAACCCAAAACTACTTGGAGACCAGTCGTGTATGTTTGTGTTTTTATTCACTTACATTTGTAATGTGCATGTTCTGCAGTTGGTTGAAGAGCTTTGCATGTGTCTGTCTGCAGATATTTCTTCAATATTAACTGCCAAAGCCAAATGTTGTACATCTTAAATATGCTTCAAATGCAGTAAGTAAAAGTAAGTCAATCAGTGAATATTTTCATGTATGTATTTTTTGCTTTAAGCTGATTTCAGCTTGCTTCATAGATTTGGTTGTCTATCACATTTATTGCTTTGATGCTGCCTCAAGGTGGCACCCACAATTAGGCCTCCCCAAATTCACATACTGACTTTTACCATGAATGCGGTGGACATTTATGCATTTGTTAGTATGCAAGATATTTTGAAATCTGCGGAGAAACAAAATGCAGGCCCAGGATATTGTAGTTGGTATTACAAGAAGAGAATTTAAAATGTTCTTGAATCACACTCAAACTCAGTAAAATCATCAGAGGCATAAAAAAAACCCAAGTATTTAACTGCATTTTGTTCGTTTTATTATATATTTTAAAACACACTGTAAAACTAACAAACACATTTCTCTTTTCCCAATGCTGCTTTGGATGACTGTTTAACTACATTTTCTAACACTGTGCAGAAGAAAATTATGATTATTATATGCTGTGTAATTCTGGGAGTTGTTGTTGCTTCTATCATTGGGGGAACGCTGGCCTGAACCTCAAACACACACTTAAAGGCACACAGACGAACACACACACACACACACACACACACACACACACACACACACAAACACACACACACACACAGCAGATTCACATTTCCAGTGTCCTGTTCTCACAGATGCAATCTATTACAAGGTTAGCACAAGATGCGCTGCATACTGTGCGACACATTTTACACACCGTGTACAGGGCCGAAGGTGTCTCCCGCATGAGTTGCTATTCTGTAAACGTGTGGTGCTGCAAAGTGTTAACCTGAGTGTTGAATGTTGTCAACAATATGATGTTTCTAAAAGTGAATTCTTCAATGACAAAGATGCTACAAGATATGTAAAGCTATACTAATACATTCCAAGTTCCAGATATGACGCTTATGCTATTTTGTGTTGCACAGGCATAATGACAGGACGCTAATCTGCAGTTCACTTAAGGCCAAGTTTTTTCAGAGAATTGTCTTTATTCCTTCCTAAATATTTGTACTTTCTTTTTTCGATTGTCCTCTACCTCCTTTCAGATGCTCTGCATGATTTTGTTGCTGTTAAGATGTTGTTTTTCTGTTGCACAGAGAGCCAGGATTTTTATTATTTCTAAAACCTTTTTTTATTATAGTTTGTGAAAGTAACACTACTGTATTCATTGGCTGTGCTTAATTTCTGAACATTGCTTCAGTGTTGGGTGTGAGTGTGTGCATGCATCGAAGTTAAAGAGAATAACTGTTCATTTGTTGCTACAAGTTTGAATGTGCCGAGTGTCAGTTGGATGAGAAACATGCAGTACTTGTGAATAGCCACCTGTGTCTTTGTTTTGTATAAAGTGTAAACTGTTATAAAGCTCTCTAACACTGCCAGTATGTTCAAATAAGAAGTAAAAATGGAGTTTAGTCTGGTAGGATTGATTGATCTTGTTGTTTCATGTGTTTTATAAGCTTTAAACGGAGTGTACTATGTGTCATGCTTCTGTATGTTGATTTTTTTAACTTGACGAGTCAGTGAAAGCATGAACTCATGTAGCCGTCTAAAAGACTTTCATATCAGTTTTCTGGTAACACATCAGACATGCACAGATTGCAACCTGTTACCATGTTGCCTACTCAACGTTTTGCCTTTGTGTTGTTTTGTGATAACACTGTTTTATAAGTTTGATTTCACTTTGTTTTTGTTTTTTCCAAGTAAAATCTGTCTGAAAACCACATTCAGAATTAGCACATTGCTTTTCATTGGTGCATTTACAGTTTTGTATTTTTTTTCCCCGTCAGTTATCCTGCTGTCTTTCAGTAATTACAACAGTGGGTCATCATCACTTTTGCACTTGAGTTGTCATCTGTTGTAGTGATGTGCTGGTTGTGCCTTAAAATCACACTAAGAGCAAGGTGGCGGACTTGTTATTCAGTAAGCAATCTTGAAATATATATCGCCTGGCTGCAGCAGCTGGGGATAGTACCTCCAACCTCCTGTTTGAGAGTCAACCGACTCTGCAAACTGATCCATAGCCGCCCATCTTGGGATACTTCTTGTGACTTTACTCCACATGATCAACGCACAATCACAAGTGTGATAGGAAAAAACATGATAAAATATAGAAAGAGAAAACAGCAATGATGGTCCTTCTATGGACTGGCAATAATGACTGTACACATTACAGTAACATTTCCTACAAAGGATCAATAAAGTATCTGTATATCTAAAATAAAAAGCATGCTCTAAATGTGTGGCCTATTGGACATCCACACATTAAGGAATCCATACATACATATGTCATGTTAGCATGAACAATTACAACAATTACAACAAATATAATTTTGAACAGGTCCACAGTGAACGTTTCATGAAATGTTTTTGTGTATAAAACATTTAATATACTGTATAGAAATGAGATTAGTTATATCTGATGGTCTCACTACACAGCATAGGCGTGACTGGAGAAGTAATATGATGCCACATAAATTAGAAACAAATCTGAACATTTTAACTGCAATATAATCATTTTTGTGAACTGTCTGCTTCAGATAGAACTTGTAACTTATGTTTACAGGAGTGAACATAATTACACCCTGATATAGGCTCGGGTGACAGAACAACACTTATTAACAGACCCATTATTTCTAATAAAGTACTGTACTTATATTACTTATGTACTTATTTTAACCAAAAGTGGAAAACTTTCTTTAAATGGGTGCTTAGTGGAATTGACTAATGCTACTAAATGATGCTATCAATTTATCATTTTATACAAAACAAATAATACCTGATTTTGTTAAACTAAGACACATTTTCATCTGTTGTCATTTAACAGTCAATCTTTATTTGGTATAATTTCAAAAAACTACAGTGAATTTGTCAGGAAATTGGCTTCAATTTCATCAGTGATGTTTGTTTTACATTTATAAGGCATAAAAGGCATCTAAAAGATTAAAAAAAAAAAAAACTTAAACTAATAAACAGTGGTTGATCTTAAAACACCAGAAAAACAAAGACTAGCAGAGGGTTGAAAGGGTACGTTTGGATCATAACTGCACATGTTGATTGTCTGTTAACTTAATTTGCATACATGGAGTCTCATGGCATCCTCCCCTCCTTAGTAGTCGTATACTTTATTCACATTTGTTTCCCATCTGAGGTGAATCTGAGTTTCTCTGGGATCCAAATATTTATTTCAAGTTAAAACCAGAAGTAACTAAACAAAAATGCAGCTTGGTCTACTCAGGAGGTAAATGTCATGCTGCAAACCATATCTGTCAGGGACCAATACTTTGTCTGCCCTTGTCATTCCTCTTTAAAAAATAAATGAAATAAACAAAGCTAACAAACACAAAATTATCTATATAATGTCATGAAAATTCAACGGCTTCACATTAGAGAAGCACAAATTCATAAAAAAAAAAAAGGACCCAAAGAAATCAGTGCACAGAATATTAAATAAAACATAACTAGCTATACAAAATGTTGAGTTTGCTGATATTTTCAAATGCTTGGATAGAATTATTAAGGCATCTGTAACGTTTTAACCTGGCTGTTTGAAATGTCACTCAAACACAAACAGAGAAGCAAAGACAACAAAGTTGAAACAAGAATTAAACATAACAAAACCCATGTCAAATATTGAACAGATTGTGAAAATACAAATTTCAATTCAAAACTACACAACTTGGGAGACTACAGAAGTGTGTGTTACAGATGTGAATATATGACTAAATTACCTGCATGTTGTTTTTTCAGAGCTAAAAGGTAACACTTTGGTGAAGTTGTAACTGGATGCAGGGGGAGGTATCAGAGCATCCCTTAGAGTCAGTAGCTTTTTCCTTAAAAAATAAAATATTGACTAATACAAAAGTGATTCTGCTCAGAGATCACTTATCGGCCCTCCATGTATGATGGTCAATGTGTCTGCAGAGACCCTTTCCTTTGCCAGTATTTTTTCAGTTTGGTTCAAACAGGAAGTTTTTGGGGCGAGGAGCTGAGTATATTTGCCTCAGACAATGAAAAGCGCATAGGTGACTTCAGGAGTGAATTCAATTATGCAATTGGACGCCATTCAGACCGGCAAACGTGACTGATGTGAAAATGTGAGAAATATAATCATAGTGAAGTGAAATGCCAAGCAGATAAAGCTCAGTCTGAAACAAGGGTGAACCATGGGTTAGCTTTAACCCGTGGATGTAGAGTTATAATTTGCATAGCACCAATTAATGTAAGTGTTATCTCCAGACACTTTACAAAAGAGTTTAGGCAGTAATGAAACACTACGTCCTGCAGCGAGTGTGCAACAACAAAAACAAAACGTTAAATTATTTTCAAGCACCAACTGATGACCAAAGGATGGGCGCCATTTTGAATGTTGTGTTTACAACTATAATGAAAAACGCTACTGACTCAACCTTCACAAGTTCAGTGTACAGACTTAGACACAACTAGAAACATAAAGAACAAAAAAAGTAACAAAAATCCCCAAAAAATAAAAGACATCTTTCATATAAAATACCCAAACAAACAAAAACACTTTCTGGTCATTTCTTTTTGGTTGTTTTTTTCAGGTGTTATTTTAAATAAAGAAATATATACATAGATTATAATATGTACACTTGATAAAGAGCTATGTCAGGCTGCTAGTCAGTGATCACTGTGTCTGAGGTGATGTGTAGTTGAATATCAAAACAGTCCCTGGTCATGTTGTGCTCTATTGTTCTACAGACAATCAGCAGTGTACAAGGCTCATGTGAGGAAGAATCCCAGAGGACAGTCAAAAGGTTTGAAGATTGAACGGAAGAGTTATGTCATGAAGTGCCCAGATCATGTCTCATTAAAGCTAAAGTTGCATTCAGAAAGAAATGTGACTTAACGAGCCTTAAGCTATGACTGCAGCTTGGAATAATAAGATTCTTTGTTGTCCATTATGACAGGCAGAGCATTTCCATGATGTAACTCTGGTATGATGAACTGTGGTAAAAGCTTGAAGGCAGCAGCAGGTCTGTGTCAAATCATTTCTGCACATCCAGGTACGCACCACGCTTTACTCCAGGGGGTAAACACAGACAAACAAACACAGACAAAGGTGTTCAAATAAGTTAATGTAATAAGATCATCATAAAACCTGAAAAAAATCATATTTCAGTTCAACAGCAGTCTTTTACCTGGTCATTGGGAGACTGTTTTTCTCCATTGACCCCGAGCAACACAGCTTCCTCAGTGTTATCACTCTTCATCTCCACAACAATGTTATCTTTGTTTGACTTGTCCTTGGTGCTGCAAAACAAGTAAAAATAAGGGTGCTTAAAACAAAAAAAATAGCATTTAAAAAATATATATATTTAAAATATTCTATTTTAATTATTATTTTGATAAAATCAAGCTAATTTTACTAAGTTAAAAAATGTAAAGTTTGAAAAAAAGCACTCTTTTTCTTTGAGCTTTAAGGTTTTAAGAATCTTCCTATCGTTTCATAATTTTACTCCCAGCATCAAATTGCTCTTATTGTACTTACAGGTCCTGCTTGCCAGACCTTCCACAGATTTTGCCCTTTTTGTAGAGGAAGTAGAGCACACTGCCAAGGACTGCCAGCAGTAGGATGCAAATAATGATGACTGCAATGATAACGCCACTGCCCTCTGGTGGAAGAAAGCACAAGTACAACCATAGAGTCACTCGCTGTACCTTGAATTTAAATTTGATGAGAGTCTGATACAGGACGGCATCAAGCAGGCTGTGCAGCATTCCCAGTGTGCAGGTAGAGTACAGAACTTCTTACAGTGTGGGTAAAGAGAGAGGAGCTCTAGCAGAACTGAGGTGACCTACACCTGGCAACCTATAGACAGGAAGTCAACCATGATGGAAGGAGGAAAGGTGTGCTCATACTACAGCATGACAACATGCAGAGAAAGATGTAAAGATGAACAACTCAATGATGGTTTGATATTTTGTTCATCAGGAGGGAGGGGAGGGGGGCAATGGATGCAAGGAAGTGCTGTGGAATAGAAGTGAAGGAAAGGAAACATAAAAGAGTCCTCAGCAGTGTAACATACAAACCTTTCCTCATTTTCTTTGGTGGGATTGCTGTTTCAGCTTTGACTAAGAAAAACCACATGAGCAAAGTTATAAGGATGTATTAAATAAATGTTATCAGCCAGCCTTAAACACAAACACACAAACAAACATAAACACAGAGGCGGCTCAGGTCAGCAGACCCAAAGCAAGACACAACACATGTTTAGTTTTAACAGATCATATCAATGATTAAAAGCTTCACATGTAGCTAAGCAGGCCAACTGTGGTCAGTAACCCAACGGTCACCTCCCAGAGCAGCTCAGGTTAATCTCATTTAAACAGTGTGCTGCCAGACATAACCAGTGACAGTTTTCCTGAGGGGCTGGAAATTTCCTGGCATGACGTACAAGAGAGAGTGGAGGCTCGAAGGGAAGGAAAACACAAGGCTGTGGCTGTAATGGAAGTCAGGAGACTCCCTGTGAGTGCATTTTAAAACATCAGCTGCTTTCTAGTCACTGTGATGCATGTGTGTGTGTTTGTGGTGGCTGTGTACTTCATGCCAACAGGGATGCATGACTCATAATAACAAGAAGTAACAAATTAATGTTTTTTGGGGAAATAAACCCTGTTGTGGTTTCACTTTCAACATATTTGAAAAACATGAAAGCAACATGAAATCTATCTATCTATCTATCTATCTATCTATCTATCTATCTATCTATCTATCTATCTATCTATCTATCTATCTATCTATCTATCTATCTATCTATCTATCTATCTATCTATCTATCTATCTATCTATCTATCTATCTATCTATCTATCTATCTATCTATCTATCTATCTATCGACAAGAAGTCACACTCATTAAAGTCACTTTATTTGATACCTTTTGATAAAATCATTGACAAATCTTTATTTTTTTGTCATTTATTTCACTTAGGTGGTACAGGGCCTGTGATCTTACCTGTGGCTGAAGAACTAGTAGTAGCAGTGGTAGTGGTAGTGGGAGTGGTAGTGGTAGTGGTAGTAGTAGTGGCTGTAGTTGTAGTGACTGGTGATGGGGTGGTGTTAACAGCTAAAAAAGGGTAGAGTCACACACAAAAACGGAAGACGTTTCCTGTTAACACACTGGGGGAGGAGGGGAGCACATTGAACAGACGCACGCAGCTTCACAGCGTCCCCGGCCAGAGACGACAAAAACAACACTGATGGACACGTCCAGAATAACAGGCTACATCTTAGAGCACATAACAGAGCTGGTTGCCTTCAGACGGAGTAAAAATAAACAAATCACTCAGACTACAAAGGGAGAAAACAAAAGGAAGCTGGGGACAACATACTGTATAGAGACATAGACGCATAAGAACAAAGGGCAGACACAGGAAACGCAAGCAGCATGAGGGACTCACTGCTTTTAATGTTGAATGTCAGGGCATCTGTGCCGTGGTCATTGGAGGCGTCGCAAGAAGCAGTGATGTCAGAGGTGACCTGGATACTGACCGTGCTCTGAACTCCATCCTCAGTCATCTTCTCTAAAGCCTTCTCAATGGCCTGCAACAAAATGTTTGTAATGAAATGACCAATCACAACATGTTGTTTTTTTTATAGAACAGAACATATGAGGGAAAGTAGATTATAAAGGATATTTTCTCTCTCTTTATACATTTGAATACAATGAGTTTGTTCAATGACATTAAAATCAAAACTGACCACAACGCATCTAACAAAACTGTGTTCCTTTTGTTGTACCTGTCCATCTGAGGTGGTCCAGATAATTTTGGGAGCCGGGAAACCTCGGACTTTGCAACTCAAGTCGACTGTTGGGTCATAGATCTCAAGCTCCGTGTTGTCAGGCTTCAAGATCTCTGGTGGACC
The DNA here is from genome assembly GCF_947650265.1 of Symphodus melops. NCBI lineage: Eukaryota > Metazoa > Chordata > Actinopteri > Labriformes > Labridae > Symphodus > Symphodus melops. The sequence goes on from NC_136700.1 coordinate 7,317,049, forward strand.
TGCAGAGAGATGAACAATTGATACAAACATTGAATCACACATGCTGCTCACTGCTGCCACACATCTTGTCTTAAAAATAAAGAATTAAAACTGAAACGAGAGAAAAAGTAACAACGCAACAAAAATAAACAAAAGAAATAATAGGTAAAAGAAACAATGATAGGTTGATTACTGGCAGAAAGTGATGTAATAAATTAAAATATTAATTCTACAATAACTGTGATCAGGCTGACCTTTGACGTTTACGAGAATCGACCCACTAGTTTCCATCCCCTCCAATTCAGGAACAGTCACCACACACACGTACATCCCTGCGTTGTCAAACGAAGCGTCTTTCACAGTCAAAGTGTGACCTTTTGAAACCTCCTCTCCGTTCTACTCACAGGGACAAAAAAGGCACAATTAAGGACATGAATGAGTCAGAGGTTTATAATGTACTTGTTCTTTGTGGATCAGACAGATGCTTAAAAGGACTTCTCACATTTAGAAGAGCAAAACAATACTTGACAACATTTCAATTTACATTTATGAATATTTACTTCAGCTGATGTGCAGATTATGATTAAAATAAATACATTTCTTTTTAGGTGGCAAGCTGCTATTTTACTAACCCTAACTAATTCCTTTCTGATAAGCTAATTTTGAGATATTGTACTTGTATACGTGACCTTTAACCAGACTGTTTGAGTCTTCAGCGAAGAGAGGGCGTTGCAGGTAGCTGTCACCTCCTCACCCTGAGCGACCACAACAGTGTCTCGAGGCTCCATCACAGCAGGATCAAGATCTAAAGACACAGGCACAGAAACAAACCAGAGAAATAAATGACAAAAAATGATAAGAAAAGGTAGTACTTCAAAATCATTATTAATCCTTTCACTTAAGTTTCCTTACAGTGAACAAAGACAGAGGTGTTTCCATGAATGGATTCGAAGGTATCTGAGTCCAGGGAAGTACACTGATAAACTCCACTATCCAGACGGGTGACATTATTCAGCACCAACACATTAGTTTGCTGATCCTCCTACAAAACAGCAAAGTTATGTGACCACACATTTTCCATCTCATAAACATACATTGCAACAAATTTGCCAGAAGGGATTTGTGTGCTACAGTACTTTATTTGGATTCTGCCTGTGTGCAGGACTCCACTGAATTATTTCTACAGAAAACACTCAAAAATTTTTTTAAATGTGGATATTTATAATATGCATTACATCGAAACGCTTGATTGTAATAAGGGAGGATGGAGGATTCCCGTTGTCAATACAATGAAGCTCAATCGAATCCCCTTCTTTAATTTTTCCTTTTGGTGACTCCACCCAAACATTGACAGTTGTGGCGGGGTCTGAAACAAAGAGAACAGTTTAAAATTAGACTGCAAAACGTTCACTTGCAAAAGGTGACTACAATCATCTCTGCAGCAAACCCTGCTCAATCTCCAACTACTCTGCTTCAGTCTAGACTGTGTAATTCAGCTAACTCACACAGGTAACCTCTAAGGGATTATTTCTTTAATAGGGCTCTCTGGAGAGACGGTTAGACGTTACTTGAAAATAGGAAGAATAAGAGGGTAGCAGTTTGGTTTAAATAACTTTTTTATGACTATCACTGATAAAAAGGCTTATTTTCAGTCTATTTTTAAGAGTCATTTTCTTTAATCGACTACTAAGGTGTACTCCTCTTGACTTGGCTTTTGTTTTCTTTGTCATTTTTCAATTTTTTTTATATTCACGTGAAACCTTCATTTTCCTATAAAGAAAAAATTACCAAGTATAACAAATGAATGTATGAAACTTTTAAAAAAGTGTAACAGTTATGTGTTTTAAACTTTGTAAACCTTGTTCCAGCAGTTTTTCCTCTTGCGACAGGCAGGCAAATCAGTGCTGCACCCAGCACTGGTAAAGAAGTACCCAGGTAAAAAAACAAAACATGCCATGCACACTCACAGAATACAGAGATGTTTATCCTGTCAGTCTCAGTCATCCTGGTTCCTCCAGGAACAAAGTAAGTGACCTCACAGTAGAACTCATCATCTTTGTCCTCCTTCACCACTTTCAAGTTCAGCTCACTCTTCACAGAGAACAGACCACTGGATTCACTGGTGACACTGGGCATTACTTTCACCTCTGAACGTACAGGACAAGAAAAGAGAGGAAAATCCCAAAAAAGTTTTAAAGCTTGTGAAGTACAATCTGAAGAAACAGAAGTAGTTTTTGCTCTGTCTCACCATTGGGGACATTCTGTAGTGGTGTAGTGTTTCTGTACCAAGTGATGTTGGGCTTGGGGAATCCATTTTTAACTTCGCAGGTCCCAATCTGTAGGAAAGGAGCATGTATGAGAGAAAATGAAACACAACGTATTAAACGTAAACTCATGCACATAATTTTAAGCTTATGAACCTTTGATGGGCTATCTTCAGTGACTGAGATCCCCGTCTGCACACCCTCGATGGTGGGAAGGGCTGGTGTTTCTGCAAAGGAATTGAGAACTGAGTCAAAACTGAAACTGACAGTTAAATTCTGGCAGCTGACAAGATTGTTTTGAACCAGTTTCAAGCTTTTTTAATGTCTTAGGATATTGCACATGTCAAAACCGAGTGCTTAAACCTAGAGGCCAAATGTCACTGACATGTGAAGTGGTGTGAAGTGATCACCAGACAATTTTGGTGACATAAGTTGAGTCACTATCCTGTTGATTTGAAGGCAAGGTAAAAACAGCATTATGCCACACTTAAAATGCTATTTTGCTATTTGTAATGCTTTTCTTATGCATGATTTGTGATTTTTCTTCAGGTGGCTATTCTTTAACTTCACCACTGTTTACAACATTTGGTTTGTGTAAAGTACTGGTCAACCCTCGTCATTGTTAAAAACCTACCAAACACTTTCAGCTTTGTTCGTCCCTCTGAAGCTTGGTCTAAGCCTTTGACGAGACAGATAAATTCTGTTTCATCTGCAAGCTGCACATCCCTTATAGTCAGCACCACCTCGCCTGTGGCTCCAGTTCCGTTCACACTGATCCGCTCCGTAAACCGTGTGCCCTTGTCGACTACCTTCATGGTGGAGTCCTGATAGTAGATTTTCTGCTTCTCTCCTGTTACTGTCACCTAAAGATCAGAATTCAAACACATTAAACATCACACAGATGGACACATTGTACCTCTGTGTATAAGTGCATTTGGGACTCACATAAAACCATTGAATCATCATGCCGCCGATGCCTTCGGATGATGTAATCATGCAGGTGATCTGAGCTGTGTCTCCCCTGTATACCTCTACTCTGTCCTCCATGTTCACCTCTATGTCAGCCAATGCTGAAAAAAGAGAGAAAAGGTAGTCAGTATGACAATTCAACATGTTTCACTCATTTTTACACTGTTTTTCATGGCCCAAAAGCAGAGAAAAAACAGCTGGAGCCTCTTTAAGGTTAGCAGAAAGCTGAAACTGTCAAGTTTCCATCCAATTTTTTTAAATTAACAAAATAATAATAATAGATTATTGCTGTTACTAAGCTAAAAGCTCAAATGAATCAAAATGTGGTCATCATAATAGAAACACATATTTTTGTGTGACTCAGAATGATTTTGGTTCAGTGATGGAATGAACTAATAGTTTTGATAAAGATTCCTTAAGCGCCCTATGGAGGCACTGTTTCTCAAATCATAAACTATTCTGTGCTAAATGAATACACAAAATGCTAACAGCCCTATACATGCAACAGGCTAATATAAGCCTATAGAATAGGACAATTAAACTACATTTTTGAAAAGCCATGATAAAAAACAGACAGTTCTGTCATTCCTACATGGCAACTCCTTTAAATGTTGATAATAGACATGTTTAATTTAATTTTAGAAGAGAAGTAGACAAACTGGCCAACAATTGAATTGCTCCTTTACACAAAATATACATCGCAAATGTGAACTCTAATGTTTATTATAATCATTCTAACATCCTGAACGATGCCGAGCAAACATGCCACTTCTACTTCCACACCCTGTTGACACAAACTGAAAAGAGGCATGTAGGCAAAAAAGAGAGAGAAGAAAGTCATGGTGGGTCAAAGGGAAGAGAGAGAGATGCTATGAAAGGAATGAAAAGCCCACCCATGTCCACATTAATGTGCTGCATTCCTCTATGTCACCCTCTCACAGGAAGAAAGGCTCAATTTACACGCAACATAGTAGTTCCACTGTTCTTCATGCTTCTCTGTGTCTGAGGAACGACTGGTTTTCCCCCTCTCACTATGTCACAACCCCTGTAGTTATAAGGAAGGATCCCTGCTCACACTTGCACTGCAGAGTTTACCAGGCGACATCGATGGCTGTAGCCTGAGGTAACTAACGTTCCTGGTTTGAGCCCTGTTGAGCGACTGTTCGTTATGCTAGTTGTAGTTGTAGTTTTTCCTTTAGTGCAGCATGACATGATGGCAGGAAAATGTTTATGTTGAGCACTGCTCAGAAAAATGTAAATGTGGTTAAACAGTATCCTCAACTGACCTTTTTTAATGTCATTCATGTTAACCCCAAGCAGCATAACAGACTAAACAAAACACGCTGTACACCATTAAATGTTATATTACATTTTTCTGGGGACATTATATTTTTTTAAATTATGTTATTATTACATGATGTTAAAAAAGAAAACTTTTTTTTTGAAAAATAAATCACTTTTAGATCGCCAGAGTTTATCTGGCCATGTGAAAAGGTTGATGTGTATCTGAAGAGACACAGTCCAAGTTTTTTTTTTCTTTTCTTTTGCAGTGTTTTGGACATTTCAGGTGTTTGGTGTTTTGGGCAGTTCATGCAGACCCTTATATATAACAACCCACTGTCACCATCACACTAAATTGATGCTCACAAAAATACTTACTCATATATAAACAAAGTGGGAGAATTAATAGACACTTTTATATTGCAATTGGTATTGAAGAAACAAGTCCAGGAAAATGATCTAAATAAAGGTCACATATTATTCAAAAATACACCTTGTTCATTTTCTGTGTCCCAAGTCTGTCTACAAACCTCCAATTATGAGAAAAGTCCATCCTCCCCATCTTTTGCCTGCTCAACTTTGCCACTGTTCAGAAAATGTGTCCTTATACAGGTTGCTAGGAGATTTTCCCTTCATGACATCACAAAGGGCAGAAACTCCTCATCTAGGAGGATTGTGCATGGTGCAAGAAAGCTCAAAGCACATCCTCTTCATGAGAGGGGTGTAATCAAACACAGCTCATTTACATTTAAAGCTCCAGACACAGAAACAGAGCAAGGCTGATAGAGAATATAAAGGATTCTAGTGGATTTTTGGGTGAGACACATTACAGACATGTTTTTGGGAGAGTTGTTTAAAGTGGTGGAAATCTGGATAATATGTGATCTTTAAATAACTAAAATTCCAGGACATCTCTTCCAGCAATGTTTTAACGTCGTATTATTTTGTTTTAACACGTATTCATCTCAAACTATCAAACTGCCTCAAAAATAAATGTTTGTCTGTATCTTGAGTTGCTTTAGGAAAAAAATCTGCCTCCATAGTTCTTTCTTGCAAATCTCAACCCCCGAATCCTCACTTTCCTCTCCCACCTGCCTCCCCCTTTGCTGTGTGTTGCTGTTTACCAACGCCTAATGGACCTGCAGGATGCTTTCCTGTTAAAGAAATTCAATTAGTATGTCCAACATAGACATTTCCTGGCCATTAGTGATGGGAGGACAACGCTGACTCACTCACAGCATCCCATCCCCCCACCTGAAGACTCACCTACAGTGTGAAGAGAGATTCAGAAAAGTAGAAAATGTAGTCTCTAGACTAATAGTTTCACAAGCTTTTTTTTCATCCTGTGTCTGGCAGCTGCAGTCTCTAAGCATGAAGAATCTCAATCAAATCTCATTAGTAATTTGACCACTATTCATCTCCACAGTGCATCAATCTCAGATGCTGGCACTCAAAGACCTCACACATCGATCCTCTCTGAAGTTGAGAGAGCAGGTATTGGAGTCCAGGCACATTCAATAATAGTCTGTCATCAGTGTGACAGCATAAAGCTAAGCTCCCCCCTCTGCTGTTTTATGAGCTGCCGTCTGCAAACAATATTCTTTTCCTGAAGAGTGTGTGTTTTACCCTGGAACATCAACTTAACATGCTGGGAGTGTGATTTCTAGGAGAAATGGAAATGTGCTGCGTCCGCTATGATCACTACCTGCTAGACCCTTACAAGATGGGAGCAAATTGTGGCAACCTTTGAGCTTTATTGCTGCACTTCAAGATAAGCCAAAATAAGTACCCACAACTCAGCAATCATAAAAGAGGGCAGGGGAACAAAGGATAAGATAATCGCTGCAGGAAGTTGTATCAAAGACATTGTTTTGTCTACAAACAAGTCAAAGCCTTTTGTCAGGATACACAATCTGTGTTTGTGTGTGTCTGCCTGTGGAGGGAGGTGATAACAGCAATTCCTGTCAGGTTCTCAGCTTCCGTAGCGGCTTATCAAAACCTACTGTAGTTTAGTTTAGTTTATTTGAGCAGTTGTAATTCTGCTCAAAAGGAGTGGGCCGAAGCAGAAGCTTATAAGCGCCCACCCCCAAAATCATTACAAAAAGAATTTACAATCAAAACGAACAAGGTTACAAAGTGCGAAGCACAGGAACACAGAGTGGGGAAGAAAAAAAGGAAAAAATAAATAAAGAAAATAAAGAAAATAGAGCAGCATGCACACTTACACACAATGTACCTGTTTGGGTTTTAACTTTACATCAATGCAAATTGGTTCAACTGCTCCCCCTAGTGGCAACGCATTTCTTCTCCTCTATACTTTTCAAAAGTCTTTTGTTTATATTTATATCTGAAGTTAAATGGAGACCTCTGTGTTGTCATGGGGTTTCAGTTTGATTGTTGTCTAGATACACACACACAAGGGATATAAAGAAGGGAAGTAAGCAAAGAGGAAGAGTGTAGAAAATATCATCATTAAGTCATTTTATTTTTAAATGCTACAGAAAAGTTTTAATTAAAAAAAACAGCTTCTTCTGACAGTCTGGAATTAGTCTTAAGTTATTTATAAAATGTAATAGCAGCACATTTTAAACAGACAGCTTCAATGGATTCTGACAGGTACAGTCGACAGACGAGCTGTGTCATGTGGTTGTTCAAAGGCTGGAATCTGTTCTGATTTTCTAACCATGAAGGTTTAGTTGACAGTCAACCTGCCCTCCCTCTGTCTGTTCTGGCTGACGGCCCAGACAACAGATGGTCGTATGTGAGGTCGAAAAGACAACGTCCACCTTTTATCACGTTAACTGGCATTCTAACCAGATTACTGCTCTGGACTCTGGTCACAAAAAAAAAAAAAAAGATGTCCCACAAAGAATGCTGGAAACACAAGTTTTAAAAATGCTTAAATGCTCTAGTCCCTACTCTTCCTCTTTGCTTACTTCCCTTCTTTATATCCCTCGTGTGTGTGTATCTAGACAACAATCAAACTGAAACCCCATGACAACACAGAGGTCTCCATTTAACTTATTACAGAGTGTGACTTTCAAAATCAAAGGGCTGCATTAGAGATGATTTAGATGTTTCCTATTTTATGTCTTAAATTGATTAAGGTCACATTGGGCTGTTTTCATGTCAATAAATCATGTTAAACGTTACAATTTGAAACAACTATTGTAGCAACTCTATGTGATTTGCATGAATATTATTATTGCAGTTACGGCCAACATGGTTTGGAATGCCACAGAGACATTTGACCACCAAATTCTTATCAGACTTCTTTTGAGACCACGTGGATGATTGTGATAAAAGGGAAGATATTTACTCTAGGGCCCAGGCATTCCTGAGAAATCATGTTAACAAGAGCTGAACAAACAAACTCATCTGCCCCATCATCATCATGACAAATAAAGAGAACCAAAGTTATCCATGAAATCCCCACTTGTTCAGCATCTTGCTTTGAGGACAAACATACAGAGTCCATTTTACAAAGTAAAAAAATAAATAAAAATAATTTGACCAAGAATGTGCTTTAGTTGGACGATAAAAATAAACTGAAAGAGCTGCTAATGTTGGATATGTTTGTAAAAACTCTTAATAGTTTTAGGAGAGGCGAGAAGAGACAGACCAAACTTCAGGTCAACCAGGACAATAGCTGTCAAACTATTTATGACTGGCCAATCTGAAATTGATTTCCTTTGCTCTGCTGCCTGTGGTGAAACACAGTGCACTTTAAAAATCTGAGAAGAAGAATAAGATGAAAGCAGCAGCAGAGTCTGACAGGATGATTGCTAAGGTCAAAGATCAGCAGACAAAACCTAAGATGTCTCGGACCTTCCATCTATATAGTTGTGAGTTTGGAGGAGCCCATGCATGAGCAACCAGATCTAATACACACACACGCACACACAAAAGCATATATGCAGGCATGCATACAAACATCTCAAAGCATTATCTGACCACTGACCTGCTCTAAACATATCATGACTTTAAAAAACGTCTCATGACACGCTTCCCTCTCTGCTGTTTCATTGCATCGTCTCCCACAAATGTCGGCTGTTAAACTTCAGCCCTGCGCTCTCTGTTAACGACCATGCAGATCAGTTTTGTTTCCATTACAAGGTCTTTATATGACCTATCCCTTCCCTCAAGAGCTTATATTGTAAGATACTGTATTAATATTTACATACTGAGGATTCCCCCGCTTACCTTGTGTTGATTTTATTCCTGGCATGTCTTCCTTTAGAAAGAATGAAGCTTTTATAAGCTCAAACATGAAAGAGTGAGAGTACCACATTAAAAGAGGGAACAGATACTGTAGCTAGACAGCGGTATGTGTATGTGGTTGTGTTTGATCGGGATAACGTTGTAATTGTTTACACTTATTTGGTAAAGTGTTGTCACAATACTACTTTAATTTAACACTAGTAAAAATGTGTTTTGTCACCAGAGAAACAAAAATAAAAGTATATAAATTAATGAATTAATCAATGTCTCGAAAATAATTGAAGTATGGGACATTTTGACAACCTTGGATACCAAGGGAGGGTCTGGACATTAACACAGCTAAAAAACAAGACAGTCTTGGAAAAATGCTGCATGTTGAGACAGAGCTACTGTATAATCGTGTTAAACTAAATTACATTAAATTCTGTGAGATGATAATGCATTCATTTCAAACTCAGCATGCACTCCTAAGAGGTCACTATTCAGACATCTCAAAACCAGACAGTGACATGAAGTGACAGCTCGGGGACATGTTTCCAGCCCTGTCACATCTAAGAATAACAATGGCCTATCAAGCCTTGTTTGCTTACATGATGCAGCAGAATTACAGAGCACTGACCCGACTGGAACCAGAAATAGCAGCACTGCTTCAGGACAGGGTGAGACTCCCAAATAGAGGGAGCATGAGAAAAACAGGGCCTCTGTGTACAGATGTTAAGAGATCTGAGTGAATTCCAAAGAGAAGTTACTGTTAGCAAACTGAAACTGATATATATATTTTTTTTAAACGCAAGGAGAAACGAGATATGCAAAAAAAAAGAAAACATAGGAAAACATGCTGACTGAGATATGTGCAGAAGAGGGTGTTTGCTTCTTTACAGCAGTTGTTGTGGCCTCTGACATTTATCACACTATACCCTCAATAGCACACTTATAGTATCTCAAAGCAGGAAGGAAATGTTATCAAGCTGGCGATAACAACTGTCCTTCAAAGTGCCGAGAGGAGAAATACACAGAGAGAGGATCGAAATGCAGATAGATTTGAAAGTGTTGATCCTTACACTTTCCTTTCTTCTGAAAAAACTGTGGTTTAAAAAATAATATTTCCATAACCTTTAAACAGCCATACAGTAGCTAGTATGGACTGAAGGCAAATGGAGCTTAACATTTGTCTAAGCCACAAACCATACTGTACAGGTCAATTAATAAAGCACCACATAAGTGGAACATGAAGCTGTGTCTGAATTAGAGTGTTAATTAACCTAAAGAATAATCTAATAGTTTTCATTTCCCAACACATTCAAAGAATGTATGCTTTTTGCAAGGATGAACATTTTCTGTGAAGGTTCTCAGTCACCTAGTTCTTGGTAAATCCGAAGCTCGATCCAAAAGGCCACTGGACGTGGTTGAAGATCTTGAAGACGTTTCACCTCCCATCCAAAAGGCTACTTTAGTCCTAAATATTTGGTGGGCAGAGCTGGGAATGTAAGCCCCTGTGGATCATTAGAATACTAATGATCAAGGATGACTCACATGACAAACGTTAGCTGAGGTGTTGACCTAGTTTCACCTCGAGTCTTTAACACTGCCGGTCCTCTGTGGGTCACATGTTTCAAGGTGGGATGGGACTTCAAACCAAACAGTGTCCGCTGTCCTTCATATGCAAGTAGACAGCAGAATCCCGAACTGAAGAGCTGGCTCTCCTGTGATGTGCCATGTGTTTGTGTAAAGTGGTTGTTCAGTATCTTCAATGCATAAACCCCTGCATTCCTTGTTGCACTGGATAGCATAAACAGCATTGCTTTGCTTATGCCTGGGACATTTGTCCTGGGGGTAAACTGAATCCTGCCTCATGGTGTTGGATGGATTGAAGTGTAAGAGGACGTTGTGTCAGTGGAATATCCTCTGGAGTTTTTTGGATAAAAGTTTGAAAATATTGAGGTTACAAATAGCAGATACAGAGATGCTATAATTTGTCACAAAATCATCTGTTTACCTTTCATGTGTGTGAAACCTGATAATCAGATTGTTCAAGTCTGTTTAGTTCTTGGAAGTTCAATACTATTCCTAGTAGCACAGCTTTATAAACACTGATTTCTGAGAAGGAAAAAAAAAGAATGAAGAATGCACTCACTGAAGCGTGTTAATAATAAATATAATCTAGAAAATGTACGAAAAATCTTCATGGAAGACTTATAGTCTTCATAGACATATTTGTGGGGTATGCAGACACAGCTTTAGTCTTGTCCCCCTTCACAGATCCATTAGCAGAACAGTAGCCCCACTTAGTTTGCGTCAACTCAGCTCAGCTTAATGGTGCAGAGGAATGTTATGAGGGACTCTTGAAAAAGTATAAAACTAAAGACCCTGTAACGTGTGCATCAATCACATCCGTCCTCTGACGCCATGGGGCATTTTAACACACATCACTCTGTGCTCTCTGCCTTTATCATGTTCTCAGGAAAAGAAAAGGACTTGCACTATATCACGATTCCCTCCGCATAGCTTCTGGCACAGCGCACACATTTCTTTATAAAGTCCACATGCAGAAGTTTACATGGCTATGACAGAGCCACTCAAGTAAAAGATTAATCGATTATTCTACAGCAGAGACCAAAAATGCACAAGATTTGTCAACCATTTTGGGACAAATCAACCATTACCTAAGATGTTTAATTAGATACAAATTCAATGTTGTTAGCCATTTTTGTTGATGTGCAACAGACATGGAGTTTGTTAGGAAGCTTTCAATAGAAACCAACTGACACCAGGGTCTTTGACCAAACAGTTTTACATTTTCTTCATATTCATTTTCTTTCATTAGTAGTTACCACCAGTTAGACATGTTTTGTATTGTAATTAAGACTCCAGTGACCTTCTTAAGGACACATTTCTAAATCAACTCATGTTGCTGCAACCTTTGGCTGGCTGGGTGGCTCTTTTCTCGCTATGTTGGCTGCACACAGTAACTCTCCATAAATACAGAGAATGTGTCAACAGCACCAGACGGAAATAGCAGCTAGAAACTAAAACCCATTGAAAGAAAATTAGGACATTATCAAAATAACAAAAACACAAAATAATATACCAGATGTGGATCATTAGTGGTAAATTAAATATACTTATATGTGATGCACATGAAAAAAAAAAAATGGAAAAAAAAAAACACACCTTTTGAGGTATGCTAATGTTAGTGGTATAATGATTAGGCAGAACATTTATTTGCAGAATCTGTTACATGTATCCAATATTTCAGTTAATTATTTAAGCAAATGTCAAAGAGGTAATAATGAGACTTCCTTCAATTTAAAGCTAATCATGTTTATTTTTTGACCAAATTATAATATAACAATTTGTAATCATGACAGTGATTACATGACAGTGACTTTAAAGATCACCTGAGCAGTGACTTTAAAAACTCTTGAATATGACCATCCACAGAGATATCTACATTTTTAATATAATACTTGCCTGTCTGTAAATGTTGCTGGAGAACAGGAGTCAGAGGAAGTGATTAAAAACAAAAGCTGCAGAAACAGCCTTTTCAATGTTTCAGCTTTTTGCCTTTATGAAACAACAGATAGAGAGTTGTAATAAAGGCGTATGATGTTGAAGTCTTATGGTATATGTACCGCCTCAGCCTGTCCGGTAACTCCTTTACCAGTTTGATCATTTGTTGACTTTTGATGCATCAATAAATCATACAAATGGAGCAGTAGAAAGAGGTAAAAAAGTGCCCCTCTGTGTAGAGCCTGTGTGGTGCTCAGGTGATCTTTAAATTGCTGCATGCAGAGACAAAGAGATGGACAGTGGCAGCTGCAGAACCCAAACTGCACATTCCCACGATGCCTGAGAGAAAACAAGGTCAGCTTGTCACACTGACCTGCCAGACACTTTCTTTACACACACACACACACACAAAATCACTGATCCCCAGGGTGCTGGAGCCGAATGCCGACAGTATCCACTCAACATGCCATTAGCATTAACGATTTCCAAAAGGCAAAGGAGACGAAGGATGCGGAGAATGTAAATACAGTGAGAGGATCAGAGCAGACCACACAACAGGGGAGAGAGGGAGGCAGTCACGTCGCTCTCTGATTTCTCCTGCTGATCTGACACTAGATTCCATTTCATCAGACCACCTGTTACAGAGATCAGCCCAGAGCAGACCTGGCTCGGTTTTCAGCACGCCAGACTAGTCCATCTTTCCGGGGGCCTCTGATGACTCACAACTGATACAACAGTATGGTTATTAAGCTTCGGATGGGTCTATTCTTACAGAGGTTGTGGTGATAAAATATAGAACTAAGCGACGCAGTGACCACTGCAAGAACACTGTAAGAACATCTGTAACGCGGGGCCTCATGAATGTCTTTCAAAGGTCGGAAATATAGGAAAATAATATATAAGTATATTTACCCCTCTGAGATTTCTACTACAACTCTAATGCAATGAAGGTGTTTGTAATTTTGACCATTATAATTTAGGGAAAACTTTGTTTGAACTCATAATAGAACATAACTGGCATTACCGGGTAAAAATGTGAACAGTGAAAAAAATTATTTTCAATCAAGACCTAAAGGTGGTAAGACTGACAAGAGATCTGAATCAGCATCACAGTGGTGAAAATCCAACTTCAGACCTTGAGCTGTGAGGAGCAGCACAGGATCACTGACCTGAGGCTAATCCTCTCAGACTTTAAGCTCCAAAGACAGGTCCCTCTGTTCCCCTGTCTTTTGATAACCACTTGTCAACAAAAAGACCTTTTTCCCCACACTTCCACTCATAGACACAGGTATACACTTGAAGTTTCACACTTCAAATAAATCCTCTGATATTTGCAGGAGGGGCTGTACTATATGTCTGAACGCAAACAGCCAACATTTTCACTCTGACTTTACCCTAAGTCTCTCCTGCCAGACCAACAGTACTTTTTCCACAGCAGGTCCAGCTGAGCCGATGTGAAAATGCAGCTAACGTGATCTAGAGAATCAACTGTATCGACTGTATGCATGAGACCACTACAACTTCCATGCATGTAATCAAACATCTGTGTTGTGTTTTCTGTTCTCTATGATGTTCTTCTCCACTCTTTTGTTGATATTGTGATTATGTTGGACTACTAGACGTAGCATTGTCATAAAGGCAGATATTCTCATTACTGCATCGTCGGGTGGACTCTGTTGCTTCATCCATCCGTCACTTCCCTGTTTTTTCATGTCACGTCTTCCTTAAGGAGATTCCCTGCCAAACCTCCTGTCTGACAGGGATAGTATCCAGCTGTGCACAGCCAGGTCACGAGAACTTCATTCCTGAAATGAGCTAGATATTTTCAGGAGTGCATATGTGAAAACAGTTTAGAGTATAAGTTGAATAAATGACTTTTGACATAATGTGGGATGTGGTCATCTTCCCATGTCCAAATCTCATTCCCATAGTGTCCCACATACACTCGAAAATAACTCTCACAATCTGAATAATCTAAAACTACTATTATTTCTGTCCGTCTGTGTGTTTGAATGAATCTCAAGTGGGCCATTTCCTCATGCCTGCTCCCATGGTGGTACAAACGCCCCCTCCATCCTCTTTCCCACGTTCAAGATGACAAAATGGTCTGAATCTCAGCTTCCCCTCTATGAGCAGGAAGAAGTAAAACCAAAAAAAAAAAACACACAAGCTGCTTGGAAGTATGGGAAAGGCCAACAGGGACATGACTTACTTTTTTTTTCTTTTTTGATGATTGCAAGGGCATAGGGAGAGAGAACGGTCCCATGACATGGCTTCAAAAGTATGAGACGTTGCTTGCTGTTGGCATATGATGGCTAAAGATAGACTGAAGACAAACACGCATGCTGAGAGCTTTTACCCACTTGATGAAGTACTCAGCAGCTCTCTCCTTTTTTGGTGAAGTGGAAACAATAAATAGCAGAACTGTTTTCTTCTCTTTTAAGTTCTACATTGGCCACAATTGCTTTTATTGGATAGGACAGCTAGTGACAGACATGACATGTCGGAAAGAGAAGAGTAAGCAATGACGTGCAGCATAGGGCTGAGTTTTGATACAAACCTATAATGTGACATAACCGCTAGGTCTTCTAGGGCCCCAAAATGATTATTCTTTTAAAAAAGCATCCTGCCACCTCTGTGTAGTATGTATGGTTAAGGTTTATACGTGACTTTATGTGTGTATGTGTTTTAAGTGCTATGGCTTTGCCTGCAAAATAAATCTCATAGCAACCTTGCTAACATGCCAGGATTTCCAAACACAAAATGTAAAGTGTTTTGTTTTACTTAGTTGATCTTTACCAAATTGAGTTACAGTACCCTGCATAGACAGCTTTTCTTTACATGTTTCATCCAACAGCACTACTTACACATGTACTGGTCAACAAAGACAGGCATAGAGAGCAGCTAAATAAACACAAACAAAATGCTCCTCTGAGGAGCTTCACATCCACATATTTTAGCCTTTATAAGCACATCAATACAACTACAAAATAGAGTTAATGACATTGCCAAGCCTTTTTAGACATTGGCTGCACAAGTTCAAATCCACTCATATTTTGTTCATATGACTTACTAGCCAAAAGCCTCACCTATTAGTCACTGGATAGATAAAAAGATTAATTTAAATTTCCTCACATGTTCTGACGTGAGCCCTGTTTGTGCTGCATGATGAAGAAGCAGAACCATGACAACAATGATCTCTTTTTATTGCATCAGCTGTTTCTACTTGGAGGAGGTGGATACAAAAATGAAATGAATCAAGCCATATCAGATCCCTTTTTGCTTGGTGTCTCGTGTGACCTAAATAACAAATTTATATTTCAGTAATCTCTGTTTCATCAGATGAGAAAAGGAAATAGGAGCAGGAAAGCGATAATAACAATTAAAGCTTCAAACAGACTTTAAATGTAGGCCTTAATAATCCCACATACAAACACTATTCATCCAGAAAGAAGGTCAGCACATAAGTTAACTAGCAGAGACCTAAACACTGTGAAACCACACAGACACATCAGTCTGCTGTGTGGAGGCAGCGGCCTGGTGTCGGGGCTGAGGGCTGACGGGTTGCATTAGGTTAAAAGGATCCTAATGTGCATTAGATCAGCTCAGAGCATTATTTCAGGAAAACAACATCTATTATTAAGCAGGGTGTTGAACTCTCAGAGAATAGACAGAGATCCTGACAGGCCTCTGGTCTCCACTTGTGCCAGCTCCCAGAGGACGACTTCAGCTCCAGCTTTCCACTTCTTCAGCGAAACTCTCTGCTACCTTGATTTTTTTGTAGAATTGCACTTTAGTGGCCCTTGGAGCTCAACACACTCCATCGTCAGATAACATGCAAATATCCCAACAAAAACAACAATATTTGAAAAAAAAAATGCCTTAAAAGTTAAATTGTTGGGCATTAATTCAGTTTGCTGCAGACTTTTACAAAGATAATTTTAAAGTGTGTTGCATATTTTTACTTAAAATCTACAAGTATTAAAGTCCCTTTCAATTTGTTTATCCATATCATCAAGGCAATCTTTAAAGAAGGCTCCATTATTGCACATAGACCAGGGGTGGAAATTGCAGGGTGTAAAATCCTACAGTCTGTCGAGAGTCTGCTTAAGGCAGCCTGCAGAAGCACAGGAAGTCACAAACACACCCAGTCAAAAAGCCTGTTTTTACAGCAGAAATTAGCATGTTCACAGCCTGGTTCAAAAAAGTAAAAAAGTTTGATTACCTGATGTCTCGATGGACGTGCACTGTACATGGGGGATTTTTAAAAGATAGATTGTCAAAAACGTTTCGATTTTATAAAGGTACTGAACTGATTGACAGGTGGAAGAAAAGTAACAGTTTGTAATGTGGCTTAAAACCTGCCTCAGTTCCAGCTCTCAGCCTGACGTTAGGTTGACTGAAAGTTAGGTTGAGACACATTTTCAGCATGGTGACCACTATAGACTCCAAAGCTCCCCTGCAGCAACATGGTGATGTAACTTAATATACAGTATACAGTCTATGGTCAGGACAACAGTTTATTGCAGTACAGTATTGATCATTTGTCCCGCCCCTATGGACTATATGAGTACAGTACGTATAATAATAAGTCGGTACCATTCTAAGTACTTGTCACCATTGCTTAGCTCAAGAAAAGTTTTATTAGCAACAGAAAAAGATATTGCAGCCAGGCCGACATTCTTAGACAACTTTGCTCTGTTGAAATGTTAAGTTTGCCTCAAAGGCTCAGACTTATGTCTCTCCCTTAATCATTTTGCCTTTTGCAACCTTTGGCCATGTTTCTTTGGTAACATCCGATCTATGATATAATTAGTCAGAGATCCTAGTAAATAAGCAGCGCATGTGTCCCTTCACAAGTCTAAGATACCACAGGTCCACAGGAGAGGCCCCCTCAGCTGGGCAGTGGGTTTTTCTCACATTGGTAACACTTTGCAGCAGGACAGAGGAGACTCTGTGTGTGCTTGACCTCACAGCAGAGACGAGAGGTGAAGAAAAACATCAATCTCAACGTCCGTGAAAAAGAGGATGAAGATGGTTATGCATTCCTTTGCAATCAAACATTTTAGATGGCTTAGTCATAGCATAGCTCTTAGAGTATGATCCAGCTTTTGTTTAAATGTCAATGCAAGCTTTCTGGTCACTAAATGGGGGGGGGGGGGGGGAAAGCATTCCTTGGAGCTAAACAAGTTTAAAGTTGCCGTATGTGGTCTGATTTTAAATCTGCCATAAGTTTTACATCACATCTCAAGTACAGACATGTCTGGATTTTCTCCTGATCACAATAAACTGCTCCCATGACTGGACACACATGACTGTATATCATGCTGGATAAAATCAATGTTGACTTTGTGCACCGCGACAGCACTGCAGGTGTGTCTGAGGCTGAAGTCTGGAAACCACATTTCTAATATCAAAGGTTGGAAAAACTCAAACCCATCTTCACAGCCCATCTTAGTTTCATCTGATCAGAATGAAATACATTGTCCACAGGTGCTGGCTCTGCTCTCACATCTTGTATTCTGCTGCATTAATGTCTTATTTGATGCTTTCCAGGCGTACACACACTCGCTGGCTGGACACCCTGCAGCTCTGTAGACACTCATGTTGAAAAGCTTCTTGGACAGAACTTGAGGGTTAAAAATCTGAGAGTAGATAATTGGGGATTTCCTTTTCTCAGGCCTATAATACTAATAATAAATCGTTTTGGCCTTTATTGTCTCAGGACTGCACATCTGATTCTGTTAGATATGAAAGAAATTGAGTCAGTATAAATAACACATGGTTTAACAGATGGAGTTTATAATCTTTAAGTGTTTAAAGCCTTTAGAAAAACTAAAAGAAAAGTGTGTGCATGTTTTTTTGGCTGTTATTCAAACCCTGTGGGAGGCAGCGCTATGTGCTAGTTTGGATCATATAATCTCAAGATATTTTATTAATCTAATAGTCTGAAGCAGAAAGTGTCATACTCTCATTACCCACACGTTTCTAAAGAGGTAGCAAATCTACGGTTTGTACAAACCAGGATATCTTGTGTATTTCACATGGAAGCAGCTGTTTCCAGAACAATGCAGGCACAATTTTTAACGGCATCTTTCTCAGGTTTCAGATTGTTCACACTGGACTTATAGCTCCAACAAGAGAGAATGTGTCACATACTCTTCAATAGCCAAACTATATCTAAATAACATTTAAAATGAACTCCGTTTTTTGATTATGTGGGGCCAAGACTATGTAATGTATTTGGAGGATGCTTCCTAGATCAAGGAGTGATAATTGAAAGATAAAGAGAGGCTCTGTCTTCTGTATTGATTTACTCACTGTGTGTATCTATGTTTACTTTGTGTCTGATTTGCCATGTTGATAACTCAGTGATTTAAGACTGTGCTGTGCCTTGTAGTAAAATCTATGTAATATATGATTACAATGAAGAGTTAATGCTTTATTGTTAATAAAGATATTTAAAAAAAAACAATTACATGCAGAGATGTTTTAAACAATTACTGTATTTGGTCAAATATTGCAGACATCCTCAAACAACAAAGTGGTTATTGTTCATGATTTGAGGGTTGCCATAGGGTTTCCAATGAACAACTCATGAAAAGCAGGAGTAATGAAACATCGATCAAGTTAAGTGTTTACCAGGATGCATTTTATGACACATATGGTCCATAATTCACAAATCCCCTTTCCTAAGTGACAGTGTGAAGGGTGTCAATGTCAACACTTTGGTAAAAGTCTACGCCCCTGCAACACATAAGAATGATCACTATTTCTTTAAGCAGAACCACAGGGGGAAAAAAACATCATTTGACATCGGCGTCAGTGTGACTGACGAAAAGGAACAGCTGGCTTAACTGGGGGCCATAATGCAACCTTTAAACCAGAGTGAGGAGAAAAATGTTAAATGTTGGATGGCATGCTGATGAATATGATTGTCTCATATTGACCAAACGAGTAAATCTATCCTGAAACAATAACAAAAAAATCTTGTTTTTCAGAATTTTAATGGTGGTTGTAATGTCATTAATTTTAAACACTGAAAAAAAAAGTGTCATGAAAAGATAGGTTTGTTTTGCAGACAAAAAAATGCCCTTTATATGGTTTGCACCATTTGCTGCTGTGGTAAAAACAGACAACCGACTTCATTATCTATAATTGCAGCCTTTATGACCCACATCTTTATGCTGGCAGGTTTGTCAACAGGTGTGCATTCTTTTTTGGATAAACAGCCACTTTATCCACATTAAGAGGCTATAAAAAGAGATGCAAACATTTTGGCCAGCAAGGAACACAACTTTTTTTTTCACTTTATGTATCAAAGTGAGCCAGCATAAACACGCCAATAACAGAATATTTGAGGGGAAGGAAAACCACAAAGTTGAAGGCATGTTTCCTACAGTCTGCACCACTAGACGACAGCTTTAATAAGAAATTAAGTAAAGACAGAAATGCACGTCATTTTAATAAGTCATTCTTGCCTTTCTTGACCTTACACTGGAGTTCTCTGCATGTCTTCACCATGTCTTACATAATCTCAGCCGTCTCCTCAGTGACCTTAGTAATGTTGACATTTTTTGACTGATGAGTTTTCTTAGTTTGTCTAAACACAAAAAAATGCTTGCGGCTCGGAGTTGATTTCAGAGCAGAAATGACATTTAACACTCTTGTTTGTTGCTTTGTTGTTCCAACTGTGACCCAAGATTAACTTCAACAAGACATCCCACGGAGAAGATTACAATTACTACGAAAACATCACTGCATTTAGTGCTCAGACATTTTGCAGACAGGCTGGGAGGAAAACCGAGAAACTAATGTAAAAGACAGGTAAATCTGATCAAGCCAACTATAACACAACTCTTGTTAAAAAATACACTTATGAATGCTCCATGAATGATTGTTCCCTATTTCATAGAGGAAATTCAATGACTAACGCAATGACTGCACACAACAGAGTGCCTGAGCAGTTGGGGGTTCAGTGTCAAGGACACCTCCACAGTGTTCAGGAAGTGAACAGACACCCCTCCAGATACCAGCCCAATGTTAAGTGAACAAAGGTGCTTTATATACTACAGCAAAGTGCACTGCAGTAATGAACCACTAAACAGTTTAAGGTTTAATGTTTTGCTCAAGCCGCACCTGACAGTTTAATGGGGACATTTCAGCTTAATTCACTCGCCAGCTTCATAAAATCACACCACTTTTAAGGGATTTCCAAATGGAGGGACCACGTAAACACATCCGTAATGTTTGCAGAGTGAACTGTGAATATAATAATGCCAGACTGAGAACAGGCCTACATCCTGTCTTCTTCAGATTGAAACCTTCAAAACACTTCTTGACAACGCCCTTGTTGAAGCAGCAAAATGCAACATCCTGTTTGTGGCTTTGAAAGCACCATGCTGACCTCTTGATCCCTCACACTGCAGTTTCAGAGATTTTTTTTTTTTTTTTGTTCTTACAATTTTCCTGTTGAAGTGTCAGTTAAACAAGAATAGCTTTTGTTTATGTTCCAGTTTGAACAAAGGTTTAATGATGAGCTCTTTCCTTTGTTCCTGTTGTTTAAGAAACCTGGTAGCAGCCATCAAAGCCAAATCTATAGGATCTTAAGCCTCAAGTAAATGTTCCCTAAACTGTTTTCACAAAACCCCATAGTACCAAATGTACTTTAAAGTTTGAAATAACTTTTCTTAAACAAGGACCTATGTTAAGTTCAATTACTCTGCTAATGAATCTGCAGCAGCCATGTGGAAACGGGAAATTGTTAAGGCATACATATACATACATACATATATTTATATAACATAGTTTTGTATCTAAATGGGACATTTTCCATTTAAAAATATATAAAGTAGCAGCCTCATACCTGGTCCAAATTGTACTGCAGCAACTTATTTTACTCTCTAACAATCAGGGATCTCTTAATATTTGTAATTATTATTTCGAAAAGTGTTGGTATGGAAATCCTTCCCTGCCATATGCTGCATCAGTAAGCCTGAAAACCAGCCCTCATTGGCATTATCTAAATAGACACAAGCCTCTCAAATAATGCTTCCAAATAAACACATCAATAATAATAATTTCATGCATGTTGCGCATAAGTCAGAGTGTCGATATAGGTAGATATAGCAGTTTGTTACTGACACCAGCAGTGAAACAGTCATCGTGCTTTGACTAAAATAACACCTGATGGCAACAGGTCATTAAGCAGTGCCAGTGAAGTGATCAGAGTGTGTGTTTATAGTTGTCTTGGAGTTTTGGGTCCCTGGGGGAGTGTGTTTTCAGGACTGTCAGGGCACCAGGTGTAGGCAGCTGTCTGTCTGATCAGGGAACTTCAAAGGCCATCAGCACAGCAGTAGCTGCGAACAGTCAGATGTTGTACTAGCTAAAGATGGGCTCAAACTTTACCCTGCAGCTAAATATAGAACTATACATCAGGGTACACTAAAGCTGTCCAGTGTGTGTTCAGGCGCTTCAACATGGCTCAAAGATGAAATGCCTCGTTGCATATCTGCAGACAAGGCTGATTGTGTTCAGGCTTTCTCTGCATCACTGGTTCTTCTTATTTAACCAAACTGTGATGAAAGTCATCACACTTGGACACTTTTTTAATCAGTATTTTTGTGAAAAGAATGACTAAGAGGGATAAGAATTTAAACTTTCACCCCAGATGTTTTTCCCATTTAAAGTGAACACAAAAGAGAACAAAAGGGATTTTTCTTTTGGACAAAAATGTCTACAAAAGTGCAGATTTTTTCTTTACTCTCATAAAGGCAAAAAGGAAACTACACCAAATATTTAATATCCTTCCTTCCTTTTACACAGTAAACAATTGTTGGATCTTTCGCTCTGGAAACAAAAGGTGTTGTTAATAAGATATCATTCAACACAGCTTGGCTGCAGATTGTTTCAATGCCTGAGTTACATTATACAAACAATAATTTACACACTACTACACAGTGAACGCTTACAAAATTGCCCCGATGACAACAACACAAAGTCCTGCCAGCTTTCTCCACCAGAACGGCCCCCCACAGCCACTCGATCTCTGCTTTTCTATATTGACCCAGGTAATGGTGATAATGGATGTTATTTCAGCAAGAGCAAGATCAAACAGTAAAAGGAACCCTTCTAGAATCCTCCCCACTGCAAAGCTCAAGCCCATTATTCAGTTCAGCTGGGAGATCAAAAAGCTGTTCCCATAAAAAACACCTGAAAACAAATGCAACTCTTCTTGTGTTCCCAGCACTCACACATGCATTGACTAAGGAGTTATGGGTGTGTTTTCCTCTTCTTCTGATTCCTGCACTGGTGCCAACAATAGTAATGGAAGGTAGGATTTATGAAAGCCCAACAACTCTTTACCTCTCAGGATATACTTTATTAATTAGACTTTCCAAAACAAAACCATTAATTTCTTGATAAATAAACAGAGGCTGGTTTTGTCTTTCATTTACGATCAACTTTACGTCGTTTCTGTAGCACAGGAAAAAAAGGTAAGATACAACAGCTACTTCATACGATTCAAATAGTTAATGTATAGGTTTTTTACACATTTGGACAAAAAAGTCACAAGTTGGTCAAAAAAGATCCAACAGATGATTCTTCTTTGGTAACATTTTAACCTGCTGTGTGTAATGAAACAGCCCCAGTCTTGGTTGTGGATGTAAGCCGGAAGAGGACTGAATATAGGGACTTTCATTTCCAGCCTGCTCTGTTGATCGTCTGCCAGATAACTTCAATTTCGTATGAGGCGATCAAGACACAACAAGGACGGTTATTGTCTGTCCAGCTTACTTCTTCTGAAGAGCAGCAGTTGTTTTGAGCACGAGAAACTGAAGCACAGTGCACAAGGTGGCGACCTTTCAATGAGCGAGGTCTAATGTGGCTCCTCTGTGGCCCCGCTTAATTAGCAGATGTCACAGGAAGTATACAGTTTGGCCATGTAGAGTCACCCAAACAGGTCTATATCCATGTCTTTCCTACCCAGTGTCACCATGTGCTAAAGCAAGATTGGTTGTACTGGTACAATGACAATAAAGACAATTTAATTCAACTCAATAAAGCACAGACACAATCAAACACATTTGTACTCCTTTTGCACTTATTCAAAGAGGGCACATTTGCAACAGGCCAGATGTGTGCCAAATATGATTATGGTTTAAGTGAGCTTCTCTAAAGGACCTATAAAAAATATACATAAAAATAAAGTGTCATATTTTTGCATCCATCTGTATTGTTGACACGTATAAATTATGATCTAAAGATGTATCAGTGTATCAAACTGATTTAAATCCAAGACAGGGCAGATAGCCCAACAGAAATGATCTAATGACAAATTAAATACCTGACTGGCATCATCTGATCAAACATCTACACTTTGGTAATTAGAACATGTGAAATTAATGACAGGGTAGATGTGGACTTTCTGTGAAGGACATGAGAACAGGCTTGAAGAAAGCCAGAGAAGAAGAAGCAGAGGAAGTGGACCTGATAAGAGCTCACAGGGTTGGAGGAGATCAGAAACAATGGTCATGCTCAAACTTAAACAGGAGGCCAGCACACGACAGGGACAGGAAAGGTTCATGTGGTTGAAGACAAACAAAGATAATGCAAGGTAAAGAAATGAAGAGGTCAGGTTAAAAAAAAGGAAGGGTGGGGGTAGGAGGGACAAATACTAAACAAAACGTCCAGTAAAATGTAATTCAGATAGCTGGGAAAGCGCTGCCTTCACACCCACATAAATCTCTACTCACATGCTGCCTTCTATAAATAAACCTACATCTGCACCTCACCGTGTGCAATCCAGATTTGTTATTATTATTAACTCTATCACAGCTGGTATAAAACAAAGTAGTCTGATTAAAACAAGATGATAAACAGTCAAATGTCTTTCCTTTCCTTCCACAGAGATGTCACACTGTAAGTGTGCTTGAGAGCTGCACCTCACTCACTGTGGGAGCGTGTGTACTGTATGTGTTATACACTGAACGGACAGGAGCTGACAGAAAGCAGACTGAGCTGATGACTACAACCGGACCTCTGTGCATGTAAGAGGCTAAAAATACATGCAGCAAACTACTCAAGCTAGCCATAACTACCATGGAAATTAGCAAAGTGTCGTCATGGGAAATGCAATTAGATGTTTTTCAGCAAGCTTGACATGTTTGTCCAGTCCATGTACAACTAAGCATTAATCCTGTTTGCCATAAGTCTTTTGCACAGTTTCAAAAAGTTTACATTCCTCAATTTTTACGCATCACACACAACCTCATAAACAACACACCCACTGTTCTGATTGAATTGAGAATACAGGGAGAAACTATTAAATCATAGAAACTTCTTGGATTATTGTACAGTCTATCTTTCTTTAAATAGTCTGTGATTTTAGTCTGTGAATGGCTACAATGTATTGATTCAAGAAAGTATAGCAAAGACACTGAATTTAAGAAATTATTTAAGCATAAACATACAGCCAGGTTCCTAAAACACAGGGCTATGGATGCTGGGTGATTTACTACCACTGGAAGACTTGAACTTAAAAGTAATGTAAGCAAAAGAGGGCTGTACAGTATCACATCATGCCTGTGTGCACAGGAGCGACACAACGTTGGCTTAGATAAAGTTTAAATGCAGGCAACCGAAATCAATGAGGACAAGTATCATGAACTGTCAAAAGACTTCAGTAAGGTATGATGATGCTGCTGATGATGAACCACCCATGATGATATTCGTACTTTGATCAGACTCATGATCAGACTTTCTGTCTCTTGTTGTTTCGGGGCGCCTTTCCCTATAAAGCCCTCGACCTAGAACAAGTTTAACTGTCTTTTTCTCATCAACAACTGTTCAAAGTCTCGTGTTGTGAATGAGTTTGTCCCTCGAGCACTCACCTCCCCAGGTGTGATAGGTAACAAAAAGTCCGAAGAGTATGTAGGAAGCGGTCCGTGCAGCCATGGTTGTAGATCTGTGCAGCAGCTGTCTGCGCTGAGGTGTGTGAGTGATAGTTGAGAGTCTGACAGGGACTGGTCCTCCTGGAAAACTGTGTGAGACAGTAAGAGGGGAGCGGCGGTGCAACGCGCGGAGGCAAATGATGCAGGAGGGGCAGAGACTTGAGGTCGCACGCTGTAAAAAATGTCAGTCTTTACGAATAAACTAGTTACGCAAAGGGATAAAACCATATTTCATGAACACACGTTTTGCTTGATATAAAACTGGGCCTCCGATCTTGGCCTTTCAATTTAAATGCATAACTGACAGGAGTTTGGAGCACGAGTTTAAATAAATGAAAAGGGTAGATATTTTTTGCAGCGTGCTAAAAAAGGAGTAGGCCTAACGTCTATCTTTTACATTTTGCAATTTGGCTTCAGGCCTGCATTCAGTGATACTTTCATATTTTGAACTATATAAAAGGTTTCAACTCTGGTTTTTATTGCATGAGTGTTTGCCAAGTTGTAAGAAAGCTCATGCCCAATACTGCAGGATGAACAAACCAGAAACTGATGAATTCATTAAAGTCAAGAACGATAGTCTCTGCATATTGGGCCCCTTGCTCTCAGCTTAACTGGCACCCCCAAAAAGTCAATATTTGATGCTTCTGAAGGCTGCACAAAGCAATGGACGAAAAACATAACTAATTAAAGTTTTAGCACTAGGAAAAAATCAGTACAATATCCTTGTTTACTTTCATCATCATACATACACAAATCCTGCTTCCACACTGAGTAAAACATAAACTGTACAGCTACATTTGTTTAATCTTAGTATGATTTGATCCCGTGTGAATTATCTGTCAACTGTGCAGCTGGAAGCAGATCAAACAGTGGCGGGACGTGTCATGTACACTGATCTCTGTAACCTCTGCTTCTGGAAAACACCGTCTGCAGCCTCTGTCTGCCAAGTAGATCACCACTGAGTGTGTGAGCAGCGCAGATGGAGCAGGGATGGTACCAAATTACCTACTGCAAAAGAGTCCAAAAGGGAAGCTGTGACATTGGCCAGAACAGATCATGTGCTTTATTTAATATTTGAGAACATTTTGTTCAGGTTTTATCATGTTTTAAGAACATTACTGGGGTTTATTTTGCGGTGCTCTCAGCCGTTCCTGCCCTATTTTAAGCATATGATTTTGAGATAACTTTTTTCTTTGTTTTTTTTTCTTCGTGGCAACTAAATAAAAAGGCCGTGAGAGAGCCGAAGGGAACTTCTTTTCCATGTTTCTCTCAGCCAAACTCTTACACAGGGAATGTGAAATAGATCTGTGTGAGGCAGAAACGTCTGGGATGAACCAGGTGAGATCACAGCGTTTAACACACTGGCATTTTCTTAAATAATTAGGAACTCTCCTATTTCAGACTCCTTGTCCTGAAAAAACCTTGTAATACATATGGTGTTATCAATTTTCTTTTAAGCTTACAAAAGTGCAGTCATGTGTTCTTGACATTACGACATACTGAGGCTGGATCTCAAAAAAAAGTTGTTCACATGACATGTTGCTCCTGATCCAAACTGTTAGATGAGTTGATGTCTCAGTGGAGTGGTATGATATTGTTTAAGCATTGGGAGATTGACACACTCTTTGAATAACATCTTGCTCTGACTCTCTCTCTCTGTTTGTCACAGTTAGTGGTTGCCTACAATGAAACTTGGGCTGGAATAAAAATTACAATATCTTTATATAGGAATCACTCAAGCATTTTGTAAATGTGTCCAAAATGTTTTAAGGCGGGGTGTTTTGAAGATATTTGACCATTTGAAAAGCATTTCTAATTCATTGTCATACAGGTGCAATTGTCTAAACCCCTCCTACAAACTTATCCAATCATACTGTATACCGCATGAATGTACAGTTTGGTGTGTTCTTTTTTGATATCATATCAAAACACTTGAAAGATGAAGCCTATAACCATGGATTCTCTGTATTTCAACGTATTTCAGTTTCTCCTGTTTCCAATATGTTCAAAGCAGAAATAAACAATCAGGCAGGATGAAAGTGTGCCTGTTTTTGAAACATCCTCTGATGACCTGATATCTCTGTTCTGTTTTTCCTGCCATCCTAAAGCCATTACAGGGATCTGCCGGTGGAGATACAAGCTCTGTCGTTCTGTTTTGATGGAAATGTGAGGCCAATGCTGATAACACATCATAACAGCTTTCTCTCCCTGCTGTGATGTGGTGTTAATGGGGTTTTTTTGGTTAAAAAATCAGGACAACATCCTGAATCTGAATGCTGGTTACTGCACTGAAGGTACAATTGTAATTGTTTTACTCCACACAATGTGCTTTCAGCTTTAGTTTCATTAAAGTTTTGCTGAAATGTAAGATTCTACATTGATTATCAGAAACCTGTCAGATATCACCTACCTGAGTTAATACATGCTGTATTTTCCATAAAAAAAGATAATTTATGCAAGCGTATTCATGGAAGTAAGTTGATGAGCTCATTTCCTTTGTGGTTACATATAGTCCTTATGGTTTGTAGTGATAGCAGAGCACTACCCGTTTTCAAAACACTTGCATTGTTCGGCCACTCAAGGTCAGTAAATCATGACTGAATCTTCAAGGCTCCGGATGGTGCAGCTATAGTATGAGTCCATATAAAAGGATACTCTTTTTTTCCCTGGGCCCTCTTAAAATTCCTTGTGGACAAATTTCAAGAATGTCCCCTTTTCACCCTTTATTTAATATGATACATCCTGGACAGGACATTTGGGAATATAAGGGGGCAATGGTTTTGGGAATTAGACTGAAAAAGGAAAACAGAAGCAGGAAAAGCACCATCCCCTCCCCCCACAGAGTTCCCAGGGACGTCAAAGTCCTAAAAATGACATAAAAGTGCGTTCCAAGCCTGGTGGCTGGGGGAAACCTCCAGCTACCAAATTAACCTTGTTAGTAGCCTCCCCAACAAAATGTCTTGTCTGTTTGTATTTTAAGGATTGAATTGCAGTAACAACATTAGGCTCATTTATTCTAACTATTGGACAGAGGAGGGATAGTTTTTTCATCCAGTCTTAATGCTAAGCTATGCAAACCAGCTGCTGGTTAGCTTATCTAAGGACTACTAAGGACAGGAAAATAACATGAAATCAAGTTTACAATTGCACAGAAACCATGTAATGCATAAACAAGTTTTAGTGAAGGCTCTTTGACTCATCAGATAAATTATCTTAACAGAAATTGTTCACACTAAACCTTGATCTTTTAAGATTTCCACACCTGATGCATTATTTTGAGTGTCCCTACATCCTACCCTGTATTTGCCAATCCTTAGTGATTGATGACTACGACTTCTGTTTATCTCAGCAGGGCTCACAGTGCGGATCTCATTGGCTAAGGAAAGTCTGAAGGAAGGAAAGAGCGGAAAAGAAGTCATTCTTTCCAAGCCACTGAGGCCAGACCCGAGAGCTAGTTGTTTTGGGGGACAGTCTACCCAGCATGAGAGAAGGCCATTGTCCGAGCTTCTCCTGAGGATGGGGGGCTTTTGACTGTCCATTGGTATGGCGAGGGGGCTTTGGGGAAGAGTGGGAGAGAAATTTGAATTGCTGCTAAACTACGTCACAGCAACAGGGATTGTAACAAAGAGAGACTTTGATAGCAACATGGGACAAGAATTGAATAACGCTTCTTCATGGTGATTATGTGTAATAGATGACATTAATCATAGTAAATCCACCCACTGGCATGTTTCTTTAGTGTTTCAGCCTGAGAAGATTTCTGTATAAAATGAAGACGAAAAGGAAGGATAATAAAAAAGGGTGGATTAAAGGGTCGAATAAAAAGGTTACAAGGTTCAGTTTGAAAAAAAAAAAGTTTGCATTTTTATTTTTTTATTTTTTTTTGTGAGTGTTTGGCGATTTTAATTTGCTTGTAAAATAACGCCAATATTAATTTGAAGAAAAAACGGTAGATTTCACGATGATAATAGTGACCGCCTTATTTTGAGTCACTAGAAATGAAGTTTTTTTGTATTCCCTTTGGCTACTGTGAGCAATTCAGTAACCATTGTTGGCTATATTATACGGTAAAATCCCTATTTATGATTGAGCAAAGGATCTCCTGTATACTTTTTTGTCCAAGACATATGCAGGATAATGAGTCATGATGCAGGAAGCTGCTTCATCTGCCTCCAGACCCATGAACATCCTGCAGATGCACAGACGAGGTCCTGAGCAGGAATGTCCCACTGAGGGACCTACAGTCTCAGTCATCCCGTTCGTATCTCTCTGAGTCACATCAGGAAAATTATCACTATGTCTCTATCTGTATGAGTCTTTTATCCCTATCCTTATTTTCCTGCTTTTGTTCTCTTTTTTCCCATCTCTCTCTCTTAGTGTGTAGTGGAAGCCGCAGGTTTGTGTTAGAGGGTTTTTTTGTGGAATGTGGGGTCCTGCTCCGGGTCCCCAGCAGTCTGCACTCCAGTGATTTCAACTGTATGGAGTTTGTGTTTTCCCAGGGAAGCGCACTGCTCTGCTGCCTACTCTCCCTCTCCCTAAAAAAAAACACACACACATACTGTATTGTAGATATGTGATTGCTGTATATTTATGAGTGCAGTTTAATGACTGGCTGGCAGCCAAAATCATCATTGAATGAGTTGATCTGAAGTCCCAAAATAAACTATAAAATCTGGGAACATGACATCAGACTTAAGGTCATGGTGGTGACGACAGATTTTCAAGATCATTGGGAGACTGGTCTGTTCTGTTGGGTAGCAGTAGCTGAATCTGTAAGGACTTGGGTTTGGAAGTGGAGGGACACTGGTTCAATATCTATGAATCAAGTATTAGTCAGTTGTAGTATTTGTAGTTTGTCTGGTTGCTGGAGAGGTACTAAGTCACTTCCTGAGTACCTCCGAGGTGCCCTTGGGCAAGGCATTGAAACCGAAACATGCAGCATGCCTGACGCTGACAAATAATGCATGTCCACATGCATAAATCTAAATGCATTTGATAGCAGATCAGAAAAGCAGTTTTTCCAGCATAAATTAATATGTTTACAGCCTGGTACAAAAAGAATTGGTACGATGTAACAGTTTATCAGGAGGCTTAAAACCCTCCTCAGCTCCAGCTTTCAGGACGTGGTTAAGTTGACCGAAACTTAGGCTAAGACAGGATTTCCAGCATAGTAGCTATTGTCATCACAGAAGACGGACGCCACTCAGGCTTTGGCTATTAATATTTACAGTCTATGGTTCTACAGTACAAATAACAGTGATAGTTTTTTGAAAGGTGATAGTTTGAGTCATTGTTATACGAAAAGGTAAAAATTAAAAGCTTAAATACAATATAATGTTGCAATTACATTACATTGTAAAATAACAAACATAAGTCAGGCAATCTGCTATTCCTGAACAAGAATGATACTTCATAAGTGGACAGAAGGATTTTTTTTTATGTGTTTTGCGTATAAAAAGCCAAATTGTACAAACAAATTACTGCACAAGTTTTCCTTTTCTGGTTGGCTGTATGATTGACTATATCTTTGAAAGACCAGTTATTTCATTGAGTCACCATTGGTTGTCTGCATTAGAAAAATGTATCAACTCACATGTACATTGTAAATGAGTACACTGTTTAATTTTACCAAAATTCAAATTGATTTAAAGCATTAAAGAGCTGTTTCTCGGGAGTGGCAGGGAAAAGGAGATGGAAGGGCAGGTCAAATGTTGCATTGCTTTAAAGGGTGGAAATGACCCAGTGAGTCAGAGGTCCAATATTGGTCATCCATGGCCCCTCGTCTGCTTTTAGGAAGCACGTCAAGGGGTTTGTTTGTCCTTTTGTCCTCTGTTTCATCCTGTGCAAGCATCTTTTGTTTCCAACGGTGCTCACACTGTGTGATTTCCCATGGAGGCATTTATTTTAGAGAATGTCTTCTAAGTTTGACTTGACAGCTCTGAGGATCAGCTTCTAGGTCTAAGTTCAAAATGGATTTCCCAATTTATCATCACTGTCTGATTTTGTATCCTATCTTTGTATTAGCTGGAATAAGCCTCTCAGGTTGCTGCTGCCCAGCTGTGGATTACATGTTCCAAAAAAGAGTAAATAGAAAACATTTATCTATGTTCTTTATGCCCACTGTCATCTTTGTTAGATGTCACTTTGTAAAAATTGACAGCAAAGAATACAGAGACGTTAAATCTATTTCATCTTGAGTCCTATAAACAATTGATAAAAAGTATACACAATTGTGTAGTAGTCCTTTAGGTGTCTCACATAAGGTCTGCTGAAGATACCAGATGAAAGCAAGTATTTAGTAACTTTTAATCATGAAGAGAGGAAGAATTTGGTAACAACTACAGGAAGCTACCAGAGGGACGGTTAGCTACCATAAAAGGAGCAGGTCTAGAAGCTCCCTGCCAGAGACAAAGTGATGCACAAGACCTTTTATAGCTTCTTGCAATGGTCCTATGTATCCCCGTTGTATCATTAAATGCTTTAACAAATGCTGTTGTCCAAAGGTTCAGAGCAGGATTTCCCATGATCTTATCAGACACAGTTTCCCTTTGCAAAAGAAAGTTCAGTGTTGAGCAGCTCAGATGGGGAGGATGAAGTACAAGGCAAGGAAGGAAATACTTCTGATCTTGTTCAGGATTGCAATGCCTTTGTGTTTCATTGTTGCTTATATGGCTGAGGTAATGGGAGAGTATGGCTCTTTGTTAATGTACATGGAATGAGCTTAGGAAATACGAAAATCTGGGATGCATAAAGGGTCAGAATGGTGTTACTGACTGCAGTTTTGGTCAATTATATATTTCTCTCTAATACACAACGCTATAATGAGAATATGTGCTTGGGGCCTGGCAGGTGAAACTAAATATTGTAACAATACTTCTAAAGAAAGGATTGTATTCTAACATTTGCAGATATAGACAATTGGAAAATGAAATAATTTTAAGGCAAATTAAATGTATCTTTAATTCTCACAAACATTAAAGAAACATGTTGATTTTGATCATCACAAGTGTTAAACTTACACATTTCAATTGAAGGTCAGATCTTTTAAGTAGGATGACCAAACGTCCTCTTTTGCCCGGACATGTCCACTTTATACGTCCTGTCCGGGGCGTCCGGGAGGTTTTTATAAAATCATGAAAATGTCCGGGGTTCACTGTTTTTCATGGAACCATCAAACTTATACTTAAATTGACCGGCGCAAAATACTACGGTAGCTACTTTGTTGCGTGACGTAATTCTCGAGGCTGCTTTGTAGGCGGCTCTGCGACGTGCACGTGCACAGGGAACAGAGCAGACAGCGGAGCAGCATTGATTACACACAAAATGCTGAAGCGTAAGTGCAGCTTCACAGATGAACTACAAAAACACTGTAAAACACTACAGCAGCTACACAGCAACAGCAAAGAGATGTCTTGCAAAGACTTTTATGCTTTGTTGAGCAACCGGAAAGTGCTGAAAAAGATCAGCTCTACAGCAAAATATGGATGGGCAGACAAGGAGGATGAAGAAGAAAAGCAGGATGAATAAAAAGATTAAACGTAGATCATTTTTGTTTGTTAAGTGAGTATCTTTGAGAGACTGTTTATTTATTATTTATCTTATATAGGGAGATATTTAAAGCTGGATTTTCTAACACAAAGAGGTCACATTTTCACATTATTTATTTGAAAAGAGAGCTATTATTTTGTTACAGGTAGTCACATATTTGATTTCATCACATAAGCTAATTTTGCACCATTGAGGCATAATAAAGGATGATCATAAACCTCTGAGAAGTCTGTCTGAATTTGTGTCTCAAGGCTGTCCCGAGTAGTGTCCTCTTTTTTGGAAATCAAAATATGGTCACCCTATTTTAAGTAGTTATTGCAATACTATTTTTACGACTTTTATTTTGGTTTTATTTTAATGAATTAACGTTATAATATCATAGATTGTAAATATAAAATTTTATTTTATTATGTTATATATTATTGTTTTTATAAAATGTTTAATTTTTGTTGGAAGTCTTTTATTTTGAAGTATTTGTAACTTCACCGGAAACGAGTCGAGAGCTAAGCTGACCAAAACAAACATGGCGACTGAAATTACGCTTTACGATGCAAAACATGCACGGATGGACGTGTTTTTATTCGTCTCGGATTGTCTCATCTGTTGAGTTAATGGACGCACGAACAATCATCTCTGAAAACTTATAAAGTCATACAATGTTTATTGGACGAGTTTTGAACGTGTAGCCGAAACGAAACCCGGAAAACGACCGGAAGTGTCTGCCTCTAGTTTGAACCTAAACATCCGTCTCTGTCACGCATGTTGTTTACTACCGTAGCTCGTTGTCTCGGTCGAACACTATTCATAAAATATGTTTAATAACTTCATCGAAACGAGGATTGTTGTCACGTTACTAGCCCGCCTTACGCAAAGGACAAACAAACATGTAGTCGACATGAAGCTTGTCGCCGACTGCTTCTCTCTATGAAAATATCAGACATGGACTTTGTCTTGAAGACGACCCGAAAGCGTGAAGTGTAAGCGTTTAACTTCAGAAACATTACCATGGGCTTGGTAAATGTCTTTATCTCCACAGTAGGAAAATGCCTGGACGCCGTCTGTTTACTGCTGGACCTGAATTTCCTCCTCGTCCACAGTGTGGTGCGGACGACACTGGCTGTCATCTCCTTCATCACCAGCCTGCCCACCCTCCTCCTTAACTCAGTGCTGCAGCTGGGAAACTTTACCGTGTTTTGCTTGATGTCTACGGCAGAGGCGACGTCAAACGTAGCCCAGGGGACGGTCACCATGCTGGGCAGGTTGCTGCTGGCTCTGGAGGGGCTGATGGAGAGCCTGAAGATGGTGGGTTACCTGTCCGTGCACGTGCTCCTTCGTGGGAAGGATCACCTGTGTCGAGGTCTTCTTTCACTGCTGGAGGGCTGTGGCATCGCAGCCAGCCTTGTGGTCTATGTTGCTAACACAGTGGTCAACTTTGCACTCATAATAACCCAGAATATTTACCTGGCAGTCGTCAGCCTGTGGCAGGCGGTCTCCAGTCCGCTGCAGAAGGTGCTGGAGTTCACGCTGACCTCCTTCACCTTTCTTTACAGTAGCCTGGTTGGAACTTCGGCGTTCCTGTGGTCACCCTGTAAGCTAGTGTTGGACTTTTTGGTTTCACTTGTACACATATTTGTCAGCATCTTTATATTGAACATCTATGGTCTCCTACTCACTGTCACGATTGCGCTGACTACCACTATCTACCTGAACCCTGAGCTGACCCGGGAGGCTGCTGTGCGAATCATGGATTACATCAACTCTTTTTCTGCCTTGCACAGACTTTTTCTGACTCTCCGAAATCTCGCTTCCACCTTGCAAAATGCTCCGCATGTTTTACACAGCGCCATGCAGCACCTGTCCAGAATGCTCAATCACCTCCGCATCTTAGAGAGAGGACTTTGGCAGCAGTTATCTCGCCTCAGCAGCCAGGTCAGCCAAGCTCTGAGGACTCAGCTTCACAGGGACAACAACAACAGAGGACGAGGAGATGGAGACCCTGCAGAGGAGAGGCGAGACCCACCAGATGGGAGAGCAGGAGATGGAGTCCATCAGGTGCAGCTGGATGTAGTCCCTTCGTCAAGCACCAAGAGACCACTGAACAAACAGTCATCTCCAGACGAGGAGAGTAGAGGGCTGCCTGCTGAGAATCTGCTGACTCTGCTAAAAGAGCAGGAGGAAAGGAAGAAGTGTGTGATCTGTCAGGACTGCACCAAGACTGTGGTTTTGCTACCATGCAGACACCTCTGCTTATGCAGAGATTGTACAGACATCCTGCTGAGGCAGCCCATCTACCAACAAAACTGCCCGCTCTGTCGGCACATGATCCTCAACACCATGGATGTTTATCTTTGAGGGACTGACAGAAGAGGATCTGTTCATGCAACTGCAAATCTTTAAACCTTTACCACTCAAAAAATGCTCTATGAGCAATGTTTACCAGGTTGTTTTGAAGGTTTGGTTTATTTTTCTTGAGAAGACCAAAAGTATAAATGCCTTAGTCCCTCTTAATGCTTTCCTGGCTTAGCTACAAGCTTCTCTATTTTCACAGAATTTATAAATCTTTTAAAGTAGCTGTTATTTCATCACTTAGTTACATAAGCAATAAATGTTCTAAAACAGTTGTAATCAGGCTCAGAATACACAGGCTGGACTAATAAAAAAGGTATTTCTTTTGTTCAGGGTTATTGCTTTACAACAAGAGGATATCATCAGACTGTTCTTATAAGATGAGAAACATTACCATTCCTTATATATAGTATTCTCACAGTTACATAAACTTACATAAACATAAACTTGTTGGAAATTGTAAAACAAAAATCTGTGCAATTAAATTAAGATTATAAAATGCCACAACTAAGTAAGGAGTCAGAAAAAAGTATAAAAAATACTTAATTGCTATTCAAAGTTATTTCTTTCTCCTTCCGCATTGCATTGTGGGGAAACGGTTCCCATTAGTTTTTAGTGAGCCTTTATTTGTGGAAACTGTCCTTGTGGTTTTGGGTCACTTTTGTTGAAATGTTCCTGTATTGCCATGTTCAGTCTCAGGTCTTGTAGCCATGGTAACCAGTCAGCGCTCTGCCTGATGTGGAAATAATTAGCACCACTTATGTCTTAAGATGTTGCATTTAGTGTGCCAAGTTACACATTAATGACTTTGATTGTTAAACATATGGATGCTGTGTTAATTTCTTAACAGAACAGTGTAAAGCGTTAAGAGAGGCGTGTTGTATTTTCTGAAAGTGATTCATAAGTTTCCAGTGAGATACGTTGAAATCCAGCTTTATTCCATACAAGTGCTCTACAGATGGAGCTTATTCCAGTCTTTAACAGAGACATATTACAATCACGGCCAACACGTAATCCACAGAAGGTTTTGTCTTTCGGTAATGAAACACAAGTCTGCAATCTAAAAGGACCATAAACTAATAAGGTCTCAACAGCATCATCTTTGTTTATCTTTTCTTGCTTTAAAAGCACATTTAAAAGACTGTTTTTGGCCACTCAACGTTTACAGGGCATTATTGTGATATAAGAACATTTTATCTGGGATAGTGGTGGTGATGTGAGGTTAGATCTTTTGAATGCCCTCATTTGCTTTTAAAGAGTTTGTATTTATTTTTTGATTTCAAGAAATTGGATTTCTGTCTTGTGTCAGTGGAGCTTTGTAGCCTGACATTCTTTTCCATATGACATCAATCAGATGTCTTTAAACATGGAATCTATGAAACTGTAAATAATTCAGACCTCTTCAATAACTGATGATCACAGCTGAATGCAAACAGCCCACCAGACCATTATCTTTTTTTCGACTTGAAGGTTGTACCACAAAATGTGGGATGTGATTTGAAGATGTGAATGTGACTTTTTTTTTTAAACGCTTTGGCTGCCATGTAACGGGCAATTATTGTGTTAATAAAACAAAGACTTAAACTGTCTAGGTGTTGTCACAGACTCACTTAAGCAAACAGAGAAGACTCATGGAGAAAACCAAGTTCTATATTCCGGTCAGACAACTCGTTTTCATTTGTTGGAAACATTTACTGCTGCAGCAGAACTTTCTGTTTGTGTCACTGTTAGCAGTTTTGCATGTAGAGATGTAAAGAAACAAAGACACTTATTTTAGTGATATACCACAAAAGTTGAAGAAAGTCTGTCCAAAGTTGCAGAAAGTGATGCCTTCAGATGCAGCTCAGAAAAAGAAGCAGTCGCAAGCAAGAGAAAAAAATAACAGCTTTTTTTAGTGGAAATTCAACAACAAAAAATAGCAACAGCTAAAAATTGAACTTTGTCAAGTGAATTACATTTATCTGCTTCGGTTTAAGTCCTGATATTGTTGATATTGTCACATTTTCATGGATACTAGTTTGGCTTTGCCTCCTTTGACAAGTCAATTTGTCTGCTGAGATAAAGGCATGTTGGCAGGAAATAAATCACACCACACAGCCATGATATCTATTTAACATCAGTTCACACATACTTATTCTAAACTCTATCTTTTATCAAATTTGGTTCCAATTACTCCCGGTTTGTTCTGAACATTAATACAGCCCTTAGTGTATCCCGGGCTTTAGATTTTGATGAGTAGTGTACAGTAGGAAGTGTGTCTCTGGGGATTTGAAACACGAAATCACAGATTCCTTTTTACATGAATGCACTGAGACGGGGTTAAATGGTCATGCCTTACATCTGTGAGGATAAAGGGGTTGTTTGGGGGCTGCAGAGTCAGAAGAGGGAGGCCCCCAATGATCTAATGGGACCACTTCCACCAATATATTCACCAGGGCTTTGTGGTTTTCAGATTTATTTGTGTTCCCAATGTTTTACTAAAAATATCTGCAGATCAACATGTTGTATCTGCTCAAAAGAAAAAAAAGAGAACACACTCAGTGACATCTTCTTGCAGTAGTTTTACAAGATTTACAAACTTGAAATAGAACCCTATCAGGGATGCAACAGGAAGGAGAAAGGAATTACATTTTTACATCTAAGAGGCATTTATACATTTTCTACTGAACGAAAAAAAGTAAACACCAGTTATGTATGGTGAGCTCTGACTCAGCACAGTTTATTAATTTTTTGTACATGAGGAAGGCGTGAACAGAGGAGAGGAAGTTTGAAGTCAGGGGAAGATCATGGAGGAGTCAACTAAACAGAGCTTTATACCCTGGGGATTTGACCTCTTTCGTTTGCCCCTCGGCCCTGGTCCTGGCCTGAGAGTAGTGTGGGAAAATGTGAGACTCAAGTACACTTTTCCCTCCCTCTATTTTTACTCTTTATGATCACTGTCAGCATTCTGCAGACATCAAGATTCTCTTAATCAGTAAGAAAACCTCTTCAGGAGAAAAAGGGCTCAAGCCCACATGTTTGTTGCTGAAAGATATTGGCTGATATTGGCCAGAATACCAGGATATGGTATGACCCTCCTATGATACGAATACATGCACGAAAAACATACAAGTACAGTCACTGAATGTAAATGATGAACAACAATCTGACTGTAATGTGTCAGTACAGGTGGCTTATTGGCCCTTGCATTCATCCAGACCTTGCTCCGCTGTTATGAAGGGGTTCATTGTGATGAAACAAGATAACCCTGATAACCTTGAATAAAGATAATGTATGATGTATGGGCTTTGCAGCAATTAATGTGGGGCCTTCCTAAAGGAAGATGGATAATAGTCATAGTCATCAGGCCGATGGTCCTTAAAAAGGATATATATACACACAGTGTATATATATATATATATATATATATATATATATATAATATATATATATATATATATATATCAGTACTATATACACACACACTACACTTTTGATAAAGTCACAACATGTTTGAACTGTCAGCGGATTCTACTATCAACTCTGTACGGATAATCTGAAGCACTGACTCTTTCTGATCAGATGTCCATGCAAAGAAGAGTGATTGAGAAACAACAATGCCCCCTGTTGGACAAAGTACGTCAAAATACTCCTGAACCCTCTGATTAAAACGTATTTCTATTGCTGATTCTGATACAAGAAAATAGATGTTTCTTATTTGGAATCCTTTGACTGGAATGAAAGCTAACGTTGTTCAGTAACAGAATGAAGTGATAAAGGACACATCTGTGAAGCATTAGAATATTAAAACTGGCAATGCTCAAGTTCATGATATACAGTAGATACCAATACAGGCTAATTGCTCATACGGAGGTGGAAAAAAAAAATCCAACCAATGTCTAGGGCTGCCAACAATCATATTTTGTGCACCTTGATATGTTTTTTTTTTATTTATGTTTTTTTTAACTGGTGTTTTATATCACATGCATTGAACTAAGAGTGCTAAGAAGAAAGCTGGACAAAAATGAGTGTTCATTTCTGTGAATTTGCAGAATAACAGTTAAGAAATAACATAAGTCACAGCAAGTCTTTATTCAACTGTGCAACACCTATCCTCACATTTTAATCAAGTATATTTATATCAAGTATTATACTGGTTATTCTTTAGCAAATCATTACTTTCCACAACTTGAGATGGCGAAACCAATGATGAGAGATGAGAGATTGAGTTTGTTCTTTACTCTGCTTTTAGAACACTTACCCAGTAGACTCAGTCGTGGTCTAGTTGGGAGGGTCATTGTGCGCTCAACTGTAACTCAGCTGTAATAAAAAGATAGTTAGAAAATAACAGCAATGAATATGAACACATACTATTTTCTAAAATTTGCATTGTTGCACAGGTTCTGCCAAAGTCAGAGATTATAAAGTGTGGCGTTCTGGAGCAGGCCAAAGAAGAATTCATCATTCAGGTATCATTTTGAAAAGTTGTAAGCTTTGTATAAAGAAATCAATAGGTAGAAGTTTTCTTTTTACAGGTCAGACATGGACAAAAGCTGCAATGGTTACTTGAATTATTGATCTAGAAGTGTCCTATTATCCTAGAAGTGCGTGTAGCATGGGTAAGGGGATTTAATTCAGAAGAACATCTTCATAAACTGGTTGTAGAACTGAGCAAACTAAGCAAAAAACAAGGTAAGAAAATGTGTAGTAGGTCTGTTGTCACTGTGAGCTAGGTTTCATTTGGCCTCTTAAAAAAGTCCTGGAAATCACAAGACTTTTTACCTCTGGGTGTGTTTTACCAATGGAAAAGGAAGGACTCTGTTTTAGTTCTTAGCTACTGTAGGAACTACGAAAGTTGGTGTGTGTGTGGAAAGGTTCAAGGAGAGATGAATGCCATATGGCTTGTCACTGTTTCTCTCTGCAGCATTATTGCATTGTCTGTCAAACAACAAAAAACACATCTTCATAATCAATCATTGATAAACTGTGAAGTCAGAAACCCACCAATATATTCTCAAACCAATGCTTATGAAGGC
This sequence comes from Symphodus melops, assembly GCF_947650265.1. Taxonomy (NCBI): domain Eukaryota; kingdom Metazoa; phylum Chordata; class Actinopteri; order Labriformes; family Labridae; genus Symphodus; species Symphodus melops. Next base: position 7,357,135 of record NC_136700.1, read on the forward strand.
AATAACAATTTTCGTGGCGACCTCACACGAGTCCCGACTGCCTCCCCCACGTATCATTGCTATAACAAGTCAAACATTTTTTGAATTAATTTTTATTTTAATTATATTTTCTTGCTTACCCCTCTGATTTTTTCACACAAACTCCACTGGACCCGCCTGCCTCCCACACCCACGACAGAGGACCGGCAGGGGAGGTCTGAGGTCAGTTTACAATAGATAGGCACTATAGATAAAATAACTAAACTCAGCATTTTAAAGATTTATCATATCAGTGCAACTAAGAATACAACTTCATTATTCTGTAGGCTACACACAACCACCCAAAATATGCTTTAATGTGATATACAAAATGTTGTTTAAATGAAAAGAAATTATATATTTATAAGTATACATACAGTTTTTGGGCGACCTCACATCAGTCCTGTCTGCCTCCGACTCCCACCAGAGGGATGATGCGAGAGGTCGCGATGCATTTGTATACATTCTCCTGTGACAGTTATTCATGAAGACATGTTAGAGGAAAACTGTAATTGTTTGATTTAAAAAAAAAAAAAAAACTTTTATATGTACATACACATGAGTCTCCCTCCTACTCCCACCGTCAGAGAGCAGGGAGGGATGATGCGAGAGGTCACGGTGAAACATGGTTAAAATTTAAAATGTGTATTCTCCTTCTCCTGTCACATTGTCCTGTGCTGCTATTGTGACACAGTTACTAAAACAGACGTCGTAATTGTTTGATTATAAAAAATATATATATATATATATACTGTATATATACATATTTTTATGCGTACACAGAATTTTTTTTTGCGCAACCTCTCCTGACCCCGCATCACACATAAAAAAAATATATATAATATAAAAATATTTAGAACTTTTATTTTACTGGTTTCGTTTTAACAGTTTAGATATTATGCCCAGTTGGAAAAGTGTGTATTCATTTGTGCTTGTGAACACACACTTTTCCAACTGGGCATAATATCTAAACTCTTAAAAAGAAACGAGTAAAGTTTGATTAATTGTTGAAACTCACCAGCTCGCGCTCGCGCTCCCGCTCCAAACTCAAACAACCTAGGCCACCAAGCCTCCTGTTATATAGCAGCAGGAACCTACCAAAAGGGGGGGGGGGGTCAGTTCACTCTTAGGTGAGTATTACCTGTTCTACAAACAACACAAACTATCTGCAATAAAGCTAAAGCACGTCAAAATACAATTCAGTTAAGTAAAAACTTAAACAGTCTTTTTCAATAACATGTTTAATCTCAACAACCTAAACACACCTCCACTTCTACCAAACATGGCACATTCCACTTGACACATCCCCATATGAACCCAAGGCTGGGTTCAGCTCTGTTTGACACTTAGTGATTGAGAATGGTGTGTGCACTCAAGTCTGTGGAGCAACAAGTGATTGACAAGATATATTTGATGTGTAACAATAAATAAAATGTTTAATGTAAAAATAGTCAGTGTATTTTCTTTTGGTTGAAAAAGCACTGTTTGAATTTATTTTTCATTTTGTTATTTTTAAGTTTTGGAAGAAGTTTTTCACAGAAAGGAGTCATTGCTAGTCATGCTAAACTAGCATTAACACATGCCTCTCAAATTGTCAAAAACTCAAGTCTCAACTCATCAAAGTAGAATCTGAGTCCCCAAAAGCTGAACATGTAAACTATTCTAATATAGGTGTTCTGTCCTGTTTGAACATTGCAATTAATGTGTGCATTTGTAATGTGGTTAGCCTATTGTCATTCTGTTAACATGTAGCTGTAGTATTTATTGGAAGCATCAGTATGTCTTAAGTGATGTGTAGCATTAGCCTTAGCCTTGTTGTTATGTGTCATGATGTGTAGCATTAGCCTTAGCCTTGGTGTTATGTGCCATGAATTTCTTATGATTTTGTGATTTAGCTTTAGCATTATCCTTTTTTATGTTTTTTAAGTAATGCATCTGAGGTATCATAGCATATAGTAATAGCATTAGCGACAACTAGCCTATTCCTTTTTTCATTTGCAGTATAACAGCTTTCATCATTTAATCGTTTGTATTTCTTTGTATAAACTTTGGGTGTGACTGATCTGTGCATTTTCTTTTGTCTTGTAGTTTTCACTTCTTATAAATATAGATAAATAAATATAAATAAATAAATAAAGAAGCAACTAACTCCCTGATTCACTCATCATTGACTGTCAAACTACTTATATTTAACACATACGGAGGACTGTTACAATAGTGTTTTCTTAAATCCCTGTTTGGACTTGCCGTATTCACTCCTGTCCATCACTTACTATCAAAACTCTGCTATGCCACATTTTCCAGATGTCAAACTCTTGCCCTCACTTTACCCAAACAGACACCGAACTACCAATGAGAGCTCAGTATGTTGGAGTGAAGTTACGTCTATCCCTCCATCGGCTTCAGGCAGTTAGAGAGCAATTTACAGGCCATGAACTAATGGAAATAACCTATTGATGCCAGGGGAAGATTGATCAGCTCCCTAATTTTCTCATTTTTCCCTGGAGGGAAAACTTACGAGGAGAAATTTAAAGTTTTATTATGTGCAGGAGTCTTAGGGAATGAAGTGAAAATAGCATTTCCTCATGTGTGAGCTGCTGCATCTGACAGACTCACAAAGGCTTCTTTGGAATTGTCATGATTGCATACATAAATAAACAATAGCCTACTGCTCAAGAAAATATCAAAACATAAGAAGACTCAATAAAAAATAAATGTAATTTTCTTGATCTATCATCGGTGATAGGAAGAGGGAACTGACTGGCATCCATTTGCTCAGTGTTGAAGCGTAGCTGCAGAGTCTGTCAGGGTACTTACACAGCGTTTGGTGGAATCATTAGGCAAGAGGTAAACAGAATAAATCCAGTGGAAAATGAATATTTTCCACCCTTTTTCATTGTGGAATTCACTGTGGCACAGCTCTGCCTTTGGGGATGAAAACCAGAGTGTTAGGTGTTTCATTTGATTGATTTATGAGCAAAGTTAGTAAGATATGACTCAAGGGTCTTGTCTGGGTCCCTTTTCATGTCAGTGTAATGAATACTTCTCCTTGTTTTAGCGCATTTGGATTTTTCAGCATTCAGCACTGAAGTAGGACTTTTACATGTAATTATTAAGTATGTGCTATTTAGTATATGGCACTGCAAAGAATCTCAACACTTCCTCCACAGCTTTAATCAGCTTACTATGCATACAAGTGTGGTTATAAATTTTTTACAACAAAACAGATGTCCATGTTTTCAATACAAAGCAGACTGAGTTTTACCCGTTGAATGAAATGTGCGATACAAATTAAAATGACTTGACTTGCAGAGGCAGACCTTGTACAAAAAAGTGACATAAAATATCATGTTGGCGGAATAACAATTTTCAGTCTTTTTAGTTTTTAACACTACAAATTTTTATTTTTTCAATGTTGTTGTGAAGTAATTTCAAGGAAACCATAAAGTATAAAAGCTTTTTGAAGTTGTGTCCTGGAGTTGGCTGGAGGCCATTGTCACATCATCTGTTACACTAAATAGGTGTTACAGCAGTTTAAAGGCAGCAAAAGAAGCAACATTACTGACCCTGTGTGAAACCCACACCTCACTATGTCCCCCTTACAGTAACAGTTTTACTTACGTCTAACCCAAACAGATTTACAATGACACATGTAATTAACTTGTCTTCATCCAGAATCTCTTTTTAAATGGTGGTGGTTTGTTTTCCAAGGTTAGAGATGATTCAGCTCTCTTAACATGTCATGCAAACACAGCTGAGTTTTTCCAGTCTGAGTACACCAGGAAGCCAGTGAAGGTGCTGTCCGTCTTTGTGCTGGAGTAAAACCCATTGTACTCTGACAGAGCCATCTGGACCCACACCTGGTCACCAGGGACAAGGTGGAGCAGGGAGCCGCCCGATAGAGACGCCGGTTTGGGCCAGTTGCCGTAGAACTGGAAATAAGAGGCCTCCGTGTGTCCATTCTTCATCAGGTCAAACTGCAGGCTGGCTCTGTAGACGGTGGCGTGGATGGCAAAGTAGTAAACTCCCGGGACTTTGCAGGTGAATCGCCCCGTCTCTGTGTTGTAGTCGCCCTGTTCGTTCAGCATGATCTTGTCGAAGCGGACCACATTGGCCACAGTGAGGGGTAAATTGTGGCCCTCGGATAGCTTGGCACTGAAGGCTGATTTTGGGGCCACTGCGCACTCACCCGCCTGACCCCTCTCCCCTTTTTGTCCTGGGTCACCCCTATCCCCCGTAATTCCTCGAACCCCAGTCTCACCTAGAAAGAAGACACATTTGATCAAACCACCTGCAAACCACCTGCAGGCAATTAGACATACCCAAACTCATAAAATACTGCACCTGGGCCTCCCCTGTCCCCTTTTTCTCCCTTCTCTCCTGATGCAGCATCCCTCCCATCTCTCCCGTCCCTCCCAGGCTGTCCAGGACTCCCATGACCTCCAGGAGCTCCGGGGATACCAGGGAGGCCGGTACACAGACTGGGAGGGATCTTGTTGTCTTCTAACTGGATGGACAGATGGACTTGGAGGACAAGAAGGGAGTGCAGCAAGGGAACCAGCCTGAGCAAGGTCATTGCTGAGAGACAGCAGAGAGTGAAAACAATTAATTAGTTTGAACTTCAGAGAAAATGTTTCTGAACATATAATTTTACATTCAGGTATTAGTGGGATTAAAACCAAAGTTTAAGCTTAACTGCTGAGAGATTATAGTGATGTGGTCAAACAAAAGTGCGCCACAATTGCCCCCATGAACATGCTATTAAATCAGACAAGATCTTAATTGCACAGAAGAAGGGAGCTTGTGTAAATAAATGTAAATTGTAGACTTTATCAGAGAAAAGAATGTTTAGAAAATTATATTTGAACTTCAAGTATTATTTCAATCAAAGACAGTTGCCAGTTTTAGTCAAAGAGGTAATATAAAATGAATGTAGGACTATTCTTCCTCCCAGTGATCATAATTGAGGATGGGTTGTTTTTTTATGGATGACACATTTCTCTGCGTAATTACATTTTGGAGTGATGAATCAAGCTAGCCTGCAGTTATTCCCAAATCTGGCCGCACAATTTGGCTGATTAAAAACACAGAAACGTTTACTCAAAGCGCTCTCAAAGAATGGGTTAAGAGGTACGAAGACATTTGGTGGAAGCTGGTGGAAAAGGGAAAAAAAGTGAACTGTTATGGAACAAACAGAAAATATATTAGCAAAAATGAGTTTCAAAGCCCCTGTCTTTCTACTTTAGTGTTCATTTCTTCAACTTTCAGTGACACTTTGGTATTTACAAAATTCTTTCTTAAGTCCAGAAGGAGAAAAATAAATCAGAATTCTGACATAATGATGAATCATATCCTCAAAGCGAAACTTGGCACTGATGGTTTCTAAAAAAAGGTGTTTCTAATAAAACTCTGATGACATGCTGCATACTAGACTGCCTGAGCAGAAACAACTTCTGTTCGAAGATCCATGCTCAAATTTTCTCTCTTTCTCTTCCTGTGTCATCTTCCAACCTTAGCTGACTGTGCTCAGACAGTATGACAGAATCGAGATCAGAGGTATTAACACATTCCTTCCTTAATGTTTTTTTCTTATTATAATAGAAACCAGCTTGTCTCCACAGCTGTGGCGTCTGAGAGCCATAAACTGGATTGATGAGTTGAGCAGAACGGCCCCTGGCTTTTTAACAGTTGTGTCTCTTTAGATCTTTTTTTTCTTTTTCTTTTTTTTCTATATGAGGAAAAATAAGTTGACATTAAAATATATTTTATAGAATGTTAAATTGTGATGAAAAGGTTTTGAAAAGTTCTAGAGAGAAATGGGGGGGGGGGGGGGAGACTTAAGAGGGAGTGAAACAGTGAGGAAGAAAAAGGAAGATGGGGACAGAAAGTCATGTCAGTGTTCCTGGCAGAAGAGTGGAGCAGACAAGAGGATAAATACTGCTGAGTGTGAACAGCTGTCTGCTACCAGAGGAATACAAACATGGATGTTGAAAAACATTCACTGATAGTTAACCCCATGTGAAGTACTGTGTATACTGTACAGCTGAAAACTCCCTTCCAGTACCAGGTGTTGCAAATTAGCATCCACTATAACACTCATGATATCCATACATACTAAATACACGTCTTTTAAATGTAGGTTCATGATCTACTGTTTGTTCAGACAATCAGGAATTCATTTCATTAACTTTTTACTACAAGATAAATAAGGTGAAAGAAGTCAGCAGAAAACTGGAGCCCTTAACTGAATTGGAGTTCAAACTGTAGGTATTAAGTGATTTGGAATTACTGAGTTGCAAATATCTAATAAGACAGAAACAAGCAAAGCAGACGTTTAGAAAAAAAAAGTTGGCATATTGCCTCAAGGCCAGCTGGAGTGCACTGATATCATCCACGACTGCTGTAACTCAGTATCAGGCAAAACAGCTCTTTAAAGAGTAAATGTAGTTATTGACTGATTTACTCAAATGCTGTTTTAATAACTTTCTTCACAGGTTGCTATTTTCTTTAAAGATTTCAGGATGAGAGACAATTAACATTTTTAAAACTTCATGCTTGACTTTGGCTCAAATTATGTTTTGACTCATTTACATAGAATGAAAACTCACAGGAGCGTCAGATACCATACAGTGACGTACTCTGCTGGTCTGAAGCTAAAATAGTATCTCAACTTGACACCTTGTCATTTGCAGATTTCCTCTACGGGAAACAGAAGAAAATCGTTCTTGGAAGGAAAAACCAAACAACTCCTGACTTACCTGATGATGATGATGTGTGAAGTCTTTTAGTGCTGCTACTGCTGGCAATTTCAGTAAGTTTCATAGACAATCCAGTAGAAGCTGTTCCTCCTCGACGGAGAGTTATTCAGGGAAGAACTGAGAGGAAATGGTAATGAAGTCCAATTAGAAGCTGGGGTGGGTGGGAGAGTACCGACTGAGGGTGGAGAAGAGAGAACAGGGCGGATACCAGGGAAAGTATTTGATTTTTGTCCAGCATAAATAAAAAAGAAATGTCCAACTATAAATTACAAACGTGACAAAATCAATATGAAAGAAGGGGTAGAGGGTGGACGGGAGAATGATAAATGGAGGAATGTTTTGAAGGTTGCATAACAGTGTTTAGGAAAATCTCCAAGAAACAACCGCAGAGAGTTTAGAGAACTGTGGTCAGAAAAAAAGTACTAATGTCACTGCAAGAAACTGCAGCTGAATAAACTGTTCCTCTTTCTTTGTTACAAGAAAAATCATTTCACAGGAATAACAATAATAAAAAAAAGGCAAAAACAGACAGACTCAGAAAAAAGTAAACTCATAATAAGTGTTATACTTCAGTCAGGGGGAAAAGAAAAAGGGCCACATAACTTTGGGGGGAAAAGGTAAACAAGAGAACATTTCCCTAAATTATGGGAGCCTAGGAACAAGAATGTATTTACAATAAAGAAACAAGAGCTGACAGTAAACCTAACAAACCAAAAATGACTATAATTGAGCAGGGTTCTCAGGCTGACACAAGTAAACAAAAACTGCACTCTTACCTGAAGTGCTTTTTACCTAAAAGGAAATTACAATACAATTATGACTGAAGATTTATCACAAACAAGAAAAAAATGTATGGTCGAAAAAGCTCTACATTTTCACTGAGTTCCTGCTCACAGTCTCACAAACAAAGGGCTAACACTGTTGAAGGTTGATGGATGTAGCTGTTTCCTGTCTCTGTGATTTTCTTCATCTGCCTCTAAGCTGAGGCAATTTTCTCTATCCAGATAACATGTACAAATATCAGCCCTCCACTCCAGCAAAACTCTGAAACTAATCCTGTTTTCCCTCTAATCCCTCAGAGACTGTGTTAACTTGATAAAGCAAAAGGTCTTAATATGTTTTTGGCAAAGAAAGTAAACCTGAGCGGTCACATTTTGTAGCTCCTTTGAGTTCATGCCAATGAAAACATGTTTTCTGGGTTTTTGTGCAGCACTGACCCCATGAGGTCCAGAACTGAGCCAAAAACTGGAGCTGGATGGGAGTGTAAGGACACAGGCTCTGGAGTCTAATATGTAGGGGAAAAAAATATGAATAATGCATTTTATTTATGGGTGCCTTTATGACACTCAAGGTCACCTTACAGTGCTCAGCAATTTCAGAACGCTGTTAGGTTATAGCTCATTGAACTTCAATAATTACAATTTACTGACTGTTTCTAATGATCAATGTGTCTTAAGCTTATAATCACATTCAAAAAACACTTAATATTTCAATCAATGTAAGAACTAATAATTTGCAAGGGCATGTCAGCTTTGATCAATTGCTGTGCTATTGGCTGTCTTATGACAGAGAAAATCATTTGTCAAAATTAAACAAGTCTTTATGAGTTATTCTTACATAATGGCAGTTTTAATATAATTCATACTGAAAACAGGCACCCACCCTTCAGTAATAAATCTTGTAACTGTACTCTGACATGCATGGCCGCTCTAAGAACAAAGTAACACTGCCCTGACTGAACACATGGCTCTGCTGAGTGTTGAACAGTAAAATGTTGGGTTTACAGGAAAGTGATGGGAGGGAACAAGAGCTGAATTTCCTTAGAATTTAAGTCATCTGGCTGTTGTGGGAAGGGCTTTCAACAGGCTCCGGGTGAGGCACAGAGAGCTAAATGAAGTGAGACGAAAAGAGTAAGGGCATGTTTCCAATTAGCAGAACCAGAATCAGCACATTCTGGGTCTTTGAACCAATTTCCTGTAAGAATCCATAAAATGCTGAGGGAGGATTAAGTTTCATTTGTACTGAGTGATGGTGGTAAATGGAATTTTATGACAGGGATGGTGGTTCTGAATCTTTTCTGGACAATTATTGTCTATATATAACTCAAATCAATCTTCACATTACACAAAATATACAATCAATCAAACTTTATTTTCATTTCACTTTTCTTACAAAGTTGCATCACCAAGCGCTGTACAGCATAATAAATCAAACACCAACAACACAACTCCCCCACCCCACCCTACAATTAAAAAAATAAGGTAAAATAACTAGATTAAAACAGGTACTGTCGGACCGAGGAAGTGCTATCATTAATAGTTCAATGATGAGACACTGGAGATTAAAAATGTAATAAAACTAATCGTGTCACAGGTGCGGGCAGAAAACAGGGAGGAGGACCCATGTACAGAAAAAACAAAAGATTTATTCAAACAAAAGGCAAAATCAAAAATTACTTAAATAATAAATCCAGAAATACAAAAACCCAAGTAGAGAAAAACAAAGGAAATCCAGTGAGTTGAGGGAATAAATGACAGGCTCAGACTAACACTCATGATTACCTACAAACTACAATAAACTGACACAGAGGGTAACAAAGATAGAGACTAAATAGACATGGGGTAATCAGATACAGGTGAGACGAATCAGGGTAATCAACAAGGCGGGAAACACAAGGAACACAGAACGCAAGACCAGAACACTGAGGACAAGTACCAAGTAAAACCTGACACTGAAAACACAACCTAAACATGATATTACAAAATAAAACAGGAAACACTAAAGACTAGACTTAAAACAGAACACAGGAAATAAACTTACAGGCAAGATAGGAAACACACTAAAGACTAAAGTAAACACAAGACTAGGAAACATTAAAACACACAAGTGAAACAATCAACACAAGGAAACATAAACACAGAACACAAAGGAAAGAATGAAATTTGCAGTTAAAATGGCAGCTTATTTTTTTATTCAGTTTCTGGTTTCTTTAAAGCCTTAACCATTACATTCATCCTTCTCTCATGTGTATGGACTCTGGTACAGGAGGGGCTGTGGGCAGACCATTTAATGGATTTCATTGGCTCATGTCGTCAATGGCCTTACATTGCTCTCATTAAGCTGTAAATCTTGCACAACTTCACCAGCTAACAAAAAACCACAGAGGCGTCTCCTTGTTCCTCCAACCTTTTGTCCGTGTAACAATAAAACTGCCAATCAATTCACTTTGTCATGACAACAAAGGCCTCAAGACTTCAAGCAGCCAGTATAAATGTCAGACATGACATTAAAGACGAGTGGCATAAAATACAGCCACACAATGGCAATATGAATTAACTTACACACGCTCCTAATGCTGCACATTTGGAGCTGTTGGAGCTCAATACACGATTTAAGTTAATCATCACATTAAATCATTAACTTTTTATAGTTAATAAAAGAAAGGCGTACTGGTTGTTCCATAACGGTAGTCACCTTTGGAAAGTGGCCAAGTCACTCTGAAACAAAATTATTCTCAAATTTGAATCTAGATAATCTTAAAGGGATTACAAACATATTGAGCTGTGTATGAAAGTGTACACCAGGTTGTTTGTTTTAATTTCAGGTTAGAATAATTTATTCAACATTAGCATCATAATCACTTGTTATGGGCTACATTAATCACATATCTAATTTTCAATTGTTGCAGGAATATTTTTGTCACTTTAAAACAACTTGGAGGTATGTTAAGGAACTGCTTTTCTCACTGACTATCCTGACTTCATCTGCTGAGACATGCAGAACAATATTTTTCTGACACATCACTTCTCCAAAATGAGAGGTGTCAAGAGTTTTGTGCAGGTCTTCCTGATAAAAGACAAAAAAGGTTCTGCAGACAACTTATTATTAAAGGAAGAGCCACACACAGTATTGCTTATGCTTTGGCAATATCTTTGAAGTTGCTGATAGCCTCAACACTGCCATCTGCTGGAAGGCGGTGTTTATTGCAGTAAATGGAAGGTTTTTCAGGATTGCGTGTCCTCTCCTCTCTCGTTTTATCGCCTCACATAAATATTAGTCCACCCCTGCATTTAAAATAGTTTCCCGAAAAGGTAACATATAAAGTACTTCTTATTTTTATTTTATTGTTGAATTATAAATAAGTATGAGAAAAATTGGAAATAATGAAGTGAACTGAAAATTAGCTCACTAAATTAGTACAATAACTCTATGAATTCCCCATAAGTTTCTGAAAACTGCGAGTAAAAGTCCTTAAAGGTTACAGTGTGCCTGAATGTTTTTTTGGGAAATTCCTGTTGGTGATTTTTTTTACAAAAAACTTCAGCTGAAAATTACCGACCTAAAATCCAACAATGTTAATGTTTTGCATAATCGTACATTTTGTACTGAATTATGTTTTGTACTTTCAGGTTCCAAATCTCTCTTGTTTAAATTGAATACAAGATCATTACTCGTGAAACACACACTTAACAGCCCTCTATTACAAACCTGTTTACACAAGTTATTATGTACATTAAAAGTAAAACATACATCCAATATTTCAGTTGATCATTTGCAATGTGGTTTGTATGTTTATTACAGGTATTTGGTTTATTTTCTGCTATTTTTTGTCTCTTCCATTGAGCTTCATTAATAAAACTATAAGGACTCATCAGTCTCCTACCTCTCCTCCTCTTTTCTGAGTCCATTCACAGGCCTCTGAGAGCAGAGCACAACCCCTTTCCTGCATGCTGTGCTGGCCTGGTTTAGCTGGAGGCCGGCCGACTCAGTCAGCTTGTAATGGGGTTTGGATCTGTTCGGCCGTGGGCAGACCCCCAAGAGAGAAGGTGAACATTAACCCAGGTCCCATGGGCTTCCCACCACTCCTCATAAATCATTAACTATCTAGCATCAAGACAGCATCAGCATGACAACATCAATCTGTCAGGATGCTTCTAAATGAGAAGCTTTTAGGTTTCCAGCTTCGCATACAGTGGATTTAGACTATTGTGGTAAATATAAGTCTGCAGTATTACCCTGAAGAGAATCATCTCAAACATCTTATGTGGTCCTTCAATTTAAATACATGCTTGCCGATGTACTAACATTTCTTTTAGTTAAAATACAAATTACAGATCCACCACCAGCAGTTGGACACTGAAGAACCTGATTCCCTCTTACTATTAAAATATTACACAGTGTCACTAAAGGCTGTGTCTTCACGTACATGAGAGTCTATTCAATCTCTCACAGTTTGAGTCAATGCAGAAGGATTTTAAGAGTTGATGTATTCATTAATATGCATTTCATTCTGTATTTTCTTCTTAGTTGAGATACAGTTTTGTATTATTTGGTTATTAATATTCTGAATATGCAATCTTTATTCTAAAACATAAACATGGACATTGATGCAAATAATAATATGTAACATCTCCAACTATGTGGAAAATGAATCCTTTGGATCAGATGCTTGAAAGCTGATCTCTTCCTCTACAATCAAATTAGGATTATCAGAAAATATTCATAAGAAAAAGAAAATATGTGAGCTCTGAGTGTTTCTTTTGCAATGTGCATAGATTCTTGAAAATCAGAAATATTTTTGTAAGCAAATGAATCGTCTTAGGTGTTTACATTTGTTCAATAAATGACAGAAAGGACTAATCATTTTTTATAATTTCTCCTTTCTTGACATTACATAGTTTCTGAGTTTTCATTACTTGCTCAATAACTATAGCTAACCTTTCAAAAATACTGTGATGCACTTTGTGTAATATACTCAACAAGTGTCTCATCTTCATGAAAAATCTCAAATATCAATGCTAATGAGTTGAATTTAACAAAGAGATCAAAAGCAGCTGATCTCTTCTCGGGTGCAGCCTGACTGTCACCGTAGGTGGTGTTACTGGCGATGTACGGTAAAGCCTGACTAATCTCCATGACTGTGCAGAGGCTCAATAGAGATGTCGTTGATCAGGCCGTCAGAGCTGCTCCATACATGTGTATGAATTTCTCCATAGAGAGGTTGGCGTTAACTGTGGTCGCAGTGACCAATTAGCCCTGGCAGAGAGTGGCCTCCTGACCCTTAGCCCCTGCTGGGTAGTCCTATCAATTAACCCCTTGGGCCTCAGCTGGAGTTGATGTAGTGTCCTTTCTTCTGGCTCTGCTGAACACATGGCCACATTAGCTTAGCACAAGGCACACAGCCTCCACTTTCTGTCTCTTTGCCGCTCTCCTCTGATCCCCAGGTGTCCACTTGCTCAACTGGTGACCCCGCCAGCCCAGCCCTAGCCATTCATCTTTGTTAGCAAGCTGAAGTTAGCTTTTAAAAACAAGAATCCCTCCATGTTATAAATAACCTGCCATTTTTTCCCAGGTAGATTCATCTTGGGTATATCATCCTTTTTGTGCTTTGTGTTGGACTTCACATTTGTGAGGGTGAAAGAGGTAATAAAGTAATAACAAATGGATGTTCTCATTGAATGATTCAATAGTAAGGTGTTTATGATTTTCTGTTCATGCTGTTGTAACAATCAAAATGTGTCATCTATGAAAACAAGAGAAAAAGGGGACATGAAATAGTTATGTTGAGTGAGTTTCATAAATATTAGCTGTCGATTGTGAGATCAGTAAATCAGTAAAAGACCCTCTTATTCCGATTTATACTCAATTTATTATTTTTACTGGTGTTTTCTGCCTGTAGCTCCTGATTGGCTAAACTAAAGAAATTATAACTAATGCAGTTACTTTGATGCTATCGTGTTCAGTGTTGAGCAAATATAACTTTAAGTTGCAGCCAAACCATTCTTTAGAGCATTTCTAAATGCAGCTGCTAATAAATCAATCTTAGATTCAAATCCATTTCACAGCTGAATTAAATGTCATGTTTAGAGAGCTCAGTGTTGTATTTCAGACTCAAACAGATGCTAATGAGCTTCCCAGTATTTCAGTTTCTTTTAGTAAAAAAAGATTCAAAGAGACCGGGTTAGGTCTTTAGTGGCTTCCTGGGTCTGAAAATCAAAGGCCTCATTGAAAACCAAATGGAGCAACATCAGTGGATTACAGGCTCTCCTCAGCAGGACTCTGTGAAATAAACACAGGGTCAACACAGGCAGTAAAGCCAGGGTCAGGGCATTACCAAACAACACAAATCTTGGGCTTTTTTTTGTTTTTTTTTTACAATGTTTTGAAAAGTTGAATATATGCTACGCTTCTAATCATTTCTGGAGATGCTGAAGTCTTTCATAACAAGATTGTTATTTAAAAGAAACTAGGATCAATGTTTTAATTTAAATGAACATTAAAGCCAGTACTTAGATGCTAAAAAGACATTTTCTCATAGTTGATGGAAAACAATCAAACTAATAGTAGTATGGTCTAATGCTGAGGCATAGAGGACGGATGAGTATGTATTTTTTTACCAAATCAAATTAACAGGTACTTCTGCTACTGTATATACACATTTTAATATTTACAGAGTATATCAAAGATTTTGAACTATCAGTAAAAAATGCCCCCATGATTACTCAAATAGGTTACTTCCTAAATAACTGAATACATTTGCATAATGCCCAGTTATTAAGGAGTATATGTGTACATGATCATTCAATTGACTTAATTTAAACGTGACCCTTGACTAGAACCCTAACCAAGCTGTGGTGTCTTGTGATAAGAGATCTACGTTGACATATTTATGTGTTCAACAGTGGGCTCTTTATGCCCTCACCATGTCTGGATGTTCACTTCTTACACAGCCGCACCTTGACATCTTTTTGAGGGCAATAAAAAGACAAGTAATTTTTCTATTAAACAAACAAAACAATGTATTCATTTTTGGAAAAAAAAACTTTTACTTGAAATATCAATATTTTCTCAGAAAGTATAAATAATGATTTATGATTGATTTCACTTTGTACAAAAATAATACATCAGGAGAGGGGAAAAAAATCATGTCCTGTCACACAAATATGAGTGCCCTCTGATTAGATAGCAGTCGACATGCCTATAACAGTCACTAACTTATCCAAATGATAATAATGACCTAATATTGAACAGGAGACTGGATCTGCCACACGTATAACATTTTGTTGTTGTATATAAATGTGTATGTGTCATTTTTGGTGGCTAATTTGGTCACATTTCGTCACCTTTCCCATCATCATCCTGCTAGTTATACTGAGATGCTATCAGAGGCCAAGACATTTTTGCACATCACTGCTTGTAAATCCCCTCTATGCACTCAAATAGAAGTGGAAAAAATAGTTGGTTAACATACAATTAAGGTTCTGTACTTTTTCTTCACTACCTCCAGTCCAGCTGTCTAATTTCCCAATGTTGGTGGGTTCAGTAAATGGGTGAAGTGAACACACTCCCAGAACAGACAATTCTGGTATGTTTGTTGGCTTTATGATAGTTAGCATAAAGCTGACATCTTTTTCTCTGTGGACCAACAGTCAGATTCCCACGTCCTCCTAACACAGCTTACTGTAAGTGTGGGGTTCTGTACCCACAGCAGCTGTCCCTCTCCCAACATCTCGGCCTTTTTGGATTTCTGTTTGATTAGAGCGGCTGCTGTCACAACATTTTCTCTTTCATGTCCGTCTTTCACTGAATACCAGAGCAACATGATTGTTTTGTTTCTGAATACCTGTCAATTTTTTCATTTTATACTGTGGGGGGGCTTTGTGACGAGGAGCTTATATCAATATTTGTCCAATTTTTAGCTAGTTCTTCATACTGTAGGAAATGGGAGAGGAAGGAGGAGGGTGAGTCCCATTCCTGAAATTCACTTGAACTTGTATGCAAACAAAGTGGAAGGGAAGGGCCACGTTTAAAGTGTGTGAGTCAGTCCTCCCCCTCAGGTCAGACCTGGCTTATAGATACGACTGGCTGATTTTTGAGACGTGACGATAAATAAATCCTACATTCAGCTACACTCTTATTCTTTGGCATATTTGTCACAAATAAACACAACAATTTGCGTTTTTCTGCTGTTACAGGCAGCTTTTCACAACAGAAACTCCATTTTATAGATAGTGCATATTCTTTTCCAGTCTCAAGTGTGCAGAATCTAGTAAAAAAAAAATACACATTGCATACACAAACAGACCCATTGCATGATCCTTTCACGATTGTCAAAGTCTTTTCAATCACAGTATACACATAGAAAATCTGCACCAATGCTGGCACAGTAAACTGAGAGTGAAAGAATAACATGGAAGACTCCTTTAAAGCCAATGCATCAGATCAAAACAGGTGATTGTCAGATAGTTCTGCTCCTGGCAAGGGGATTCATGTATTGCCGTTAATGATGACATCCAGGAACTTATTAAGTCTTTCAGCCTTCACAGAGGCTGATTAGTGTCTCTGTTAGATTTAACGAGTCTTCATATTTCCACTTGAAATCAAATTGTCAGTTTCCCAGAGCCTCTGAGTTCATGAGGTTTTTGGAGGTTCATGGTTTTGTTCCTTTTGTAATGTCTCTTTATTGAAAATGGTTGTAAAAAAAAACAAAAAACTGAATACTGTTTTCAAAGATTGTGTTAAAATCATACATCCTTGTTGATCATTTGTGTGACACAGAGGCAGGCTCCAGTTTCCTCACTTTCAGGTGCGGTGAGTCAAGTTTTTTTTTTTCTTTCTACTTCCTCATGTTCTCATTTTTACCACCCGGCCCAACGTGGTCTTTCCTCCCGTTAGTTTTGTTGACTGACTCCTCATCGACCTTGTGCCTCTGCTCGTTATTAAGAGTTGTCATGGTAACAGCAGCAAGAGGGTGGAAAAATGTGCTCAGGTTGCCCGGCACCGGGGAAGTCAGGCGCTTGCTCTCACCAGGCTTGAAGAGGACACTGAAAGGAGAGGAAGAGAAACATTTTAGACAGAGAAGGTTTTGGGATACATGAAACTATATATACACAATCTGACAAGTAAGACAACACAGTACAATGTACATTATTACAAAATGTAATGTACAGTACAAACTGGAGGTTGAACGTTTCTTCGTACAGCAAATATTCTCCTAAAGTCCATTTTGAGGTTCTTTATCGAGTTTTTTTATGTTGCTGTTTTAAACTTGTACTCCAATTAATGTTTTTAATTAAAATCTATAGCTGCTGCTTATGATGGAAAAACGCTGTATTTTGCAAATCGTAATCCATGTAATTATTATAGGTTACACTACTTTCTGCTTGCTTTCTGTTTCTGTTGTTTTTGTGTGTGTCTGATTTTAATTCATCACCTTTAGTTTTAAGCATTGCCACCTGCCCTAATGGCTCTGTATACTTTCTTCACCACTGGTAAACACCTTCAGGTGACACACCTGACCAAATACATTCCTCCTCCCTCTTCCTCTGACTACTTGAAGCTTGTTCCCCTTTGAAAAGCTCTCTGTCTTTACTTCTTTTTTTTTTCTTTTTTCTTTTGTTTTTTGATTTGTTTGTGGAATTAATTTTTCTCCTGCGTCTCTTTGGGTGGAGGCAGTTGACCCCGGTGTGACCCTGCAGCCAACAAACAGTTTCACCTGATAAAGCTGACCCGAGCTAAGTCCTGAGTCATTAGACGCAGGCCTGTGAGCTGAGGTGAGTTAGGATCAGACTCAGGTATAATGGAGGGTTTCTCTGTAAACATTGAGTGTAATAAAGCCTGAACACACTGCTCAAGTCCCGAGAACAAGGCTGTCCCATCCAAATAAAGTCCTGATAAGAAAAAGAACCTGCTCCAGAAATCAGAGTCTGTAACACGCTGATGATGCTAATGTTGTGAAGAAACCTTTAATACATCTACTCAGGTTCAACAGGTAATTTTATTGTATGCTACTTCATTTTGAACCCTAAAGAAAGTATTCTTTAAAATGACTGTGCAGAGTTATTGATCTATCAATCATAGCTCAAAATGTAAGCTCTTAAAAGCAAACATTTGCTCTCTTATTTTCAGTCTTACGTCGTGGTAGATCATACTTTTTGAGGTTTTAGACTGTTGTTCAGGCAAAATGGAAGAACCTTTGATGCTTCAATGGATTTTTTTAAATAAAAAGTGACTTAATTCATCTATAAAAAATAACTCATAATCATCTTTAGTCTACATCCATCACAGTCATTTTTCAGACTGTTTTATTGATGCTGAATCAAATATCAGTTGTTTGTATGACACTTTAAAAACTCATTAAGTAGTATTGACAAATTACTTGAGAAAGTTAGCATAATTAAAAAAATGTGTTTCTTTATACCTGGAAGCTTTTGTATTACTCACTCTGTTGGGATAATGTTGTGTGTTAACGCTGTGACAGTTTGTTTAACATGTTTGGTAATCATTTGAAGAAAACCTGGTTCACTTTAATAACATTTCACTAAACCAAACTTTTCTGGATGATGGATTAGATTTAGATTTTCTAATATCTAAAACATTTAATTGTAAAGTGTCTTTTAACACTTTGCATTTAAGTGAAAAAAAAACCTTAATTGTTCTTCCAAAAATCTATCAGCTTTTTGCCGATTGACCAAAATGTGCCTTTTCTAAAGCCTCTGAGATTTTTTTTTCTCCTCATTTTTCATTAAGACACTCTCTACCCTGAGCTTTCATCCCATCAACCCATGAGTCTGTCAGAAGCGGCAGAGCAGTGTGAGCATTTTGCCTCAGCGTGGGAAATTGAGCGTGTGAAAGCACAGTGGACAACATTTCAGGCTAGAGCGATCACTGTGAGCAGGGAGACGTAGGAAAGAGGAAGAGGTGTAATTAGTTTGTCCCTCCCCGCCTATCTCATCTCCAGCCTCACTGGATTGATCTTATAGCATGGAGGACACGTGGTTTGAGAACTCTGATTAACAGCGAGGCTCATTTCCTCGTAGCAGAGGTAAGGGGGACGGTGCAAGAAGGCAACATTAATCAACAGGCGTTCAGGCTGAAGGATCGGGTGATGGATTAGTTGGCAGTTTAAGAGGAAATAGAGATTTTGAGGAGTAAACAATCCAAATATCTGCCTCGTTTGTTAGTTTAGAGCCAAATAAAAGCATTTCAAACAGCTGCTGCAGCCCAAAACAGAAGCTCTCAAACATAAGAGAACTTTACTCAGATTTTTGTCTTATGGTGATTTTGTACTCATTTTGTTACTTGACTGAACTGATGAAAATGTATTTACCCAGGAGAGACCCCCGAGTTGCACCATCTTGTTTACAGGAGCGTCCTAATGTGACAGGAATTAAACACACAATGATTACACACACTATACACACACTTCTCCCGGTCATAGTATCGGTCATCTATTTCCTGTTGTCAGTTTGTGCCTCAAATGTGTGTTGTTGTTTTAGAAGAGCAGGGTGAGGGTGATTTTTGTGAATTGATAGATAACAACGAGCTGAGCTATGTGTTATAGAGAGATTTGATTTAAGTGATCGTGCACAATCCAACATGAACTCCCTAAATGTACTGCTAATTCTTGTGCAAGTACCCCTTTACTGATTACAGGTCGTTTTTTTCTTTTCTTTTTTTATTTAAACCCACAGTGGCAAGCAGACAAATGCGAGAACATGCATCAAACTGTGTCAAAATGTTGGCTAAACACTCACTGTCTTGCTTGAGGAC
The DNA here is from genome assembly GCF_947650265.1 of Symphodus melops. Classification (NCBI taxonomy): domain Eukaryota; kingdom Metazoa; phylum Chordata; class Actinopteri; order Labriformes; family Labridae; genus Symphodus; species Symphodus melops. The sequence continues at coordinate 7,376,463 of NC_136700.1, forward strand.
ATTGAGCTGAGGGTGCTGAGGCTGTTTGCGTCTGTGACCACCATGGCTGAGGGGAAACGCGATGGGTGGGAATATTGCGGGGGCTCTTGCTTGTGTGGATACACTGCAGAGGAAGAAGAGAAAGACGGTTAGGTTTCAGCTTGTACATTCATTTCTTAGAAAACACTATGAGTTGCAAATGCTGCAAAAAAAGTAAAACACTACATTTCTTTGCCTGGAAAAAAGACAACATGCTTTTTGTACTGATCAATGTGACTGGTGAGCTTCATTTCTAATGATGCCAAAGGACTGAGCAAAGTGAGACCGAGCCTAATCTAAATCTGCTATTGGTGAGTGTAGTTTTCAGACCTCCTCCTTTGACGGATAATAGAGGGCTTGGATGGACGTTTTCAGGCATCAACAGTTTTAAGTTGTCTAACCCCTTTTTTTAAGTGGTGCTATTTGGCTATTCAAAAGAGGGATTTAGAAAGTTAGGCAATAACAACTTTTGCAAATGAAAAAACAAACATATACAATTTCAAGTCTAAGCAGGCTTTCTTGTACAGCAGACCAAAGTTAAATACATCAACATTTTAACCATTAAAACATTACATGTATTTTTCTCATAGACTGTTCATGTTACATATCAAATTTGTGACGACACAGTAAACCCATATTTTGTAAGGGTTCACAAACAAAAGTAAAACTGAGAGTAACTGACTGTGCGAGTGTGTGACAGTAGCCATGAAGGGCTGCTGGCTCATGTGGCTGGGGGACTGCTGCATCAGGCTCTGCTGGTGGGGGCTGTGGAGCTGCTGTGAAAACTGCACCGGCTGCAGCGCTGCAAGGCTGCCCGCCACGCTGTTAATGACTGGTACCGTCTGAGACTGTGATGTGTTTAAACCTGTTAAGAAAAACGCTGTCAAACCATTGACCATATGATGCATAAATGCCAAGACTTTTACTTCTTTTCACTGTTGGTCTTGTGGAGGAACTGAGCAGAACTCACTCTGTGCTATGGCCATGACTCCAGACAGAGGCATGATGAGGTTCTGTGTCTGCTGATGGCTGTGATGGGAACTGTGGATGTTTGTCAGCGTGCTAACTGGAGGAAGTCCTCCACCGGAACCTGAAATCTAGATGAAACAAAGAAGAAAAATATATGTCAAATGTGTCATTACTGCCTAAAACACTCAAACACAGAATCTGAGCTTGAGTTTCTGTTATGTAAAAACATATCATTGTATTTCAAAGTGTGACAGGTGTAGTCATGCTGCAAAAGAAAAAGCAGAGATAAATATTTACTTAGTTCAGATTCTTTGTATAACATTATACTTGTGTAACTCCACTCGTAAAGAACACACAAGCAAAAACTGATAAGAGACCATATGAGGAAGGAAAAAACTAAAACTGTTAGCAGCAAAAAAAGACTTTGCATTAGTTTGTGGAGCATGTGTGTCTGCATGTTCTCTTTTCGAATGCTTCGGTGCATTTTTGTAAAATCACTTTAAAAAACAGCAACACTCCATGCACAATAGTTTATCTGGGGCCTCCCACTCTGTTGTGCTGAGTCTATTTGACTACAGCCGACTCCACATAGAAGAGAGAGCGGACGGACGGACAAACACCTGCAGATAAGACCTTCTGCTCTGCTACAGTGTGGTCATTGTACGTAACATAACCCTCCAAAACGGAGAAGTACCCTGATCCGACAGGGAAGTAAGTCCGCAGCTTTGAATATTTCAGTTGCATGACTTCATATTTATCTGACCCTGAATAGGATAAGTGCTTTTTAATCTGTATACATAGACATATTCACCATGCAAGAGCATCTGGAATAATCTACTGTTGGAACTAACTGATTTCTTTTAAATACATTATGTCTGTTGTTAATGTATCTAAACAAAAATGCTATCACTATATAATGAGGTTTTGTGGTTATTTTTGAACTGCACAGGCAGAATTTAGTACTTAATACTGGTGTCCTCTTTTAAAAGCACTAAAAGGAAACAAATATGTGGCTTTCATAAAAAACAAATAATTATCAAAGTAATGAAAAACTGGATAGAATAGAATAGGATAGAATTACTGACCTGTTTATATGGCATTTTAATTTTATTATAGAGTTATGTTTAGTTTTGCCAGTAAATCAAACCTCATGTATAAAATAGTGTTGCTTCATGAGAAAAGCTTCAGGACCATACACAGGTTTCTTGTTACTGATCAAATATTGGACTAGGGCAGAGAGGAGAAACTCTGAAGTAGACTAAAAAAGAACGTGGAGTATAATCAAATATTGGCGTCATTTCTGGCTGAAAAAGCGGCGCTCCATCTGTGTCTCTTTCTGTGAGGCATTTAATCAATACCAGCAGAATGTTTCTTTGTCAGGTTTATTGGCTGAGCGATGAACTCGCTTGGTGCTTTCTGGTGAAGCTGTCATAGCCTGCCACCGCCAACCCACTTTCTAAACCCAGCAGCACAATGTGCTAATTGTTGGCTGCTGCCATTGGGTCCATGGGCGAGCAGAGGTTCAGGAACTTGTGTTTTTACATTTATGCTAAACTCAGGCAAGGTGTTATCTTATCTGAAGCTGTGAGGGCCCAGGTGTGTTCACTCACCATCTTGGCGTCAGGTGACAGCAGACTGTGGCTGTGGTCCAATCCTCCTGGAGACACCTGCTGGAGCACCGACTGGCTGCTCTGCATGGAGTTGCTGCTGTGGTGACTGATGGTCGTCGAGGAGGTGACCTCACCGGGGCCTTGGCTGTATCTCACTAAGGGAGAGAAACAAATGAATTAGTTTCATTTGTTCTGCTCACAGATGCTAGCAGTTATGTAGGGCAGAGAGATAGCAGGGTTGACCTCATTCTGCACTAAGCTACACCCCAATTACTCCACCCAACCAGCTCACTTGCTCTTTGACTCAGACGACAGAGAACAAGAACAAACAAATACACCGACCCGTTCCCGCTGCTGGTGCCGCTATCTGTCCAGCTCAGCCAAGGCCATGCAATGTGTACACGCACTCACTACAGCAGAACTCACAGCCTCTGATTAGTGCACTTGTCATTCACATTTTATCAGTGTTAAGTTTTAGCCAGTCTTTGGAGAAGTACCCTGGTCCTTTCATTTTTATTTAACCTTTAGGGAACCTCACTCGGATCAAAAATCTCAATAAAAAAGTGTCAAGACAGGCAACAGCACAGCTAACAAAGCAGCCATACATATAAACAATAAAATGGTTTAAAACAGTATTCTTTTTTATATTTTTAACTTTCTTGAGACGCGTTTTTGTTTTTTTTTGCCCTGGTGAAATTTTTATTTATATTTTTTACACAAAATTATAGCCATTTAAAAGCATTTAAACTTTTAAAAACTAACATACCCAGCTGAAGCACATAAGTACACGCATAACAGCTGCCCCTGTCATATAGAAGTAAACAATTGCATTAAATGAAACAAACCTAAACACTACTAAAAATAGTGATTACTTTAGTGTTAAGTTGCTATGAAAATTAAATGTGTCTTTTAGGACCATCACTTAATCCTGTGTCTAGACTTCTTGTTGTCTCTCACTGGAGGCCCAAAGGAATGCTTCACCTTACCACAACCGACAATCAAATGCCTGTTTGCTGATGCAGGCCCCCTCTGATACCAACAAAGTAAACATTACACAATTACAAACAATGTCAAACACATTCTTATCCTGTGGTCTCAGCCTCACACAGACACAAAGCCCCCCTCGCTCAGTGACAGTGTAGAGACAGACTCTGTTTGCTCTGAAATCTCCCATCTTCGCCCAGAGCGCGCCCTCCGTCCCTGACCCAGGTGTGACAGCCTGAACACACTGCTGAAGCTGGTCAGACGTGACAGTATCAGCAGCATTGATATAGAGCCTTTTTGAGATAAAAAAAGGGAGAGGCACTGACACTGAACATGACCAATGAGGAGGGCATAGATTTCTTGTCACTGATAGAAACTGCAACAGGATGTTTTTATAGATTGAACTGTTAAGTGTGAACATTTTTCATATCAACAAACAATATATTTTCTGGGGGTTGATGTTTATTTTATTTTTTTATTTGCATTCTAGCAATATGAGCAAAGATAATGTGCACTAAACAGGGAGTCATAGCTAGCAATCTCCTTGCTAAGCCTTTTATTAGCATTTCATAAAGAGGAATAAAACTAGCCAAGCTCATCCAAAAGTTGGATAATTTAGCATTTATAATCAAAGAGACATAACATGTATTTACATTAAAAAGCGAAACAAATAAGGTTATACTGATTGTGTAACTTTTGGACAGAGCAAGACTGGCATTTTCCAGTAGGCCTATTTGAAATAAGTTAAGATAATTGGCTTTATTTTAAGCTTACGATACGTACCATTTTAACATTCCCCTGCTTCCAGGCTTTATGCTAGGCTACACTACCTATCCTCTGCTTTAAGCATTATAGGCTACAGATATGTTGTATCATAATATTTATCTAACTTTTGAGCGAGGGGAAGAAAATTCCCAAATTGCTTTTAAATTTATTTTTTAATTGGACAAAACTGGCTTAGCTGTTACCTCCTGACCTGACTGTAAAGTCATTGTGCTAATTTAAACTAACTGTGTCATAGCCATAACTTCAAGGAACACAAAAAAAGTCTTGCATCAAACAAGGAAACGCTGTGATGTAACTCAAAGAAAGTAAGAACAGGAACCGTTTCCTTAATAACAAGACTTCAACTGTGCTGAGATTTCATGTTTTATATTTCCCAGTCTCTAGTTGTTGCTCTTTGAGGGCTACACTATTTTGTATGCTAACTTAAGCTAACTATGAGAACAGTATCATCATTTTTACCTGTCAGCACTACAGTTAAAAGTATTAACCATAATATTGAATTATCAATTCATCGACAGCTACCGATGCCACAATTACTCAAGCAAAAGCACAACGCCATATTTCATCCTGTGACGTCCCTGTCCTTAGTCCACAGACTTCATATTGTCTACTGCGACATAGTAGTAACACTTCCACCCTGCACTATGCCTTGTAAACACTTCTACAGAACAATAAAGCTCTCCATTGGACTCATGACCCCCATTGCCTCACAATAGAAGTGGTCTCATAAAAAGGCTGTTAACTTGGTGCTGATCAACTTCTTAAAGAGTCCAAGGGAGGAAAGATGCTATTCAGGACAACTTCTTTGGATCAGGCAGTAATTCTAACTGCAGGGAACCTCTGTGCAAGTAAGGAGGACTTCCAAGATATAAACTTTGGGTTTCGAGAACGCAATCGAGCATGTTTACATTTGAGATTAAGTTGAGATATGGCTTCTACTCATTTTCTACACTTGGATATGAGAGGATTTTAAGTTTTTGTAAAAAAAAATAAAAAAAATTACTCCTGCAAAAAGGGACCTACAAGAACTACAGATCTATAAGACATTGGTCTGGTGACCATTTTTTCAGAGCAGGGGGATGGTGAGAACTTCAGAGGGGGAGTGGTAGCAGGGATCTTCAACAGGTTTAAAAGGCTCTTGCTCTGTGTGTGACCCATGTAATATCAAAGCATGCCTCTCCAACCCCAGGCAGTGCTCATTGTAGTACCACTGCATATAACAGACCTCCTGGGACTCTGCAGGACGTATCCAGTTTCTTCTTTGTGGCTCTCTTGGAGACACAGAACTATAGAAAGTGCAGAGCTAGGCCATCTTTTCTGTGTGTGTTTGTGTGTTGTTTCCTAGTTGCCCTGGGGTGATGCCATCCACAGATAATCCCTCCTACCACTGTATCTGATCTGGAACTTCTGAGTCTGCTAATTTTTGTAATGTGCGAAGGAAGAAGGTCTGCTTAGACAGCAGAAATTTGATGGTGGCCGCAGCTGCCAAATTGAACACAGACAAAATAAATATTCTGATTTTCTTTTTACTTCAATAAAGTTTCTAAGAACGGGGAAAAAAATACAAAACAGTAGAAGTTATAAAATGTCTTATGTGTTCAAAATAAAAATATTCTATGCAGTCGAATTACATAAGGTGAAAGTAGGAGGGTCAATCTCCTCTAAACCATCAAAATATAAAAAGTGAGGTATCAGAGATGATGTAATATACATGTGGATTATTCGTCCTATATTCTGTGCTCTGTGAAATATGTGGGCGGGTTATCTTTTTGGGCCTTTAACCAGTTTTGTATTACATTTAAATCAGAAATTAGAATTTCTTAAACTGCTAAAATCTCTATGATATATTAAGGTCTACGAAGAAAATCTGTAACAAAATGTTATTTCTTATAAACAAAATGGGTCAAAATTATCATAAGGTCCTCATCAGCGGTTTTTCAGCGGTTCTCAGAAAAAGTCATAGCTTTGCAAAAAAGTTTTCCCTTAAAATGGAGCAGCAAACGTAGGTATACAAACTAGAATAAACTCAAGTACAAAAACATTTTAGTTCTCATCTGTCACTTTTAACCACAGCAAAACACTAACCTTTCGTAACTATTCAACGGCACATTATAGAAAAAAAGACAAACTAAAGTAAAGATTATGGATTTCAGTAAAATGTAATAAAAGAGATTGATAACTTGAGAATGAAAGTAGGTAAATATTGTGTAGGAAAACACAGCTGCATGCTAACATCAAACACTGTAATCTGTCTGAGATCAGTTTCCTTTCTTAAATGAAAAAAAAAAGTCAATCAAAAACTACACATCACACTATTTGACTGTCCAATCATTTGTGACTGGCTGACCAACGGACCAAAACAAAATCAATAAAAACTCCCAAAGTAGGAAGAGTTTCTTTTATCTGACCCAACAGTGACCCTCTCTCGTATGACTGAAGGTGCGGCGGCGGTATGAGGAGGAGGAAGGGGGGGGGGGGTGACTCTCTTTCTCTATTTGCGAAGAAGGGGTCATCAGTTCTGTCTGGCCAGAAAAGAGCCAATACCTCAGTGGACAGCTCCTGCTGCTCCAAGTCTGCACCCAGCCTCAGCAACTATACTTAAGCCCATAAAGGTGACGGGGGAGGCTTTAAACTCAGTCCTCCTCAAGGCCCAGCAGAGATAAATGAACCAGGTTACAGTCATTGCAGTCTTCTAATACACCACAGACAATAGGGCCTCCTGTTGAGCTGGACTATAGAGAGGAGAAGTCAGAGGAGCTCCTTATCAAAGGCCTGGGAGATGTAACAGCAAAGGATTTTAATTGTCCATTAAGCATGCATAATACAGGCCGTGCCCTAGCAACGCAATGAGACGCCCTGCAGGGATATTATTGTCTGGCTGGGGGCTGACACTGAAAAACAGCTGATGCTGTCGGCAGGATGCCAGCAGGACACCTTGTAAGCAGCCAGCTGAGGAGGGTGGGGACAGCAGCGACCCTTTCCTTCTGCAACCTTATCACTGACCCTTTAGGCTTTGCAACCTGAGGTCAATCCGTGGTCAGGTGTTCTGGGCAACAAAAAAAGCAAACAGGCCATCCACAAGTGGGACCAGTTTATCCAAAGGTAAAAGAGCAGGCCAAGGCAAACAGTTTGTTTTCCCTTCAAAGCTCGCCTCGTGTCCGAACACGAGAGAACAACAATAGGCTCTCAAATCAGTTTTATGGCAGTTGAGTGATGGTGAGGAGGATAATGCTCTCTGAGGCCTATCAGCTTTGTTTTTATGTCGTATATACCAGGTAGACTCAGTCAATACTAATTACTCCAAATGCAAACATCAGGTCAGGGTGAAATGGTCACAGCTAAAACGCACAGTTTTTCCTTGTTTTGGCAACTCTCCGAGAGGAGTCATTAGCAACCTCCGTGGGTGAAGGGAAATGTGGAAATGACAGCGTTACGTCAGGCTGATCTGGATGTCTGTCCCCCCTCCCCGACCCTGGCCTGACCCTGGCCTGTCACAGGATCGGTGCCCTTTGTGTCATGCTTCTCCATGCTGACTTTGGAGTGGAGATTGCAGGTACAATGTGGATTGTTCTCAGTGTGTTTTCAGAGATCAGAATAACAATGGCATTTGCTCAGCTCACTCACTCACGCTCATTGATCACTTGTCCCTCCTTTCTCTGCCTCTCTGATCACATCAGCTGGGCTTCTATAACACTCTCTGACAGGATTTTTACACCACCTGAATTAATTACCAAACAACCTGCCGTTGTTGGGCACTGCAGGTATTGAAATTGAAGGCGCAAGATACTTATATATAAATATACATACATATCAAAGCAAGTCACGTGGTCTTACTTGGAGGTGAAGCGCTGTTCTGAGGATGATGTGGCGAGCTGTGTGACAGCAGAGGGTTGAGGCTGTGGGGCGGTGCAGTGATGGCATCCATGGCTAACTTCTGCCTGAAAGCTTCCTCTTTACGCCGGTTTGCGAACCAGTTGTAGACTCGAACTTCTGTGACCAGATTAGAGCCGAGGCCCTGCGCTTTGGAGGGTGAGACGCCTCTCTGAATACACTCAGCTCTGCAGAAAATCATAGTTGAAAATGTGGGTTAAACTGTCAGGGTAAGATTTTTATAACGAAGGTGGGAATGTGTGATGAAGTTTTACCTGTTGCACTCTTCCACCAAAGCCTCCCGCTCCTCCTTGCTTGGGTTCTTCTGCCGCTCATAGGCCTGATACAGGATTTGCTGGGATGCTGGACCCCATTTGAAACGGTTACGTCTCATTTTCTTACTGGAAGGTTCACTGCCGACCTCTTCGCCATGCTGCCCCATGCCCTGACCGGAATGGTTGAACTCTGGGAAAAAAAACACCGGATCCTGATTGCCTTTCTCTGTCATTAGGCTGCCAGAACCTTGTACTGCCTGGTTGAACTCTGCAAAATAAGAAGAAGTACATTCAATACAATGTTTATCACACACAAAGACATCAGAACTAGAAACTTGATAAGGAATTGTGTATCCATATTTTTGGCTTTTATTTGAATAAGACAACCTTAGCAGGATCTAACACAGGCCAATCAGTGCTGTCGATTCAACAACATGTCATCAAGCATGATGAGGACAAGTCCAAATAAACAAGATTCATGTTCGAAACCTAAATGAAAGTTCCATATTGCTGCCAACTACAGACTACAGGTCGGGCCAAGCAGTGAGAAACTCAAATATTAACTTACGTCGGAGAATTTCCCGCTGTTTCCTGACATACCAGGTGTAGAGGGCCGCTCGCTTCTGTGTTTTCATGGGCGTGCCTTTGTTGAGGTGCTGGGAGAGGTGAGACTGGTTCAGCCCTGTGACGTCCACCACCTCCCGTTGGGGGATGTTGTGCTGTTGCATGTAACCTTTGATCATGCGGGCAGCACGCCATGGATCCTCTCTGGGTTCAGGTGAAACACAGAAGCAGAAAACACTAATCAATTCACTGCTGGACTTCGCACAGTTTCAACAGGAAAGTAGTAAAGTGCAAAACCAACCTTTATACACATTTTACAGCTGAAATAAATGTTTATTTTGCTGCCGTTATGTATATGTATATATATATATATATATATATATATATATATATATATATACACACACACACACATGTATATATGTATATATATATGTACTGTATATATGTATATGTGTATATATACGTATATATACGTATGTATATATATATATATATATATATATATATATATATATATATATATATGACGAAATGCTGTAGAACATTTTTTGCTTATTGATTTCCATCAAAATGTGTTCATAATGTGTAGCCAGTAGGCTCACTTAGCTCCACTTGTTTTTTGTTGTTGTTTCTTAATATATAATAAGTCCCATTTACAGTACCTGTTAATCATGTTGTCCCTTTTCTAGGCTGTAAACTTGGACTTACTATTTAGCAACTTAACACAGGAATTTAAGCTGAAAACAGCTGTTTCACAAAGGAACAATAAAAATCCAGATAAAACACAAATGAAAAGCCATGTTTCAAGTATTCAGACAACAGTCAAGTAAAGAGATGATTTTCTAATTTATTTTCAAATATGGAAATACATATATTACACTTTGCATGAGACTACATATGATGGAACTGCCATTAAACATTAAAAAGATTTATAACATTTTCTGCTATAGCATATATAGTATATAATATTTAAATGATGATTCAAGGGCTCTTACAAATGTTTGTAAAATTAAGATAACCTAAAAGTTAGACAAATATCAGTTATGCTGTAGTCTATTTTTCACGTTTATGAAAATGAATGACATTTTATCATTGCAGACTCTGGCCTAATTTAAAAATGCATTATCAAAAACGTGTATTATCTTACCTTTAAAAGTTATCTCTTCACAATATTTAATTGACGTCGATCATTGAAGCAGTTTGGCAATAAAACATGTCGGTATAGAGCACGCAGTCAGAGAATAGAGGCCGAGACACTGTGACATCGGTAATTATAGCAAATCTCTACACGTTTGTTTGTTTTGGAGAATGTGGAGGCCTGCATCTAAGTCTGCGGGTTAAGTGGGAGATGTTAGTTTATAACTTTTGACAATGAATAACCAGATCTCCATTCACTCTAATCACACGCCACTGTGTATCTTTCAGTTGATGATTTATAGAATAAAATTAATAACTTAACTACACGTGGGTTAGTTTTGATTTTCTTCCGGTCCTGTTAGAGCCTCAAATATTAGTTTTACAGTGAATGAAGTGGTCTGAGCGGAGATGATTATAGAGTTGTTAATTGATGAGAGCGATAAAGTCCGTTTCTTTTAATGACGGTGTCAGCCTCCTGTCACCCGTAGGCTATTGAAATAAAAATACGCGATAGCCTACTGTTACTCATTTGAGATACAAGATTAATTTAACATTGTTTTTCCACAATTATTAGATTTTCTTATAATGTTAATCTTATTTTCACAATTCTTAACCAAGGTTTTCTTTGCTTTCACCCATGTAGCCTAGTTTTCCAGACTTTTATCCCAGACGGTGTGATAGGCTTATAATAAAGAAATCTTAGTTCAGCTGATAGTTTTAATTGAGGTAAAGAATTAGTAGCCTAATCCTTTTCGATTATAGATGTGAAAACTGAACAGTGGCGGGTAGTTTTAAAATAGTAAACAAAGAATGGAAAGTAGTAGTATAGGTTGACTATAGATTGTAAACGTCCGCATTTTATAGCTTATGAAATAAAAATAAATTAAAATTTGAATAGGAAAAAACTTTAAAAAATACAGTGTGTATAGGTTGCCTATGATGATGCTAATAATAAAAAATATTTTTACAGCTGTCAACTTGTCATGAAGCTGATTTTGAACGCTTAAATATAAAATATAATTAGATTTTGGGAGCCGACTTACGCCAACATGCGCTCCACTTCCGCCCTCTGCTCGGCGGCCTCCTCTGTGTTGAGAGACTGGAGCTCCTTGAGTATCGGCGGCGTGTCGTAGTCGTCCCCATCCTCGGAGCCCTCGTCCCCGGACAGTTTGCCCTTGCTGTGGCCGTTAGTGAGCGTATGGAAGACGGGTTTGGAGTCAGTGGCGTCCGATACGTTCATTTTTCCGCTCTGCGGTGTAGCGGGCGAAAGGGGAAGATTCTCCAATTTAACTCCAAATCCCGGCGGGCTCGGGTCCATATCGTCCAGGGCCTGGATCAGGACATCTTTGGTTACTCCTGAGTCAAGCAGGGCGCTGAGGAGCTCCTGCTGCAGGGATGTCAGTTTGGATACCATTTTAGAAAACATTAAAAAAAAGAAAAGAAAAGAAAAGAAAAAAAAAAAAAGAAAGGCTACAACATATGCCTGCTTGATGGGGAAAGGAGGAAAGGGGGGAATAAATGACTTAAAAAGTAAAAAATAAAGTTCCTGTCTTCCTCTCTGCTCATGTGTTTGGGAGTTTTCGGGTGCTGACACCTGCTCCGTGAAGCTGCTTCACTTCCCTGTTGAAGGGGAGGATGGAGCTACTTTGCCATGATGCTCTGTGAGGGCAGGGGGATATAAAACATGATAATGAGTGGGCAGGCTGCCTTATGTAAATGCGCAGAATAAGGCCCGCTCTAGGCCCAAAGAGAAATGTATTTACACTGCTGCATGCTGCTTTTATTGGCTCCCCTTATCAGCAAAACTCTAATGGACTTTGGACCCTGTTGTATTTGCAATAAAGACACTAAGAAAGGCGACCTGCACATTCACATCGCAGGATCTGATTCGACAAAGTGGTTTTAGTGTTGATTTTAATAAGAACAAGTAGTTTGGTTCAACGAGTATCAGAAACAACATTTTATTTGACTTTTATATAACGCCATTGAGCAGGTGAAGCCCTAAAGCCTACGTTTAAATGGATAATCATGTAGGCGTTAATTCTATGTTGTCACTCATTATCTCAGCTGTTTGGGTCCTTTCATGATGCCAAATAATGCTATTAGTTTTTGGAAAATAGTCTCACATTAGTGGACCTTTGAGAAATTATTTGGAATATGTGTTTTAATTCAAAGATAATGGGATAGATGTTCGACTGCCTTTGAATAAAATAAAATAAATCTATTAAATGTGTTTGTGAAGTAGGCCTAATTGACTCTTCCTCTTTCTCTTCCACTAAACAATATAAACTATACCCCTATTTTAACTGTTAAAATGAAGGCGTCATTTTTAACTGAGCTTTTAAATGTAGAAAAAAAAAACAATTTAGCCCTCAATTCACATAATGAAACACAGTTGTTATGAGTGTAGAAAAAATTAGTTAGACTATGTTTAATTAAAAAAAAAAAAAGTAAAATAGCGAAAACGAGAATAGGCTATAGCCGAAATAAAAAGGAAAATATTCAGAAACTGCAGGTGCTGCAGCAAGTTAACGTTTTGCATATCCAAATTAACTTTGTAACCTTTTCAACACTAATTAGTAGAAAACTTTAATAATAACTTCCTAACTTCATAAGTTATTTCAACGTCACTATCGGTAGCCTATTTGGGAGAATAAAAATATATATATATAAAAAAACGAGGAGTTAAATAAGAGGATTTTTCTGATTTGACCTTTGATGGTTAATTTTTTGTCGTTTATTTGGCTAAGAAAAATAGTTGATCTAAAGTTGATCTGAAAAAAGGAGCATTGAACCGGCAAAACTTTATGATTTTTCGCATGGATCTGCGTTATGATGGCGAGGGCTTTTTATCATTTAGGCTACTCATCAAAGGCCTGTCTTGTAGTTCGTTTTGGTTTTAAATCACATCCTGCTAAATAGCCTATCAAAATACGATAAGTACTTAGAGAAGTTATTCTTATACCGACCTCTGTGTCGGTGCACAAGGGAACTCCATTAAACAAGTAAACTCATGTGGGGAAAAAGAAGCACAAATGTAAAAGATAAATAAATAATAATAATAATACATTTAGGCTTGATATCTTCATCACATTGTGGGGGATGTCATGAAACTCCTTTATGCCGAAAGTAGGTCAGTGTGTGAATTAGAACAGATAAAGATTAAATAACAACATATACAAGATACACTAGTTTCTCACGTCTCCAAAGGAAATTATTACTGAGCAATATTTTTAAATTTAAGATTAAAATAAAGCTTTAAAAAAAACCTTGTGCTCACAGAATCTATACTGAGCTTCTGTGTGAATATGTATGATGGTTAATAACAAGATCCTTTATATGTAATCTGTCAGTGTAGTATCAATGTGGTTGATCATTAGTAATGCACAGGATAACTCAAAACATATTAGCTCAAGACTCAACATGAAACATTGACTCTCTTTAACACAAGCTGAAGTTTAGCTTCACAGGAAAACAAAGCAATTGTAACTTTTTTATGATTTTAAGAACTGAAATGTTACAGCTATAGAAGATGACAAGATAAAAACATCATAAAGTTGTTTTCATGTTTGTTTTTTAAATATTTCTTTGTGGGGCATTTTGCATTTATTGGACAGGACAGCTGTAAAGAGACATAAAATGCTGGGAGGAGAAAGTGGGGGGACAACATGCAGCAAAAGGTCAAGTTTGGATTCAAAACCACGGCGGCTAGAATTAGAACTGTAGCCCCTTTATATGGGACAGATGACATAACTGCTTGGCTATCCCTGCCCCAATGTAAACAATTTTATGTTAATTAATTATGAGAAAAATGTTTGACTTTTTGTTCCATCACAAAGAATAACAGATTTTCCAGTTAAAAGTCGGCAATCTCTCGAACCTCTTTATCACTAAAGTTGAATGTGGTTTACCTGATGCACACCTCTCCTGCACTTTGTTCCACTGTGTGCAAGGTGCCAGACACCATTTGATGTGTGTAGACTTAATAACCCAAAGGGAACAGATAAATGACAGTCTGTCATCACTGGTGACTACTTAATGTCTCTGTGTCAGTTGAACTGATTTATTTTCTTAATAACAAAGTAAAATGTTGTCCGACACCAAATCTTTTCAGGAAGCTGCAGAAGCACAGAGCCTTAAAGTTAATTAAGACATATGTTTAAAAAATAATTCTTTGTATTCTGTGAATCGAGCACCTTCTGTGAGCAGGCAGATTTTAAGTAATGCAGGCATAAAAGTATACACACACACGCACGTGCACACACACACACACACACAAGCATATCCACAAACAGTACATCTTGCCACATCTCAGGTCCGTAGATTTCACATGTCTCCATTCAAATTCTGTCATCCATTAACAACAAATAATAACACCAGAGAAAACAGTTGATCCAGTACACAGAGCATCGGGATGGTTGTGAAAGCGGCCTGTGCACTGGAGCGTGGCAAGGAATATGCACTGCCCATTACACTGTCACACACGCACACACACACACGCTTTCTCTCTCTCTCACACACACACACACACACACACAAGCACGCACACATGCACCCACACACACCCCAGTAACACACAAGTTGAGCAGGGTCCTGTGGCTGGGCCAGTGTTCGTGTTTCTCCTCGTCTGTCCACATGTAACACCAGACATCAACCAGCACTGCAAAGGTTTTGGGCGTACAGATGTGACTTTTAATATTTTTTTCCTGTGTAGCTAAAGCATGATATATCTTACACCTCAATTACTTAATGCTTGTGGTCCAACTATTAGGTGAAAACACGTTTCTTTATTTTCATTTGCTTCAGAGACCATGAGATCCAGCTATGACATGCATGACTAATACCCAACAACAGGATGATTGACAATTATTTTTAACTAGGAACACCATTGAGCAAGATTAGACTGTTGAATTAAATCAAACTGAAAATGCCTGCCGTATTTATGAAATATTCATAAAGCAATATGGCATATTTTCAACCCTTGTGTTTTTAACAACTAATTTTTGTGCACTGAATTGCACTGAACTAATTCTGACATGACACCCAAGTCCACATTTTTATGTGCTTCATCTTGGAGTTATAAAACAATGTTGTTTTTTATATTTCCATATATCGTAAAAGAATTTGCATTTAATAACCTTTTCCACACAAATGATCATATACAGACCATGTTGGGTATATCTGATTACCGGTAAATAATTTTAACACAACGTTCACTAAAAAGTTTCCTTTGAGCTTAAGAGTTGAAACGTTTTAAATGTGTCATCCAAGTGAAGTCAAGTTCGCTGTCTTCAATCTTTACAAATGTCAATATCGAGGAAATGCTCACTTAAATAAATTCATTTATTAAGTGTCATTTAAACTTGTTTTCATTTTTATGTTGTGTTATTGTTTTATAATGTTTTTTTATTTTCTAGATAAATAGATTTTAATTGGACTGGAAAGATCCTTCTGGGAAAAAACGCAGTGAAACGTTTAAGTGAGTTGCATTTTGCAACAGTTATCCTTTTTTTTTGCCTGGGTACGATCATGCTCTCAATCTGGATCTGGCCAGCGCCAACCTGTTTTCTGGGTCATTTCCATATTTTGAGTCAGGCATCAGGTACACTTGTGAGTACTGACGTGTTGTGTCAAGGTGTGCTTGGCTGATTTTGGTGTCTTCACTCACCTCTAGTGACCTTTCACTCCTCACCTCACGGCCTGGTGGGTGCACAGGACCGGAACATTTGGAAAGAGTGAGAGGGCTACTCAGTATGTGCGTGAGGTTCAGGAGGAAGAAGCCATGTATTGTTCCACAGACTGAGCTGGACCTTACCCCCAACGTGAACTCTCCAACCATCCAGCTTCGCTGCAAAAAGACAAGGGACAAATGTTGTTAAATCCTGTTATCGTGTTCTGAATGATGAGGCAAACATGTAAACGTCCTCCCAGGATTTGACTTAAAGCTTTACATATAAAGAAATGTTGGCTCATTATGTGTCTTGCTGAGACATGGGCGAGCAAATTGATACCACTTTAAAGTCAGTACACTAAAGGTGAAACAGTCAGCAGTTGTGAAAGTTAGCTTTTCATCAGTGGGTCTCTTCTTCTGGCACCTGACAGTAATGTTCTTATAAAAGCATGATAATAAAAAACTACTCGAGGTTCTTAGACACTTATGATATCCAAATCTTTAATCTGCCAATTAATCTGTTTTCTAGCTGCTGTCTTAATGTCATATAATATTGCAATAGCCTATACACGAGAGGGATTTTTTTATCTTGTCATATAGAACTTACTGGACATGCAAAGTAATATATAACAATTTCCTAAAATAGTGAAGTACTGTACTCTTTTGAAATGTGTTTCAGTCAGCAGGGGCTTAGCTGCTTGCATAAGAGGATATTGCATCCTTTGGACAGAGCCAGGCTTGCTGTTGCTAAGCTAAGTTAACTAGCAGTTTGCTGTAACTTTGAACTTAAAAGATGAAAGAAGAAGTGGAACTAATGTTTTCATCCAGCTCTGAACAACAAGCTAATATTTTCTCTTCAAGGAGGGAGTTAACAGTGCTCATTGGGACTATGCAAAGACTTAAGAGTGTGGACCAACCAAGTTCTTGAACCTGGAAATGATTTAGCATTTTAGCATTAATGTTTTCCTCCGCTCAATGTGAACATGTCATTTGAACTGGTTTTAGTTTAAGCTTAAGAAAATGTCGAGTGTTGTTCTAGGCCCACTACCTTTTTTGTGACTAAGATAACAAAATTGTTTTTGAGATCTTATTGATCTCCTTATTAATCAATGCAAATCCATTGCCCTTTTTATGACACTCAGGTTGTTTTCACGGTGCTCTGTTATACATAAATTAGTGAGCAGTTTTTTTTTAATAAATGATCTGATTGCGTCACAGTTTCTCTTAGTCGGATGAAGCTGTGGTTTTGATCTATATCAGTGCAATAAGATTTCATCAACCCACCCATGAATCACAATACGATGGCTGATACTCCAAGTAAAGAAGAACAAGGAAGAGATAAAGCAATTCTGTTCGCAGCTTACTAATATAAGAAACGATAAGGAAGATGAAAGTGATGGAATATGCTTGCATCCATCTACTCCTCCCAGTTCATAAACATGACCTGTGGGTGATCCTGCACTGGAGGAACTGGGAAGTCTTGAGGCAGCCGTTTTCATGTGTGACCAGGACAGAGTTGGCTCTGTCAACACACAACTTAGCAGGGCGTGTGAGCGTGTGTCACAGAGTGTTTCTGTTGCCAAAGACTTGCAAGTCTCTCAGTTGTGTTTACTCTTCATGCTCAAGGTGTGTGTGTGTGTGTGTCGACAGGGCTAAAGCTTTTCCTCCTTCTTTCTTTTGTAAAATCACGTCAGGTCAGAGCAGCTTTGAGGTTTGGCTGTTAGTCATGTCATTGCAAATTGGAGTCCGTCTCATGATGTTTGATTAAGTCTTAACATTCTCTCTTGTGTAGTATTTTTTTTCTTTTTCTTGCTACCTCAAAGCAGCTGATAAGAAACACCAAACAGACACAACCGATTTGGGAGTTTCCATTCGTTGAATCACAGCGTTTTGACAAAGTGTCAAAGTCTCAGACATGAGAGAAAATACACTGATGCTGTAGTTTTGTTCATCAGGGAAGCACAACGCCTTTTATCATGTTAGCCCACCTTTCGACTGTCTGACACACCCACACTTCCACTACTGTAAGGCTGACCCCACAGCTGATGTATCTTGTCAAACATCAAACATCACATTCATTGTTCAAGTATTTCTTGCTGTGAGTTTACTCTTTGTTTTTTGAAGAAACAGGTAGGAGAAATTTGGCAAAGTTCATGAACCTGCTGATATTTAGAGGTACAGTTAAGCATATTTTGAGAACAGACTAAACTATTTCAGTTTATTAAACTATTGAACTGGGTCTAAAAACCTGGGTGTATGATGATGATCTTCTCCCTCTCCTCCTTGTCCCAGCTGCTGCTGCTCCTCTCTACTGCGCACTGGGGGTCAATATTGACTCAGCGATCGAAGCAGCAGCCACTTTGTCAGGGTGCTCAGGGGGCAGACAGGTAAAGACAGAGTAGAGGAGACTTATCATATGTCAGAGCAAAAGAGAAATATAGTAATTGCAGTTGCATTTAAACTTTATGCAAACACACAGCCGTTCAAAGTAAATCTCTTTAGAGATTATAGATAGATAGAGACAGACTAATTGCAACGTTGATGATTCTGTTGGAGATATTAAGGTATAAAACGTTTTGTTTAAAATCAATACAACTGTAAAACACTTTAACTTAAACTTTCCTAAGAAGTCATTACAAAGAGAAACAACACAAACCATGAAATTGAAGATAAATGGAGCTTAATTAAAATAACTTGATTGATTAGACCAGTGTCTGTCCTGCTGTGTCCATTATTTAAATGGGTGTCTCAGACACACAATAGAAAAGAATATATATATATTTATAGAGAAATGGGTTTTATATGTGTTTTAATAAACACATTTAACAACTGAAAATTCACCAGAAGGTGTTACATCTACGTGAAGTGTTTTTGTGTTTAGAATGATGTGTTATCTTCATCATTTTGGATTTAAATGACCACAAAACATATTTCTGTTCCTCTAATGCAGACTCAGAGATTGACCGATGCGTCACAAGTCAAACAAGAAAAGGTAAATGAGCCAAAAAGAGCACACACAGACACATCAGGCACAAAAAGGCAACTGAAGTTCAACGACAAGACACGTAAGCAGTTGTTGGCGGGGGATGATACTGGAGGGATACTTTGAGTCAGTATCCCATGCTGGTTAAATATCTGATTTGAACTTCTGACTGTGGCAGAGACATTTTATACTTGAATTGATGACTTTATATTCTACATTTATGTCCTCAGTGTATTCAGAACGTTTTGGGAGAAGCTAATTTCACCAGGACCTTTCAGCATCCTGAAATCCGTCCTGAAAGTACAAACAGTGTCCACATTTTTCCAAAGTGCAACCTATGAAGATGTTGTAAATTTATACTCTAGTTATCTATTAGAAACTGTAACACTGATGAACTACTGTACGAAAACATTTGCATGACTCTGACCCCACCTCATGAGCTCCATGAGGCTTTCATGCTGTCCAACAGTTCCATACCAGTGCTTCAGTTTGCATAGTCCTGTGCTGAAGGTATCCAAACACAGGACTCCTTTTGTTTAAGGGGGAACTAACTAAAAGATGTGAAGCTGGTCCTTTCCTCTCATCCTCACTGCTGACACCTAGTGAACGAGAACAGGAAGAACAGTTGTCAAATGCAAACATCGTAATCATATATGCGAAACTTTTTTTTTTTTTTTTTACAACAATTTAATTTTAATCTAATTTGAAAGGGTTACAAAACCGGCCAAACATAAAGTTCAAAAGCACACACACACACATGCATGTAGGTTATCACCCCTGACCTTATTCCAAGCAGACAAACTGTGCCGGCTCCCTGTTAGGTGTGTCTCCTCGCAATAAATCTCCCAAGAAAAAAAACACACACGAGAGAATCAGAACACAGCCGTTAGGTGCTGTACTCAGCGGGAAGTCAAACATACGCCATACGAGGAAGAGTTAGTGATGAATTACGGCATGATAAGAAGTCTCTTTATTTAGCTTTTGGAAAGGAGACCGGAATGCATTTATCTGGTATTGACTTTGTTCTTCCAAACATTGTGAACTCATTGTCGTGCTTCAGAGGAAATAAAACGTTAATTGGAGTTACTTGTTTAAAAGGGTAGGAAAAAAAAAATATATATATTAAGACTGTGGGTTCCAAGCTTTTGAGGTATAACCCACAGTATGTATGAAGTGTGACAGATTATAAGGTCATTTTAAAAAAGTAGATAGCACAATAGTGTTAAGTTACTCATGAGGCAAATTTGAGCAATCTAGCACAATGAAAAATCTCAAAATACTTTTTACTTTTTTTTACAAAGTTGTATAGTGACATCTTATTATTACATTTATGTTTGTAATTGTCCTTGGTTTGATGTCAAGGGGATGTTTAAAAATTTAAGAGATTCTTCTATTTTTGACATTTAAGTCTGACAAACAGATTATTTCAATGAGAGTTACTGCAAGTTCATTTAGATTCATCAAATCTCTAAACTTATTAGCAGAATTTCAAGTTTGCCATAAAGCTTATTTATTGCAATAATATGAAATCCATTGGTTAAACTGTTTTGTGTGCGGTGAGAGCCATGGTAATAGGCATCCAGAATAAGTCATTCCTGCAGCTATTAGAGATGCATTACTACAAGCACCTAACTGACTGTGTGATTAGCGATCACTTTGACAACAGCAGGGATGTATAGTATTAGTTTATCGACTCAGACAACTCAATATGTTTTCCAGTTGAATGATTTGTTGCAAGACGAAAAAAAAACAGTATATTTAATCAAACCTCACACCTGTATTAATCATACAGTTATCAGATCCCCATGGACTCAGTGGGAACAAGGTGTGCCCAGCACAACATGTGATTGTGACCCCTCCCCCAATGTCTGCCACCCTGCCTGGTGTTTTTCTTCCTCCTTGTCTGGGCACTTAAACATTCAAAAGTAATTACCTGCTCGGCCTCCTCTGTAATTAAACAGCAGGTTCACAGCAGCCTGATTAATGCAGAGGCATGCACACCTGCCATTAGCAGCCAGGAGAGGTGGAACGTTTGGAGTGAAATCTGAAGAACAAACAAACGCTGCTGTCAACGCCTGCATGATACATCATTATATGAGGCAATATGCACACAGTCATACACTATGGCCGGTGTCTAATTTATATAATCATTATTTACCAAATAATTTATCATTTTTACCATTTAAAGTTCTTTTTTTCATATGACATCATCGAGGTCATATGAAATAAGAAAACAAATGTCAGTAAATCTTGATTCTCAAACAATTTTTGGTGACCTAAGTCACTAACATAGAGATATAAGTTGTCATTTTTATCTACTACCTAGCTGTTTTTAGAAGTTATATTGTTAGATATTTACATCTTAACTGTCTTACAAAATTGTCATTATTAATTTAAATCTGTCATTTGTTATGTAATCAAAGTTAACTCCCCTCTGACTACAAAGTTAAAATGCTGACTACTATACACACAAGTAATTTAAGTGTCATTGTCTAAACTTATTAACCAAATATAAAAGCATTAGGTTTGAAGACGTCTTTGCTGTTTTTCATCCTCTTTGTAAGGACATGTAAAACATAAATACTTTTCTGTTGAAATTTAAATCTGATGTTTCATTTTAGGCCCCAGTAGTTTGTTTAACTACTAGGATGCCTTATTACTCAACACAAAACATTAAGGTGCGTTAGTAGCCAAGTGGATTGTGCGTGTGCCCCATATACAGAAGCTACGACTATCCAAGTGGGCGACCACAGCTCGAATCCTTTCCTGCATGCCATTCTCCGCTCTCTCTCTCTCTCCCCCTGATTTCTGACCCTATCCACAGTCTTTAATCTAAAAATAAAGGCTTAAAAAACATAAAAAGAAAAAAGTAAAAAGTAAAACTTGAGTTTAAACTTAGTACTCAAACATATAAACGTGTAACAACAATTTCTAAACCTTCTTAAAAAAAATCTATATTAAAAAAAGGAATGTAGTTTGCGACAAATTTCCTCTCTGTCCTTCCACTATCTGACACCTATAGAATTGATTCATTTTGGCCATAAACTCACCAATAACATGAAATGTGACAGTAGCAACAACTACCTTTAGTGTCCATTTATTTGCCTGGTGTTGACAGATGCAGTAGCAGGTTATCTTTCCAAGTCTATAAGCTCTTTTTATTTCCTTTTTTTGTTAGCAGTTAATGTGTAACCACGGTGGAGCAAGGAATCAGCACATTTCCTTTTACCTCATCCAGCGATCGATGTTGGATGTGTCTGCGCTGCTACTGAGCTAAATGGGATCATTGTCCGGAGAGCTACAGTAACACGATTCATCCTGTGTGCGAGTTTGATATGGAAAAAAGACTGCACATAAAGTCATAGCCCTTGTTTTAGACATAAAACTCAGGGGAAAATATGTGTACAAAGACTTACATGAAAAGAAAAGTGATCAAACAGTTATTCAACCAAAAGACGCTAAACCATCTTAACTGTCTCAATAAGCACTTATCATATTAAGTATAAAACTTGAATAAACTGTAAATGTGCACTTTGAAAGAAAACATCTCTTGGCTTCTTTGAGTTGTTTTTTCAACAATTAAGATTCTGGCCCTGTGCCACCTAATGTGGAACCTAAGTTATTGATTATTTCATGAGTAAAGAGAAAAGCTTCACACTCAGTCAACCATAGTGTCTGTCTTGTCCCCCTGTGACTGCTTAAAGCGCCTATTTAGGTTTAGTCATCGGACATGACTCTCTATGCTGGTAAACTAAAACCTTGGAAAATCTGCTTCCATGTGCTGTTTATGTTATCCTATCTGTCTATTTGTTGTGCAGAAAATACATAAATAGCTTTGTGGTGGGCCTTATCATATCAATATCTAGAGTCAATATGCCAACACCTCTGTGGGGCAGGAGTTCCTGAACTGTACAGATCAAAGAACACGGATCAGCTGTAATCCATTGCAGCACCATTGGATTGCATTTATTACCAAAGGTACATCATCTGGAAACCATAATTGCCCGTTCAAACTGTGTGCCAACTGCTATATTTAATGGTCATATGTATTTCAAGATAGTTGAAATGTTCGATGTGTTGTTGGCTACATAAAAAGTAAAAGGATCCCCAAAGTAGTTTCAGTTCCAGCATCTAGGGACCAGGAATACATAAACCAAATTCGACAACACTGAACTAATAGTAATGGTGTTGGTGCTGACAAAAAGTCAATGTCACTAAAGCCAGTAGTGTTGCCCTTAAGGGAAACATGAATGTGCACATATGAAAAACTGGACCAAAATGGAATAAAACATAGATGGACATATTGCCCAAACATCTCGTCATTATAGGTCACAAATAGATGAATAATATTTATTCAGAATGGTTGGAAAGAAATAATCAACTTCATAAAAATCTATCCATCCCATATGAGTTCACATTTTTGAAAAACATTGGACATTTTTTATTTAAAGTTTTATCTCAGAAACCTTTTTTTTTTTCCAAAGCTGCAAACACCCCCCTGTTTCCCTCCCACCGTTGCTCTACCAATGGACTCTGGCCCTCTGTCTCCACGCTCCTCTGCTCATCCCTAAAATTAATTCATCTGCACATCTCTGTCCCTACAACACCACATTAACCCTGACCACAGGAGGCATCCTGTTGGAAAAAAAATGTCCCTCTCTGGCCTCACAGTGAAACATCAGTTTGACCTTTCCACCCCAGACCTTTCTCTATGCTCCTTTCCCACCCTCACATCCAGAACCTGGGTTTACTTTTACTTCACCTTGATTTCAACACGGACTCTTTGCTCATACTTCTGAAAGATCTTAAATAGTTTGGCTACACATTTTGAGTGGTTAAGAACATTTAAATCCACCAGTAGAGTGTGAAAAAGTGAACATACATTTTGTAATATCTGCTGTTGCCATGTGTCTCTGAAGAAGACTCATCCTGAGGGTCACGCCACACTAGCTGCTTTCTGGAGGACAGAGAAACTGTAATTGGGGGCCATTAGCTGCTGCCCAAGACCAGTCATGCAGGTTGGGTTTGTAGATTGAGATATGGTGCTTGCACAGTCCCACACCGCCTGTATCAGTGTCCCCTACCTGTGTGACTTCCCCATCACCCCCCTTGACCTCCCTTACCCAAACCCCCTGTATGACCCCCCCCCCCCCCCCCCCCCCCACACACACACACACACACACACACACACACACGCACACGCACACACTGCACACACCTACCCCTTTGATTTCTCATTTTGTTGTCAAACAGTCCTTGGATAAAGTCAGGGCCAGCACAATCCAAAAGCAATCAAATAAAAAGTCACTTTTATAACAGCTTTAAAGTTTAGTTCAGGTCATTTAGAGCCATCAGTTACCTGTCTGACAGCACCTGTTCAGCTGCGGCTAGGTTCATCCTACCACTGTGGACACCTGAACTGACACCAGAGCAGTGACACTTTGTTACATCAATCAAACTTCTTACATTTTATCTAAAACATCAGCAATTTAATGTTGACAGTTACTATTGACCATTCAAACCAGTCTGAGGTTTAGTCAAAATAAAGGCATAGCAGATAATGACAAGAAGAATAAAGAATAATGTTCTAAAATCCAGGTAACTAACTAAGGCAGCAACAATAACTACTGGTAGGTCACAAATAAAAATCACCAAAGAAATATATTAAAAAATAATATTAATCCAAAAGACATTTGAAATTTATTAGATCAATACAATTAGATTAAACTTTAGGTAAAATCAGGAGAGGTGAAGAGGTAAAATTTTAATCTAAACTAATAATTAACTAATAATAAACTAAATAATTATGTAATGTGGTAGTATCTGGGAAAGTTTATACTTTATAAACCATATACATATTTGTTCATAAATTCAATGAACTTCATATTTATAACTGAGATACTTGAACAAAACTCAATAAGGGGCCAGGGCCCAACATGTGCAGATTTTTCCATTAAACTAAATTGAATTGGAGCAGCTTCTGGAGACTGACTATTTTACTATCTTTGAAATAAACAGAATCCAGCAAAATAATTGGTACACTCAAGTAAATTAAGCTATGAAGCTATGCTAAGCTATTCAGACTTATCTAAGCCATAGATAAGATGATCAGGATGACAAAGTAGCTTAACAGTTTTTTTCCTAACTTAGCTAAGCTAAACCTAGTCAGGCAACGAAATAAAGACAACAAAAGATCATATCAACTGGGCTGAACTGAGCTAAGCTCATACCAGACAAGTCGGACTCAAATATACTCAGGTCAACAAACACTTATAAAACAATATGCATAAAAAAATAAAATATTTCTCTCTATCTCTAAAGATTTTGATTTAAGGACTAAATGTGCCTTGCAAACTTTGTTTTTTTTTGAAGATGCCTCCTGCAGCCACAGGGCCAACTCAATGAAGCCAGAGTTTCACAGTCCCTCTCATAAAGCGCTGAACCGCTTTATGGCCCTATTGCTCAACATCACATGCCTGCAGAGTGCAGGGTTATGATCGGAGATAAGGGAAGAAAGTACCGAAACAAGGCTCACTCTCCTGCTAGCTTGCACTGCTCGCTCAGGTAAAGCAGGAGTGGGAAACTGTTTAAAGTTTGTTTTTTTCAAACTAATATAACAAGGCAAGAAATAAAGAGTCCACAGAAGGAAAGACGTGTTTTATTATCGCTCCATGTGAGGGTAGGAAGCAATTTCGAAACAAGGCCACTTCTTCCAAAGATATCAAAGAATCACATAGAAGGAAGGCCTTATTGCATACAAGTTTTATAAATCATGTCTTTATGATAAGCTGATTGCCTTATCCTTGACAGCAGCACACAGCGAGGGCAGTAAAGGTGGGGGATTACGAGGTGATGGTCCATAAAGGGTTCGGCTCAGATAAGGAGGTTTGTGGCAGTGAGAGACGAGGCTGGTAACTTTAGGTCAACAAAAAACAGGGTTTCGTATTGAGGCTGGGGCTGACTTTGTCACAAACTGCTTACAGAAATGAAAAGGAGGCAGGATATTTGATTATAGAATAAGAAAGCATTTTTCAGAGAGCTGAATTTTGCTTTCAAGTAGTTTCAGTGCAGGCAAGGTCATAAAATTATTGCGGCCCATGAAAGGCAGCCAATTCAACCTTTAACCTACTCCTCACTTAGTCATGCAGGATGTTTGTGAAGAGCTGGCCACTTTAAAACTAAAAATGTTGTACCTGTTTGCGTAATTATTTTGTTTGCTTTGACATCAAATCTTCAATATACTTCCTGCCATTGTAATCAGCCTGCTGAGTTTTATGTCTGTGTTGTTATGCCAATGAAATGCCTCCCCTGCTGGTGTCCTCCTCTCCTATGTTCAGAATGGCTTTATTAATGTGCCTAATCACACCTGAGCGAAACTGTGCAGGGTGACTGCTTCAGCGACTTCCCGTATTGCAATGCAAACCCTCAATGGCTGCACTCTTCATTCAGAGGGAAACCATTAGAACAAACTGCTCTCATGTGCAGCAAAGCAAACCGGACGCCATCATTTATGAAGCAAATCACCTCTGGATGCCCTGAGCAAGGACAAAGGACAAGCCAGTATGGAAACATACACAGGGAAACAATAACGTTCCAATGACATGGATGGATATTCATTTAGGAGAATACAGATTCCAGGGGGAATTCTCCTTTATTCTGCAGAGATCATTGTTGCATTTCATTCTGTGCATCGATTGTAATTACTGGAAGGATTTTGTGATAGTCAAAGAGTATCATGAGCTCAAAAGAAATCAATATAATGGACCAGCACTTGGGAGTACATACACAGTTTTGGACTGAGGACACCTGCTTATTCTCAACCTAATTGGTGTTAAGAAAAAATCTCTTCCTTCTTATTCCTCAATGTCTTCCTTTTTATCAACTAAATGTTTACATCCATGTTATCTAGGGACAACAAGTCATGTTTGGTTTAGTGGTTGTATAATTTTAGGGTTTCTAAACAAACAAATATCTAAATGTTTTAAATGTGAATACTCTTATTGTTGTTCTTTCATTCACAAATGATATATACATTTTAATTGGTTAACACATTGAAAGTGAAACCTATAGTGATGTTCTATTTATGTTCCTCTCTGACCATTACGCTTCTGTTATTCTTATTGGTTTCAAAAGATTAACGATTAACCTGAGATAAAAATAATAATAATAATCTTATTTTAAAAACATTGTCACTGGGGTTCAAACTTGATCATTAATTCTTCCAGGTTCTTAACTGACGCCATTAACAAAACCAAAACGGGAGAAAATACTGAGGCAGCCGTCAAAAGGACTAAAGTCTCCCTCTTGTGGCCAAAATGCAGAAGTGCATCAAAATTCAGCATCTCGAAAAAAACATTTCTGTTTGGCCAGTCAAAATGTTCAAAACTATGCAGCTTCTTGAAGAAAAAAAATCATGATGTGAATCATTTAATGTGTAAGACATTTAAGTGATGCTGTTTAATTGTTATAATGTAATTGTAAATACTACAATAGAGAGAATATCTTCTCATTGAGATTTTTTCTTTACCACGTTTTCTTAAACGTATCCTTACCCTTCCATGTTCTGCATTGTTTGGTGTTTACATACTTTGAACTGTAAATATCAATAATGTCTGTGAAGCTTTTTCATAACTTTTACTCATTTTTTTAGAGTGGTTATTAATACATTTGTCAGAAAATCTTAACAAAATAAGAATTTCACAAAACAAACTAATAAAAGAATAAAATAGCTAAATTAAGTGTTGCTAAGGTAAACTTCAACATTAAAATGTTGTTTTTACATTGAAGAAAGATTGTTCAGAAGTCAAAGATTTATCGGAACATTGATTTCCCCCAACATTGATTTCCATGTATAAGGGGATTAAGCATTGATTCACAAAACAGACAATAAAAATGTCAACATTAACACAACATATCATTCTGAGCCATGTCCAGTTGTATTTATCAACATATTTATGTGACCCCATTTTTTCTTTTCCCAACCCTGTGTTTGAATCTGAGTCACTCGCCTCCTTGTTATGCTAGTATTAAGTCCACCCACTGGTCATCTTACAATTTATGAGGTATCTGCAGCGCACAAACATTTACCACATCAATGAGAGCCACTCTCACAAAAACTGCTCTGGGGATGTGGAGCCTGAGACGAAACAACGTTGTCTGTTTTAGTGAAATTCATCCTGTGCAAAAGCTTTACAGGCTGACAGTGTGAGGAGCTGAATAGAGAAGAAAGCAAAAATATATGAAAGATGTCGATTTTTTAAATTATTTTGTCTCAGTCTGAAGAGACGTGGGTTAGGTATGATTCTGGATTGTATTTGGCATCATACAAATAAGTAAAATGGTTACATGAGAATGTATCATCTCTTATATTTGTTCACAGTTTGAATACATTTATAGATTTGCTACATTTAAATGATAGAAGATGTTGTTTTAACCATACATTGTATTTCAAATTTGCAGCAGCAAGGGTTAACTTCTTTCTCCAATTATCTTCGCTGTCTGCATGTGTATACGCTCTATAGCCATGAATTACAGCTCTGTGTGGGAAGAGGGATAAATGCAGCCAGAGGCTACAGTATGAAAGAGTAACAGGCAGGTACTGTATGTAGGGCTGAGAAGGCACTCATGGGAAAAAACTAGAGTATAAAACATCTGCGGTTGAAAAATGCACTAAAGCCTTTGATAAACTTATTTTTAGAATTTAAGTGAATACAAATAAAAAACATGATTTAGTAAATTACTAAACACTGTTCACTGTTTCCTCATATCTTGCAGAGAAGTTCAGACTTGGACATCTCGTCTTACTTCTCTAAGACATTCTTTCACAAAAATGATTTCATGCTGTGATTTCATTTTGATATTTTATTTAATTTTTGTTCACTTTCTGTCTGTTGCTTTTATTGTCTCTTTGCTTTCATGGTCTGTTGTTTATATATAGGCCTATTATCTATGTCAGCCTGCCTCACTTTTTAGCTGAAAGTGAATCCCATGGATTTTTGGATCATCTCTGAGCTGCAAAACTAAAAGTATAAATAAGAATTGCAAAATGTATTTTTCTTTTTAGTGAAAGGGTTCCATTGACCTCCACAGGGTTTCTAATTTCACTCACTTTGACCTCAGTCTGTCTTTAGAAATAATTCATTAGTCACTTGTCCTTTAATTTGTCTGCTATCTCAGCTCTGCTGGCTATGTGTGCTCATGTTTCCACAGATTTTCACTTACAGACATTACTTAACTTCAGCAAACTGAAACCATTACTCAGTCGACACTGTTGTTACCTTTGTCAGTGAGAAGACAACTGTGGAACAGGGCCATAGAATTGAGCTCTTTCTGCGTTGCTACAGAAAAAAAAAACTAGATCTGTTATTTCCAGGGATAGAAGTGTAATGATTGATGAAAATGTAGCTGTATTACCCATCTATTCTCAAGAGTATATAATTAGAGTTTCATCAGTTCACATGAAGGTATTCATTGAAGTTAATGGACCTAAAGAAATACATCAACAATGATACTATTGAGATATATAACTATAGAGACAAAATTGTTTTAATGTATCTTTTAGTTTTTTAAAGAAGCAATTTTTCTTTCATTTTTCAGAAGACAGTGAATTTAACTCCCTTTGAAACTTTAAGGATAACGAGGCGACTTCAATTCATTTAGTCTGACTAAAAGTCCAAAACAACCATCTCTAAATCATTCCAAATAAAACGAGGCCTCTGGTTTGTGTAATCATTACAACAAAAAGTCCAAATCCCTGTGTACCTTTTGACTCACATGATGGCTAGATATTTCTATGCACTGTTAAGAAGTGCAAGTAATCATTTTCAGACCAAACGCAAAGTGCTTTGTTTAGTATTCTCTAATTCCTGACTGCTAGCCCTTAACCGTCACTTCCTTGGTTTGTAGCAAAGGACACGATTAAACTGTAATGAACAGAACCTATTATGTTGTCCAATAGTTTCACTCAACTTTCCTCAACCCAGTCTATTTCTGTTTGGTCTGTGTACAGTATCAGATACTGACGAGCAGAGCTCCAGATAACCAGAGATGGGGACAATTAATTCATCACCATTTCTTAATTTTTTGTGACATCAGGAGAATCTGAACACTGACAGGAATGTGTTACATCATGCCATCTACTTCCTCAAGTACCATTAACACTGAGGCAGAAATGTGTTGGGTTCACTTGTATCACAATGACTTACCATAGCGTGCCTTTGTTTGAATGGTTTGTATTTTGGCAGAAGTTTGCTTCACTTTTGGTATGCATACTAAAAAAACACATTACTAAAAATGTCAAAACAATGACCCTTCAGTGTTCTGCAAGAGCTCCATGTTTGTTAGGTCATAGTTTTTCTGTGCCATGCTGTATGGTTATTGACATGTTTTGTAATGTTTGATGTTTGTTGTCGTTCTGCTCGGGGCATTAAAGCTTTCCTTCATTCATTCAAGATGCCACTTTTGGTGTTTTAGAATCAACTTCTGTAAATGAAGCAATCAAATGTTCCCACTGACAAAATTAAAGGCCACAGTGTAGTAAGTCAACAATTAGTTTTATTGAATCGAGTTTGTACGATTTTGGTTCTGTAGCAACCTACTGGATAGTTTTAATGAAGTGCATTTGTACTCAAGCCAGTTACAGTAGAGAGCAACAACAGGCACACAGTTTGTGCAAATTTAACAGCATTGGAACGGCTCTTACATATACACAGCAAAAAATACATGCCAGAGGAAAACAATATTCAGTTCAGTTTACATTGACATTAGTTAGGAAGACTTCCTCAATCAATGCTAACACAGAGACACACAGTTCACCATAGTTGGATTATGGTAGAGAAAAAACCTAGAGTACGGTAGTCTTTAGAGAGTAATGTGTGGTTTAATCCAGTTTTACTAAATCCCTAAAGTTTAGCCTTCAAGAGAACACTTTTCGTCAGAACACACATTTACATTAAAATCTGTTATTACGTCGATGTGACAAAAATGAAGACCCCTAAATCAGGGTGCTAGAAAAATAAAATAACTGTTTGCTGTTTCCTTAGAAGTCGTGTCTCTGAATGCCTTTACTGTCCTGCATGTCTGGCAGTACACAAGTCATTCTGTCATAAAGGTTGTAGGGTTAATGCAACTTGAAAGTATCACAAGACAACACAACCATCTGAAACACATGGGTGTAGCTGGCCTTGGTAGAGCACACTGCAGATGATTCTATTCAAATCACTTTGCTTTTCCTGCTTTATAGCGATTGCGACAAAACACCACACGGGCTCAGTCCAGTATCTATACACTCTAAAGTTACTGGTAAATATCTTACTTAGCTTCAAAATCAGCTTTTGTTTCTGTCAAATGGTTACAGAAATGATGAGCTTCAAAACATGCAAAACACAGGATATTAGACTAAAATCTAGGTAGATGAGTCGAGAGATTTTGGTAACCAGTCTGTACCGTTATTACTGTACTCTTCCTTTACAGGCAAAGGTCTGAGTGTGTGTGAACTTCATTTTGTTCATCGTCCTTCACAGTGAAACTTTAAGAGCAGACAAACTAAAACAACCTTGATTTGCACTGCTTGTGTTTCCAAAATGTCAAACGTGTAGGATGTTGTGACATCTTTTTTGTTGTTGTTGTTGTGAAAACGGCTGCTGAAATTCACATCCGTTAGGCGACATTATTTTAAATTAAAAAATTCAAAGTTAAAGGTTTTGCGTATTAATCTATAACTGAAATATTTTCTACGTAAAATCCAGTCATAAAAAAATCTCATGCTTTACGTTCTTCTGGAGACCGAAGATGTGTCTTCGCAGATCTCTCTCTACTTTTTTTTGCCCCATTGATCGACTTCTTTTCATGATCAATGTAAAAATCACAATGATGGATAGTTAAGCTTTTGCCCGCTGTGATTTTACCGTCTAAACTGATAGATAAAGTCTTATAACAGGGCTGGCAATGCCATTTGTGAAGGAAAGCAGATGCACCACTACATTCTACAGCTTTCCTTTATTGTACAATCAAGGGCCACTTTGAAATCTTTCACAACCTAGAGTCTGAACAGCATAAACAAAAACTACTTCAGTTGCATTCAAATGGCAACTACCGAAAAGAAAACTTACTGTAACATACATATTAAATAGTGTATAGTCCATGCAAATGCGCACGGCCGGTTTTGCATCATTATGGTATGTCGTTAATTGTGTATGGGAGACATCAGCCACCAGTGCATTTCCGATCTAGGTTCAGGGAGAAAAACTCCTCAACACCGATCGGAAAACTTCTCAGCCAGACTTGAAGAGCAAGATGGCCACTTGGCCCAAATAGAAGTAAATGAAATGCTTTGTCTCGTGGGTGACGTAGCTGCCAAAGTTCCTCCCAACAATGCAGTGCCAGGTTGGGTTATACTTCTTATCAAACTCCTGGAAACATGGAAAGAGAGACAGTTACTAGTGAACACCAAAATTAAAATCCAGGATCAATGGGAAGAATCTACAAATCCTGCCTCATCATCTCTGCAAATAACTTACATTACATTGATCAATCTAATACAGAAAAGTGTACACAGGTCTTCTGTTTATTTCTAAGAAGCAACGGTCAAATATTTAAGGTACATATTTGATTTGACTGACAGCCGAAAATAATGTTAGGCTGAGGGTGACGTCAAAAACATCGTCATATCCTACAATTTCAGAATCTTAAAACCTGCCAGCATTAGGCTTTGAATCTAAAAAAAAAAAAAAAAGCTGAAACCATTCAGGTAATACAAATATGTTCATATTTTCCACTGCAGTTTGTCACAATTTGGTGCTTTTCAAGTTTAATACAAATACATTTGAAAAAGCAACAATTGATAACATAGGACAGAAAAAACCGACTGTCTATTGATTAAATTCAGAAACTATTTCTTAACTTAGACTTCTTTTTCATCTGTTTCATTTCAATGTCTCTGAGCTGCTTTGAAAGCTTTATTTTCCAGAAAAAAAGATTAACTTTGGTTCTTGTGCGTTTGTGCTGTAACATAAACTTAAAGCCCCCTGAAGAGCATCAACCAGTAATCTAAAAGACATCAGACAAACAAACTTTGTCTGTTTTATTCAGCCCATCATGTCAGGATAGTAGTGCACATATATATGGAAAAAAAACAAACACTTGTAATCCCAGTGCGTTTGGGGTGGATGGGCGTCATGAGTCATGACCATAGTAAAAAAAATAAATAAAACGAAAAAAAACTGGCTACTGTGATGAAACAACTGATGAAAAATTAACCTTAAAATTAAAATTGGATTGGCACTTGCAGATCATGTGTCTGTGACGTTTGCTTTACGCAAAGCTGCACTTGGATCCATCCATGCACCCTTCCTGTCCTCCTCACCTTCTTGATGTAGGCTGCGATGTCCTTCTCTATGTTGTACTTCTCCATGGCCTGGGTGGCACAGTCCACCGCGTCCTGCTGCATGTCCTCGGACATGTCTGCGTTCTTGATCACAGCTTTCCTGTCAGTCATGGTTGGAGGATGACGATGGTGACTGCTGAGAGAGAAACAGGAGCGCGGTCTCTCAGACGTACTGCACTGGAAATGAACACCGCACGTGGTTGATGATGGGGATGGTTAAGGCCAGCCGGATCTTCGCAAACATCAGTCATACGCAGGATATAGTCCATTTGACACCGCATTTTCTCTCATTTGAATGAATTCATAAACTCACCTAATGCTCGTTAATTTATGTCAAAATTCTTATCGACACGATGACTTGAGCGTTGCATAGATTGGCTGCGAAACTTGATACAGGTGGAGTTATATTACTTGGCAAAAATCACTTTCAGATGATAGCAGCTGCTGCATCAGATGAGCGAAAGTATCAAAGTATTTGTAGTGATCTGCTCAGGCTGCTGTTACTCACATCAATATGTATATATATTAGACAGCTGAAAACGATGAAGTGTAAGATTGTCATCACACATAATAGTAACTCGAATCTGAAATATGTCAAGACATGCAAGTCAAATCTGTTTCACACATCGAAAAGCATTAAACGTACCTTTTCAGAGACGACCGAAAAACTCCTCTTCTCCAGTGACAACCCTGTATTTGACACAGGTAGCGTGTAAAAAGGTGTTGGGTTGGAAGATGCGGCTAATTGCTTTTAAAGATTCACACAATAAGCATGTAGGCAGGTTGGCTCACTGCTGTGCTGCTCCAGAACGGGCCCCGCCCCCTCTGCTTGCATGCTGCTCTGTTATTGGTTGAGCCGCAGCCTCCTCGTGTGTTGCAAGCGTTTTTCTCCAGCTCCTGTCTGCCAGCATCTTATTTCATCCCACAATGCATCATTCACAGTATACACTGCCTGTGGGCTAAAAGGAAACGAGACCTTGGCAGTGGGAAGGTATCGTTTGGCTTTGTGTTCGGCTTTTTTCATCTATCACCGTCACAGCTGTTACACTGGAGATGTGAATACTAAACATGAACGCTGGTTCTGTTGGTCTCTTCTTATGGCTACAGCTGCAGTTTTTCCTTCCTTTGCTTTTTAGGTAATATACATCTATTCAATTCCTCTGTAGCGCTTTAATAAATGGACCAATTTAGTTCCAGTAGATGGCTGTCTACCAAGTCTAGTTCTGCTTAAGGTTTCCTTCTATAGTATGTAATAATTCTGCAAAGGGAGATCTTGACCTGATCCATATGTAAAGTCACGGAATCACCTTTATTCATTCACTCACTATGCCAAAAATATGAAATATTTTGTAAATCGTACGTGAGTATTTCGATGAGGTTTCAGAAAGAAAAAAAAAACAACTCAAATGTCCTTGTTTGAAAGACTTTTATTGAAAATGCTAAGAGAGAAAAAAGTAAGATTAAGCAAAGTTAAACATACAAACTACTCCCAAATAAAACCCCTTCCCAACCTCCCCAATTTTCAATTCCTTCATACCAGGCATCTACGACTCCATCCTTTGATCCAACTTCCTGGTCCTCAGTTTCGTTTTTCTTGTAAAATAAAGCCATTACCACTGAAAAACGTTAAAAGATTGGCAGGGCGGGGCCTAATAGAAAAAAAAAAAAGTTGCTCTGGGAATCCTTTTAATTAGTTCTGTAATCAAACTCATTTGAATCCTGGAAAACTGATCCCGTTCCGAGCATCCATCCTTGCCTATCCCTTTCCTAATCGATCCACTCATCCAGCTCCAAGGATTGGGATCCACTGAGCCACTCCTCCAATCAAAACCTTGAAATACCAGGAAGAAAATCAGAGGCAGACCGTTAGAATAAAATGTCAAGATTTTTGGGCCTAATTTGTTTTTCCATTTCAGCACTCAGATTCATGTAAAAAATGCCAACCACAAAAAAACAAAAACAAAAAACAAACTCCCTACAGTTATAACATTTTAAGTACGAAGTGGAAAGCTATGCAACAGAAGTAGTGATTCAGATTTTTACATTTGACAGCAAGGATTTTACATCACAACACTTGATCTAGGACTGCTGATTCTGTCACAGGCCAGAGTAGCAAGTTAAATGGTATATATATAACAAAGTATAGCACATATGGCTTTGTTAAACATAACATGCATGATATGGCAGTCCTATCACAACGTTCAATTTATGGAATATGAAGCGTACCATTGCCTCGACCTGATTGCTCCTCATTAAGATGTCCTATCCTGACCATACAAATGAAATGTGCTCCACAATCGTTTTATTCCAAATCACTTTAATCCTTCTCTTCAGATGTCTAAAGGAAGACACAAGGGTAAAATACAGTTAAGCATTGGGCTGTGTCCACCCCACAAATCCAATGATAGAAACTGCTTTTAAAATTTTTTACAAAACTGAACTCAATTTTCAATACTTGCAAAAACATTGAGTGCAGGTTAAAACAGCTCAACATTTTTGAAGTTCAGCACAGCAAAATTTCTATTGTTGCAAAAAAATTGAGACAGAGAGAAGAGAGAGGGCGAGAAAACAAACAGGACAAAGCAGCCGGAAAGGGGTAAGGGGCAACGGTGGGGGAGGATGAGTGGGGGTACTTCTACATACCAAGATCACCCACAAGGACATCAGGACAATGAAATGCGAAAATTAAAAAGCATTTGGTGACATCTGGATGAACTCAAAAGGTAAAAACAGGAGGGAGTACATCAAAAGGGCAACACATCAATGGTAGAAAGAGCTTAGGAACGGGAGCGAGAGCGGCTGTGACGAGGCGAGTAGCGGGGGGATCCTCTGCCACGGCCACGGGAGTTGCTGCGGCTGCGACTGGCGCTGCGACTGCGGCTCCTGCTGCGGCTGCCACGGCTTCGGGAGCGTGATCTTCCATAACTTGGGCTGCGGGGACCATCTAATTTCACACGAATGTAAGCAGTCTCTCCCTGGCGGACACAAGAGAACTTGACAGTGAAAAGACAACATCCTTCCTAACGTGGAAATACCATTGATGGAAAAGAGGGACCAGGTGTGCAAACGTAGCATTTCCTGAAGTACTCACCTGTACACAGCAAAGACACATTATCCATGACATTCGATCAAATCAGTGCACATACCTCATGTGAGCGGAATTTGGTGTTGTCCAGCTTTCGAACGGCATAGGTCATGTCTTCTTTGCGCACAAATTCTACAACTCCAGTTCCATCTCTGAAAACGTCGGCGTAGCACACGTCGCCCGCTTCACGCATGTGGTCCTTCAGGTCCTGCCAGCTGCCACTCTGAGGGAGCCCTGAAACAAAAAGGGGAAAATTATTTCAGCTGTCAAGCTGTCAACTATCCAGTTTATTCATTCATTTAGTGAGCATTTAGGAACAGCCAAGTTGTATAGTATGATATTACATATTGGTGATATGACAATACCAGGACAAGATGGATTTGTGTGTACACTTAGTTCAAATGGTAACATCTCCCACCTACATCATTGCCCTTCTGCAAACTGTAAATTAACAAATAAAGAAAGCTTTATCTCCATACAAAGTCATTTTACATCAGTGACAGCCCCAAATTCAAGCTTAATGTGATGGATGAAGGAACGGTCATTATGTTTCAGTATAACTCAAAACACGCCCACCTTTAAAGTGCTCCACAACTAACAGACTATTGCTCATAACTAGGACAAACACATTTCAAATACACTGAAGATACACTTTTAAGTGTAAACTTATAAGTGTAAGTACAAGCAGTGAGTGCATTTAAGTGAAGATACACCTTTAATAATATCTATATATATTGTATTCAGAAAGGTTTGTTCATTGTTACCCCGATTACATAATGTTTACATTACACAAGCTTCCTGTTAAAGGACCAAACAAATAGGTACATGGACTTCTTACTTACCTGACACTATGACCCTGTACTCAGAGCGTCTGGATGGAGGACCGTATCTGCCTCTGGGAGTTCCACTGATCCCACCGAAGCCGCCTCTTGAACCTCTGCCGCTCCGAGGAAACTCTACCCGCAGCCTGTAGCCGTCATAATCATAACCATCACGTCCATAGACTGCATCATCTGCATCCCTAGAACAGACAAGGGCATGCTTTACACGTTTAGGCTTAGAGGACAGTGAGCTGTAACAAACGCACAGATAATGACTGACTGACAGTCAGCCATGTTGGCGGCTAGCTTGAACTGGTTCAGAGTGAGTTGATAATCGGTCTTGCATACAAACTCGCACACATGTCAGGGAAATTCAAAACATCTTAAGGGGGGGGGGGGAATTGGTGCACATAGACGCCAAATAACAAAGGCACAACCCAAAGAGCTGTCCCTAGTGGCACAACTTAATGCTATTTACAAAGTAGGCACACGGCAGAGTGGGCGTTCTTGTTGTGCACAGGAACACACGAGTTATCAATAAGGAAGCGTTGCAGAAATAAATAAGATCGTCAGAATCAGTAACAGACAATCACAGCACCTTTTTTTTTAGTTATTACACCAGAAGTCCAGGTAACATTCGGAGCCCGCACGTTACAGGTCAAGCACGCGACTTGGTAAGCCTGGTAACAGGACTGATTTCGGCCTAACAAGCTAACGGCTAACTGGTACCTCACCTGGGGTCTTCAAATTCAATGAAGGCAAAAGGTGGCCCTCCTCTCCGGTTCTTCAGGTCAATGTCTCTAATCGTCCCGTATTTGTAGAACACATCTTCCACGTCTTTTGTCCGAATATCAGGGGGAAGATTCCCCACATATATCCGACAATCGTTGTTTCCAGCGGGGCCTCGAACAACACCAGACATCGCTGCAAAAGGCTCCCGAGATTCCTGAGTCAATACTTTTTTCTTTTTTTTAAGACACCGGCGGCTGGCTCTACAACACAGAAAGTAGACGACGAGAGCCTGCAAGTCGTCAAAATGAATACGTGAAATACGCGCCGTTTTTACTCTGCTATCCACTGACCATTTAGTCGGCAGACAATACTCCCCTACCTCTCCAGGACACGCGCGCGCCTCTGCTGAGGCATTCATGAATATCAGAAACACTACAGTGGTTCTCTGACTCATCCGCCTTACAAAGTAGTCCGCCAATTTAGCAGGTGTACTGGTGGTGGTAGTCAAGTTTGTTTTATTTGCGTTTGCCGCTTAATAACGCATACAAAAAAAGAGACATGTAACTGTGGGGTTAGGGTAAAAGAAGAAATAGGGAAAATGTACCAAATAGCTTTTTTTGCATGGGCCATAGTCACCATATCAGATGGAACAGCAAAGAAAAAAAGAAAGACGACAATAACACGTGTCTTTAAATTACGTCTGTTTATTCTTAAGATATTCTATTTATGAGATGTAATAAGCAGTGTCATTACCAGTCACCTTTTTCAATTCAACATTTACAGTGACTACAGGTAAATAATTATGCTAGTCGCCTACTTCAAATAAGGGTTGCTTCGGGAAAATCTACAATAGTCCATGGGACCACATACCAGGGGATAAAACAGTATGTTGTAAATAGGCCACTGGAATATTACTTGAATATTTTTCATGTCTAAGAATGTTCACACCAGGTTGAATGAGTTTGTTGTTTTATTAATGCTTACATTTTAACATCTCTAATGAAAATTCAACTATCAAAGACTACCATTCACAATGGCCACATGAACATACACAACATAAAAATCACATTGTGTTGTAATTACTCTCCCCAGGGCCAGCAGACACTTGACACTAATAGTGTTGCAATAATTGTAATTGTGCATGAGTTACCTCCATTTCTCTGGTTCTTGGTTAATGACAACCTGTTAAAGGCAATTGACTGTGATAATCTGGAGGACATCAAGCTATAGTTTGAATTAAAACCAGGCATTTGATATGAGACAGACTACTGGCTTCATTTAACGTTTACAATCAAACAGGTATTAGCTGACATTATGTTAGTGAAGAAGAAAATTCTTACTAACACTATTCTAACCCAGAAGTAAATAACTAGTTTATACGGGCTAAAATGATCACCCTTTTAATTGAACTGTCTAATTCTATCAAGGTTTAGGCCATTTGAAATGGAAGTGACCCACTTCCTAGAAAAAATGTTAGTATAGGCCAAGAGGTGTAATGCGTAAGTTAGCTGTTGCATAACTGTAGCTAGGTTAATGTGTTATAAAATATGTCATCTTAGCATGAATATAGTCCAAAGTTCTTCTGGATTTTTAACAGCCAATACGTTTAAATTAATTTTTTTCAAAACCCTGGGCATTGTGCAAGTAGGATCAATTCACGGAAAATTCAGTAATAATTAACGGTGCTGTCATACACTTGTGCAACCAGAGTTCAATCTACACATAGCAGGTGACTTATTTTATCACAAGTATTAAATGGTTGAAAGCTTTAGATTTGTAACTTAAAGAGCATACAGTAACAGAGTCATGACTGTCTGAATCCTTGAATAATTGTGTCTACTTCACAATTAATTCTTCTTATGGTAGCCAAATAGGAGAATACAATGCTACATGAAAGGTGCAATCTTAAAACTAATCAGTATGCATGGCAGGAACCATAGATGTGCTGGCCAGCCTCGCCATAGTGATCGCCAAGAGTGTATTTCCCCTGACATGCCAGACTGTTTGCCTGTAAGAAAAACATACAACAGAGGAAAGACTGGTTAGGGGGAACATAAAGGACCACATCAAATAATTCATATGTAGAAAATAAGTGGTTTACTTGCCTCTGCTCTCTTGATGAACTGCTCTGTGGCAGCTTTCTCATTCTCTTTGTGCCCTCTCCAAGCTCTTAGTGCAGATGCCTGCAGGGCTCGGCCGTAGGAGAACGTCAGGATCCAAGGTTTGGCTAGAGGGCAGTTGTTGATGGCATTAAGGTGGACAGAGGCTTCTTCCTCACTCTGCCCACCTGAGAGAAAAGCCACTCCTGCAGGTACAGAAAAAAACATTTTTAATTATTTATGCACTATTCATACACATTTGTAATATCTCCAGACTCCGCAGCCATGTGGCTAACCTGTAACTGCGGGGGGAACGGTACGACGCAAGGCTGTGACTGTAGCCATAGCAACCTCCTCTGGGCTGTACTTGGTGGGGCAGCTGTGTCCGGCAATGACCATGTTTGGTTTGAGTAGAGTGCCTTCAAGGTACACATGGTGGTCTGACATAGCCTTGTACACTGCAGACAGGACCTGAAAGACACAGAACTTTTCACAAGAGAGTCTGGAAAACTAAATTTATCTTATTCTGTTGTTCTTTTTTAGAACCCACTTTCTCAGTGATGTACTGGCTGCGTTTCAAGTCATGATCTCCATCAGGTAAAACCTCAGGCTCGATGATGGGTACAATACCATGCTGGTCAAGAAAGAAAGAAAGAAACAATACCGGTTCATGAGATGTGTAAAGATGTATAGAAGAGCCAGTCATGATACAATAATAAGCTCTGAGTTCTGACCTGTTGGCAAATACTGGAGTAGCGTGCAAGCACATTTGCATTTTCGGCGATTCCCAGTTTAGATGGATTGACATCACTAATCTTGAGAACACAGCGCCATTTTGCAAAGACGGCCCCATCTTTTTTATACTGAGCACAGCGCTCTGACAAACCATCGAGACCTGTGGAAGAAATAGACAAACCCTCCATATATTTTCTCTTTATATTAATTTTGCATCATCATTTGAGGTCATTTTAGTCCGACCCTGTGTGGTGGTTTCTCCAGAAGTTCCTGCAAGGGGCACAACACCTTTGTCAACCTAATGAACAGGAAATAGAGAAGTTAAACAATTAATGCTAAATCATTTACACAACATGAAGTCTACCCAGAATGCATTATGGTTATATTAAGATACAGATGTGATTAGAAAATACAATACAGTTTAACACAGAATCATACTCTTCATTTACTTTGTTTGTTACAACTTTGACACACCTTGATGCCGACCATGATGCCCCTGTCCCTGATCAATTTGACAAAGGGAACACCGTTATCAGTGTGTTGGTACAGCGTCTCATGGAAGAATATGACTCCTCCAATGCAACCATTGATGCGGTCGTCTGCACTGAAAAGAATCTGACGGAACTGTCTGCGGTTTTCCTCTGTGTTTTCCACGCCGACCTGTGCGAGCCGCTTAGCAATGCTGCCTGCAGGTCACATATTTCATTCTAGGTGTTAATAACTATTTGGCTTTATTAATTAATATCAATGACATCAACTTTTCTATAGTTTAGAGAAATAATGGAATGGTTACAGACCCACAGACTCGTCTGCAGCCAGGACGCCCTTCCCTGGAGAAACTATGCGTAGAGCAGTCTCATGCAGCTCCCTCTTCTGGGCCTCAGAAAGTGTAGGAAGGTGATGCGTCATCCTGAGTGACTGATTCCTTTCACCCTCTGGCAAGAGAAAAAGTGACCTTAAGATTGTATTATTCCCATTTTAAAAGATCCAAGGACATTTAACAAGACAATCAATTATATATTCAATATTCTAAGGGTTTCCTGCTCTCACATTACTAATTGGTACTAAACAGGTAGTTTAGCCAGTTAAGCGTATTGATGGGTATTAGTAACAACAGTTTAAGTAGTTGTCAAACCTGCTGAAAAATAAGCTTTACTGATGCAGTTTTTAAACATGAACCTCACCCAGTGCATGAATGACCATACACCACAAAACTAACAAGATGGCAAGATATACAAAAGATCAGAATGATTAGATTAAAGGGCTCGAAGCCCTTCGATTTAAGCAAATACTACCAGGAGTCTCATTTTGTCAATCCCAGGGGTGAAATCTAAGTGTTTGAAATAACACAAACAGGACAAATGAGGTGGTAAAAAGTTGCATGACAGACGTGAAAATACAAAACGACAGATGTGTCAATTCAGCCAAACACATTTTGTACAGCAAAAGTGGGAGGGAAGTTTATAGTTATTTCAAATAATCTACTAAGATCTACTTGACACACTAAGAATGACTAATTTACCATTTTAAAGTTCTGTTTACAACAAGCGGCAAATAATAGCTGGAAACTTTGTATTTAACGAGCATTTGTCACCTAAAGTCAGTTATGTAACCTTATTACTTAAAAAATAGGAAGGTGAACGTTCTTACCTGTCTGAATGTGTCTGTCTTACTGATGAGATGTACACTGACAGGGACTCTCTGTCATCTCTGGTTTGTATCCAGCTCTAACTATGTCACACCTCATAAGCCCCCACCCATGGGCGGTGCTTGTCAAACTCCCACCTTTGTCCCAAATGT
The DNA here is from genome assembly GCF_947650265.1 of Symphodus melops. Lineage (NCBI taxonomy): Eukaryota > Metazoa > Chordata > Actinopteri > Labriformes > Labridae > Symphodus > Symphodus melops. The sequence goes on from NC_136700.1 coordinate 7,418,988, forward strand.
AAAAAAAAAAAAAAAACCATTTTAATGAATATTGGTTTATTTAAATATTGTTTTTGTGTCCTATGGATGCTTCAACATGATTTCCCACTGATATGGTCACTTTTAATTAATTAATCACTCATCTTCTATAGTGGTGGTGTAAATTGGAAAACCTGTTTCCCTCTTATTATTAGTCACACCTCTAAACTGAATAATTGTATCCATTATGGTCCCATTTAATATTCGGGCCAATTGTGAAATATTAATGTATTCTGTCTGCTCCCTCATATCCCTATAGCAACCTAATTTGAGCAATTAACAACACCCCAAGGAAAGCTATTTTCATCATAATTAGTTTAATCGTGCCCTAAGGAAAGTTTCCATTCTCCTGGTAATTTTGGTCCGTAACCTAAATACACAAGGGAGCTTCACTCTTAGGGCAAATCATGTTCTTGGTGGCTTCCTTTTGTGAGCTTTAAAAACTGTGATGCGTCTCTTTAAACATAGGAATCTTAACTTAATGAAATTAAGCCCAAAAATGAGGCTGTAGCTTTATAGTTGTACACTATAATAACCCCCCCCCCCCCCCCCCCCCCCCCAATGTTTTACTCTTTTCACTTTGTGTGAATGTGTGCTGTTGGCCAATAGCTTACAAATATTTAGATGCAATCTTACACTGTATGATACATAATTTTAGTTCAGTTTACAATAAAAAGTCAATTGATGCTTTTCTGTAAGCTCAGGAGAAAAACTGGATCTTCCAATCAGGGCTAAACTGCTGTCTAATGGTGGTGATGCTAGCATGTGTTTGAATATTGATGTTAGCTGTTATCTAGCAAAGCCAAAGACTTACCAAATATTTTCTGTTCGCTTGAAATATTGTTTTCATTATCAATAGCACAGTGAGTCCTCTAAATTGAGGGTGTCTGACAATACTTCATGATTTCACTGCATCTTAATAAATGATGAGATAATTGATAGTGAAAAACTGGAGGGACACTTGGCTATATGTATGATTAAAAACATATTTGATATATGCTACTTCAAAACAGCTTATGTTAGCGATCAACCACTTACAATGTAATATAATGGTAGCCCAGAAGTAAATTCTTTGCAAACCAGTCTATTAATGATTTAGTGTCTTTCTTGTGCTGCTGCTATACATTGATTTGGTGAGGTCAAAGAGCTACAGCAACACTTGTAATATGAAGATCAACTTTATTAACAAATCAGACAGACATGTTTTGGCTTGAGGCACCTGCAAAGGTGGGCTGGTATGGTTTGTTGGCCAGGCCAATGAGCAGCAGCACATGGGGGTGAGGGGCGTGTCCAACAGGATGACACCACACCTAATCAATAAGGTGTATTCAAGGGAGGCATACAGGGATTTGGTAAAATGTATTAGGGCAGCTCAGCGTTCTTTCCGGGGACTTCTCTCTTCATCATTGTGTGTCAGTGTGCCTCTGACAACAGATATGGGTCACTGGACTGCCTGTCATCACACAGCCACAACACAGACATGATGGACCTGTCTAAGACAAGGGCCTGAGAGGGATCCAATGTCAGGAGGCAGCGGGAGGAGGAGGAGCTTGTGCACTTCCATTCAGGAGATACAGCTTTAAATAGATGCATGGCTCCAACAAGTATAGCAATTATACGTGACCGTCTCCTCAGGGACATTCTTTTTTCCTCTTCTCTATTACCTAATTAAAAATATTTAATCATGATACTTTATATGGTCCTCAATTTTCTGTCCTATTAAGGCTGTCCTAGATGGGTTCACATCTTCCCCTATAAATAGTTCGACCCAAGGCTGAAAGTTGGCCACAATGTATTTAGGTGCAACATTTGTATGAAAACAATTTACAGTGCCAGGGAGCAAATAGAGCAGTAGGACAAGTTTTCCTTACCGTGGTGTCTCTGATCCTACAGATGATTCATGCATACTTAATGTTTGAAGTTTATTGCTCTTTGTGTATGTGTGATAGGTGATTGTAAGAAAACAAGAAAAGGGATATAATATGAGCCTTATTCTAATTTACAGTATTTTCTTGTCAAACTATAGTTCTATTTTTTAAGTATTTATTTGCAGGTAGTGTATGTACGGTGGCCGGTAGGGGCCAAACGCTCAGCAACTTATGAAACCAGAAGCATTTAGAAAAATGCGTGGCAAATTCAGAAATACTGCAGCACATTTGTGTCTTTGCAGTTGTTTGGGAGGTTTGCATTTGCTTTTGAATGTGCAGCGTTTCAGCAATTGCCAAGCGTTAGACCTCTCCTGGCCACCCAAGTAATGTATACTCTTTACTTGTGATTAAATAAAAAAAAATTAAAAAGCAGTTGTGCGAGTGAGGAAGGACGTATTATGCCTTACAAAACCATTTATAAAAATAAGTATAAAAAAATACTTGGAATACTGCTAAAAATGTCAAATACCGGTGCATAAGTAAGCAAAATGGACCAAGTTGAACTAGTAGAGAAGAAATCTGTTAATTTACAGAGTGATAAATCATTTTAAAATAAATACATTTTTTAAAGTAGAGACATTCAGACACAAAGTCAGAGTGTAGTCTTATGCTTTACATGTCTGCTCTGTGTCTGGGCTCTGGTCCATGTCAACCAGACTAGTAGACTGTTCAGTAGGAGTTGTGGGAGAGCAAAGTATTCTATTACAGTCAAAGTGATAAATAGTCCAATGAAAGGCCTCTTATTGCTTTTGCTGCCCAGTTGGGATGAGTCCTGAGCGACAGGATGGCTTTCACAGGCTTTCTTTTGAAGAACAAGGGAGTCAAATGAAGTGCCCCTGAAGAAGGCCTGCATCTTAAAACACTCCAGGATACGAAGCCGCTTTGCTGGATTCTTGTACAATAACTGCATAAATTATAAAAGACAAAAAGATATGAAAGGATTTCATTCTGAGGGATGTAAAAGGTTGAAGAAAATCTAATGTACAAACCTTTGAGAGCAGAAAAGTCAGAGCAGAGCTGGAGGTCTTGGGTATGGCATATGGAAAATTGTTGACTTTGTTAAACATACTTTTGTGGTCTGGCTCTGCAGGAACTGGAAACTACAGAATTAAAGAACCACAATGACCAACTGTGGCTACAGAACTCATGCAGAGTTATATCTTGAGTTTATGTGCCTTCACCTCTACTGTCACCAGTGAGAACAACAAAATGCCAAGAGACCAACAGTCAGCACCATGGTCGTATGGACCAACACTTCAGGAGCTGTTCAGACAAAATGGGAAACTATTATAGTAGTACATCCCCCACGCATCCTATTCAAAAATGCTTCAACTGCCTCCAGTGGAGCAAACCACAGGTGAGCCTCTGATGCTTCTCGATCAAATAGCTGCAAAAACACTTTCACCAACACCATATTTTTTTCACATTTCAGAGAAGAAATAAAAATCTCACCCATGTATTGGATCGTGCCACATATGGTGAACAATCTTCCTCCTTGTTTTAGCCACCGGGAGAGTCCAAAGTCTGACAGACGAAGGTGACCTGAATCGAATTACACACTGACTTAGTTTGACACACTAACTAACTGTTTTTTTGTAAGTATTGAATTTCACATATCCTGCCTTCATTTGTCATCTATCTTTAAGGAGGACTTGTGCTTTTAAATATGTTAGTTTGTGTAAAATGGTGTTTCCACACACATACAAAACTCCTGAAAATATCCCACAATTACTGGGGTGAGCTGCATGTGTGAAAGTACAGTAAACTGACAAATTACTACTTAGACGGGGCTTTTCCCTGCCTGCCTACAAGTCGAGTGTGTAATGAAGCTGCAGCTTGTCAATATGTTCTTTCCACCATTTAGATGATGAAAAAATAATGTTTTTATTATTAAAAGCAAAAAAGTTAAATTGTTATATGAGATCTTAAATATAAAAAGTGATACCTTTAACTCCCTGTATACAATCCCTACGTTAGGTAGAAATCCTGAGAACAAAAAAACAACAAAAACAGAAAATGAGAATCTGCAGCAGGAAACCCTGTCGTCTCCACATATTATATTTGTAAATGCAAACTTTAATATGATGACCTATCTCTAATTAATACTTACCCAATGCACTGCCCAACTCTGCAGCAAAGAGCTGAGCCTCTTCCTCAAAGTTCCCCTTCAGTAACGAATATGCATACAAGTCTCCAACGTCACAGTAATCACACACTACAGAGGATAACATACATGCAAATTGGTGTTGGAGTCTTTTGAAGCAGCCACTGAGATAACACAATGTAACAAAGATGACCAAATCATACAGTATTTGCTAAACCCATGTTGCTGGGTAAAGAAAGAAAAATGATTAATTTGAACTCAAAACCATACATGCTTCTAAAATCTGCAGCCATACTGGACTTTACCCAGTACTCTCATTAGATGGCAGTGTACCTCTTCAATAGCCAATGCTGAGCTTTGTAAGGATGGCACAGTTTATATTACTGTGAGTAAACAAGGGAAAGACTTCTTCAGAAAGATCAAACAGAGAATCAGACTTTACCAACAGTAAACCTCTTAACTATTTATATTGACTTACTAATGAAGAGATGCTTTGTCTGCCAGCAGTCCTGCAGGTTGTGGATGAATTGAGCTGCTGCTGCAATTCAACGGCTATCACACACGCACACACACACACACACACACACACACACACACACACACACACACACACACACACACACACACACACAAACACACACACACACACACACACACACACACAGTTAAAGATGGACTGCACTAAGACTGCTACATTTAAGATCTCAATACCGTCTTGACTGCCTTAACTACCCTAAGACTAACTTTTATTCTCTCACATTTGATTCCTTACTGGATTAGCATATAATTCCCTTCCTGTTCTCCTGGAACCAGACTATCTGTGCATGACCGTGGACCCAACACTATCTAGTCCGTCCCTTCCACATTGGCTATACTGTTACTTTCCTGTGTGAGAAGTAATGTTTCATGGCTTACGATCCAGTCTGCTTGGCCTTTAGCTAGCACAAAGCCTGCATTGCACCAAACCCCCTTGCCTATCCCTGCTAGATGTGGGCCCACAATCCCCTCCAACTTCCTGCTACTCACAGACCAGCCCCCTTTTTGTATTGCACAGAAACCCAAACATCCAAGTGAGACTTACACTTGTTTTTATTGACAGATAAACAATTAGTCACAAAGCTAAGGGTACACTGGAAGCAATTGCTGTTTACGGCCAATTTTCAGAACTAAAAAACTTCAAAACTTTGATATGAAACAGTTAAGAACTGTAGTTAGCAATGCGTTGGGGGATACTCACCTTGAAGCAACAGGACAACGGCCCTAAACAGTATCATGATTTTTTAAATGATAGGACACTACAGTATTTTTGAAAAAGTGAGTGTTGCCTGGAGAACTTGGAGCGCTGTCAGTATGTGGTACGTTAGGCTGTTAGTATTTTCTTTCTGAAAATATGCTATATTTTTCCAGTTTTCTTTAGTAAAATACCAAAAGCCATGAACTCCTGAATGGAGAATTATTGGAGGATCATTAGTTAAAAATATTATGTTAAAAATATGTTCTACCACATACAGCCGGGGCCTTATATTTTGTCACCCTCCCACCCCAGACAGTTTTAGTATGCCACAGTCCAACAACCTTTATTTGTCGGACACCACTGCTTGAAATACAAATGATTTCAAAGGTACTTCAATACTGTGTTGTCTTTTTTAAAACATCGAAGAAAAAAAAACGTATTCGCACACAATAAGACATTTCAGGCAGCGTAAGAGCCCTGCACAGACTCATTTGTGCTACTGGTCAAAAGGTTATTGATGGACCAAAGTTAATAACTATTTTTGACAGCACTTTCTTGCATTCCTCGATAAGAGCGTCTATTTTATTTACATGCAGGGAACAACACTGCTCAAAAAAATAAAGGGAACACTTAAACAACACAATGTCATTCTAAGCCAATCACACTTCTGTGAAATCAAACTGTCAACTTAGGAAGCAACACTGATTGACAATCAATTTCACAAGCTGTTTTGCAAATTGAATAGACAACAGGTAGAAATTAGCAAGACTCCCCCGATAAAGGAGTGGTTCTGCAGGTGGTGACCCCAGACCCTTCTCAGTTCCGATGCTTTCTAGCTGATGTTTTGGTCACTTTTGAATGCTAGTGGTGCTTTCACTCTCGTGGTAGCATGAGACGGCGTCTACAACCGACACAAGTGGCTCAGGTAGTGCAGCTCATCCAGGATGGCACATCAATGCGAGCTGAGGCAGGAAGGTTTGCTGTGTCTGTCAGCGTAGTGTCCAGAGCATGGAGGCGCTACCAGGAGACAGGCCAGTACATCAGGAGACGTGGAGGAGACCGTAGGAGGTCAACAACCCAACAGCAGGACCAGGAGCAGGACCAGCAGCACTGCCAGAGCCCTGAGAAATGACCTCCAGCAGGCCACAAATATGCATGTCTGCTCAAACAGTCAGAAACAGACTCCATGAGGGTGGTATGAGGGCCCGACGTCCACAGGTGGAGATTGTGCTAACAGCCCAACACCGTGCAAGATGTTTGGCATTTGCCAGAGAACACCAAGATTGGCAAATACACCACTGGCGCCCTGTGCTCTTCACAGATGAAAGCAGGTTCACACTGATCACATGTCAAAGACTTGACAGTCTGGAGACGCTGTGGAGAACATTCTGCCTACATCTTTAGTGTTACGCTGGAGAGAAATGTTTCAGCGTGTTGGGAGATTCATCGAAAGCGATTCCGCTCCAGTTCGAGCTGTTACATTAAAGCAACCACCTCCAACTTCCTGTTACTTCCAGATCAGCCCCTTTTATTATGTTCTGCACAGAAACCCAAACAACCAAGTGGGACTTAGACTTCTTTTATTGACCGATAAACAATAAGACATGAAGCTGAGAGAAATGTGACCACTTATTCAGTTTGAGAGATATGATCTGTTTAACTTAGGGCATTTTCTTCTTCAAAGAATTGTGACCGATATGACAGGCTTAACAGCACAGCTATGCAAGGAATTGACAGAGAACTGTGGTTACAAAAATATCAAAATACTTTGCATAAAAAAAGTGCTTTATTAAAATTACAAAAAACATACACTCTGCAATTAGCTGCATTTTTTTTTCTTTTGCCACAATGCCTTGACACAGAGTGCCACATGATACAACACATCAACTTGTTTCTGCTGCTTTGTCATTGATCTATTGCACCGTGTTGAAGTACAGTCAAGAAGCGCTGAGCGACACACATTCGTTTTCAGGTCAATTCTAAAATAGCATTTTGTGAGGGGAAAAGGCCTTCGTGTCAAACAGACAGTCACACAGCCATATATAATTTATCTGAGCTTTAACTGATTAAAAAAAAACAAAAAAACAAAAAAAAAATCTTATTTATCCATCAATGGCAATTCAAGATATTGAAGGTGCAAAAATGAAGTCCTATGTGTGCACAGTTGTACAGGTTAGACATGCATTGTTCCTGAGCCAGCAGGAAAAGGTTCTGTTTGCCTGTTTGTGTGAAGATGAGCTAGCTTCTTCTTCACTGTACTCCATGCAACGTAGGAGTTAATTACTTTGAAAGTAGCAGAGTGAGACTTTCTAATGGCACTGGGAAAACAAATCTTTATATATGTATATATATGTATTTTTATTTGGTCAAAATGGCACCCTGGTAATCTTGAAGCTCTTTGAGGGACTGAAATCTGACACACATCAGGAGTGTTTCTTTCAAAAACAAAAACTCAAATATTTTCTGAATTCAGCAGGCTCATATGATACAGTGATATACGCAACCAAAGGAGAATGAACGTTAAACAGTCTCCCTTTTTCATTGAGATTCACAAATCACAAAGATATGCCGACTGCCTGCTTGTTCCCTGATCCAAGTACTGAGAGAGCAGCGGCTGACCATCCAGTCGACTTCTTCAAGCTTTTCTTGTTTCACTTGCGTCGGCTGAAGATGCTTTTCTTGCTCGAGCTCTTGTCTGCAGCGCTCAGGCCGATGAGGAGCCGTGCCTTCTCATCCTCCTCCTGTTGCTGCATGCTGTTGTCCGACTTCCCCTCAAGCGTCTTCCCCCGCAGGTCTGAGCCCGAGGCCGGCTTCAGACGCAGCTTCTCTTTTATCATCTGAGGAACAAAGAAGAGCAAGATCAGAAATGCTTGAAGTCTTTGTCAGGTCAAATACAGGTTTTTGAGAGTTGGAATTCTTGGTTGTAAATGTTCTCCACCTGTGCTACAAGTGCTTTCCGGCTGTCCCTCTTCACAGCCATGGCAAAGTCGAGCCAGGTCCAGGTGTTGTTGTGGTACTCCAAACATGGCAGAACCAGGTTCAAGTCCTTCCAGTCCACACTACTCTTCTCTCCCTAAAAAGAAGTGATTTTACTTGATTTTTTTTGCACATTTATTGACAGGACAGCAGAGACCCACAGGGTCTCATTGTCCATAGTGGTAAACAGATATAATTATTAAGCTAGTTACCAATGTGGTAGATGTATAGCTCAGTGACAAACCTTATAGCTGACACAGAGGGGCACTTGTGGAATCTTGATGTAGATGAAGGAGTTATTCATGGCAGCTCGCTCCTTCATCTTGTCAATGTCATCAACAGGATACTGGTGGGAGGAAGTCAAAGAAGGCTGATTAGATTTCTTTTTTTAAAGTTGTTTTTACATCTGAGAAATGTAAACCCAAACCATGAATACCTCCGGAGCTTTCCTAAATGACCTCCTGACCCCAGCAGTACGGTTCAGCCCCTGGGCGACACCTTTGCTGGGGCCCATAGCACCCATGGTGTCCTCTGACAGCTGCCGAGGCTTGACAGGGATACCTGTGACACAGAGCACAGAAGAATCAGCACTGTGGCCTCCGTGTGACTCCGCAGTCAACAGCTTATACTCCCACCGAGTCCCCGACACGCGCAGCTCAAGGTCGCATGCAAAGGGTGAGAGCCTTTTAATAGCTCAGACGGATCACATAGCAGTGTAATGGGTTATTCAATATGACATACACACATCTGCAGAGAAAGTGAGCACTGTTATTGATCAGTTATTTAGAATAGATCACAGGCTGGAGATTAGACGAAGTGCCACTGCTGACGGAATCGCACCTGTGGTAACCAGTCTGAACTTGTCTTCCTCGTCCGTCACCTCCTCCTCCTCAACATTTCTTCCGGGGAAGAAAAATCCCATCATCCTTTTGAAGAACTGGTACATCAGCTGGATGGTGAGAGGCACCACGTTCACCTGACGAGCAAAGGAATCATGAAGCCTTTAAATGAAACGCGGGGAAAATGTGTCTTCGATGTGGTTTGATACGATGATCTTCACCTCAAAGTGTTCCTTCACAGAGATTCCTCCGACAGGGGGGCGCACTTTACTGAAGATACGCAAAGCAAACTGACGTCCTGACTGGCAGGGGCTTTGAGGGCGGAGTACCACCTGCAAAAAAGACAAGTTCATTTGCTCCATATTACAACATTAAAAACTTTGATTAAATCCTGTGAGAAAATTCCAATTTGATGTTCATTCAAAACTTTTTATATCACGATATGAACACAATATTGACAACACCATGACATTTAAAGTGCCAGTGTGTAAGATTTAAGAGGATCAACATTGATTATAATATTCACAAGTACAAAAATAAAAGCTGTTTTTGCGTCTTTAAAGTGAGCCAATCAGCTCACAACAGACAAAAAACAACACAAGATCAAAGCCCTTTTTTTTGCGGCCCCCCTAGGTTCTCCTACAAGTTTGGAGGTGAAGGCTGAGTGGAGATGTTCTACCTGTAGTTGACCCTCAATCATACACATTGGTCCTTTATGTGAACTTGCAATGAGTCCTTGGACATCCATGCATCAGTGAGTTCATGACTTTACATGCAAAAGTGAATATGACACTCTGAAGAGCCAGTGAGTGATCCATAGGTATGAACTAGATGGCATTAACATCAAGTCTGGTCATTTGAGCAGTACTGTACATACCCTCACACGCTGCACGGAGGAAACAAGGTTTAAGATTATCAGTAAAAAAGGAAGAACAACATTGAGTTTTGTTGTACAGTAAAAAGGTTAAAAATCAAGCTCACTGTCCACTGAAAATAAAAAGCAAAAAAACCCCAAAAAACTAAATCAGAACATTTTTATTTTTTTAAATCTTCATCAACAATTTATCTCTACAGAAAAACTAGATTGAAGTTTTATCTTCATTAGAAATAAAATATATTGAAGTGTCAAAGCCAAAAAGTGAGTAAAACAAACCTTGTATGCTGCATTGGGCAGCAGGTTGTTCATGGTGAACCAGCCCAACTCCAACAGATGCTCTGCAGTGTCATCAGATTTGTTCAGCTGTGTGAAGAGAGTTCAGACATCTATCATCCAGCAGTGGAAAATATGTAAATAAAGGAGGTAATATGACTGAAGAGTTGATTAATCCGGATAGTGTGTTCTTTAACGTCGTTAAGAAGTAACTCTACTTGTTCTGTCTGCACTGTATTCATCTGTCCCACTCCACACTGTTGTAACTCTGCGCCATGCTCACCTTACTGTACATGAATCTTTGCAGCTCCAACTCAGCAATCCCGAGTTGGCCGTCTTCTTCGGTCAAACACCAGCGCGCCTGAGCAAAGCAGATCTCGGTTCTCCTCACCACACTCACGTCCTCTGGGGGCTTACGCAGCTCCAGTTTGTTTGCCCGTTGCAGCTGGAAGTCCTTGAAACACCTGAAAGACAGAGAACACAATTATCGTTCACCTGTTTGGTCAAACTCTCTCAGTGTCGGACGTGAATGAGAGTCGCTGTTGGACCTGATGAGAATGTTGAGCTCTTCGCTCTTCATCTGCATGTCGTTCTTCTCCTGGTTCAGCTGGTTCTGGAGTCTTGAGTTGATATCCATCAGCTCGTCTCCGCTCAGTTCTTCTGCGAGTGCCTGTAGGATGACATTTTAATAAAGTATTGAGCACTGAATACCAAACATAAAACAATATCAATCAAGAGGAAAGGTTAAAAAACTGTAGGCTTTTTTTTTTATTTTTAAAAGAGGCTACATAACAAAAGATATCATTTTTTAACTCATGAATTGATCTTCGTGACAAACCAGTACAGTCTCTTTTAGAACTCCAAACATACCTGGCCAATAAAACTGATTCTGAAACAGATGTTTCTAACTCATGCTGACTCAAGTGACATCGCTTTGGGGCAAAACAAACAAAGTGAAAAACATTTCTTCTGGAGCGATAAAGGGTTGAACCAAGCTCATTTTATAAATCATTAATTCTACACTGGCAACTTTACATAAACTATCCCTGACCTCTTGCTTTTATTGGATGCATTTATATTGTTTAAGGAAATCATCTGTATTGTTTCTCCGGCTTAAATGACAGTATTAACTTGGCTGATGAGTGTTATTTGACTCACTCTGATGTTGGAGTAAATCTGCTTCTCCAGGCGTCTTATCTGTGCGAGATGCTGCCTGACCGCCTCCTGGAGGTGCAAGATGCTGCTGCGCTGCTCCTCAGGGTTACTGGAGATTTCCAGCTGGAAACGCACTCGCTGCTTTTTCTCACTGTGCTCCTAAACCAACCATCCGTCCAAATGAAAAAAAAAAAAAAAAAAAAATTAGGAAAAGAAGAAATACTGCGATGGAAACTTTTGACTAACCGATGCTCCAGCCTACCTTGCGTCTGGGCTCTACATGTAACAGCAGGTTGTTGACAATGTCTAGGATCATAGCGTACTGAACTGGGTTAGTGGAGATCTCAAGATCATGGTGGATGAGAGTGAAGGTGTCAACAGCCCCTGTCAAATCAACATAATAAAGGAGAGTTTGTTACCATCAACAATGTCTACAAAACAAGTCTATTCTATTCCCCCTTAAACTAGAAGTGCATTCTCCCGTGCAGTACATCAGCAGCCAGACATACCAGCCTGTTTTTTCAGCAGATCTTCTTTCTCGTGGTTATTCCTCAGCTCTGGAGGTTTGATCTGTGTGGCCAGCTCTGGGTTGATGTCGTGACTGTAACTGATGTAGTGCATCCGGCAGCTACACCGTGAGATGATACGCTGAACCTGCTGAGCTTCATTCACCTGGGCGGGCAGGTTCCAGTCTAAGGACAGACAAGTTTCTTTAATCATCAAGTGTACTCCACAGCATCATTGAAGCCCTTTGTGTATTCAGTGAAGCATTTTTACTGCTGAGGCGTGAGGTGTGTCGGATGAGGGGAATTTCAAATCGAGTTAAGTAATTCACCTGTAGTGGTGCTGACCATTCCTCCCACGGCCTGGCCACTCTCCATCAGCTCCAGCACTGAGTCCAGGTTACGCTGCCTGTGCTCCTCAATGTTTTTCACCTGAAGGTGAAGCAGAGAAGGAGTCAGGAACAAATCAGAGGAAAGTGCACTGACTGCAGACAAACCCGGCGGTTACGAGGAAACATTCATTGTCAAGTTAGTTTTCCTATTTTAAAGAAAGGTGCTAGAATATTACAACTGGTGCTCGACATTGCATTCCATTTGTGTCATTGGTGAGTTTAAATGAAAGCTCTTTCCTCATTGAATATTTAATTTATACATCTGATACAAACTCCAGGCGAGAGCCGTGTATACCTCCAGCCACAGCTGTCTGTCCTCTTGCTCAGATGGGTTCAGCTCCATGGTGGCAAAGTACTGCATGCCGTCTAGCAGACAAGTCCAGGTGGTTTTCTGCTTCAGGGTGTCATTGTACCAGGCTGGGTGGTGCTCACACTGGAGCAGCTGAGCCTTTGCTGCAGACACCAACACACAGCCGGCCGTCTCTGTGCCGCGCAACATCATCTGGAGACGGCAAAAGAAGAAGTCTATAACAACGTGGCGCTGCCAAGATTATGTATCCACATCTAATATGAACCCCAACCAAACTTGGCCCAACAAGTCTGGTTTAGTGAAGAGTTACATTAAGTAGGAATTTATATTAACATTTCCAGTCTACAAGTAATGAAAATAAAAACAGGGATAGCAATATCAAAATGTCAAACCTGACAGTTGACCAACTCAATAAACCAGTTGCGGTTGTAGACATCGTCTGTCTGACAGGCTGCAATACCGCAAAGCTGATCGCTGACACCAGAATCCTCCTCTGAAAACACCACAAACTTGTCCGTTTCCTCGATCAGTTTCTGGAGCATTGATGTTCCTACAAAAGTGAAAAAAAGGAGGTTAGCGGGACTTTAAAGACTGGGCTGTTGTTATTTTTCTGTGCTGAGTCGGTTCCTCACCTTCATGCTGACTTTTTTCTGCTCTACTGACAGCGGGCACGACTGGGGTGGTTGGAGCTGTGGTGGGAGAGAAGTTGGAAGGAGTGCGTTTGAGCTTCTTCGTCTGGAGCTGTGTGTCGATCCTCAGACCCTTCAGGGCTTCAGTGGAGAGATTTCTCTTCAGCACGGACGCTTTTTTATAACCGTCGTACAGCCCGAAAGCTATGTTCCTGTTTGTGGTGGTCCAGGAAGCACGCAGGTCCACCAGACGCAGTTTGTGAGTGTAAGAGTTGTTAGTCTCATCCTTCTGGTTCACCTCCTGTCAGAAATATGTCAAGGAGATATTTAGAAAGCAGCCGCAGTGTAAAAAAAGACAAAACAGATTTAATCAGCAGCCATCTCCAACATTTTTACCTCCTCCATCCGGTTGCTCTGTCTCTGGTAGCTCAGGGAGGACAAGCTGAGAAGATGAGTCTTCTTCACCTGAGCGTTGATCTGGTGGTCGGCGGTCTCGTCCCAGGTGGACGCCATCAGGTGAACGGTCACCTGAGAGAGCTCGCTAACCATCTGAGTCACGTTCCATTCAGAGATCAACCTCCTCATCACAGTGCCAGCTGAGACAGTACACAAAGACGTAGATTCAAATAGAATAACATAAAATGATTGACTTCATAGATGGATAATTGTTTCTTCTTGAGTAGTATGCAGTTAACCCGTGTACCCTGTGGAATAAGTCTCTGAGCCCCTCGTGTGAAGACGTGGCCTTTATTGCACTCCACCTGGACACCTCTCTGCTGGGCGAATGAGGCCCAATAATGCACCTAAAAAAACATGGAATATGATAGTTATGAGAAGTAAAAAAAAAAAGAAGAAAAGAAAGAAAGGTAAGAAGACAGTAACTTTTCGGTCAGAAGTCAAGACACATACTGTGCTCTGTACTGGACCGCAAACAACGCTTTCATGGTTGACACAGTGCAGAGTCTTTTAGTGGACTGTTGCTGGTTGGCAGCCCAAACACTTACTTGTAGTTGTGGGAAGGCAGCTGTGTAGGACATCTGTTTGTAGTGCTGACCCAGCTTCTTGCGCAAAGGCCTGAGGCTGTGGAACAGCTTCCCTCGGCAGATTGGACGAGACACACCTGTCCAGGTGGCCCAAAAGTTCTGCATCCAGCGCAGAGTGCTGCTGTACAGCAGGACTCGTGGCTGGGAGGCTTCTAAAAGAAAAAAAACGTAACCATGTTATGGAAAAAAAACACATGTTCTGATATGTAAGTGCACAGAGATGTTTTATCACAATAGAAAATCTAACCGCTCAAACCTGAGCCACAGTGCTGGTTAAGGTCCATGGTGATGGAGAGGTTGAGGTTCTCAGAGCGAAACGCTCTGTATGAATCATGAGGCTGTCCGGAGGTCACATCTGCAACGTTCTCGGCACAGCAGAGCATCACAGCATGGTGATCATCGGGGTTGCCATGGCAAAGCCATTGAAGGTCAAGGGTCATGCAAAGGTTAGGCAGGTGTAGAAAACAGATATCATCGTACCTGGTATGGAAAAATAAATACTTCTATCACAGAGCAGTTCTCTTCAAACACAGTGAAAAGTCTTAACTTGTTTAACTCGAGTGTTCCCTTGCTCTTACTTTGAAGCTGTCCTGACATTAACGTCTAAATCCCCTTTAAAAACAAACTGTCCCTGGTTCCAGTCGAAGTTCAGCTTGTTCCACTCCCAGTGCATGTTTTCTGTCGTGTTGTAAGGGTCCTGTACAAAGCAATGATTCAGGACAGGTTAGGTTAGAATACCACACTTACACTGACCTCAGCACTGAAGTGTAGAATCCAATGAACACTTCTTTTCTTTTTTTTAAGGGTCCATTTATTTTCAAACACCAACAGGATTGAGGTGAAAATGTTGACGATTCTCACAAATACAACTTTAATAGTGAGATTTATTCCATTATGGATCTATAGGACATTGATGACATAAGGTTGTTGCTGACTATCTCACCTCTGTAGCCAGCTGATGAAGATTGGCCTGCTCGATGTTCATCATCCACCGCCCATGCATAACAAGGCGACTTTTGTCCCACCAGGCCAGAGGTGGTGAGGGATCGACAGAGGGTTTGGTCAGCAGGTCAATGGACTGGCCAATCAGAGTCCAGGCAGGGTCCCAACATGGCCCCCACACAATAGTGTACAGCGATATGTTTGCTGGATGGAGAGGAAATTGAGAAGGACAGATGTTAACTTTGAGTTTGAACAAGTAAATCTGATAATGTGCAATGCTGTTCATGATTTTTTTGGATATGACAATTATCATTATTATTAAGAACCGTCGTATGACTAGCTTTAAGTTTTTATTTTGCACAGGAACGCAGAGTGATAGTTGTTTTATATTAACTCACATTTGAAATCATAATAGAACTTCAGTGGGGGCATATTTCGGTGGACCGTCACGTCTCCCCAGGGTGGACCCAGTGGGACGATTTCTTTGCGATGCGCCCTGGCCTGTCCATCCTGCTCCGTCCCAATGAGACGCCCTGACAGCTCCCAGTCTCGGATTTCAAACAGGTAGCGAGGGTAATCCCGAATTCTCACTGAGAAAGCAGAAAAAGAGGAAACTAATAAAATACTTTTATCAAATGTAGAAAATAAGCTGTGAGGCATGTTTAAAGTGTACATAAAAAAATAGTTAGTTCATTGTCAACAACTAACTGCAAATCATTTGTTTTAATTTACCCAAAAAGGCAGCCAGTTTACACTTGATAGCACGGCACCACTGGACCGCCAGAGGGAGTCCATCTCTGGGGAAAGGACTGATTGAGTCAATATCCCTTAGCTGCTCTCTCACTCTCTCTGGCCCATGAAGAGACTGATCAGCCAGGGCCATGAGCTCGATGTCTGACACGGTCCAGGTCAGCAGAGACTTCCTCATAGGTGTGTTGGCGTAGAGGCGGCGAGAGCGCTGAATGTAGATCTCGATGTGCTTTTTCTCCAGTGAACTATAGAGCTCTTCAATCTTTCTGGCTGGCAAGAGCTCTCCGTGCTGCTTGCGCAGTTCTGCCACCTTCTTATCCAGGAGCTGAAGACGCTTCGCACTTTCTTTGCTCTCATCCTTCATCAGCTCGTAGTTGTCACGCAGCTTGATTTCGAAGATGTCATCCAGGAAGACAAACGAGGACTGGCTGATTTTGAACACGAGGTCAGGCGGCAGCTGTTGCTCCACGGCGTCTTGGCTCTGGGAGCGATGCAGAGTCTTCAGCCACTTCTGCACACTTATTGCCATGTCAAAGGTGTTGGAGAAGTTGTACTGGTAGGGGAACTCGACAGCGAGAGAGGGACTAGTGAGGACCCAGACTCTGTTGTGAGGAGTGCTGAGGAAAGGGAAGGCGTCTCTGTGCAGCTGCATCTCCGTCAGCTCTGCGTGCGTCTCAACATCGAGACCTTTGAATGAGACAATGTTGTGGCCATCGAAGTTGAAGATCAGAGAAGGAGAACGTATGTGCATGGAGGCATCGTGCTTGGAGAGGGAGACGTCTTCTGTGTGCAGGGTAATGTAGTTCTGCTCGCTGACATGGGCCGTCAGACGAGTGCAGCCGAGTTCAACCCGCACACACAGAACTCTACCGCGGCCTGGACCGCTTTCCGTCTCTGTAGGTGTCTTCGGACTCTCCACTACTCTCTCTCCACAAAGCATTCTCCAACACTCCTTGGCTTCAGTCATGTGCTGATATAACACCATGTGGTCTGGGGGCGTCCATTCGACAGTGAGCTCCTCTTCACATTGAATCTGATTGAGAAAAAAAGTAAAAGAAAAAAAGAAAGAAAAGACATTAATACTGATGCAAAAAAATGCATACAGACCAGATAAATACGACGAGCAGATGTAATTACCTGTAAGGTGTGTGTGGTGATGTGGTAACAAAAGGCAACAGTGGTGAGTTTGAGCACAGGATGTGGGGTCTGTGAGGCAGGGCAACATGACTCCATGTTCTCTGTGACAGTTTTGATGGTTGATAAGCTGACACCATAAAGAGACACTGTGGAGCTCTCTGCAGAGCTGAGGACTCTGACAGCGTCCATCCGAAAAGAGGCTGCACCTGGAGAGAACACAAGAGAATAGACGACACAGGAGGTGATTAAAGATTGAAAGAAGTGTTTGTATACCAGGGCATTTGGTCCAATTAGATCATGACTATACAATAACCGCTCTATTAACCATTTCTTTATTTCTGAAAAATCTCTTTTTTTTCAGGATAAATGACAACAGAGTTGAAGCCTTTTTATTCTATTTTTTTTTTTTAATCTTAGAAGCTATGAATTGCAAACGGCAAAACTGTGAAAGCAGCAGTCAGCAAATTCCTCACAGATTCATTCAACTGACATTTTAAATGGAGAAAAAGTTTGATTCAGCATTTTACCTAAAGATGATGTACAAGTGTTTTTTTTAAAATCACTTGTTGTAAGTGCCTTTAAATGTAAGTATTAGCTGATTACATGTAATGTATCATCAAATTATTAAGTATCTTTTTTTTAAAAAGTCTTTTAATTGACTTATCATTCAGGCTGCACTGACGTCACATCGTTTTGGTCTTTGTAGTCTCTGTAGATAACAGGAGCACTAATTGCAAATATAGTTAAATAGATTTAGAATATGTTATTCTGATATTTCCCATATATTTGTAATGTTAAGGTGTTACTATGGCTTTGGCCTCGTACACCGTAAAAACTCGAAACCAGGGTCGACATGTTAGTTCTTTTGTGTTTTTTTTGTACACCTTGCTGAGAGAGTTGCAGGATTGGGGCTGTCTTGAACATAAAGCAAAGTCTCAACACAGTATGCATCAGTCAGTGAACTACTAAAAGTCAGCGGAGCGAAACAAAAACGCTTCAGCACTGTGCAACGTCTTAACATATCCTGAAAAAGCTTACCAGCCAGGTTGGAAAGGGTGAACACATTAACGTCCTCCAGAGAACAGTCCAGTTTGAACAGCATGTGCAGCTGTGAGGACGGGATATGTCGGACAGTATCTTCACTACGGGGAGACACTGAAGCCACATCTGAGAGCTGTGTTTCACGAGGAACACAGAGGAGGGACAGCAGGCGGGACAGACACAGTGCACATGTCTCTGAAAGCTCCACTTGGAGCCCTTTCAAACTGGACTCCACGCTCAGACTCGGAGACTGGCTGCTCGACTCCAGGTGGGGTCTGTTGTAACTGCCCTGGATGGATCAGAGTGAGGTGTGCACAAGGACGTTTTAATATACTTATTCCAAAAAATATATGAAAATCAATATCTAGCATCATTCAAAACACGTAATTAAAAAAAAAGAACACAGTAATTTGTTTTCCTACCTGAAGAGAGACTGAGTCTAAAATAAGCGCTTCTCCCCACACATGTTTACCGGGAGGGTGGGGTGCTTGTTGGATATGAGACCCCTGACCCACTCTCCACCAGAAGTTGTCCAGCGACAGTGAGGCCCTCTGGTGCACATTCTGGGACTCTGCACTTTCTGGGTCAACTTTTTTGTCCAGAAGATGCTGCAGTTCTTGATACAGGAAGTTAAAGTTGTCAAAAAAAGATAAAGAAAGAAAGAATTTAAGGGTGGGGAATAATTTGCTGCATTCGTGTCACAACAAAAAGAAGAAAGCTGTGAAAGCCATAATGATTACACGGATCATAAGTTAATGTTTAACACTAAAAGGGCCTTCTTAGAAAATGAACTTATCTAAATCAAGCTTGGCATGTTTGACAAAGGTTGGCACAAAAGTTCTCTTCAGATTTCTAACTACAAAGAGTTCAAAAAGAAAAGTGTTCTAAGTAGAGTTGCACATGATGTTCACGCATTTTGAAGTAGCTTAACACATGAAGCTGAGGGTGTACTTTTCTAAGCGACAAAAACATCACATGACATTCCCCCTCCCTTCTATGTGTGTGTGTGCGTGCGTGCGTGCGTGCGTGCGTATGTCACAGACTGTGTGTGTAATACCTGCGCAGGCAGAGAGGAATCCGAGAGCGAAAGGTGTCGTGTCACCCAGCTGAACAGACACGTTAACGTTTGACACGGACGAGGTGACCATCACGGGAGCATCCAGGTGAGGGAGGCGCCTGAGGAAAAGGAGGGTGGGCAAATAATCTAATGGACTGTACAACGTGACAAAAAAGGCCATGGAGCCACGAAGAATGAGCGATGGGGAAAACACAAACATGGATGATGACAGAGAAATAGTAAAAGGTGTTAGATTATGAGAAAATGGAGACTTGGTTAAATCCACAACATGATTGTTAAAAACTAGACATGCTCCCATTTAAAATCCTTAATAAAACATTAACTGTTAAGTAGCAGTTTAAACTATCACTTTACAAGCATCATGCATGTCATGGCAGCTCAAACAACGAGGTTTTATCATAGAGCGTGTCCCATCAGAACTAAAGAATATTAATAAGATAGTATTTTGATGTACTGTTCTGACAACGGGAGCACAAATAAACACATGGAAGAACAGATCTGCCATAGGTATGACATTACTGTCAGGCATGAGTGCTGGGAATCAGTCTGAAATTTGAACATCAATGCTGAGGAGTGCTGCTGATGGGTCCCTCCCGTCCACACTGCCGACGTGTGTGTCACTGTGTGCATGGCATGAGAGTCGTGGCTAATGTGTGACTCCGTAAATCAGCACAAGACGGGGTATTGTTAGTGATGACCGGCTGGTCATGGATCAAGACCAAGCTGCTCATTAGCTGGATGAGGATGTAAAACTAGAACCTTTACTTTTGCAACTTGCCTTTTCCGATGTGCTGCCTTCCTGTGAATGAGCTGTTCCCATGGAAATAGGTTTAGCCAATGGGAGAACTCCTGGTGACGGTAGTGGATGATGCAAGTGTTGACTGTGAACGATCCTGATATATCAATTGATGTAACCTAAAAGTTAAAAACAAATAACCTACAGGTGAATATATAAACTATAAGTTAGGTATTTATCATGTGACCATGAGGAGCCTTCCTCACCTGCACAGTGGTCTTCAGGCTGTTCACACAAAGGATTCTTTGCCGACTTTGCGAGAGGAGAAGGCCATCTGCCAATTAAATGACAAAAAAATACAAATGTGTTAGTCCTTTTTTTTTTAGTTTGTCTACATTGTGTCAGGCACCCAGCCTGTCGACTCACCCTCCAGAATGAGCTCCAGGCTGCTCTGGGGAAAGCTAAGCTCAGGGGTGAAGCTTTTTAGAGGCAGCTGCTCATCGTCACGTCCATAGCAGACTTTTAAAGACCTCAGGGTCCAGTTCAGGTGTCTGTGCAGGCAGGTGAGAGAGACAAACAATGTTAAAGACAGCAAGTCATTCATGATGAGGATCCAGTTGTTCATAATAACCAAGAGATGCAGTTTGGGGTAAAATGTTGACTCACCTTTTTTGGCTGTGCATGGACAGGGTTACATTTGTATTATCAAATTCCACATTGACCTCTTGGGGAATCAGCCGATGAAACCTTTCAACCGTCTCAGTCTGAATGAAGTCAACGATTTCAGATTCTGAAAGGAAACAGAATTATTTTACATTGCATGTTTTTAAAGGAAAAGCTGATTCATCAACATTTGAGAAGTGCACATGATGAAGATTACTGTGTTTTGATTGGTCATTGTCACAGCTACCTTTTTTAAAATCATTCAGATGAACTACTTCAACATGTTTGCTCACCAGATCCCTCCTGAATGCTCTTTTTTGGGGAGATGGGCAGCAGGAGTTGGCTGAGAAAAAGCCCCTCGTGCAGTTCTGCTATAAGTGTCCTCACATTCAAAGACAGACTACCTGGCTTCATGTCTGGTAAGTTCACATCTCCAGACAGCAGCAGGCTCAGGGCTACTTCAGCCAAGCATATATCCTACAAAAGGACAACATGTTAACCAAACACAATTCCTCACAAGTCGCTATTCCAGAGTAATGAGAATAACTCACCAGTTGACTGCTTTTAAGCACTTTACTGCTTAGCTGCCCGACTGAGAAGTCCCACGCCAGCCTGTGATTAAATTTAGAAAATTGTAAAAACATGATTCTTTGTTTTCTGTTCAATTTCAAAACCAGGGCGTAAATGTTATTTACCTTTTACTCTGGTGGTCTAGCAACAAAGTTATGCCTGAAATGGTCATGTGCCATAGAGACTCTGACAGTGCGATGTTCAGTACCATCACATTGATGGAGCTGACGTGGAATGACAGCAGCTAAAGACGACAACAAAACAAGTGAGTTATTATTTCCTAACCTAGTCTAGATAACAAAGGTAGGACGTATAGTAAGAATGCATACTTGTGACAAGAAGCGCAGTGTTGTAGAGCTGACTGAAATCTTCCCTGGCTTTGTTCCATGGCTTTTCTTTACCAAAGGTTTGAGCGGTGTTTGCAAGTCAAACCTTACTCTGGTGTCACCAACACACAACGCTAAGTATCTCCTGAACACAGAAAAATGTGAAAGTGTTACGTATACACCCACAGCTTTTCTTTCATTTGCAGGAAAGATTTGATCTAAAATGAAAAAAAAACAAAACAGATGGGACAACTTACGGCAAATCCTGGTTTAGCAGTTTACTTGAAATCCATATCCTGTCGATTTCCTGTCAAACAAGAGTGACCGTAACAGAGAGTCAAACTCTTGTACAGTTTTTTTTAACCAAACATTGTCTTGAATGATTTTTAAACAGTGGAAAAAACAACGTGGGAGAAGCAGCACTGAATGAGCACGCAACATAAATGTCATGTAAACACAGTGTGTCTCACCAGAGTATGCTGGGGGTGAAATTGGATACTAATTCCTTGGACAGAAAACAGCCCTACTGATTTGATCTTTAAATCAGCGTTCAGTGCAGTCTGAAAAAACCGCACAGCCAGGGTGCACATGAGCCACCTAGAAGGACAAGACAGCAGCACACATATCTTAGACTGTGAATAAGGTTTCCACTAAAGTCATGTAACATTTCTGATTTGTGTGCAGTGCTAGGTGAAATCACTCAGTGCTGCCCGCAGCACAAGAAAGCATTTGCATGCACACACATCTTACCTGAAAATGACACATAGTAACACAACTCCAAGCAGAAGGATCAGAAGGCAGAAAATCAAAAGCAGAGACATTGTTGTCCCAAAGTTGTTCACACCCAAAACGAGTTCATGGGTCAGGCTGCTCCTCCGTCTGCTGCCAGCTGCTGTCAACAAGGAAGATGTGCACTTCAGCTTAACATGTTCACTGTCAGGTGCTTAGTTAGTGACAGAAAAAACAAACAAATATCCATAACCTTTCTGTCACTGCAGCAGCACATTCGCATAACATCTATGATTGTATTTTTGTCTGCTAACTCTAACAGCAGACTTTGCTGTGCTAACCTTGCTACTAAAGCACAACAAGAAATAACTCTACGCTAAACTTTAATAGCACAACTGTGTGTCAAGCTGACATGTGCACTTCTTCATTATTAGCAACACAGAATGGGCAAAACGATGGCTGTCTGCTAACAGCTGGTAGTTTTAGCCCACACATGAAATAGTTAAAAGTATGCCCACCGCGTCATCCACAAATCTGTAGCAAATCTGTGCTAGCATTGTAGCATGCTAATGCTACTGTTAATCTAGCATAGTTCACACACAACTTCATTCTTTTCCAGTGACTAACTTCAAATGTCATTGTCTTAAGTAAGTAGTAGGTAAGACGCAAGCGTACATACCCTGACATGTTCACACTGTGAGGTTGTCGTCGCTCAGCATAGCTCTGCTAACAGCAGCTTCCTGTGCTAATGTTAACTCCCCTCTATGCTCTGCTGGCAGTCCACAGCTGCACCTACTACACCTAGATTCATTTATTTCAAACATAAAGTGTTTGAAATAAACCAATAACATCCAGCTGATAAATACCCTCTAAATCCACACACACACATTCAAAGTGTTTCACAAAGTTGAAAAGTAAAATCTGAATTTATTTGAGCATGTAACTGAAGAAATGACAGGGACCACATGACTTCTCTTTTACCACAGCAAAGGACTCAAGTCTTGTTTCTTAACCGGAAGAAGCCATCATTAAGGCTGGGTGATTTTTACCTGATATAATATACCCAATAAAAATGATTGTCATCAGAATATATCAAAATATGACAATACATGATACCATTTGAATATTTTATGTTCAAAGTGTGCCATGTCTAACAAAATGAAAGTAAGTTATTATGGTGCCCTATTAAAATGCTCCAAAATTACTGAAAAACGAGGGGAAAAAACAAAATATAAAATAATGGAACTGGAAACTTGGTCTTAGTTCACCCATTTCTGGGACATGTGAGACTTCCCTGGTGAAGGCAGTTTCCTTGACACATGAGAGAAGAGAGAAACTATTTAGAGTGAAAATCATCTGACCACATGCCTGTTAGGAAAAGTATGTTTTGTCGAAGGGAAACACTCGGGCCTTCAAAGACAATGCTGAAGCTACCCAGGGACCCATGACACTTAGACAAATGCAACATAATGAAACTCATGTAAATACTTTTTCTTGGGTGACAATCACCTGGAGATAGTGTTCCACGGTTAATTGTTGATACTCAAATCTGCATAATTTCAAAATAATTGCCCCTTGGTGAAAAAAAAAACCCCTACACACTCCATGTACACTCAATGTCATTATATTTTGCAATAATTAAGAGAAACTGCAGATTTGTCACTAAGTTAAACCATTAACAACACTATAAACATACCTATACTATTAAGTCATGTTATGACACCGTGACAAACTACACAGTTAAATCCTTTGTATCATTATTTAGTTGTAAAGAGTGTAGATTGAAATGTTTATCTTGAACACAATAACCAAACAATAAAACAGAAATAATGTTGCCTTGTACTATAACAGCAATATTTATGAGCATTCATTGGTTCATTGTCTGTTTAAGACATGTTAAGTTTAAGTTTGTTCCTATGTCTCTGTTTCATCAAAAGGCTTTTAAATCAGACAAAATGTCTAAATTAAAAAAAGTGCCTTTTCATGTGCCTCACAGCAAACTTCCAGGCTTTAATATATTTCATACTGTCTGCCCCAGATCAACGAATACAAGAATTACAAGAACATTTATGATACAGGTTCCTTGCACAGAGACTAATCATCATATCAAGGGGTGAGAAATAGACAATAAACAATTCTTCAGACAAGCCTCTTCATCTCATGCGGTGGCCTTCTGTTTGTTGTGTTTGGCAAACCACTCGTCGCTTTTGTCTTCATCCATGGCCTGAAAGTGTGAGGAGCATGAGGTTTGGTTACTACTAAACACTTTTTACATATTTAACAGAGGGAAAATATTTCAGCCACACTGACCTTATCAAGCAATTCATTTCCTTTGGGGTCCACCATGGACAGCTGCCTAAAAGCTTCATCTCCCACAAAGCATATCTCATGTCCATCCTGTAAGAAACATCACGTTTATATTCTTTTAACAGAGACTGATTTCACTTGATTTAATCATTGTGCATTTATAACTCACTTACTGGGTCAGCCAATATAACCACCTCCACTGTTGCTTTTCCTGGAGTGTCCAAACTAACTAACGGAGTAAGAATTTTCTGTTTTTCTTTTTTCATCAAAGCTTCAAGGTCAGGCAGCTGTGGGATGTAACAGAGCACCCATCCATTTATTTTTTTGTACCACTTAGTATAGGTAATGGAATTTAAGATGATTTTTTTAGCCACTAATTAAAAAAGCACAAACATGTATTCATGGTATAATGTCTTACTTGCTCGCGTGGACATGAAAATGCTATTCTCCCAAATGCTGTTCCATGATTAACGGTCCCGGCGATATCCTGAAGCTCCAGTTTACACTGCAAATAGCACAAATACAGCAAGAAACATAAAGTTTAACATACACTCCTGATTAATGAAGACAAAAAATAAACACAATTTTTATTAGATAATCAAATTTACTCAACTCACCTGAGAATCTGCAAATCCTATCAGTACTGTTTTCTTCTCCTCGTTCCTTTCTATCATGTTCATGCCCAGGAGTTTGGTCCAGTAGTGGGTCGATCTCTGTAGGTCTGATACTCCGAGACAAACCTTCTGCACAGGGTCTGGAAACAAAGGCTTAAGGTTATGTACTGATGATCAATAACAGATGTATAAGCAGAAGACCAGACATAGACACCTGCAAAAGAAATAAGGAGAGCTTTTGCTGAGTGCTTTACATGTACTGTGTACTGAGGCTTACAGTTTCAAAGCGGACAGGTCGAGTTCAAATCCGACTTGTGGCCCCTTTGCACGTAATTTCTTGCTCTCTCTTTTTCTCCCCCTGATTTCTGACTCTATCCACTATCTCACTACAAAAGGTTTTAAAAGCCCAAATGAAACTCTAGAGATATTATTTACTCATGTTTTGTTTAAACATAGTAGTTTGTATCAATTTCTTAATATGAAATAATATGAAATCCCTTTGACTAAACAATGAAAACTCTTATCGATGCAGACGAGTGACACACACCACAGGCAGGCTGCTCTTTGTCCACAATGTAGAAAGGATATCCTCCTGGAGCCTGGGTCAGATACAGAGCATCCTCTACCTCAGTAAGAGGCCATCCCAGACGTTTAGCATTGCCCACAGCTTTGCTGGACTGCAGAGTTAATCCCTAAGGTAAAAATAAAGAAAAGAAGACACATTATAAGGCTTCTGTATATAACACAGCATGTTGCAGTCCTAAAGTTAATAAATCATCTAATTCTGTAACGCAAAGATCTCTCTTTGTAATCTTGTAAGCCACTTAAAGTAAAGTTTCTAAGTTAACTCTTACTCACCAAGAAGTCGTTGCCAAGGTGGTATTCTCCCACACCATAATTGTATGTCAGTTCAGCAACAAAATGGTCATCCTCTGGACCAAAGCCTACCATTGTCTTGCTCCATTTCCCATCGTAGGGTCTGCATGGAAACAGGATGATGACAAAAATCAGTAGGCCTACAAGGACATTAACAACTCCTATCTGTCACACAACGTGTTAAGTGCAAAGTTCAGTGAACTAAGCATATTTCGTACCCATTACAAGTTGCTTTACAGCCTTCCTCAAACTCTTCATGGCGTAAAATCTACAAATGGATCAGAATTAAATTAGCGTGCACTAATAAACACATGTGTCATGACAAAAGAGAGACAGGAACTGACCACAATAGAGCTACGTAACAATTGTGCAACAATAACATGAGCCGATTATCACACACAAAGTTTCTCAATGGCTTCAGTCAGATCTGGCAGAACAATGAGGGTTAAGAACAAGTACCTTCATGCCAAGAACATCTCGGTAAAACGTTGCTGTTTTGGCCCTGTCACCAACTTTGAAAACAAAATGCAGTGCTCGTCTCGAAGCCATAACTCTTTCAGGAGAATGATGTCTGTTACAGTCTATGGTCTGTACAACAGAGCGCAGGGAGCGATTAAGCTTCCTGGGTGATCGATTTTTCTGTCGTCGATTGGTCTAAATGCATCTGCATGTACCATTTACCTTCATTGAAAACGAATAATAGGTAGATATTATTTCATTTTAAAACAATTATTGATACACCATTTTGGACAAACCAAAAGGTTTATTTTTTTATTTTTATTTTTTTTTATTGAAAAGGACACAAACACGGGCATTCAGATAAATGGTACCACCCATAGCTGTCGCCATTTATTAAGATTTGCAAGAAGAAAAAAAAAACCCAGAAAAAAAAAATATGTTCAAAAGAAATAAAGAAAAGCTTACAAAAAAGTAGTTTGAATATGTTCCAGGCCACTCATCTCTACTACAGTTACAATTGTCACTCACACACCCGTTCAAATGTATTCATTTCTTTGTATAACCACTAGAGGCGGTAAGAAGGCCAGCTTGCTCTGGTACACTAATTGTCAAAAAAAAGAAAGGAAGAAGAAACGGGGGAAAAATGGCAGCTTACATGAGAAGCGTGATGTGTCTTGTTTCTACAGAGCGAACTGTTTTTCTAACAAGGGGAAACGGTGTCATCGCTGAATGTAGACGATATGTACGCGGACTCAGGAGGAAACCTGTGCGAGTGATTTTACCAGATGAAGTCACCAAGCCTCGTGCAGCAGTGCAGACTGTGAAGAGGGAGAAGGAGGCAAAAGTCTCAGATAAATCAAGACAGTTTAAAGACAACCACTTTGTCGGGACGAGGAGCAATGCACAGCCACATATAAAACAGACACCTGATGATGTTGAGTCAATTGATGGACTGCGTTTCGAGAGGGCTTTCCCTGGAGATAAGAGACTGGCGTGAGTAAGAAAAGCCTCCACGAAGGGAGTAACTAACATTTCACAATACTGTCATTCAACGGGAAAGATTGATCAGGAGTCAGGACCATAGACTGTCAGGACAGACATCTTCATATTTGAACCCCTCCCCTCACTCACTAAGGACAGTCAAATGATGTAATATAAACACAAAGGAACAGTTTGTAGGGCCTTTACAAGTCCACAATGTTTTTTTTAATCATTATAGATTTCACTGTCTGTTCACTTTTCTCTATCATACAGGAGAGTAGTGAGTGTTGCCCGTTCCAGGACTTTTCGGGAGCACCAGGGTAAAATCCTCCTGGAGGGCCGGCGTTTAATCTGTGATGCTCTGGATGCTGGTGCCAACCCACAGATAGTCTTCTTCAGTACAGTGGATCGACTTCGAGAGCTTCCCGTAGACAAGCTGAAAAGAGCCACGTTGGTCAAGGTCAAGTTTGAGGAAATCAAGATCTGGTCTGACCTTGTGGCCCCACAAGGCGTGATTGGTGAGGGTGACGTGGTGTTTGAGTTGGTCCATCACCAAGCACTGATACTGTAAAATTGATGCTGACTTGCACCTTTTCTTCTTCAGGCATATTTTCTCGTCCTGACCCATCACGGTTGAACTTTGCAAATAAACGTCATACAGTGCCTTTGTCCCTAATATGTGACAATATCCGAGATCCGGGCAACCTTGGTACTATGCTACGATGTGCTGCTGCAGCTGGCTGCCATGACATCCTGCTCACCAAAGGTACACCTTTGTTATCAATTAATGTAGCTCCACTACTGAAAAATGATTTACTTCTTCTTAAAATCTGTTTCATTTTTCCTACCACAGGTTGTGTTGATGCATGGGAGCCTAAAGTTCTACGTGCAGCAATGGGTGCACATTTCCGACTTCCCATTTACCCCAACTTGAGCTGGCACGACGTTGAAAATCACCTCCCTAAACAAGTGACTGTCCATGTGGCTGACAGCAGCTGTGGCACTGACGCAATAAGAGAAACAGAGGAATCACGAGGAAACATGTCTCTCAAGTCCTCCAAAGCAGAAGACTATGGATGGACCAGCACAAAGTCTAGTAAAATACAGCATGAGGAGTATGACTCCGACTCCGATTCAGATTCCGATTGTGAATTTGAGGGACTACAACTTCCCAGAGTGGACACGAAACTGTACCATGACAACTGGGCCCAGAGACCCATGGCTCTGGTGATTGGTGGAGAGACACAGGGTTTGAGCATTGAAGCAGTCCAAATGGCTGAGAAAACTTCTGGTCACAGGCTCTTTATTCCTGTGGTTCCTGATATGGATAGCTTGAATTCAGCCATGGCAGCTAGTATACTCCTGTTCGAGGGCAGGAAGCAACTTTTAAAAATAATGCAGATGGCTGGTAGGAAACAGCGATCTAAAGCCGAGCAGTAGATTTCATGGTGATAGCAGTATCAATATCAGTGTGTTTTTCTGTGTTCATTCGTCCCTGTTACTAGAGACTGTATACAGTCATTTCATTGCCCAAAATAAAAAGCCGAATAAAATAATCTCATCTGCCTTTGTCATTTTTTGAATACATGTATCTAAAAATGATTTTAGTGTTTCTTTTATCATTTGGTGTTTCAGAATATTTACTCGCTCCACAGCATCATCTTGAACAGGACTTTGTATAACACATGTTCAGTGCATTATCAATAGTGTTTACAGAGATGTTTTCTAAGTTCTATAGGGAATAAACATCCCCTTACTTTCTGTTGGTGCACATTGTAATTAGGATTGGCTCATAACTTATGATTCATGTAAGAATACTTTTGAGACAACAGAATGGATACATGCCTGGTCGTGGTTGGCACGATTGGTGTTAATGATTGTTTTATAAAATACATTTCATATGGTATTTGGACATTAACTAAATCTGTGAGTCCAAAATATGTAATGACCTTTCTTTGCTCTCTGAAAAATAACAACTGTGTCCTTTAAATGGAAAAAATGAACCCTCTCCCCCATGTCCTATTATTTTTAATAGTACGACAGCTATGAATAAATTAATGCCCTTTGGGCAAATTCATGATAGAAAAGACACTACTCACTGTGACAGTGTTAAGTCTTCATAAATGCAGCGCCACTATGTGAAATGCAAAAATCTGGACATTATTGCACCTGGAGTTTGCATATGAATAAATAACACTTTCTCCCTAAATAGATTCCAACATTAGCATTGAGCTAATGAGTCTAATTTTGATACTTTTAAGCAAACTGTTGAGTCATTTCAGTGAGTATTTTACATATCTGAAACCTGACTATTGATAATTGAGTTTAAAAAGCAACAGAACTCTGTGCTTCACCAGTGAGTATTTAATGGTTGTGAGAAGTCATGACTGGAGTAACAGAATACAGGGATTTATACATTCAACAATTTTCAAATGCCAGTTTTTGTGCCTTCAGAAATAACTTGACCTTCTCATTCAAGGACCTTCACAGAAAATCCTCAGAATGACTTTGAGATGAGAACCACCACTAACAACTGGCAAGAGATGACTTTCACTCACATCATAACACACAACAAGACACACAGGGGCTTAAAAACATCAGTCATTGGTCTTTTACAAGCAGGTACTATAATGTAATCTTTACTGTTTGTGCACCGGTCGTCATGTTCTATTCTTTAAATAGGGCCATAAAGGCTAACAGCTACATCCAACTACATCCAAAAATGCATTTTATTCTTTCTCAGTATCATTCAGAAAGTAACAAGGATCTTGCAGACAAAACAGAAAGCAAAGAATCAGCTGAATAAGTAGGTCCACTGGGTTTTTACTCGAGTTAAGGAAAGCTATCGAGTGAAAAAAAACCCTCTTCTCGAGGGCAAAAAAAAAAAAAAAAAAAAGAACCAACAGAATCTGTGTATATATTACTGTAGGGACTATCATCAATGCAAGGCACCACAGGAGAAAGAGGACTCCATGAAAAGAGGAACGAGTCTAAAAAAGGTTAAAATGTCAGTAAAAAGGGAGACATGTCTCTTACAGTCAGGGCGGGGGAGAGCAACAGGTCAGGGTTTGATAATGGAGCGAGAGTCCCACATAGTTTAGTCCAATTCAGATTAGGACTTCTTCTTCAGATGGGCTCCGGTTTGAGCTTCTCAGCCAAGAAATCGCTGACAAACTGATCCACTACGGCCGGCGTGATCTCCTCCACGTCGCGGACGTACTTCGCTCTGGCTGACATGTCCAGGATGGTGAGCAGAGGGGCTGCTTCTGGCAGGTTAGTGTAATCACGCAGGGAGTCACTCATGTCATCCTATGGGAAACGAGAAGGAAATAAATGAAGAGAGTGATGCATGTCTTACATGGGATAACACATAATGTCCATACATTCCCCCCTATTGGTTTCTACATGCATTTACTCTCTTCTATTTCTGACTTTAACTACTCATAGGCAAACACCTGACTTGTATGTAGACATCATTTGTATTTATTTAGTTACATTTATTTATTTGAGGCTTTTAGATACGTTTGATAAAAGAGTAAAACAAATTCTCAAAGGTTGGCAACTTTTACCATTGCAGTTTCAGATTTTTATTGAGTAAGTTTCTTGGACTTTTGAAACAAAGTGCCTGATTCCTACATGCTTTGAGCCATTCATGTTAGAGGAAAAATGCTGATTGTGCCAGCGCCATCACTGTGCAGGAATTAAACTTTAAAAAAAAAAAAAAAACAACCCCCAGACTTACTTATTTGGATGAATATATTTATATGCACTAATTTAAAGAATGCCCTCCACCAGGGAGCACTCAAAGACAACTCAAGATGTTGACTTGCTGTGTGCTGTGGAAGGCACTCAACTCAAGTTTTTCATTAACAGATTTGAACCTCAGTATGCTTATTGTATTATTACACAAGTAGACAAAGCTTTGTTTTAGCTCAATGAAAAACTGGAAACTGCTGATTTAGATCTTTATCCAAAAAGATCATCTTTCACCCACAATAACATGGCTTTTGAATTACTTCAACAAACTTGCAGGTCAAACACACGAAATGTTCCAGGAGAGAAGACGCTCTTAATTATGCATTTCACTGCTTCTCATCAGTTCAGACTTCCTTTAGGGGAAAGAAAAACCCAACTAGGACAGCAGCCATTACTTACTTAGCTACATTAAGATAACCCCATAAAATTCAGAACCGCCTGGCACAATCTTTATTAATGCACACCTCTTGAAAGAGAATATGAAACTCTCTCCTGTCTTCCTGTAGGCAGCCTGCCCAGAGAGACCAGAGAGCTGCTGTCTGAGTCATGCATCCTGCTGTGTGCAAAGACAGGATGGAACCAGGTGGGGGTCACATCTTTTTCAAAAGCGTGCTGACATCAGACTTAAGTCTCATCACTGTTTGTTTGAGCAGCACATGACAGCAGGAGAAAGTGAGAATGTAGAGTTGTGAAGATATTACAGATGAAGTGGGGATTCCAGTTTGCTTTCTTTGCTTTATTTTGAAAGGGCCTCGCCCACGTTTCTGCCTGGAGCGTGATGGCACCTTTCAACCTTTTACAAGTCAGGATTACAAACCCTGTAGCTGCAGGTAACAGCCATGAATCACAGACAGGCAGGCAGGCAGCAGCTTTCAAACAAGCTTGAGAGAGTCATTAATTATAAAGACTAAATAAGAAATCTTCCTATACCTTAAAAAGAGACGCATAACTCCACTGACATTGTCCATAAGCAAAACATTTCATAGGTTATCCTTTGTGAGGCCAAAGTTCATAGATTAGATGTGCACAGCCACCATCATCTGAGCCTTTCTACTTCACTTAAAACATTGTGACCCGAGTTGCCCTCGGTGGAGTTTTTTTGGCTTAGAGGGAGATTCTCATAAAGATTACAGATCAGTTTCATATGGGAAAGATTAGGTAAAAAATGTAGAACTAACAGAAAACCATCAGAAGGGGGCAGTGCAACAAAGAGCAGGACCTCTCCTCCAGGCAGGGCCTCTAACAGTAATACTGTTACCGATTCATGTGCCAATTTGATTTTTGTCCAAACAAAGTCAAAAGATAAAGCAACTCTGGCTGGATTTCCTGCTCCGAGTATTGCTCAGGCCTTCAGGCCTCTTTGTTGTGTCTCTCCTGTTATCAGAAAATCCTGCAGCTATTCTTGCAAAATGGCTCAAACCACACAATCAGTTTCAGACTTCTCTTTGAAAAGCTTCTCTGTATTACTACCTAAAAAGGGATAAGTATGCCAAGATGAAGTCTTGTGAACTCTGCTTTGTTAAAAAAAAACTGCTAACAGATGGGACAGATGAGTTGCAGTGTGGTATTTCTTTGCAAGCAGCAAACTTCCTCCCTGCAAATCACTTAACAATGAACACTTAATACTCACAGATGTTACCCGTCACTCAAGACAATGTTGTTACAAGAGAAATACAGCTTGATACAGCTTGTAGAAACAAAACCATTGTCTTGAGTGCTCACTTGCAGCCTTGCTAAGTGATTATAGGTCATCTGGGTACACGGTATCAACAGAAAGGGATCAATTCCACAATCGGACTCTGTGGCCTTTCCAGCCTGTCTGATATGAGGAGATGCAATCTCTGCATCTCAGGAAGCCGTGCATCTTCTTTTGTTTGGCCTCTCTTCTTGTGTGAACTGCTTTTCGTGAGGTGCAGGCATTCCAGAGGCCCCCCACCCGCCTTCTGCAGCTCAGCTCACAGTAAAAAAAGACAAAAGGGAGGCCTCTCTGCTATAGCCCACAGGGTTAGGCTTGTTGTACGTTTACAGTGTGGACTCTGCTGAACGGTTTTAGGCTTATTCTGACTACTGATGCACTGTGGCTTTTCATGGATGATGACAATCTGATAAGGGTTGAGCTGAGAATGATAACCAAGCCCCTCCTTCCATCACAGCTGGCCTCTCAGCAGGAGGGGGCTTCCATCCGTCTGACTGTGTAGCTTGTTGTCTTCAGCAAAAGCCATCATTGTGAAATTTTGGGTCTCTCATCTACATTTGCTCATCAGTTTACTTTACTGAAAGTGAAACCATCTTTGCCTGCTTGTGTGCTAATGCGGGATAAACAGCCTGTAGCTTTAAAGACCTAAGGAGCAAATATTGTTTACATGACGCAACATGATTGGATTAAAATTAAACAGCTGCGCTCCTGTTATTCTAAATATCAGTTTTACCATTAAACAACACTGAAAGCGCAATGCTAGCAGTTGTGAAGCTGAACTTAGCTTTAAGCTAATAGCAAAGACAAGAATGCTTAGCTTTGAGCTGATAGCTTCTTAGGTTATCTTTGATTTGAAAAAAGATAGTAAGACTATGCTATTGTTTATTTTATAGTTATGTTTTATATGATAGGGACAGATACACCATACAGTAAATAGAATAATTAAAAACAGAAATCCAATGCAAGCATAGTGTTCATAGCACATGCTTATTATCACCCGTGCCTACAAAGACTTTTGTGTTAATAAAAGAGTAAAATGGTTAAAAAGAAAAAAGGGGTTAAACTGGGTACAACAAGATACAATAGACCCACATTGAGCTGTCATATAGCTACAAAGAATTAAACAGTCTTTTGCTGAACAAACCAGGACTTAGTGACTCTCTTTAAACTGTGGTTGCGAGTGAAATCTCTGGCTGCTTTGATTAAATGAGCATGAGAGAGGTGCTGTTAAATATCAGAAAAATGTCTCTTGCAAAATTTTACTTCTTAATGTTACATCATCAAATGTCTCTGAAACCATTTTGGATTTTTTCTGAACACATTCAAAAATAAAGTATTTAAAGCTCATGAGGAGTTTAACTAGCAAAATGTAATTGATCTTAATGCCTCTTTAAAAATAATATATTATAGACTATGTTCTCGTCGAAGAACTTCAGCTCTATATGTGAACATTGCTAGAGGGAGACATAAAAGATCACAGTCAATATTTTTCCATGAATGTTTCAAAGAGTTCTCCTCAAAGACCTCATGGTGACACATCAGGAAAACCCAAAACATCAACTTCAAAATTAGACCAAAAACATGGCTTAAAATATTGAATTCATTAAACGTTATCCACAAAATAGAGTATGGGAGAACAAAGGGGCCACAGCAATCGTTCTTTGCCGCAAACAAGTGAAATTCTTCAGTGACTAGATAATACCACGAGAGTTCATTTTGTATCCATCACCCAGTTCACAGCAGAAACGGAGAGATAAAAGATGTATTGTTCTCCTTTATACATCAGTTTACTAATGTTTTTTTCCACTAGGGTGACAAGATCCTGTGTCACTCTGCTCAGCCTCTCCCTGAGAGACTGCCAACATACTGCTGTCTCATGGACACAGAAAACCCAGCAGCTGGCCTGGCAGGGTGCCTGTTACTTCCAGGGCTAACTGAGGCTGCAACAGTCTGAGCCCAGAGCCTGGAAGCTTTGCTTGCTGAACGCCTTGAACGGGAAGAGATATCTTACTGTGAACTCGTTCTGTATATCAAAACTGCAGATCTCATAGCTGGTTGGGCCAAAGCCAGGAAATAATACTTACACTTCATAGATGTTAAAAAACCCCCCAAAGCAAACTGACCTGAATATTGCAAAATAAAAAACAAAAAACCACTGTGAGCTCTCGTGCAACAAAGATTCTCTGTGTTAGGTCAAATAAATATTGGCATGCAGACTCTGTCATGTCAACACTTGCATTTCGGAAAACTTGAGCTTTCTTGTTCATAAGAGAGTGACATTTTAAGCCTGACACCAGGGTGGAGCGACCTTGGTCAATCTCACACACGCAGGGTCAGACAGGCAGCACATGTGCTAGTCCAACAGCCGAAACCCGAGCCTGCCCTGGAGTGAGACTGACACGAGAAACCAGTGCAGTCCTCTCAGAAGGCTCGGTAGAGAGAGCTGGGAGGAAGGAGAGCTGGAGGTCGGAAGGTGAGGGAATCGGGAGAGGTGTCTAATCTAGTAATTAAGCCTGCTGCTACTGCTGCTAACTCCTCTGGCACTGGAGAGGTTAAGACTGAACAACATGCGATAACAGGAGAAAGAAAACTCAGCGGCCCATCCTACAAAAAGAAGGATTTGGGAAGAGAGAAATTAGGGAGCAGGTGGATTATTTGGACAGAGAAAGCTTAGCTGGCATGCCAAGGTTTTCCCCTCATGATGAAGCTACCAGGTTGTATTCTGAGTCAGGGATAGGAGTGTGTGGGACTTTAGCAGGTTCAAGAGGCTCAATGAGGAGCTTACCATGCTGTCATTTTACTGATAGCCAAGGCTTTGGGGGCAGATACAAACCAGGCACTTGAATTACATGATTAGATTCTTACTAACAAATTAGCTGGGATAAATACCGGCCCGTATCCGATTAGGCAGATTAAGGCCTCTGCTTTATACATTACAATAATGATAATCATTTTGACATGTTTTTGAAAAAAAGAAAAAAAAGAAAAAAGAAAAAAAGATGAATAATTCTCAGATGTAATTTTAAGAACCCTTACATATGAATATCACCAACTGCTTTTAAAATAGAGCCTTTGTCTGTCACAGTTTTTTACTAAGAGCATGACAAACATTTTGTGTCATTCCAGAAAAAACCCATTTCAGGTTTGCAAATGAGTCTGAAATGGCCTTTTACTGTCTGCAGTGGCCTTGATGGGCTTATCTCACCTCTCCAGCTACAAAGAACAGCAGCGGCGTCTCCTCCTCCTTGGCTTTGTACTTGGCCATCAGCTTCTCCGCTATTGGCTGGATCAGCTCCTTGGCTGGCTCCAGTTCACCTTCCTCCTCCGCATCTGAGAAAACCAAGACAGAGATACAGAAAGACATTTAAAGTATGGAAATAAAGCCATGTGGGAGACGAAAACCAGCACAGATGACTAAAATTGGAAGCAAACAATGAGACGACTGGTAGACAGAAAGGTGAAAATATAATAAGGACTGTTCAAGCGGTCTTTTCGAGTTTTTTAAATCTAGTTTGACCATCAAAGAAACCAGAGCAGTTTGTAAGAAACATTCTCAGTCATCACAATATCAGCAGCAAACACTCCAGCATTAACATCTGAGACATTTTTTTAGCAAACAAATACTAAAACACATCCTAAAGACATTTACCCTTTCAGCTCTGTAAGAATCCTCAAAAGAGTTAAAAATTCAATATGCTCCACATACAGTACTGTAAATACCATTTCATCCACACACACAGGCAGGAGCCCCACAGGTGGAGCACTCACCCACAAACAGGACAAGGCAGGGCCCCTCATGCAGCTGCACAGCATTCGACTCGCTGAGCTCAAGCACAGGTCGAGGGTGCCAGGGGAAGAGGTGGCACTCCGGGTCGTTCAGCACCTCCACGCGGCCCTGTCGCGTGATCATGTGACCTTCTGCGTCCAGGAGAATCAGCGTGGGAATACCTGGAGAGGGAAGAGAGACAAGGGGGAAGAGGGTTACCTCACTTCTGACTGCTTAACTTTCTGAAAAACTACTCGGGGGGGGGGGGGGTTGGCAACTCCAGAACATTTCTGCTGTTTGTGTTCACGCATGCAGAGCTCACCCTGAAAACTTCAAGGGTTCTTAAGGAGTTTTGTGAACAAAGCTACACAGAGGTGTGGACCAACATGAGCTGCACTGGTGCATGAGTGCGGGGCTGTGTTGACTCTTCCTCAGTTCATTCCTCACATTCTTTGCGGCAGAGTCAGAGCTCCTGCCAACGTCATGCACAGTCCTCTGCACTTAGCACAGAGGAAGGAATTAGAGGACAAGTGCATATGGAGACGCGCAGCACTTCTTTAATGAACAAGACTGTAAAGGTTATAAGCAGCTCATATTCCTCAGGCTGCAGGGTAATCTTTGTCTTAGTTGGTCTGCCCTGTATTCAGAGCTGTCAGCAATTGTGCCAGGTTTTAGTTTGCGACACAACTAGTTTCGG
Organism: Symphodus melops; assembly: GCF_947650265.1. NCBI lineage: Eukaryota > Metazoa > Chordata > Actinopteri > Labriformes > Labridae > Symphodus > Symphodus melops. Next base: position 7,456,393 of record NC_136700.1, read on the forward strand.
GAGGTGAGAGAAAGCCACACGCTAAGTCGACATATTTTATGATGATGTAAATTACCTTGAATTCCATAGAGTCTATTGAGTCGTGATCGCCGAGCCTCGTCTGAGTACGGCACCGCCAACCACGGCATCTCACTGAAATACTGCTTAAAGGACTCCTCTGACCTGTAGGGGTCGCAAAGCAAAACAACAGACAGTAAGGACTTGTATAACAAAAAAGTTGAATCAATGTGTGTGTGTCATTTAGTGTGATCTTGTTCTTGTTCTTGCAGTAAACCTCACCTGTCGGCGCTGACGAACACAATCTCAAATTTCTGTCCCAACTCTTTAACGGCCCGATACGACTCCACCAAGACCCGGGTCAGACTGCGACACGGTGGGCACTAAAAGAGAGAAAATAGAAATAAAAAGAAGAGAAAAGAAGTAAACTACTGTACATAAATTACAGAAAAATCACAATACCCACTACTGTCTTGCGTATTTTCAAACTTAACGTCACCTTTCCTTTACCTCGTTTGTATCCAGCTGTTTTCTAATAAAGCTGGGAGCTCTTTAAAAAATGAATCCTGCTTTAATTCTCTGGCTTGTGAGTTTTTTGTTGCACAATAGGTGAGTGTGTGTGTATTTGGAGAGCCAAAGCTATTCCGCCAGGAGAGGGGGGGGGGGGGGGGGGGGGGGGGGGGTGATGGTATGGCTGGCATTAGGATGACATCAGTGTGCCATGGCAGCATTCAGCAAACAAACAAAGTCTTTACTTTCAGATTCTGTCAGTGTTTTCATTCAGGTCACTGCTTCCAACAGTGCAGTAAGTAGTAAAATACGATTACTAAATATTTACACAACAACAACAAGTGAGAGATGTTGTGCCTGTCACGATAAAGGAGAAACACTCTATGGGATTATTTTTTCTATGCTTTTGATTTGGAACTCTGGTAGGAGAAATATCCAGATAAGTCGTTAACAATATTTTGGCGATATTAAGCTGGCATGTCTTAAAATGCATCTTGCACGCACACACCAGGTGCTGGCATTTCACTTTTGTAAAGTGACTTTAATGGCAGCTGGATTGACATGAGCACCTAAAGAGAATTTGGTACAATTTGGTATATTACTGCAAATATGTATTCCAGTAATGGCTTTTGTGACTTGTCCTTCTCAATTCATTGTGGGTCTGGGGTGCTAGCCAGCCTCAAGGCGTCACTGTTCTGCAGAGCCGGTCTCTGCGGCTGCGGCTCTGGCAGCTGCTCAGATGACTGGCCTTGGTTGAGCCTGTGCTGCATCACATCAGGAAAGAGTCCAAAGATGATAAAACATTCCTAACATGCATCACTGCATCACAACCTTTACTGGATATCAGCAGGTCCAGCAGAGAAAGAGACAATAGTGATGATGTCAGAGGGGCATGGTGATTGATTCTGGCTTCAACAGAGGTCTAAAGGTGGTGGTGAAAAGGCTGACAGGGAGAGTTAACCACCGTTAATGTAAATAGACAAACACAATGGAGTCGCCTCCACCCTCCTGCTTCTTTCTCTTAACTGTTTCCACTATCTGCTCCATCCCTTCCTGCTCCGCTCTGCTGCCGATGCCCTTTCTCAGCCATGTCTCAGTGTTTTGACAAACTCAGGGAGCCAGGAAAGTACAAAAAAAAACAAAATCCAGGTCATCTTTGTCCCTCTTTTTCTCCACTCTGTGAACTCACCCAGTGTGCAGAGAAGTACACTCCCACGTAGTGTCCCTCCAGAGAGCAGCTGTCTGTCGTCTGCCTGTTGTTCCTGAGAAGAGGCCCCGCCACCACCTCTGCAAATGGCTTTGGACCCCAGGGGAACTCCAGGCCTGGGAGGAGGAAGGGAAATGGAACAGAAGGTGGAAAAGGAAATTAAAATCAGGAGAAGAAATGCAAGAATAAAGACATTCTACAGCAGCATTCTTACATGCTAACATGTAGCAGGGCCAACATTTACCAGGTTTATCATTCAAGCTTAGTGTGTCTTAAAGAATAGAATTTACTTTAATTTACTGTACATGTAGCAGTAATGTCATTAGTTCTGAAGGTACTGAACTAGATGGTGGGAGTTAAAAAGTCTGTCGATCACTATTTAAACTATTATAAATCATTATGACCAAATCCAAAGACAATTAATCAAATTTGGTTTCCTTTCCTGTGGAATGAATGAATGATTTATTGACTCATTGTTGCAGCCTTGACCTGCCTCATCGCCGTTTTGCCATGTGCAATTTTCACGTACTTATTACGTGCAGGCTGTTGGGAGAATAAACCAGCTTCAAAGTATGTTTTTAATGATGACTGAGTACAAGCGATGCCTCTCAAGCAGAGGAAGGTTACAAGGAACCCTTCTCACTTGCGTTTTTTGACTCTTTTCAAGGTGTCTTCATTGTCACTGTTAAACGCCAGAGATGCATTTAATACTTGCAGATATACAAGGAAGTAACAAATGAATCCTGGTGCAGCTTATTCATAATGACCTCTTTATGCTAGCGTGGTTGTCTAGGGCGTCATTAGGCAGGAAGGACACATCTTCACTGCACTGCAGCGTCCTTTTTATTGTTGCCCTGATTGTGAAAGTGCACTCCATCCTTACGCTGCAGGCGAGTCTACCGCCACTCAAGTCCAGCCTTTTCATGGAGAGTGAAAGGCAGAGGGGCCCCAAATTGTGCACCCGCCCCTTCCTGTCACAATGTTCAGCAAAGTTTCAGTGTGCTCTTCCTCTCCTCACCCGAGCATGAATTGATTTGTCACATCAGGGCCCTCAGCCAGTCTGCCTCTCAAATAATATGGACATGAAAATGTGTCCAGATGTGCAATAGAGCAAAGATGTCGGCCTGTTCTTCCCTATAAGTGGCATAGACAATGTAGGCATCATCATGTATCCCGGTGCTTATATTTGCTCATGAGGTCATAGATGAATCTATTCTGTAGCCTCGTGAAGAACAGTTAATGAATCACGGATAATACTGCAGGCTTGGACCAGCTTCATTAACCAGGCAGCAAAATCTGTCACAATCATGAAAAATCCATTCTGCCTCATTGCTGCACTACCACTGTCCTGCTTTTCTCCCTTTTCATATGACTGATGGCTTTTTCCATGCTGACCTAACACGGTGTGAAGAGGCAACATCTTAAAATATTGACATCTTTTTCAGCCAAAAAAGGACGGCATCTGTACAGGAAAGGAATGCAAGCCGCGCTCTTTTTCATTCTCTGTTTTCCACTTCAAAGTGCAGAAATGAGAGGCTTTGCAGATGAGAGAGTGAGACATGAGCACGCTATAATATTCATCCAGCACTATCATTATGAAGGCATCACCACAAACGACATGGGGGGGGGAATAAACGCTGAATGTTTTAAATGATGTGGTCCTGAGGTGTCTGTGACGAAACTGTGACCTATCATGTTGTCAATGTCATCACATAGAATGTGGAGTGTGTGTGTGTTTGTGTGTGTGCAGGTGTGACTTCAGTCACTGTAATAACAATAGTTTATTACACTCAGTAAACTTGTAGGACTAAACTCTAAGCTGTATAAACTAAAACTGTCCTCAAGATATGTCTGGTTGGAAAACTCCCATCAAATTACACATAAAGTGTTTCTCACTTTTCATTACTTCAGTTGTTTAGGAACTCTCACAGCACTCGAACATAAAGTGTCCAAACACAGGAATGTTTGATGCACATTTCACAGTGCTCTTAATCATACTATTGCAAAACAGCCAAAAGGCCTAAAATTTACAGACTAGGCTCGGGTGAAAAAGATCCACATCACTGGGGAATGAATCATGACATGCATGAACCCTGCAACCTACAACTAAAGTTTCGACCAGAAGAGATGAAGAACGTTAGCAGACAAATAGACCGATCTGCTCTGACCATGGAATTTGCAGATATATTCCAGTGGACCCTCACATTAGGTGCTATCGTACCACAGGAACTTTTTCGAGGAAATGGAACTTCCACACTGTAGGGACAATGAACTCTTTTGTTTCTTAGAACCCCCTCTCGAGGAACGTTTTTGGATCCACCTTCAAAGTAGGTACCGTGGCGGTGCAAAAGCAGACAGAAACAAAGTCCCCATGGTGTATCGTTCTTAGGGAACTCCCATAGCAGATTGTTCCTCTTGAAAAAGTCCAACTGGAAACAAGTTGAATGCAGAAGGTAATTAGGAAGCTGAAAACATAAACTTGCTTCAGCACTCACTCAATTTTTTAAATTCAAGTGAGTGGGTGCCATCTTTAAGTCTCCAATCCAGTTCATTTAATACATCAATGCATGGCTTGATGAAAGACGGTAATGTTTCTGGAACAAATGCAATAAAAAGCAAAGCATCATGGCTTCTACAATGTTTACCATAGTTGGAGGTTTAACTGGTGCACTTTTATTGACATGATGTGGATTCGTCCTCTTTTTAAAAAAAAACATTTACTGGTTCCTTACAATAACAAGAGAATCAGTGCCACCAACTGTTAATCTTAAGCGATTAACAACCAATAGCTGCTTAACTGTAGTGGATGTAAAAATGCATTGATTGCACATTTCCTATCATTCATGCTTCATTGCCTCAGAGGTAATATCAGTAATTAGCAGTTGTGCACAGGTGTAATAAGTGTGTATTTATCTGTTTGACTGCCCTCTTCAGCTGATTCAAAATGTTATTTGAGAAGCACAAAATATCCCGTGTGTTTCAAACAGCCTCATGAGAATGGAGGATGCGGGCCACCAAGTTTCATGGTCCCACCAGTATGACAGACAAAGTGTGTTAGAAATTGATCTCTTGTTCTGTCCTTTTGACCCTCAACGTTTGTCCTATTAGCACGTTCAGAGTGGCATTTTTATGGCTGATCGGTTTGTGGAAGGGGTTGAGGTTAACCATTTAGTAAAAGGGATGAAGGTCAGAGCTTGAGGTTAGGGACTGGAAATAAATCTTTTTTTTTTTTTTTCCCTCAGTGATAATGAATGTATGTGAGTGTGGGTTTGTGGCTGTGCATCTCACCTTTAGGGTCATCTCTGACCACCAGTAGACCGTTCCGACAAACCACCTTCCCTGTAGCTGCGTCTACAAACACCAGAGAGGGGATGCTGGTTACCTTGTACTTGTTCCACAGCTTCATCTGAAGAGAGGGAAAGAGAAAGAAGTAATAAAAGGTAAGAACACGATAGGCCCAAAGACTTTGAAGTTTATAGCGTTTCATTTAGAGCCGGAAAAGAGTTTCATCCAGTCTTTGGTTACGTTTTCAGGGCAGCTGCAGTATATTCCCTTGAAACAGTACAGTGACTGAGCACACTATATGTTTTATAGGACAAACATAATCTCTGCAGTTTGAAAGAGACTCAGGAGCCTAGAAGGCGAAATATAAGAACACGGGTGCAGTCAGCCCTGAGGTGAATGAGCAGAATGTGAGGAGCACGCTGCTGCACTTAAAAGAGGCGGAACTGGAGCAAACCCATGCTGTCCCTGCTGTGCCATGAATACAATTAAAAGTAAAGTCTGTAGCTAAAAAAAAAAAAAAAAAAGAAAAAAAAAAAAGACGGAAGAAGAAAGTCTTTCTGAAGTGTGTGAACTGTTGGAGCATCTTGGAGGGACCAACCTTACTGTCATAGGTATTTATAAACAACCTCAGATTTCAGGAATATATCTCAGAACATACAAGTCTCATAAAGAAAAAGAAAAAGCTTTAAAGCCAGAAATCAGTATGAACCGATGCTATTTATAGAGTTCAGCCAACAGTGTAACATCAAAGAGCAGATCAAGCATTTCACATATCTGAGGCTCACTTTCCATATCAGAGGGAAGAGTCCTGTGCTGTGAATAGAAAATAGCCTCGTCTTGTTAAGAGCAGCAATCTGCACTGTTCAATGTTTGTGCTTCAGCAAGTACAGGAGAAGAAGAGAAGAAAAAGGAGGATATCGCTCATGTGAAATCCCACAGCAGCTGAGAGAATTTTGATTGATGAATGAAACTAGGGAACATACTGTCCCTTTATTCAACCTATATGAGGAATCTTCAGATCCTCCTTACGATTCATTAAAAATGCTGTCAATGAATGTGCAGGGATGTTAAAAAGACAAATGTTCACGTCTGGATAGTTAATAGGTAGTATACCAAATGCACGAGTGCTGTTGGTTTTTTTTAGGCTCCCTGAAGTAGGCTTAGAGTTTGGTTACCGTTCACCTCGAGGTTGAGGAAATCCTTCACTTGTTTATACATTCATACACATACAAGTCTGTGACTGCACTATACAAACTGAGCTCAAAGACAGGTATTGTGTGTCTCCTCTTTGCAAAGGCAACATGTGTGTTGTTATGACTCACTAGGGGTCAACCACAGGCCCTCCCTGACACCAGAGGTCAGACGGTCTGACCCATGGACAAGACGATCTGGAGCCTCCCAACAATGTTGGTCTGGAAGTCCTTCAAAAGCAAACTTTAGTGTCTGCCACAGTCAACAGCTTTACCACACACTCCCTGCTGCTCTGGAAACTCAATCTCAGCTCACAAACTGCTGAGGTTAAAGACATTACCATTGACCGTCTCCCTTAAGCCAACACGCCCGACTACAGCTGGGTGACTGCTGCTTCTCAATCAGCTGCCTGCTAATGATGCGAGATTGAGAGCAAGATTTAGCTAAAAGGAGTGTGAGAGGGGCATATGAAATAAAATAATTTGTCAGCTAACATTCAAAGGGACTGGAATAACCATGCAATTGTGCACATAATTATTGTGTGTATGTCGAAACATCTACGTTCAGTTTGTTAGCATGCTAACTTTTGCTAGTTGAGACATGGTGTCTTTTATTTTGCAGGCATCTAGTTTTAAAGCAAATTATTGCGCCAAAGACAGTAGGAATAATGTGTCCCACATGTTTAGAGAGAAAATGCAAACACACAAAGAATTCTGATGGGGATTCAAACCAGGAACTTCCTTGCTTTGAGGCGACAGCGCTAACCACTGCACCACCATGCAGGACAATGGTTGATATAGTTACAAAATAAAAACCCAACAACAACATGTACCAATCTTTTTCTTTAATCTCCAAGGGATGTCATTGATGACCAAACATAACTGATGAGATGTTTAAAGAAGACTCACATGATACTTATACTGAAAATCAAGAAAACAGCTGGAAAGATGTACAGTTTGAATCAACCTCAAAGGAAAAACTGATTCCACCTCTGCTCATTTATAGACTCCGAGAATAACATCTTCCCAGTGAGTTGGCTGTGTCCCTGTGTTAAATCCTTTGAGGATTTACATCTCCTTTTAGCATGACAGCGACATTATGATTTCATGGAGGATGATTGACCTTGTTTCAATAAAAGCAACATGTTGTGGAGTCTGATGTAAAAAAGTCTACATGATGTGCATTTTTTAAAGACAAGCATTTCCTATGAATGGGAGGGATGGAGTGTTATTTTTTCATTGTCATCTTTCTAAGTAAACCTTGAATCTTCCTTGAAAAAGACTGCAGACAAAAGTTCTCCCAACAAAAGTAGCTCACTCCTCCTTCCTCCTGTCCTCCTCGTGACAGACAAACATGAGGATCAAATGCAGTAGTGACCAGTTCCTCCAATCACTACATCATTGTCAAGACCCGCAGGCACTGTTTTACATTTGAGACAATAAACACAGAATGTGACATGATATGTTGTACTAAAAAAAACCCACATAAATCTGAGTGTCAAATCTTACCCCATCTCTTTGACTTAACAGCTTGCCACTGCAAGAAGTGGTTTGAAAGATATTTTAGTCATCTTGTCAGGTTTTATGAGTCTGTAACATGACTCGTTTGGTTCAAAGTGTTTCTTATGTGCTGCTGTGGGTAGAGACAAAGATTTATAGTTTGACAGGAAATAAATACTTGCTTTCTTGCCTGGAGTAAAATGAGAACATTGAGCTCTTGTGTCTGTATAATAAATACTACTCTATAGCCAGTAGATACACAGCTAGCTTAGCTACCAGAAGTAACAGCTTGCTTTGCCCTTTCAAAAGCAAAAGTTTGTGTCCTTAAAAATAATAATAATAGCAAAGAAATAACTAATTTCACTATGTGGACAGTATGAATAAACATTAACCATGATAATTAACGACTAAAAAGCGTTGACAGGCAGATAATTCTTACTTTGAATTTAGCTAAGTGAGCTTTATTCCCTGTTTGCAAAGTATATGCTAGACTAGCCATCTGCAGGATATTTCACTAACTGATTGTGGTGTCAATTTATCATATAAGTGAATTTATCAAAATGGCAAACTATTGCTTAAAAAAAACAGTAAAAGATTAAATAATTAGAAACATCCAGCTTATTCCAGCTTTTACAAAGTAAGTATTTGCTGACTTAAAAAAAGAAAACAAGAACTAGTATTTGATATTATTGTATATTGATTGGATAAAACGCATCAAAAGATGTCTCATTGGGCTGTGTGAATCATTATTTGATTTTCTGACATTTTCACACAAAGACACAAACAAAGAATATTCAGGAAGTTAGCAAGATGTTAAAATGTCCGGCACATCATCAGTAGCTAATTAGCATGCAAACAGCTTGCAGACTGTGTTCACTGCATTGATATTTCTTGCTGCCACTCCCAGCTTTCTTGGAGGGCGCCTCTATTCATTACCAGCACCAACAGAGTGTGTAACTGTGGCGCCAATCGGTAGGCTTGGGGATATATAGTTACTGATTTAAGGAGGCCAATAACCCCTGTAGAGAGCCCACCAATTGTTAAGACTCTAGAGAGAGCTGAAAATCCATAATAACAATCCATTTACTCTCTTGGACATGCAGGCATTAGCCTGAAACCAAGCCCAGTGCTCATCATGCTAATTGGATCACGCATGGCTGCGTGCAGATCCATACCCAGAAGAAGACAAATCAGTGTTCATTTTAGCTATGGGGCAAGTGAATTTTCAGCTCATGTATGTTCATGAAGTGAAGAATAATTTTTTTTCAAAAGTAAAAGGTACTTTTAAAAGATAAAAAACAACATCTCTAACCAGTACCTTTGCTGGATTACAAGTAAGCAGTACAAAAAGGCGTGAATATGCGCTCCCTCCTCAGATATATTCACATTTCTGTACTAAATGTCATGCATGACAATCACTTTCATGCCTCTCTGCACTGCTGCATTTAATGGCAACATTTTGCACTTTAAGAGGATGTTGGCTCACATTGAGTAACCCCCACAGATTTGAGGGCTATGAGTTTTAAATCTTTACACGTGCTTCAGTTTTAACCGAGTTCATTCTGAAGTCACTTGCTGCCAGATCCTGCAGTAAAACTTGGGCTCTGTCACGAGCCGTTGGGTCTCTGCAGTTGCTGTGGTGGTGTGAGAACTAGAGTGGAAAAAATGTTCATCACTCAAAGCCCCCAATTCACCTGTCATTGTTGAAGGCCTATCTTCTCACAGATCTGTTTTCACTGGGTCTGTCAGGCCTGAGGGATCTGCCAGACGCTCATAGGAGGCTCACAAGCTTCTTTACAAAGGTGGCACTACAAAGGAGAGTCACGCAGTTACAACGGGTGACATGAGAGGTATCCTGCTGTGAAGCTGATAGCAGAACAGTGCTTTATCTCTGAGTATTACATGAGGGACAAATGGTGATGATACAGCTGATAGCTTCAATAAGAAAGGGGGGACTGAAGGGAGGTTTTTTTAGGTCATTCATCCAGATCATGTACAGTAATCTCATCCGAACAAAAAAGATATGTGGAATTTCAGAAAACCCTGTTCATAAATTAGCATTGCATTTTATTAACAGGTGGAACTGTTCCTATCATATGCTGTATTCACGCAAATTCAAATTTAGCTCTGATGAGAAAGAAAAAAAAAAGAATTCTCCTTTTTCAGGGTCACAATGGACATTATGTTCTGTTTTTTTTAGATTTAAAACTTCAAAAATGTGCAATGATGCTCTCACTGCACAAATAAAAGTGTGGGGATCAATGGTTTTCAGTAGATCTTTGTTGTTAGTGATAGAACCCACTTGTTAGACTGGAGGTTGTTTTGACTGACAGATTGACCAGACCCCTCAAGTCATGTTCTACAAAAGCATTTGTATTTCATGGCAACTTTTTTTTATTGACACTGGCTGCAGGCGTTGTGATCTTTGTCCATAAAGATTTAATGTAGTATGTTAGAGGGTAGCAGACTGGACTCTTGGTTTGCCTCTAGCCAGGCACAAACAAACAACACACATCTGGATTTGTCTGGTGTTGGCTGAACAATTGCTTTCTGAAAGAGTTATTATTACAAAAGAGGGGTAACAAGAGACCTAGTTATCAAACTATATATATGATGACTTATTAGCGATCATCAAACAAGAGTTCATTGATTAGCTTGTAACCACTTCCTTGCTAACATGAGCAAAGGAGGAATTTTCTGTCGTTTTCAACAAGAATCAAAGATTGATGTTAGCATTCGACCACATCCAAGCTAAAGGTAGTTTTAGCTGTAGTGCTAACATTTGAGTTTGTCGTCAAATATACAGTTTTAACTCTAAATGTGGCAAACTGCCCCTTGCTTATATGATTGTTGTGATGATTTGTAAGAATCCCTGCGGCTCGACAACTCATATGGACAACTGATTTAAATTAAAACAGCATTTGAAGCCAGTGGACAAGTGGTTACAGTATGTACAGAGGCTAAAGTTCTCAAAAATGGACGGCCCGGGTTCAAATCCAACCTGTGGCTTCTTTGCCACATGCCACACTCTCTCTCCTCAGTTTTCAACTCGTTCTCCTGTCTCTTCAATAAAATCCCCCACACATACACACACTCTTTCTTTTATCATTTGTTGAGATGCTTTTAGGTTAAAATTCAAAATGTTTTTTTTCAGGCAAGACTCACTTGTGCCCTCCAGTGTGGTAATTTTCTTTCTTCTTCTGGGCCCCTCGAGCCAGCTCTGCCTTACATTCCTCCATGCTGCAGCCCACCTCTGCTCATTCTGCTCCTGAGGCTCTCAGTAACTGCCTGTATCCACTTCAAAACCCTGTTGCTGCTCTTCAAGAGGGAGCTACAAAAGGGAGCCCTCTCTGTCCACGCCTTAGCCATACTTCAGCCCACACGATGCAGGCTAGTGTGAGTAACTTAGCACGTCCATCTGTACAGCTCTGACCTAACTACCACTTTACCTCGGTGGAGAGTGTTCATCGTGCCATGTCTTCCCAGGTACTTCACTATTCAAACCCTCTGATAGCTGCACAGTCAATGCCCTTTCACTGCATGTGCTCCACTGATGAATTATCTCTTCATATCCTAAAATTCCTCTTGTGCATGTCATTTTAGCTTACCAAAAAACCACAAGAACTACGCTTTCATCTTTAGAGCTTTAATATTATTGATATCTGTACCACAGGATTTTCTATTTTCCAACCACTTCCATCCCCCTCCACCTAGAGTGTCAGCTTGATTCCCTAAAATATAAAGAGTACAGGCCACTCACTCCACTGTGCTCATTACAGAAGCTCATCCTGCACTGCATGCTCTTTTGTGGTGAGCATGCACTTCCCCAAAAATGGGCAGGCCTCTCACATCTCGTCTTTTTTATTACAAAATGCTCTGCTGCAGTCCCATGTATTTTATTAATCCCGTAAAATTCACCAGCAGAGCCATTTTAGAGGTGGATCCACCGGAAAGCAGACGGGAGAGACACTGGCTAAATTGCTTTTTCTCTCCCGATAAAGACCCCCCCCCCCCCCCGCCCGTTGCCAAGGTAACCACGGCCCCCTGAAATGAAGTCAGGACATGTCACCAAGCGCCAGACACATTGTGGGCTCTTAGTTAATAATTCAGTGATAAATTAACGGGTTTTGTGAGGAAAACAGGTGCCAGAATGTCAGAGGGCTTAGGGTAAATAACCCAGTGGAAAAAAAGGAAGAAAAAGGGCGAGAGAAAATACACATAGAAAGAAAAGGGGTGGGGGGTGGGGGTGGGGGAGTGTATCCCCCATTGCACTGTTGTGTAGAGGCACAAAAGCGACCCCTGAATACAGGCTCTAAATCCAAACTTAGACCCTGTACGGGGAGAAGTTTTTTCCTTGTAGTAAAGACCACAGCATAAAAAAGAAGGGGGGGATTGTAAAGGAGTAAAAAGCCAGGGCTCAATGGGTATCTTCAGCATTATGTCTCTACAGGCGTGGACTGTTGTTGAGGCCTACATTTGGCAAGGTCAAAGGCCAGGACGACAGGGGGCGCATTCTTTACTCCCAGAGGTGTTTAGAGCAGCCTGCCTGCCTCCATAAGTCTTCTTTATTTCTCTCTTATTAGCCCTCTCTCTTTATGATGGTTAACAAAAAGCAAAGGTTAAACCAGTGATACACTCACACACAAACACACCAACACATACTGCATCCTTCTCTCTTCACATACTAATCTGACATTTTCAACCATAAACATTTTTTGGAGGAGAGAAAAAAACAACAACAATCCTATTGACATTGATGTGCAACTACCATGTGATTCGAGGCATCTGTTTTGTCATGTGACCCTTTTTTGAGAATCCTGATTTGCACTTGCATTCACTTCATGCTCTGCTGTTATTCCAGAAGCATCCAATGCTTTAGATAACGCTCAATGCTCTTCATTTACTAGACAGCAATTCACAGTTTCTCCACTGTAAATGTCAGCTCAGTCCACATATTCAATCAAATGGCTCCAGCTGCCAGATCCTTACTATTTAATCAACAATAACATGCAGGTTACAATCTATGTAAAAACACACAAACACAGCTGATCTTGCCTCAACTCGAAAATAAACCCAAAATAGACAATGAGATCTGAATTATACAATGGCTAAAGGACACATTCTTTATCAAGTCAATCTGTGCAGGTCAATCGTTAAATTGTGCAGAAACATGCTGCTGTAGCTCAACTCAGAAGTAATGATTTACCTAATCATGTTTACAGAAGCTTGAGTGAACATTGTGTCATGATATTTCTGTTTAGCTGTAACTCACACCTTCTACCATGAGCCTGTATTTCATCAAGTTGAGGCCTGCAGAGTCTAACATACAGACGGATAGAGACGATATAAAGGGGATCTGGCTCTAGACCAGCTGGATACACTTTATCAGTTACCTTAGCATGACCCTCTCAGACTGCCATTCTACTCTCCCAGTGGTCGGCCAACTCATGACTTGGAAGAGATTGCTGCATTTTTGGCATTTTCCTTTTTTGTGAAAGCTATAATTTCACACACACACACACACACACACATCCCCTCTTAATGGTTATTTAAAACATTAAGGAGTGAATTTGGCATTAAATAGAGTTAAGATATGCATAGACAGTGTAAACGACAGCAAGGCACTGTAGCCTCATTAAGTCTGAAATCTCAGTCCATTACATACACACATTAGAATAAACCTTTCAGCACAACATGATTTCATGCATGTGCCTTTTACACTCACTGCTCAATTAGCTACAGTCAGCAAACAGACCCAGAGCAACTGTGCATTAATTCTACCCATAATCCTCCACATCATTGTTTCTTTCGTACCCCGGTTTCCTGGAGTGCCAGAGGAGGGGGGTGGGTGGGGGTCGGGTTCAGAAAGCTTCCCTGCTGTGACCTCTGTTTGACCCCGCATTTAACTCCCACCTCCCCTTCTTGTACGACAGCCTCCCGGAGCCGCAGCTCAATCCCCCCCGCATCAAAACACAACACATTAATATTAATGCACATTTCAAAAGGAACATTTCAGACACATTATCAGTGTTTTGTGCATAACAGAGCGGGTCCGGAGTTCCATATTACGACAATCTGTCTGACATCTTTAGATGGCTGGTTAGCATTTCATTGTGTATTTTTTCTGTGCTCACACTTTATATCAATCCGTAACAGAAAAATAAACTCCATGCTTATCACTGGGGTATGAAACCATTAAATACATGAATTCATAAGCTATTATATTATGAAAATAGGATACATAAAACAGAAAAAGATATCTTTCCACACTGTGCCTATGTTAGCACGAGGTTACACATCACATCAGTTGTCAGCTGTTGAGACTGACTTGAATTCATGTTCTGAAATCTGAACCAGACATCACTGGATGAATCTTACAGTGTGATCTGTCGTGTGTATATCTTGATGGATGACCAACGATGTTGCCAAGCCTTACTCATGATTTTTTTTTGTAGGTTTTGCTGTTCAAATTGGCAAAATCTCTGACATAGAATCTTAGGGTATAGTCGCCATATTAAAAAAAAAAGAAGAACACAATAGTCTGAGTTAAGTCTTGATTTATGTACTGGACACAGCCACTAAAGCGCCATGATCACAATAAGTGGCATGATGTTCAGGTAATGTGTTCTTTTTAGGGTAACATGTGTTTTGCTCCAATTGCACCCTCCGCAGCAAGAAAGGTGTCTCATAAATCACAATGACACCCTGCGTCTGCCCTGCCTCGTAAAACAACCCAGATCTCTGACAGATGTAGCACCCTGAGGCTTCAGTGTGTGAACATGCAGGTAGACATAAACACACACTCATACAAACTGAATAGAGATAGAAGCCTGCAAACTGCCTGTGGAAAAATACATTTCCAAACTTCTTTATCAAAATGTTGTATCTTTTGCTGGTTATGATGCACCATTATGGGCTGCTGCATTCTAGTTCCAGTTCTTACTACTTCTGCTCCTTACCTTAACTTCAAACAGCTCTAACATTCAGTGATCCACCCATTGGCCCTTTCCCTTCTAGTCTTACATCCATTTAAAGTCACATCTGTTTGGCTGCCGCTGCAGACCGGCCCTGTGCATTTTATAGCAGAGTTGTACATCTGGACCCTTCTCGTATCTCTCACAAACTCCCCCTTCTCCCCCCTCTGCCACAGTCCAAGCAGGCTTTAGTCTCCGCTTATCCCACCCCCTCCTCCCTGATACTTTTCACAGCAGCAGCGACAGATTCAGACTCCCATAAGCTCCCACTCTAACAAAATGAGTCCATATTGGCCCATTGAAGAGACTCTTGGGTAAAGATTTCATTTCAAGCAGATTAAGTGATTCACACAACATCAGATAACTCAAATAAACAGAGTCTGGGCCAGATGTCTATAGAGGCACTATAGGAATAAACTT
The DNA here is from genome assembly GCF_947650265.1 of Symphodus melops. NCBI lineage: Eukaryota > Metazoa > Chordata > Actinopteri > Labriformes > Labridae > Symphodus > Symphodus melops. The sequence continues at coordinate 7,471,476 of NC_136700.1, forward strand.
GTACACAGATGGTTTCAGTTACCAAACAGTTTCTACTTATGTAGGTGATCTTGAAAAAAAAAAAAAAAAAAAAAAAGCATTTGAATGTCCTTTAAAATCAGACTCCCAGAACTTAATTGGGCAACTGGGGATACTATTTCACAGCATTTACATCAACTACAGAGAGCATAACAAAATGATTTCTAAAAAAAAAAAAAAAGACTAGCTAAAAGGGAAACTAGGACAATAGAAATAATTTCTATTGAGAGGAGACAGACAGGCTGGGAACAGACATAAAACACAGGACATAAAAGTGCAGTGTAAAAATGCTTTCCTGTACAAATGCTTTGAGAAGTGCTTTAAAAGATGCTACTGATCTGGCTAGCCTCTGCTCTGTCAGAGAGTTTTAGGCCTCGAGAGCCTGGACTGCAAAGACCAGGTCACCTTTTGTTATAAGCAGAGTCCTTGGAACAACCTGTTGTACTCTGCCAAAAGACCCGAGGCTATGCTCCCCCTCACTGTGGTTATAAAAAGGTTCTGATGTGTAGCTCGGAGCCAAAGCCCCACTGAGCCTCAAAATAAACATCCATCAATTTTCTTGATTCTTGGGGTCAGGGCTGTGGTGGCAACAGAGCAAGCTAAGGGTCTTTTTTTCCCCCTCTTACTACATCCTCAATCTTGTCTTGGGGGAACTCCAAGAGCGCCAAGTTCAGCCAAGAGACTGCAGGAATGGTGGGAAATTCTTTCAGGTGCCTCAAATGGCACCGGCTGGCACTGGCTCCATCCATTGAAGTAAATGCTTTTGTTTACACATTAACAAACCTTGAGGCTGGATGCATGTGTGAACGTAAACAGTCAAATGTTTCATCCTGAAAACCAAGTAAAACTTTCTCGCTAGCCATTTGTAAATTTTCCATGTAAAATCAGGGTGAGCTGTAAACACATCAGGCAATATTCAGGAATTTCAATTCCAGCTAACAGGAAGAGATGAGTACAACGCAACCAGTGGAATCATTGTCTACTTAAAGAAAACAGTTTCCTACTCTGCTGCTATATTCTATTTTAAAACATAGCATTGATATACAGGTAATATACTGTCATAACGTCTGCTCTGCCTCTCCTGCTTCCAATAGGCCTTTTTTCCCCAGCCAATACTATAAAGCTGCATAGCTTTATTTTGAATGATTGCTGACAACACTTTGTTGTCATTGCTGGTTTGTTCATATTTGGTTAAACAAAAGAAAAAAAAAAGCACTCCACTTCCATCTCATGATTAGTTAAAAACCTCATATCACGGTAACGTGATAGTGTTGTGCTGAACGTTAGCAAAGAAGGTAGCATGAAGGTTTGATAACTGTCAGCAAACATCGAGAGTGAGCAAACAGCAAGGAATGAGATGATGCAACAAGGGAAGAACAGACACAGACCGAGCGAGTGTCAATTTTCAGGGTCATGTCGCCCTGTTGCAAGCCCGACTGACAGGGCAGAACGCAGGTTCAAAGTTCAAGCCTTTAATAGCCCGGCTAAAACAGCACAGTGTTCATGTCATCCATTCACGCCTGATTCTCCCAGACACTTCCAAAACATCACAGCTTTTAAATGAAACCAAGGAAAAGAACGTCTACATAAACACTCAGTAATCTCCCCTTTTACCACCTTCCCATCTTGGAGACTAGAGGGACTCTTTTTGGGAGATTTTTCTTGCAAACACTTGTTAAGAAACTCAGGAAGCAAAACATCAAAAATTGCCATGTTTTTTTCTTTGTTTTCTTCCTGAAGCCATCCAGCATCCAGTGCAACAAGAGGCATCAGAGAGAAAGTGCTCACTCTGCAGTGTGTTTGAAATTCAGCTCCACAAGCCTGAAAGATGGATCTGAGGACTCCCAGGGATGCAAGCAAGAGGTCACCAGCCCCTCGCTAAGCCTTGGTTTCCTCGAGACTCTTCTGATATCTTATTTCAGCCGTTCAAGATTTTTTTTCTTCAAGATGATGTAATCCTCTGGCACAAATACGCCACACTCAATCAAACACATTTTTGATATCCATTTCCATTTTTTAACTGTTTATTGCTGGAAAACTTTGAGCTACTGGCAATAAAATAGATGGTTGGTGGCATGGTGTTTGGATGAAAGCAGTGACCTTATATTGTGGGGAAAGGGAATAAAAGGACAATATGGAGGAAATTACGAGCTTGGCAAGGCTGCAAATGGTTGGCAAGTGTTTTAGACTTACAAGCCAACAGGACATATCAGATTCCTTGTTTCGAAAATACCTCAACATTTAATATCAAGCAGTCTATTGGACCAGCTTCTGTATGAGTGAAATTAAACAAGGCCTAGTTAGAACATGAGTGTAAAATAATTCCCACTCAAAACAGCAAAGTCTGCAATGATGAAGGGCTGAGAAGAAAGATTAATATGCTGATGATAGACAATTTACACTTATAATTGACATTCAAAGGCAACATTCAAGTTAAACAGAATTCAGAACCAATTGGTTCTTACTTCTTTTTTTTTGTATTGCAACAAGTTTTTACTGCAGCAGTTATTTGTGACCCAGAGCATATTCTGTTTTGGGATTATGGCTAATTTGTACAAACATTCCTGTAATGATCAAAATGCTCTTTTCTGTTACTTGCACCAATTCTTTTAAATGAACCTAAATACTGTACTGAAAACTATCTTTTAATTCTAGTGACCTTGTTAGGTTACTACATTACAATGGCAAGTTAAAGTGGGAAGCTAACATGTTACAACATAACTCTATGTTAGCTATAGAGCCAAAAACGGCCTCAAGGCTTAAAATCAGACTCAGGCTTGAATCTCAGCAATACTATCTGAAATTGACTTTATAACAGTAAATGAAGAGCTGCTGCAGTCAGTGAATTACATTGATAAAAAGACCTTTGTTGAGAAAGCATGACTCCCCTTGTTGATTTGTTATCAGGCCTACCTAAGTACTAAAAACAGAACATTTAAAAGGAAACAACCCAGAGCAGCTCCGCGTTGTTAAGATCTGTTCATTCCTTTTTCAGACACAGGAAGAGAAACAGGACAGCCAGGGAAATTCATCTTTGTCTGAATGTTTGTAATCAAATACTTATAGAGACTAAATACAAGTCAGACAAATAAATTCAGACCAGACCAAACTGCTTCCAAACTTTACATTAGTCAACATTAGCTCATGGGACCTTTGAAGCCAGTAAGAAATGGAAGTCAGGTTCAAAGGGTGGGGAAGAGGTATCCTTTAATGCTTGAACTTCCTCCAGCCGTTCTCTGGACTCTGCAACAGGAAGCCTTAATATAACAGCAGCCAGAACAAAATGGAAGACGAGGAAGAGGAGAAAGACCCTCAAATGACTCTCCTGAGCTGCAATTGGATTATGTAAAATAAACTACTTAATAATCATCTTGCATAAAGGGAAGATGTAAAAGCCAAATGCTTTATACACTCTTCTCCCAAGAGTGATCCACAGTCTTAAGATTTTAAAAAATATGGCTCTGTGCTAAAAGGAAAACCCTGAATGCAGTATTACCCAACGCTGGTTTAGAAAAGCCATCCAGGGAAATGTGATTAATGTTTTCCACAAACTCAGAGGAGAAAGTCTCTGAAGATTTAGACACATGGAGAGAAAATTAGTTGCATTTCTTTAAGTGGTAGGCTAACAGTAAACTGAAGAATCCATTGCCAAGGAAGGATGACCTCCCATTGATGTGAGTCATGAAAGACCACAATCAGGGGTCATAAAAATGCAACAACCAAGAGCAAATGAAAAAAAAAAAAAAAAGAGAGAGAAATGATTTTTCAAGCAACTATGGAATAGGATAGAAGACAGTCAGTGACTTTTTTTTGTCTTTTTCATTAGACCAGATGTGAATAAGGTCATCCCTTATTCTGACAGCTCTGGATCGAGCAGTGCACAGAGACAAAGAGGACACACATGTGAGGTGCAGCTCTCTATGCGTCTGTGGCAGCCTGGAATGTGCTGTGGGTTTACTGGGTTTATAAATAACCGTCAGAAACTCACAGACACAAAAGAGGCTGCTGTTCTAAACTGGACCACTCTGAGAGAGCACCCTCTCCGCCTTTCGTGTTTACTACCAGTGTCACACCGGGGCAGTTAGCACCAGTGACTGAACCCACCCATCTAACCTGCCTGCTGCATGTGTTTCTCTGCAACTTCGCCCTGAATACAGACAGGAATAGTCAAAGCAATCTTAAAGAGCATACAAAGTGGTAGTGTTTAGGGAGGGGGTAGGTGAAGGAAGAAACGAGAGAGAATTGGGAATTTATGGCAGCAAATGTTTGAACCATTTGTCCAAAAAGTTAAGCTAGCTAACTGATTATGTATGCAAGGCTTTAAGCTATAATTTCAAACCATTTCACTTTTGAAAATTTCAAACTATAGTTACATACTTTAATTGATACGTTTCAACCAACAAACCTACACTTCAGTAAACTTTTCAAACTGCTTAGACATAACTTTTTTCCTTTTTTAGCTTTAGCAGTTATCCATGGGCTTGAAAGATAATGTTTACATCTATCCATGGCTATTAGTAAGAGAACAGTACCTTTATGAATACATTTCAAAAGAGAATTCCCAAACCTCGTCACCATTAAAGCTATTTATCTATTGTAGTTATTTCTTCAGGCCATTTATCTATTAGATTCACAAAATTGAACTTCTAGCAAGAGTCTATTTTAGCTAAACAACAGCTAGCTAAACTAAATGAAGACAAAACAAGTGGATAAATGAGAGCAGGGTGTCTTCATTCTATTTCCATTACATTCATACAAAAAGGCAGCTGGACATTGCTTGCTGATGTTTGTGTATACTTTCAATTGCATCAATGATCGATACCTGCAAAAGTGACCCTTGGGAATCATAAATAGAAAACTCATCTGGCTGGAAGCGAACAGCGAGAGAGCACAAACATTGAAAAGGTATATAAATAGAGAGACAATGTGGCTGTAAGGATGTGGTTACATACTGTAGATATTAGGTAAAGAAACGTCTTTAGGCTGTCTTCTTGAAAATAGCGACTGGCTTCTGTGACAAAAGTAGGTGCTGCACCAGAGCTGATAGGAACAGATTAGGACAAGAATCAATCCGTGCTGCCACATTGTAATCCTTCATCCCCCTTTCTCCTGGTTGCTGGGAAGCGGGATCGTGCTGCTGCCTGCGCCTGGATCTCAACCAAGATAGAAATCAGCCTGTTTTTTTAGCTCTCAGTCTTCTCGTCACCTTCCCAATCCTTCAATTTCCCTCAGCCTCCCTATTTTTTTTTTCATGCAGGACTACAACAGCACGCATGAGCACACAAGAGAGGCAGGGGATAAGGGAGAAAGGGGTGAAAAGGTGATGGGCGGCACAATAGCCAGCAACACCACATTTAAATGCTTTTCTCCAACACACAGTAAAAATAGAAAGGAAGCAGGGCTGAGCAATACACATGTCCTGTTCTTCTCAAAGTGGAAATTGGATTGCAATGCAGAATCAGGTCTCTAGTGATATACTGTACTGTATGTCAGGGATTTTTTCCTACTCCAAAAAATACATCAAATGAGACACATCATCCAAACCAGTTCCATTTTCCCTGGCCATGAAGCTAGGTTCATCTCCCTTTAGGGCGTTAACACAAAGAGTCAACAATGACATGGAGGAAAAACAACAGACCTTCAAAATAGATGTGTCTGCTGCAAATGTATCATGTCTGTTAATACCTTATTCCGACCTCAAGTTAAATATATTCAAGAGCAAGGAGCCAAATTGGTTGTTTACAATCCATTACTTCTCAGTAACGTCCATCCTTGAAGATTTTTCTCAAGAATTATAACAAGAAACTTGGTTTTGAATTACATGTCTCAGGGAAAAGATAGAGAAAGAGAATACATGTATGTTTTTAAATATTTACTTCTTGACATTTGGCCATTTTTGAAAGTGTGATACAATTCTTTATCTTGTTGGATGTTTGTAAGGTCATATGTGTTCAGGGGGAACATTTTCTGATGGAGATTTCCAGTTTTGCCTGTAGGTGTGTTGTGATGGCCATTGAGTGGAGTGCAGTTGTGTTGCATGCACTGATGGGTAAACACTACATAAAGGGAGTGATGTAAGTGACAGAACAATATATCAGAGCAACACAAGGCTATAAACACAACTTAACCATGATGTCTGATGCGGTCATACTTCAGACAGTTTCTACCTTTGTGATGGTCCTCGAAACAATAAAACAAATCTATCAAATTCTATTTTTATTTTCTGATGATGTACAGACTGAGCTAAGAAATAATCTTCAGGGTATATAGACATTTAAACAGAAGTTAATTAAACAAAATCATGATGTCAGGTTAAAAAGTATTTAAAAATTGCAAGAAAAACAACCCTGCAATCCTAAAACACTATTTGAAAATCAAAGGTCAAGCAAAGTTACCTCAAGTGAAGTCGTACTTGAATGTTCTTTTTCACACTTTTAATTGCACTTTTATTGGTCCATTTAAAGTGAATAGGGCCTTAACACCAGTGTTTAGCGACATGGGGGACTGTTGTAACTATACAGACACAGATGCAGCTGCTGGATGTAGAGCGAATCTAATTAAATGCTGTTCCACATTAACAGGATTGAGCGAACTTACAGATTTCTTTCTGCTCCCCGCAGCCTGTGAGTGGCACACGGTGTAATGGATATGAGCAGGAACCGGACGTAGAGCTTCCTAGAATACATACACATCCTGCCAGACACAAGCGAAACCGACATCCATAGACACAGGCGACCAGCATGCATTGTGCCTTGGGGTGGTTGAACATGGCAGCATGGCGGCGGCGTTAAGAGTCGCACAATGGGCAACCGTAGAAATCTCTACGTGGTGGTGCTGCTCTTCAAGGCTTAGGGTCTTAATGTAGCCCTAGGCCATATATCTAGGAGGTGTAACCTATAATGTCAGTCTCAATCTCAGTCTAATTACATCTATAGCTCCATCTTCCTCATCTGGATTGAATTTAATATAATCCATTTTTGCCTGCAGTCATTTTGTTGTCACTTGGCTTGAGGGCTTCGGCTCAAACCCTGTGTAGCTCATGTTTTGCTCTGGTTGCAGCTAAATACCAAGCAGGAAGCTGTGGTCTGTCAAACACACAGTATGTGCTGTGGCCTACAGAGATCACAGTTTGTATGTGGTTGCATTTCCCAATGTAAACTACCGGTTATATCTGAGTGCTGAATGTGGGTTTGCTCATAAGCATTTATCTATGTTAACACACAATAATCTACGTACATAAAAAGGTAAGAGGCAACATGCTTGAAATTAATTCTGTTTTAATGAAAACAATCACTGCAATCTAGCTTCTGACTATGGCTCTAACTTTATATCTTCTATTTGATACCAGCTGTGTAACTTAACAGTCAAAATGGACATAGTGAAAGTTTGAAGATATCTCATCTGAGCAATTTCAGATATAAACAGCAGCTCTTCAAGATATAAACAGTGTGTTGCAAGGCTTTCTCTCCTTGGTCTCCATTTATGTGCCCTCGCACGTTTGTTGAGACAATCGAACAACTGGTCAAAATCTCGGCGGTTGCTCCTTCACATGATGGACTACAATGAGGGCTAGAAACGAGTTTGCTCAAATAATATTTATAAATTCTGGCAGATGACCCACCACGAGGAGACCGCACAGCCAGAGCTTTGCTGCTGCATGTCAGTCTCCTCACTTTGAGATTTATGGCCTTGAAATATTTCCTGCTATTTCATTTACCCCCATTCCATAACAGGCCACTTTAAAACAGCTTGAATTCACTCCGACTCTACTGGAGGGACCAAGAGATATGTGAAGGAAATGGCCCCAAGGTCCTGCCATAAATGGTCCTTACATTATGCTGTAATGAACAGCCTGAGGCATGCTTTAAGTACACAATGAAAAATTGTATCAGTAGGAACAACAAAAAGAAAAGCAACCTTGGTAGTTGCCATAAAATCTATGGTATTAGATATCTTAAAAAGAAAAAAGACCATTTGCTTTATGCATTTGCTTTTCAGTAAGGGCTAAAGCAGAGAATAAAGTCGAGTCTTAAGATACACTGAAGCTGACCAATGGAGCAACAGTTGCTCTCCCAGTTATAACTAAAGGCCTTCCACACCCTCAAACATGCAGGTGTCTGATGGAAAATATTGTGTTCACAAGAAGATTTGCTAACCAGCTCATCGTTTTGGTTTGAGTCGGTTTAACAGGCAATGGACTTAAAAGTTTCTAACTTAAAAAGGGATCTAAAAGTTTTGCTTATGAGGTCAGCCCTAAACAAAATCAGGTGAGCCTTTGAACACTATCATGCTTGCCAGGAGTGGGAGTTTTCTTTTTTGTCCAATAGATTAATATTGTGTTTGTGCAGAATGTTTTGCAGATCATGACAATGCATGTTTAAAAGTAAAGGTCAGTAAATGTAATGCAATCTCGCCTGGGGAACTTTCACTCACTGGACACATTATTTTGATACACATATCTTCAACATTATTTGGATCTGCTAAGTTCTCCCGATGTAATGTAGTAGACTAGTAGACTGTAGTAGTGTAATGTAGACCATTGTCTAGTTTTATAATGACCATTTTTAATAATTTGCCATAAAGACAAATTATCCTTTTGTCCCTTACAAGTAATTAATCTGGAAAGCAGTTCTGCTACATGATCTTTTTCCCAGAGGAACACAATGTTCATTTGTGTTGCCAACCATTTCAATCTGGGTGGTCCGACCAAACGGACCAGCCAGGGCTGGTTCAGCCCAGACTGGACTTTTGTATGGGACACTTTCTTTTATCCCCTCAAGAGCATTTTTCTCCTGTGAAATGGCAGACCGTACAATGGTGCCATTTTTCATTTTTAATGAGCTCACAAGCATCCTAAATTGCTTGACTGTCTTCAACAGGGAGAATCAGTCAGCAATTTTCATACTCCATACAACACAAAAAAAAAAAAAAAAAAACACACTCCAAGCCTGCAAGGAATTACCATGGAATAAGAAGACAAAAGGGACATGATGCAATGCTGCTTTTTATAATTGATTTGGTTCCACAGTCCATTCGATAATGGTCTACAGAAATCCAATAACCACTAATTGCTGCTCCAAACATAAGCACTTGGCTGGTAATGACTCGATGTCTCTCACACTCAGTTTTTTTCTCATGTCTCTATAAATACAGCTCATCTCGTGCCTCCACCCGATAATGAATTCAAAGAGCAGCACCCCTCCCTTTCTTTTTAGATCTTAATGATTAAGTGATGTAATTGCCTTAGATTGCTCAGGGTCCACTCAGCCATTAGAAGCCCACCAATCTGGTCCCTTAGCAACAGAGATGTGCAGCCGGCAGACTTTTCCTGCGTCAGTCAAATTGCAATTACACTGTGTTATGAGAGCATCTATGTTGTATGGCTGCATCAAGCTTTTAGAGCTACTCAGACCTGCGGCCACTCCACAGACTGTACATAATAACGGTCAAATACATACCTTATTATGAATAACGCAATCGTTCATAAAATCAATTTAAAAAAAAAAGTGTATGCTGACATGATCAAACCAGACCAGATTCCTTTTATGAACTAGGCTATAAAAATATATTCATTTCTGCTGAAACCGTTTTCTTTATGGATGTCTTTGCCTCTTCTGGGCCATCTGCAGACAGCCTCAAGTGGACACTCAATGAACTGCAGGTTTTTGCACTTCTGCATTGGTTTCATTTTTTAAAACCTGGGATTGCCGCTTGGTCCACACACAAAAACAAACAAAACCAAACAGCTTCAGTCAAAAGTGTAAAATGTTTTTTTTTTCTTTTCTTGCATCATCGTAATCTAGTCTTTAAGCTAAGGACATAATGTAAATAGCCCTTCCAACCAAAATAACTTAATCAATAATGTGTCCATATTCAGCTCACAGGGATTATTTTTCGACAATAAAAGTTGAACATCTTTATACAGACAAGCCTTACTCTGTTTGTGCACAGACTGCAGGAAGGAAAGTAAGTGTTGCAGGCATAGATCACGTTAACATCACAGCCAATTTCCCTAATTGGCTGAGAACCTAAAAGCACTTAACACAGGGAAGGTCTTTTTCTTCTGTCTACAGGAAGACCTAGAAAAAAAAAGCACTGGGAGATTTAATTGATTCATTCTAAACAGCTGCTTAATTGCTGCAGGGTTGTGTGCTATTAGGCTGTGATGAGCAGCACAGAGTCGGCTTTGGAGGAGTGTAATATATCCACGTAGCACATATCCTGGTCAAAGATCCCTTTCATTGTCCTAATGATATCTCAGGCTCAAGATGTTTGGAGGATAAAAAAAATAGATCATTTAGAGAAATTATGTGACATATAGCTTCTTCTTCTATACTGTATGGTTCTTGGCTAAAATCTCAAATACAGAAATCTTTCTGTGACTGGAAAGGAACGCGGGTAAAAGTACACCAAACAAAAAAGTTGTCATTGGTTATATCAGTTTAATTGATATAGAGTACTGTCCTCTGAAGTTAAATGTGGATTATTTCTTATCTTTTGGAAAGACGATTGTCCTGGATTTCAATTTTTTATTTTTTTTGCTGCCACACACAAACGTTGAAACAAAAGCAGATAGTAATGAAGACAAATATGGCAGTCCTCATACTGTTTGTGGTCTTTTGCACATATCGTCCAACGTCTCCTTCAGCTGAAAGATTAAATGAGACATATTCCAGCCATGTTTAACTCTGTGGTGTAATGTTTAACATTATGTCATCTCCATGGTCTCACAGCACTTAATTAACTGATCGTAATCGTGACAATGCTGGATTGATTCCTCGCAAAAGAAAAATTGGCGAGTGTTTCACCTCTGCAGCTGGAAAATGTGGCTCCTTTAAGGACACCGCAGTCACAAAGGGAGCAAGCAGTTGGCTGAGCAGCGGCTTTATCACCAGTAATGGCCCATATTGAAATAAATCTCTGGAGCAGGGGTGGAGTATTGATGCTTAACAAGCCCTGTCGACAGAGAGCTTTGCATATATTGAGGTGCATTGTGGGAGCTGATGAGGGACCGCTCCAGTACTCGGGAAGAACAGGGTTCACACTACTAGACTACTTCAGTAAGACACATAATCACAGACAGAAACTACTTTTCATGCATCACCTGAAAAAGCGAAAAATGCAATAAACCCGGCTGATAATTAAAACCATTTTAAAGCTGCCACTAAGCATACTCATAAAAGCCTATTAGCCCCATGTAGCAGCATGCTTTAATTGTTTGTTTGAAGTGGATTTCTGGAGTGTCACGGCCCTCCTCCAGCGCTCGCTCTCACTCAACTTGAGTGACAACGACTCTTGCAGCGGCCGGGGCAGAGGGCAAGAATCACTCAGCGAGGGCTCACATGAAAGAGCAACCACTGGTCGCTTGGCACGGGAGATCACGGCCCATTTTTCAGTTTCCACTACAAGCAGCATGTCATCGATTCAGTGGCAGAGCCAGCCAGTCTAACTCTGGAGCGCCTTGATCTACAATTATCACCCGTCACTTGCCATTCCGTTGTAGAAAAGAGGCTGTTTGATGCATTAAGAGATAAATGGATAAGTAAGTACGTTTTAAAATCAGGCTGGAAAAAAAAAAATCACAGGGTAGAGTTACAATTGGAAGGGAAATCTGCTTGTTTGGAACAAAGAGAGTATGTGAAAAAACAACCAACTTTGACTCGTAATTTTACTTTCTGAGAGCGTCAATAAGTCACGATGAATCCCAATGGTGGGATACAAAACAGAGTTATGTAAAAGCCTCTGAAAAAAACAAACTTGAAACAACACACACACAAAAAAAATCCCTAAGTATACAGGAAGATACAGGAAACAAATTAAATTAATGGTTTCCAAGCTGCCTTATATTAAAATAAAAACACCAATCAACACTTTGATTTTAAAGTGGTAAATTAATCATTAACCTCAACTTAGGAACACAAATGTATTTCTCATTAAAGTTTTGATTAAACGTCTATAAGCATCCATTTCAAGGTATTTAAGTCCCAAAAAAGCAGCTTTGCATCATTGCCAAACATTACATTTGCAGCAGCTCTCAGCCTGATTGGTTGATGTTGACTACACAGCGGGGATGCCTGTTCCTTTGAAAGAGCTTGTTGCACAGAAGTAGAGCAAGGAAAAGGCTGGAGGTGGAGTAGCAGGAGGGGAGGCGGTAAAGAGGATTACGAGGGGCCAGCAAGCAGGGGGCCATTGTTAGAGCCTGAGAAAGTGTGCAGGAAGAGAAGCACACACTCTGGACACAAACCGAGGCCTTCCTGCTAAAAAAAACCAGCAATCTGTGAGACACAGGTCTGAACGGCAATGCACACTATTTGCATATTATCTCAGGAGTTTCCTTAATGTTCACGACTCCACCTGATCACAGAAACATTTTGGAAGATGTCCATCCACACACAAAATACAGCATGTTGGAGTGTTTTCATTTTTCAGATGCTGTGTCTGGCTGACTCCAACGACAGAGTGACATAGTGCTGCTCACCTGGGGCCAGGAGTATTTGCTGAACGGCAAAAAACATCGTCTGTTAATGCAATTATAAAACTAGAGTCTTAGGAATACAGTACGCAGGTTTGAAATGAAAATCAAGTTGTGAGGCGCAGATGGTCTAGAGGTAAGGTCAGGCCCCATGTACTGAGGCAGTAGTTCTCTAAGCGGGCGGCCCTGATTCAAGGCTGACCTGCAGCTCCTTTCCGGCATGTCCTTGCCGACTGTCTCTCCCGATTTCCTACTTTATTGAGTTATCCAGTCCAAATGAAGTCAAATGTTGTAAAAAATGTTGCAGTTTGGACCTCAGTCGGTAAAAACATGTCGGCACACATTCGCTACCTACTCAAAATGGCTCCGCAACCCACGTCTGGATCTCGACCCACCACTTGAGAGCCAATACACAACAGAACATTTGTAATGGGCACTTTATCACAGTTTAAAAGACTCAACCAATACTTTAAAAAACTGGGACGTTTATCAGTTGTGCAAATAATCATGCATTGTTGTACTATGGTTGCAAGAACATTATGAATCATATCCACACACAAAGTTAACAAATGACTGTCCCCATTATAACGCCATAAGTCTTAATAAGTATTACAAGATGGCCTATAAAACAACAACAACATTTTCAAGAACTTGAGGGATTGAAGATGAAGCTGAATCCCTCTCTAGAGGACGAACAAAAACATCCAAATGTTTAAAAAGACCAAGTGAGGAGTCAGAGCCTCTTCACGAGAGAGGAAATTCATGACGTTTCCTCGTCCAGCTCTTTTGTGTAGGTGCCCTGCTGCGTGGGCGGGGACTATAAAAAGCTTCATAGCAAAATAGTGTGAGTGCACAAGTGTGTGTCCGAGCCCAGCAGGTCGATAATAAATCTCCGGAGTGGTCCTGTCGACACTTAAGTGTCAGTTCCCACTCTATGTCACAGCCACTGACCGTTAAACTTGAAGCTTTATTTACTTTTCAAAAAGGCCGTACAGCCCTTCACAATCCCTGCGTGGTGATTACAGCCCTAGCTTGCTGAAAAGAAAAAAAAAAGCTACATATCCTCTTTTGAAATTCTTTCACCAGCTAAAGGAAACAGCTGCACTTGGTGGTGTTGACTAAGCTAGCATACTGCAGTAATTATTTCAGTGCTCATGCTGGCATCCTCCCACAGCTGCTCACACTTCACCACTGGCAAACACAAAACCAAGCACTGGATCCTGAAAGAAGCTTCGCTCTTTTTTCTTGTCTCTTTATCTGTTCACTTAGTGCCAAGTACACAAACTGTATTAAACTCCCAAACCACCAGCATATTTCCCTCTGGCATCTGCATAAACACGCTGTGACTGGAACAGATTCCCATCATTCACATAAAGGAGAGAGGGTTATCAGCGCGTTGGCATAATGAGCAGCAGCGAGTTGTGTTGCATGGCTTAAATGCTGCACAAAATCAGGAGTTACGTTCAAATGCAAAGAGTCTGAATGAATATCAAAAGCATGTAAATCTGAGGAGATCTACATGAATTATTGTGACATGTAATGGCAGCAATTTGAAGATCAAAGATGGTGCAGATCATAGGAAAATGCTCAATTTCCTGCTTTCTTTTCATCATTAAACAACATGACAAAAAGGTTGCCACTGACTCTTCTGGCTCGTTCTGATGTCCCACGGGTGATACAGTAAAATGAGAATCATGAAGAAAAATGAGGCAGCTTGATGAATAGATTTTAGGATACGCTGTTTTTGGCTTTCAAGGACTGAATTACTCAAGGGCCTCACAATAAGAGGAAAGCAGAGGGGAGAAAGAAAGAGCCGGAAAAGACCATCCTCAACAGGAGGCTGGAATGGAAGAAATAACCGAGTTGAAATCAATTAGGTGGGATGCCAGAAGACTCAAATACAAGACGGTCAATATTGTGAAACCCCTGTATATTGTTACCAATATTTCTCGGTCACTGTGGTGTCCTCCCCTCAACAAAATGGCAACTAACAGGACACAGAAGACATCCAATGTGTTAGCTCTGTCCGTGAACTTGCATAAACTGCTTTTTCTTTCCGCGGAAACATTCGGAGCTTTGAGGCCCAGCCAGATATTTAACTTGGCTCAACTTTCACTTCCTGATCTTCCTCCACTTTTCTGCAGGGAGTACAGCAGGTTACACTTTCTTTTTTTTTTTTTAAAAAAGCATTCTTTTGGAGCTGTCAAACGTTTTAGTTCTGCCTCGTGGGAATGGATGTAAGTTAAAGAAAAGAGCACAAATAAAAGCCTGTTAGCACAAGTAATGTGCAATAGTGCCTTGCTATTTTGTGATTGTGCTCAGTAATTAGAGGGAGTAGTAATTACAGTATACATTATGAACATACCTCCACCCTGCTAGCATTGGCCCTACCCACAGTTTTTTTCAGCCCCCACAACAAAGTTAAGAGGATTCCTCGCACTCCCTCAAGAACTCTGACTGAGGAAAAGCAGAGTTTCCAAAAGCACCTGTGAGAGTTTTGATAAAAACTTCTGGTTCATATTTTCCTAACAGGTTCTTTTAATTTGATTTTTTTTTTACCCTTTTTTGAACCTCGTTTCTATCTGTTCTTCATCTCCAGGGCTTAGATAGAGAACACCTGGAGCAACAAAGTGTTACAGAGGGAAGCGATGAAGTGATGAAGCTGCCTTTGTTTCTCGAGAGGATTTCGGCCACACAGTGAACCTGAACAGCGGTCAGGAAAGAAATGCTTCCACATGTTGGGTTTTCGTCTACAATCGGCTCCTTTCTGCACCCAGCCAGAGCAGAACTATAGCTAAGAGATTAAAAAAAAAACTACTTTCATTTGTCGAAAAATCCTCCCGTTTGATTCCCTCCCTTTCAGCCCTTCAAAAACAGAGTACATACCTGTGGCGCTTGCTGCACACCATAATTATGTGATAGATGAAAAGAGTGAAAAATAATAGGTGTATTTCTTGGCTAAACTCCGACATTCCTTCAACTCTTTTTTACATCCCCACTTCATCAGCTTTGTAAGCTTCTGTGGATGATTGGGTGCACACAAACAGTTAACTATTAATTCAACTACCCAGTGTAGTCTTTATTGTTCCTTTTTTCAAAGAGCAGAGTGACTGACCACAACACACTGACACGGTTTGCTCCCATCATGGGACTTAAGAGAGCACACCTGCTGCCTCAAAAAGCAGCAGCACCGTCAAATGAGAAGGTGGTGAGTGACATGACGGGAGAGCTGTCGAGCAGAGCGGGAGCTAAGTTTTTTTTTTTCCTTCTTCTGTGTATTCACTCCCTACACTCGCTCGGCCTGCTGAGTCAATTTAACAGCTCACAGGTTACAAGTCACATCAGCAGGAACGATTTCCCTTTAAGCTTCTAAGAGTTCATTTTCTTTAGAGACAGAAACCTACAAATAGATACGAGTATGCAATCCTAAATCTATGTTAAAAAATACAGAGGAACTGAAACGTACTAGTCTGTGAATTATTTACGAACACTGACTGCAGCATTATTTTTTAATGGCCAGCTTAAAGAGAATAGTTCAAACACTTTAAGTGAACAATGCAGGACTTGTGTTCCAATATCTCATCTCCTTAATCTCATTACAGTCTCTTTTTTTTTTTTTTTTTCCCAAAGACAGCCACAGGAGCTGAAGTAATAAAACTGTGAGTCACTATCCTTTCCGACGTCAGACCGAAGTAATCACATTGGCGCTGGAATTCTTTCATAATTTCTTCATAAAAGTTGAAATGTGTGAGGTGTACCGGACATTCTGTGTATGGACACACAACATGGGTTCTGGTGCTCAGTATAGGGCTGGTACTGGTTACACATGGCTAACTGGCATGCCAAGTGCTACAGCGGTATCTTGCTGTTTTAGGAAAAGCCAAGTTCAAGACAAAACTATTCACATTAGTATAATGACTATAGATATAATAATGTGATGAGAAAACGTTCAGAAAATGTACCCCTACACTATGGATGTTAAACAGACTACAACTCTGTACAGCAACTATTTCATAAGAAACAGACTCAAAGTCCACTACTTGATGTTACATGCACCAAATCCTCTGTGTCTGTGTTTAGTTATCTCCTCCTCCAATGCCCTGTGAGAACAAAACAGCAGTGATCACGATGTGTCTCAGCACGGCTTGAATAATGTGCAGGACAAGAAAAGAAGCCAGCCGCGACTCTGTTTGCCAGTAATCTCTCTCTTTGAGGCCCCCGCGACTCTAATTGCCTGGACACTTGTGTCCGAGGGGTTTCTCTCGTTCCTCAGTGAAAAGATGAGACCTCTCGTGCTCCTTACAACAGGCTTAAGCTGATAAACCCTTTCATTCAACATTGCCGTGGGATCGCTACTTGTGCAAACAGATTGGGCAAAAAAAGACTAATCAAAACCGCGATTAGCCTCCAACGCAGAGGCCGAGCTAAGCCACGGCGCAGCCTCAGCAGGGGGTCCACTCGCTCCAACACTAAAAGAGTCTGATGATTTGTGTGACCAACACATTCCTCCATGGAACTACATGAGCGATAATATGTGTGGAATGCACGTGGTGGGTTTTATTTTATTGAACAAAGAAGTAGCAATGTTGATTTGCAAATGGGATGTGACAGCTGAGGAAATGTAAGGAAAAGCAGGCCTCAGAAGACGGTGAACACTCCAAGCCCACTGATAGCATGAAACCATGGCCCCTTCTTCACTGAGAGAGTGTTCAAAGAGAATCATCTCGCTCACATAATCAGCAGAAACTCCCATGACAGCATGGCGTGTTACCCAGCCTCCTCGAGCATTCCTTCTAATTTTTCCCCGTTACAGCTAGCATCACTGCCAATAACTCCATATGGGGTGCCATCAGTGCATCATCTGGCCCGAAGCTCTTGTATGTTATACAGCCTCCATGTGTTTCTCAGCAGCAAGGTCTGGATCTGTGATTGTTTACTCTCCTGGCAGCTGAGGTGAACAAAACAAGATGGACATCAACACCTATACAGTCATAATAGGATGAAAAAGTAGGTAGTGTGTGAATATAAACACAGCGTCATAGTGTAAAATTGGAAGCAATTGTTTTGCACAGCCTCGGTCCAAGAGAGCCTTCTAGGGTCTTATAGCTCTTTTGACAAACAATATCACTGGTAACATTATATACCCATGACAACAGGCCACGCTGAGTTTTAGGAGGGAAGAAAGTTTATAATTTAGAAGGTATAAACAGAAGATTTCCTTACTAGTGGAGACCAAAACATCGCAAAAAGGGAAAAGAAAATTGAATCCACATTTAAGTTGCACATCCCCAAATGAGTGATAATGTGAGTCAGTAGTAGGATTGCATCATTACATACAGGTAACTTTATAAAAAGGTACCATTTCGGAAATTCACAGAGCCTGATAATTAGTATTAACACTTTAGAGGTTTTGTAGTTTTTGAAAATAAAACATTTGCAAATATAAAACTACATAAGATATTCTATACACCTCCAACACAAAGATATTATTTTGCCAGTAAATAGTTTACACTCTGCAGGAAACAATTAAACTCGCTGCAATCTTCTCCTCTTTCCTGATAATGCAACAGCATGGATTTATTTACAGGCAAGCCTGAAGTGACATGATTAGCTTTCCACATTAGCTTGCCCAGCAGTGACCTTGAATAATTTCTCACAAATATATTCCAAAGATCATGTGACTTTGACGTGCCTGATGGCTGCTACCAACTTGCGAGTATCAATATATTCATTTGTCCAATAATGAGCAATTATGTGGGGAGTGTGTAGATGCAGTGATGTCAAATCACGCAGGCAGAACTAACTCAGGGAACCTGGCTGCACATCACGTTTAAATTGTAGATAAATAATACAAATAATGACATATTAAAAGTATCCAGATTCACAAAATGCTTATTTTCGTGTGCAATCGCCTGGAGAAGCAGGAATTGGGTCACGCATCGAAATGATTCCAAGTGACTCTCTGGTTATTACAAAAATAATGAGCATACTAAAGGCCATGAGATGTGCTACAGCCAGACTCTCTTCAGGTTTTCTCCATCTTTCTGAATGCAATGCGCCAACTTAGCGGGGACAGCATTTAAATTATACACAGTTCTTGAGTCTGCCTGAGTTGCTGTTTTAGGAAAATATGTATATTTAAATGTACTACGAAATCTTCATTCTGTCAGCAACTGTTCAAACTCTTAACTTGCTGCTTCAGTGTTATGGAAGGCATTCTTAAAGACGTGATACAGTATATGCCCAGCCGGCTCATTGTCATGTAGGAGATAAACAGCTTTCTTTAAATGTAGCATCTGAGTAGTGTAATGAGGACTAGCCATAAATCATAACCAGCTAATCAGAAATATTTAAGGTTTAAGTTTGCATGAACACCTTGAAAGTTTTGGTGCGTGTACACGAACAAAGAAGATAATTAAAAGAAATTTGGTGATATTGCTAGACTCCCAAGCGGGGACAGTGTTGAAAAAAAAGCAACCTGCAAACGTCAGAAAGATGGACTAAGTAAGTTAAACTCTTAAAAAAGGTGTGCAAAGAAAACATTCCGTCTACTTTGAGTAAAAATAAAGATACCTTTAAATATCGGGTGAATAAAAAGCTATGTAGAGCATGCAGGCAGTGAGCTAACCTTAGCTGTCACCTCACTAACAAGAGGGCCATATTTATATGAATACAAACGTGTGCTTTTTTGTATAGTATGCAAAAAGGCACATCACAGTACAGATGTGAGATGAAATATAACATTTACTTAGTGGCCGCTACTTTGGTTTCCTTTGGGACAACACCTTTGATGTTACCTACTTGTTCTGAGTTTATGTTAAGCTAGGCTAACTGGCCACACAATGTAGCTTAATCTTTCTGGTATAGATATTGTGCAGTGCTGAGTCTTCTTTTCTAGATCTTGACACAAAAAGAAAACATTCTTAAAATGACTTTTTTTTTTTTTAACCAGCAGATGTCAAAGTAAAATAATTATTTTGAGCACAGGTTTAATAATGCATGCATCACATCTTTATAACTCTCTTTACCACTCTTCATTAATCTTCTACCACTAGAGTTTTTTCCCACAGTCTTTAAGCACAGCTGTGATACAAAACAACCCGAGAAGATGGTCGTCCCTCTCCATTATTTCTTCGGGTTTAGATATGGAAAAATCACATAGTTGTCTCACAAATCCATCAACATTATTAAAATCCCACACTGAGATTACAGTAGCAGACAATAAGATTCACTGCCTTGGCCTTGTGTTTCTCAGTATATATTTTTAAATTCTTAAGATGTGGGCGAGTCCTCTGTCATGCAGCATTTAGAGGCTCCACAAACCCGAACGTGAAGCATTTTCTCCATCCACATACAGTATACTCTGTTAGCCTGAGGCATGGACTTCCATTTAGCTTTGTCCTCAAAGCAGAGCAATACATGTACCCAGTCTTTTTTTGTGTCTGAAATACCACTACATCCTTTTCAGGTAGCTTTCCCTGTATGTACCTGTTGTGTTATAAATGACAAAGTGGATATTTTTTTTATCATATACAGGAACTTTTTGACATTTAAGTTCATTTCTACCTGGAAGCCTTTACCGAACTTTATTTATCAATAATTTTTGGCTAATTATAGTGTTTATTTATTGTGTTAAGGTAAATATTTAAACCGCTTATTCACGTCTTTAGTCTTTACAACTATTTATCCAGAAGCTTACTATGTGGACTGTTTATCACTTATTTACAGCTCCATAGTTACAAAACAATCTAAGACAAAATAAGCTAACTTAGGATCAACGTTGCATAAAAAGGAATGGAGGTCGGAAAAGTCAAGCTACTTTTTCCCCTGTGTTGTTAAGAGTGCATGCTTGACAGTTGTAAGATAGAAATCCTTTCGCCACATGCAACAGTGAAATTGTACGCAAGACAGCAGGAAGGTGCCAGTGTGCCACGCTACATGCTGAGATACCGGCTCTCTTTCTACAGCAAGCTCGGTTTTAGAAAGGAGCTGCGGAAGCACTTACACTTGGATTTAAAAAAAACCACAGAGAGGAGGAGTTATAGAAAATGGCTATTCTACCGGATGAGCAGGGTGCTGGTCACAGGGAAGGGAAAGGGTTATCATCCGAGGGGAAACTTGTCATGCCAGAAATCTTCGTACCATGAATAAATTTACATCAAATCAGCGCTGCTGCAGAAGTGATAGGGGAGATATCTGGAAGGAGATAGGTTTCAGGGAGGGTCGGTGATAAGGATTAAAATTTGCAGAGAGTGTAGACAGTCTAAAGCACGTATCAATCATTCTGTCCCTTTTCATTTAGCTTCAGAAATACGATCAGTAGGGATGACGAGGGGGAAACTATGCAATCACAAAGAGCCAACATTCAATCTCAGAGAGATAACAAAAGGAGGACGAAAGACAGCTCTGGATGGCAGGATGCCCCTGGGGCGGCTATGCTGTTATTATGTTGGAAGGGGCTGCTGAGCTGCGGTGTGGGGCAATTAGAGACCGGAGGATTGAGTGGGGGAGGGTCCAGGCACAACAAACCGTCCGTGAACTGATCTCAGCTCAGAGAAAAGGACGTACAAATCTTCCTGATACAGTAGCGTAGAAAAAAAAATACACAGGGGATAATGGTGGATTTATGAATTAAACTAACCATCAGCTTTTTCCGTGGAAAGAAGCTTGGTCTAAGCTGCTTTCCTGCCATCAGTGGAATTCAAAACTACATCAAGCGGCAGCGTGCTGAACTTTATGCCACACTGGTTTGGATGATTTCACTGCTAAGTATGTGACAATTGAGACTGGTTGGGGATAATGTACGCAAGCGGATGAATCATCTGTTGTTCTCGTTGAGAGCTACTGCAGACGTGGTGGTGAACACATTAGCCATGCCTATTACCTTTAACGTCACTCTGCTGTGGAAAGTCGTGACTGAAAACCACACAGAGTTCAGGAGCAGAGTCCAGCTGGAAAGCACGAGGACAAAGAGGAAAAGTCAATCTCAGAGTATCATGTCAGCGGTTTTGTGGATCGTGGACAGAGGTCGTAGCCTAACAACTATTGTGTGTTTTCTTTCAATGATAAGAGAAGTAAAAACATATAGAGTTGCGAGTGGGAATTAGATTTACAAGACACACAGTCCGACTGTTCACTAAACTCTCACTTGGGTTACCTAAGCCTCTGAACTTCACCTGTGATTAGATCTCCATTGTCACCACTCACAATATAAGACATCTCCCAGTAAAGTGGACACAATGGGCAGTGAGAGGGGACAGTAACACAAGCTTGTAACAGTTGGCATTGCCAAGTATCCCGAGCCATCACCAACACACACTGTTCCCATATCCTCTGGCTATGACTGGCTTTAGTGGAGCAGGTGTGTAAGTGTGTGTGTGTGTGCCCACATTCTTCACATAAGCTTTTGTCAAACATGGCCCACTGCAACAAGTCCTCACAGCTGCACGACAATGAAGTCACAGAAACCACAGCAATGCAGCCAGGCGGGCAACCTCAAACCTAAATCAAAAGACCAGTTTCTACGAGGACATGTTTATTGAGACTTTAATCCAAGGTTGGTAAGGCAGTATCAGGAAGCTAATTATTTACAAAAGTAATCTTGACGGTTTAAAAAAATAAACCCACCGAATAAAAATAGAAGACAAAAATCAAGAGATGATAATACACTTTAACTCTCCAAGCCCTTCCTGTTTTATTAGAATTAGAACCTTTAAATATTTGGCGACCCGTGTTCGCGTTGTTTAAGTTTATAGACGTTTTATATATTTGTGTTCAAACGGAAACAAAAAGACTCAATGAGACATTTCTCCTGGATTTGTCATCCTTTACTGGACATCCTTCAAACTGTACATCAAACCTCCTCACGAGCTCAAACGTCAGGAAACTTTCGGATAACTGTCACTCTGGGACTGCATTACTCATTTAATCTGCTGGGGTCAAATGCTTTCGGATTAGCTTTTATTCTTCTCCCCCAATAATCCCAGAGCTAACTTTGTAATAAGCTTCTTATTAAACCATGTTGGGCTTTGATCAGAGTTAGGAATCTAAAACAAGTGAGTGCCACTGTTTCAGGTTCACAGCTTTCTTCGGGGTAGAAGGACATTTCAAACCACACACGTTAACCCTTGTTCTTGTAGTGTCCATCGTTGAGGTATAAAGTTTTTCCACTCTGCATAAATTGTCCTTAATTAGCCTAACATTCAGGGTTCATTTTTAGCCTTTTCATCTCACAGATTGTGAATTCTTTTTCAAGAATTGTTTTATTGCTTTGGCCGATTCCAAAGACCCCAGTTTGATTTCCTGCTCATAACACGCATGGCGTTTGTTCCCATGAGCTGCAGTACAGAGGAAACTGTCGATGAACACATCCTCTCTAAATCTTACAATTAATCCTTTTAACTATTAATTACAGATGTTCCACATCACACAAGCTTGAAAGAAAAAAAAAAAAAGTCTCAATCTGTTGACGTTATATTAGCCCACAATGTGTGTGAGTGAACACAACAAAAGAAGAACTTCCAACAAAACAGGCCTTCAAAAGGCAAGTGCAACAGTGACTGATTAAGAGGGGGGGGGGGGGGGGGATCACCACCTGCAGATAAAACGGTTCAGGCCTCTTTTCAAGTCATTTCTGCAGTCACCAAGAGACGAGGCACGCTGCAGTTTTCAACAGATCAGTGACATACTGATGAAAGTTGAACTCAGCCCCTCTACGAAGCCCCCTTTGCAAACTCAGACCCTGGCTGCCAGCCGAGTGAGCGGGCGTACTGCCTCTGGGGGGGCCGGCTGCAATGCAGATCGCTCGACCAGGAGGACTTGAATTCAAGAGGCCTGTCTCTTACTGAGATTCCTCCCTCCTGAAGAGTCCAGCAGGAGCTTGCTCTCTCCCCCCCCCCACCCTACTTTGGTCGAGTCTGACTTTCACATAGCACCGGCCAAGGCTTTCATTGATTTACACCAAACTCTGCTGCAACAAGTCCATGTAAGGCAGTGCCAGCCAGCACTTCAGCCAGCCAGCCAAGCAGACAGGCAGACAGCTGGCTGCAGCTGGACAACGATGAGACGTCCATTTACAAAGAGTTTGAGTGAGATACAACCACCTTTAGGGAAGAACATATGAAGTTAGAAAGACTTCTGACACTTTTCATTCCATTACAAAGTCACATGCTAAGAAAGAAATAGCTAAATTAATTCCATTGGACAGGATATAAAGAGTAATTACACTTTGAAGTCTGTTTATGTTGGCTATAATACTTCCAAAGAACTACAGAATACTTTCCAACTATTTTCAAAAGGACAGATTAAAAAAAGGAAAGGCAGCAACTTTTCCTTCTCTCTGTGTTTAATCAAGAATATTATCCATGCTTGATTGAATAATAAACATTTCCTGCGACGGGAAGGCCTGTATACCTCCTGAGAGAAAAGAAAAGAGGACAGTCTGCAGTGAGGGAGAGCTCTCCTGGTCAGAGGAGCAGGAGGAGGAGGTACAGTCGGGGATCCTAAGTCGGAGGGAGAGGCTCTGAAAGACATGATTGAGGAGAAATTGCATCGTTCAGGAGATTAGCTCGGCCTGCAGCCTGAGAGAAGAGAGGTGAGAGGGCCACTTAGTCTCTGCAGAGCCACAACGTCCACACTACATCAACACAGCCGACCACTGTGTCAGCATGACTCACCGCATATAGGCTCCTTACAGAACGATCCTCTGAAAACGTTCACATTTAGACCAGCATGGACTCGACTCAGCCGCATGTCTTGTTATTCACAGCCAAATGTGCAAATTCATGTCGTCCAATTTAAATCAGCAGCTAACTTCACACCTTCTGATTTGCAAAAATATGAACGTCACATTCTTGTAATGCTAACCGGGAAATTAAATTGTGTGCATTTCTGTCCTGAATTGACCACCTTGCGTTCCATCAGAACACATCAATAACCACACAATAGGCAACTAATTACAACTGCAATTAACAGCTGCTTTCACCAACAATTCATCTGTGATTAGTTGCAGAATATTTTTTCAATTACTCAGTGATTGTCAAAAATATAGAAAGCAAATGAATCAGAAATTCTCACAGCACAATTTGACATCAACAGCAGCCAAACGTCCAAAACCCAAAGATAGCCTATCGTTAATTATCATACAGGACAATGAAGCTGGGACAAGCACATTCATTTTTACATGAAAAATCACTATGACTTTTCATTCTCATCCTATAAATGTTTGTGTTGATGGACAAATCAATTATTAGTGGCTGTTCAAACCAAGAATATCTAGAGGACAAAAAGGGAAATCAGCTCCCTTAATTACGACTATAACATTATATAAACAGGTCTATCGGAGAAAAATAATAAACATGTTGCAGAGTAAGTGGACACAAGTTGTTCACCGTCCTGAATAAAATAATTAGGTGCCAACATAAAATAATCAGAAATGAGTGGATAATGAGAAGCATCATGGCGCTCTGCGTGCATCTGGGGCGTCACATGTATAAAACACTGGTTTATCCTACAGATGGTTTAAATTTATAATGGTAAAAAGAAAATAGGCCGAAGGCTGAAAGATGCCCAGACTGAACCAGTACTGCAGGCCTCTGCAAAAGCAAAACACGCATGCACATGCACACACACAAACACACACACACACACACACACACACAGCCTGTGTTTTTCTATTCTCATAAGGCCAGCAGACCACCAACAGGAGCAGCAACGATGGTTATTATAATCCGGCCACAGACATTTTTCCAGCAGTATTTTTCGAACACAATAACGCTGCACTGTGGCACGGTGGATGTGCTCCGCCCCAGACAACAACAGGACAACCCCCAAGCTGCCTGTCGTCACCAAGCCTCATTCACGCCTGGTCTTCATTATGAGGTGAAACAGAAATCATCATTGGCCATCTGAAGAATTTACGAGACAATGATTCAGCTCAAGTCATGCCTCACCTACACAAAGAGCAGTTAGGGGGGGTAAGGGGCTGCACAAAGATGAAACCTTGTTGAAGAATAACAGATGTGGGCTATGGTTAGAACATTTATATATACATACATATCTTGTTTTGTTAATATTATTTTCTATCAAATATTATATCTTATTATATCCATTGAAGGATATTTTTAGTGTTCATCTACTATAGCAAGAGGTCACATTTCTCTTTACTATTATTTATATAATTTCATCCACTTTTTCTTTGCTAATAAAATCAGCCTTCGCTGACAAGCATACACACATGAACAGAAAGGAGTCCACAGCATCATTGGCACATAAAATAAGATAATTAAATTATAAAAAAGAGAGAGGCTTGTGCAGGCAGAAAGCTGGGATGGCCCGCTCACATCATGTGGCAAACGCAAACAATATGCAACGTGATTTTGCTTAATTTTGTTTGACAAGACATCACTTCATGTTTACACATCTGCAAAAATCACCAACTGGTAGAGGAATTCTCGAAAGCATGCAATTTATATTTTGCATTAAAGTAGAAATTCAATCCACTGGATGTTTGTGTGTTTAAGGCAGTTCAAGTGACCAACAGAATACATTATTTGGCATAAAAGTGAAATGAGCTGAGCAATAAAAAAAAAAAAGGAGATTACGGTCAAATTATAAAGAGGAAAATGATGCAACTTAATATAATTTATCAACAACCTCAAGTAAATTTATCTTCTTTGTCTAGTCTTCTGCAAAGCAAACATGTACACCAAGTGTTCAAAGAATATATAATAAAATGGAAATAATTCAAAGCCATCTAAAGCTTTACAAAATAGACAAAAAAATGGAAAATAGAATTTAACGCAGTGAACTATACGCTCTTAAATGTATGTAATGTATTTAACCAGATAAATCTGCGGATGTGTGTGCACAATAAAGGCCTTCACTGAGCAGGCTGCACACAGCTACATGCAATACATGCAACAATGACCTGGCTCTCAGATGTTAAGGGCAATATGTTACCAAAAAAATGTATTGGTCACATGTCAGTGGAAAGAGAAAAAGGAGGGGGGGAAAGCTTCCTTTCCTGTTAATAAGTGAGGAATGTGTGCTCTGCCATATTTGGATTATGTTGATTAAGTTAAGTTTAATGTTGAAATGGTTCCCCACACTGGCTGCATGATGTGAACAGGATTATCAAGATGCATTTCTCATAGAAATCTTTATAGCTTCTCTATGCTATCAAGAATGGCATTTCACAAAATCGTTTTGTATTGGTTTATGTGAAATAAAGAGAATACATTATATTGACTGTATTTAGCCGAGCGTGTGTGTGTGTGTGTGTGTGTGTGTGTGTGTGTGTGTGTTTAGGATAGACTAGTTGTTTCAGAGGCAGTTTATTTAGGAATGACAGAAGTCCAGCTGATGTGAGTTAGTAGTTAGTTTATCAAGCTAGAAGAATGTTTATTGTAGATGATTAAATGACCCAAATGAAAATATTTACACCTGTACACTGACAGGGGAAGCATACAAGACCTACAGGGGGTTCTCTGGTGGTTTCCAGCCCACTAAACACACAGACAAAACATCTCCAGTGAACGAGCACTGATTCATCCCCACAGCCTATCTTACCTTTTTGTGTCTGTCTTTGAAAGGTAACGCAGGCCATGGCATCTCCTGCAAAAAGTCTTGCCAGTGTTTCTGGTCCTGATCAGACGAGATGAAGACGATCTCCAATTTGTCCTTGTGCTCAGACGTCTTTTTAAACCTGCTGTAAAACTCGCACAGGCTGCCGTTGAACTGCTTGCACGGTGCGTTCAAGCTACATCCGAAAAAGAGCCCGACCAGGGACAGCTTGGTGCCCAGCGACTGCACGTCCACCTCGGCTTTCTCGCTGTTGACGAGCCGCTCCCCGAGTAGACCCACCAGAAACTCCGACATGGCAGCGTACAGTCCTCTTACACACACAACGGTACCTTCAGCTGAGGCTGTTGTACATGTACACCACACTGTTCAGGCCAAAAACCCGGCACTTCCTGCACCTCCAAGCTGAGGTTTGAGGTGAGCTCCCGGCCCCTGTGAGGCGTTGCGGTCTGTGTTTGTCCACCGCGGCTCGTGCTCCGGTGTGAGCGCTGTGCAGGAATGCGCTCCGCTTTATCGCCCCGACTGCAGCCGCGGTTGCGCTCTTTTACCCTCAGTTAATGCTCTTTAATCATTGCATCTCTGATTCTTATCACAAACATTTGACTTTATCAGGATTTTTAAGTATGTTTTGTTTTCGTTTTAATACAGCTGTATTCATTCAATGGCTGAATTTAATGTTTTATTTCCTAAAACTGAACAGATTTTCAAATTAAAGCACCTGAATGCTAGATTTAAATTCTAAACTCAATTTTAATCAATTGCTTAGTCGGTATGTGATTATATAACAAACTTTGATAGACAACGCTAAATTAAATTAAGCACATTTAAAAAGGGTATTTCTCAAAAATGACTATTCCTATGGATTTGCTGCCACCTAGTGGCCACACACTTAAACTACTTGAGTTGCAACAATTTTCATCGCTTCATGAAATTACTCTTATTTGACGTTTAAAATAAGATATTTTCTGAACAAAAAAAGCCACCTTGACATTCCTCCCAATCGTTACAAATCAGGAACCTAAATTGTGTAGTTTGTTATTGTTTTCTATTACAATATAAAACCTGTGATCAATGTAGGCTATGTGAATTGAAATGTCCCGTTTTCAAATACATTTCTTTGCAGATTGAACATTAAACCACAATTTGATTTCAGAGTTTCAAAAGTAAAAATGTAACAAGTCCTTCCTGTAAGTTACCCCTGAACCTGGGAAGAGCTGATGAATGTAAAAGCTAGTGTTAAACTCACACATCGTTCTGAAAA
The DNA here is from genome assembly GCF_947650265.1 of Symphodus melops. Taxonomy (NCBI): domain Eukaryota; kingdom Metazoa; phylum Chordata; class Actinopteri; order Labriformes; family Labridae; genus Symphodus; species Symphodus melops. Next base: position 7,499,807 of record NC_136700.1, read on the forward strand.
TTAAAACCTAAACATCCAACTGTTTGTTACTTGCTGAGTGATCTATATTTCTGCTGTTTTGTTACCCGCCAAGAGACTGCAGAATTAGGGGCACTTAGAGTAGAAAGGGGATTTTTGGCACGACTTCACCTGCATGGAAAACGATCTGGCAAAGGTCAAAAACATATTCAAAAATGTATTGAATAAAATATTACAAAAAAAATGTTCTCCTCGTGCAAAAGTTTTCATCATCAAGTATAATTTTATTTGAGTCCCATTGCAAGGAAACACAAATCAGTAAGTGACACTATAAAAAAAGACATTTTCTAAATCAGCTGTTGTGTAATCATTAAATATATTTCAAAGAAATGTATCAAACTGAAATGACAATACAGAATTTAAGTTAAAGCGCATATAGAGCAACAAGAATAAGCAGCGTGAATCACGTTAATGTCATGAGATTGTCTTCAGATTATCCAGCACTGATTAGATTAAACAGCCATGTCACAAACCTTACAAAGAAGAACTGTTAGTATGGTTGGAAACGTACGCAGTGGCTGATATGACTTAAACTACATTAAGAAATGTACCTCGGATGTACAGTATGGTTATCAATAGTGTTGAAACTGAATGGTGATTACATCGACTGGTTAAGGAATCTTGAATGATTATGACCGATGTGGATGAGGCAGGATCTCTCAGTCTTCAGTGAACATCATCTTCACAAGATCAGCTTTGAAGCACTCCTCCTCCACCAACTTCTGAGGCTGAAAACAGATGACAGGTTGGGTTTTAAGCGGACATGTATCCATCGTAATAAAACATGCTTTTTCAAATGCACCATTTTAGAAGGGACTGACTGATTATAGCTTGATACCATAGCTTGACAAACGAAAACAAGATTTTTTTTATCCAATCACTTTTAAGGATACAGTAATGCATAACAGTTATTGCTGTTATTATAGTTATTCTTACCGTTCCATATCGCAGCAGAGTGGGAACTCCACTCAGCTTCAGTGTCTTCTTGAAGTCATTGCTAGGATCCTTCCAACTGAATTGTGGAAAAAAAGAAAAAGAAAAAAAAAAGGCAGCTGATATAGTTTATCAAAACAATTAACAAAAGAGCAGACTTATAAAGAGGATTTAATTTAGAATGTGTGGTATGTTAAGTTAAATCTGTTTGCATGCAGATAAACAGTTATTGGTGTAAATACCACAATGCAGTTCTATTTGAGATAAAATTAGAAAGCTGCTCTGAAATAACTTTTATATTTGTGTGCTCCATCAGGGTTGGTATTTTATATACAATATGTATCAAACACTTAACACACTGGGTGCAGAGCATTCTGGCTGCATGAAAAAAAGTGTAAACGTAAGTAAGTTAATAAAAAATTATGTTATTTTTCAATTAAAGAAACTATCTTGCAAAATCAGGACTACAAATAACTTCTTATCTTCCAATTTCAAACTGTTTTGAAAGCAAGTAAGCTCAAATGAAATGCACTGTTCAGCTAACATCATCAGATTAAAACTTTAAAAGACACATGAGGCCTAAATCACTAAGAGTATTACACTTAAACCATGTGTAAAGAGTGCAGTCCTCTCCAATTAATTGCCTTTTTTGCATACTTTCTGAGGTTATGATTTTTTTTTAAAAACCTCTCAACATGCTTATATAATTTTACTCACAGCTCTTACATATTGACTGTGTTTGTTTGTTTTAGGGCATGATTTGTCACCAGTAGGGTGCAAGGTGCTGATGTGAGGAACACTTTCTACACCATTTTCTGAATGAATATAAAACAGTATACTGACTAGGCTCTTTCTCCAACTTGGCAGTAGATAAAAACAGAGCCGTCAGGAAGATGAGACAGCTCTCCTCTTACAATTGGCTCGGCTAAAGAAGGGTGAGAAGAAAACATTGTTTTAAATCATTGGCAATGCACCACATAATGCATGGAATAATAAGTGAGCCTATAAAGATCCAGACGAATACCCATCTCACTACAAAACAAACAAGTTTTCTACATGATGCACATCCTGCACACATCACTTCACCATGAATCAGTAAAGTAAAAGCATGAAAAAACATTGTCAAATCGTCAAAAAAAAAAAAAACATCATATAGATTTACCTTTTACACAGTCTGGACACCAGCTCTTCCCTTGTGCGTCTTTATCACCAGAGAAATAAGCAAAAATATCTTTCCCTGCTCTTCCAGACACAGCCTTACAGAACTCGTCATAGCCCCGCACGTTTACTTCTTCATAATGGGCCATCGTTTTAACTGAGCGTCGTGTATGCACTTAAATTAACTATCAAGCTATAAGAAATGTACAAGAGTGATCTGAAATACTGCTGACATGCACACGGGACCTGGTAGAAATACTCTTTTATGAAGACAGTACTGCTTCCGGTTAGCGCAAAGGTCCTTAAAGTGACCGCGTCCCAGAGGTGTTTATTTAGACATTTTAAAACTTAATTTTAAAGACAAAGACCTCAAATAAAAGAGCCATTATTACATTTTATTAAACATACAGTGGAAATACTATTTAAAAATATCCTTGAAATACATTTAATCTATCATACAAAAATGCGCTTGTGGTGATTTTTGGCTTCACGTACGATCCGTTATGAGTAAAAGCACTTCCGTCAATAGGCGTTATGTTGTTGTCATGGCGGCGTTTCAAATTGTTGCTGAAGTAAGATTACGTTTTAAAAAGATAAACACGAGCTTTATTTCAATAGAGCTTTACTTTGATCATGGATTTCTTTAGATACACTAATTTGTAATATTAAATGAAAAAAAAAACAGCCGTACGGGACAGCAAGATGGTCGAATGGATGACTTTGGGAGTTAGTTAACGAATTCCAATTTAAAAACGTAACTAGCTTTCAATGCTAACAATTTCTTAGCCTGGTATTTTAGCTGGAGTGACCGCCCAGCTCTTGAAAAGTGGACCCACAGATTCCTTTAGGACAACAATGCCGAGGTGAAGACTGGCTTGTTTTAGGTTCAACTCGAAACGATCACAACCGCAGGGATTTTACAGGGATGTCGCAAACAAAGGTGAGTCCATCATTTGCGAATAATAAACTGTATGTCCTCTATAGATACATCCGCATAGTTGTGTCATGAACTGATGATACTTTGTGAGAAAGAAGATCGTGAATGTTATCATCACATAATGTCTGAGCGATTGTCTTCAAACCCACAGCTGTTGTTCAATGAAGCAATCCCTGCACGTACTGGCCACAGAGCCACCCATGTGCGCCCACCAGCCCCCATCATTATTGAAAGGCTTCTGCCACAGACAGAGGAGCCTGAGAAGATGGACAGCACCAGAAGCTCCTTCAGCTTCAGCGTGCTCTCTGAGGAGAGGCTGCAGGCTGCAGTTCAGCTCGCAAAGCGTGATCTGAGGAGAAGGCGCCGAAAGTCACTGACAAAATCCCCTCCCAAAACCTCTCAGGAGCCCCCCCTTCTTGACACAAGCGACGTAGAGCTCCTTCAGGTAATCATAACTGATAAATAGTATGATATTTAACGAAGGATTGCTGTTTAACTGACCAAATGATGTCTTTGTCTTTGTGTAGGAGCTTGCAGCCACTCCGACTAAAGTGAATCTGAAGGCCTCCAGTCCGAAACAGAAGGCTGCACGGCCTGGAGCCAAACTGTTTGTGCACAATTTCCACAGACATCCCATTTCTCCCATACTTCATGCTGGCCAGTCACCCCCAACCAGAGACCCTGGCCCAGGGAAGTTGGAAAAAGACAAAGAGGCTCCTTTAAGTCATGAGATCCACAAACTGCAAAATGAGCTGGAAGTGTATATTCAGAGAGTCGAGGAGCTAGCCAACAGAGGTGATCAAAAACAAAAAGGTAAAAATGGCAGTTTTTTTGAATCAGGCTGATGTTAAAAAAATGTTTTTAACGTATAAGCACACTTATCTTCTGTTTTTACAAAACTTGAACATTAATTTATATTCTTCACTAAGGGTGTTTTTTTTTTTACAACAGGAGACAAAGTAGAGGAGCCTCTGGAGCCTGAAGAGTTGTACAAGTTGGAAATGCGCAGACAGAAGCAGGCAGCCCGATCAGGACGTATGATTTATGTTCTCCAACAACAGGTGTTCAAATCTCCGTCCAGTGTCATTGAAAATGAAGCTTGTCTGACTCTTTAAAATGCCTTGTATCTAAAGAAACTGATCATCGCCACTTTTTTTCTCCTTTTTTTTTTACAGGTAAAAGAGATTCAAGATGATATTGCAAAACTACGATACCAGAACATATGGGACACTAAAAAGGTACGACTTTGTCACTGATACAGATTTATTGATATTTAGATTTTCAACAGTTTCTTTCACTGTGTACAATAACTAAAAAAAAGTTCATTTAAATTTTTGTCCTCCTGCCTACCACAAAAAAGTTTTCTACATGCGCACCATGTATCTATACACACCACGTGGTCTGTGGACTTGCTTGTAGTAGTATATTATTCCTAAATCCGTCACTAAACTGAAAATGATGGGGCTGAATATTATAATAATAATCTTCAACTGACACCGTTTCTGTAGCATTCTTTTCATTCTCTAAATGAGTTTTATTTTGCTTAAAGACATCAACAAAATTAAAAAGACATCCGTTTTAAAATGTCAGATGTTTTCATATCTTTTCTATTTTTCAGTCCACGGCAATCAGCAGACTTGCAGCTGCCCACCGTGGGGCACTCCGGACCTTGCAGGCTGTCATCCACCAGCTCTCAGATCTGTCTCAAGGAAAGTTGCCCTCTTACCACAGAGAGCTGGGGCAGCTGATCCGTCAGCTCTCTCTGTGCTCAGCAAAGGTTGAGGTGGAGCAGGGTTCAGCCGTGCCTGAGACGGCCCTCGACATCCTGCAGAAACTGGAGGTGGGGAATTAATAAAGTGCTTTGGCATGGTTTCATTTAAAAGGGCAAAAAACACATCATACAGCTCGTGAAAAATTATTGCTGAGTCATAATTTTTGCGAGTGTGATTTCACGTGCGAACGTGTATTTCTGATCTAACGTTTAAATGTCTCGCTACTCAATTCCTTGAAGGTTTTGGATTCTGCCTTCAATAAACAAGAGATGCTTGAGAAGAAGCAGGCCCAAGCATGTCCTCCACGCAGGAAGTCTCCCCATAACAGCATGTCACCTCGAAGGGCACCCAAGGGTCCAAATGCCTCATTGGTTCGAGGACCGAGCAAAGCGCCAAATCCCAAAAGAGGTCTCCATGGTGAGTGTTTGATCGTGTGATGACATCACACGGGCCTTGAAGCTACGCAGAGAGCAAGCTGTATGTTTACCTCTTGAAGAAGGACAGCTGATTTACTCTCTTGGGGGTTAACTAGTCCTGCTGTAATGATGTTTTTTGGGCCCCCTGCTGTGCCTCAATGGACGCACTCGGCTGAAGATTGATAAGGAGCCATGAAGACCAGTTGAAGTCATCGAAAACTGGAGCCGAAGTGCACAAGTGGGGCCCTAGGGCCCCTGCTGCATAATCTTATAAGAGCTTGACTCCTGCTGGCTCCTGTTGCGCAGAGAGGCCTCCTGTGGTAGAGAACACACAAACACCTACAATGAGCTTCAACTCCTGCTACTTCTCCTTGAAAACAAACGTCTTTTGTGGCAGTACTTAGATACCCGTGTCACTTAATAAGAGGCCAGTGGGGATCCAGCTGGTTATCAAGAGTGCTGGTTAATTTTCTATTTGGCAATGTTGTCTTGGAGCAGCTTCTGACCAGATGTATGTCTGTCAAAGCCATTCACAAGCATTTGAGCTAATGTAGCAGTAGCAATTATTCGATTGTACTTCAAAAAAAAAGAAAGAAAAGAAGATAAAAAAAAAAAAAAAACAGACAAAAACAAAACAAAAAAAGAAATGTTCATGTCTTCCAGCAGGGAGGAGAAGGGCCGTGCAGAAGCCTAAAACATCGGCACCTCCTCATCAGCTCATCAACAGGAGAGAGCTACTCAAGGCTGGCCTGGAGAGACTCGCCCAACAGAGGGAGCTGAGAGAGCAGCCAACTCAAGCTCAGACAAACATGGGCTCCAGAAAAGCACCGGCCCTACACTCGTATCGGAACAAGGCTGAGAAGGTAGGAAGGAACACTGAAAAGGAGATGTTTCAACACTCCAGAAAGGCTTCAGATGATCTTTGAAGCCATTTTATTTTGCGTGAATTTGTATAAAATAGTTTAACAGAATCCAATCAATTAAAGTACGGATTATGTCCAAACGTGAATTTGATCCTTTTCTGTCACAGCGTAATCAGAAGAGAGACGCAGGTTTCCAGCAGCCCACAGTCTCCTCACAGCTCAGAGTGAACCAGCTCCCTCAAAAAGAGCCCTCTGTGCCCTGGATTCCTACATCCCCTCACTCTCCTCCTCTACAGCGGTGAGTCTTTTATCTCTCTCTCTCTCTCTCTCTCTCTCTCTCTCTCTCTCTCTCTCTCTCTCTCTCTCTCTCTCTCTCTCTCTCTCTCTCTCCAGCTGATGACACATGAGATTTTTTTTTTTGAAAAAGCCTAAACTGCTTTTGTATTGATGATGTAAGGGACTTGAATCTCAAGGTGACACTTTTCATCAAAGCATGAATCAGCTCATTTATGCTCTTTCAATAAACGTGTTCTGAACACAGTCACTTTGAAACACATACACGTGAATCGGTGCAAAGGAGAGGCCTATCGGTGAAGCTGTTTGCTATTCAGCACGGAGGTGGATGTGAGTTGTATTCATCAGAAATATAATTACCTGCTTGACTGACACGAGCTGACATTCACGGTGAGATTAAGGGCAACCCAGAGACAATCTTTCGAGAATATACAGTTTATTCAGCGACGCAGGAAAACAAACGCATTCCAAGTTAACTGGATAGCCCCCTTTTTTTTCTGCTGTTGTCTCAACAGATCCCCTCCAAGAAGAAGAGCAGAGCCTCGCTGTCTCTTCTCTCCCTTGAAGCCGTCACTGAGCCCACCGAAGCACAAGCAGGTGTCTGTTGGTTTGAACTTGGAAACGGAAACAGGAGCGCAAAACGAAGCATTAAGGTGAAGGCCAGATTCTTCTAATCACATCTATCATAACAATGAAAACTGTAGTGTCTGCTTCTTTAATTCGTTTTTGATGCACAGTTTAAATTAGATGAGCTCTTGGGGGGGGGGAAATATCATAACTGAATCCTGCTAACTATATTCAGCGAGGTATTTTTAATCTCTGTCGGACCCCCACTCGCTGAGAGCCTTCGGCAACAGTTTGATTCTAATTCAAAGTTAATTCTTTCCAATCAATTAATCCAGCCGCCTGCTTGATTGAGGCCATTTCTCTTCATAAGTGATTAATAGCTTTGCCTGTTTTCACTGCTTACATGCACCTCGTTGATTCAGTACTCCACACCACGTCTCAGGTTTGATCAAATATTAATTACTACAGATTTGCTTTGCAATTAATCGGAGACTAGCAGCCCTGGTGTGGAGCTGAGGATTATGGGTTATTTATGTGAACTGCTTAATTAAGGTTTTCATTTGGCTTCATGTGGTGATTGCTGTCTTTGTACAGGAAAGCCTGGTTAGATAAGATGACCGTGCAGAGACTAAGAGAGCTCGACCAGACAAGCAAAGAGGAGACGAAACGCATTCAGACATTAATGTTGGGTAGAATTATCATTAAAGTGTAAACATACTTGAAGTATCTGAGGAGGGTAGAAGCTTCAGATTATAAAGTCAGAGCTTACTTTTAAGGATTGGTAAATCCCCCGTACAAATTGCTTGTGCAAAATACACTCATACTATTACAGCACAGGCATTATAATAATACAAGCTGACATGTCTCCAATATCTAGTATCGTAGCGAAGGCCACACTAACAGAGACCGGGGCACACCCAAAAGCAGGATGCTCCGAGACATTAAGGGATCGAGACAGAGTCAAGATTCAGACAAAGGCAGGGCGACACGGAGACGAGAGCAAGGCGACAACTATCAACGAAAATCCTCGTCTTGTTTGCAGCGGGCCTGTAACACACTAAAACAGTGAAGGTTCAAGAAGTCCTTTTAGAAAGTGGCGTTTTCCTTCTAACCACAGTAATGATGTGGAAAGAAGCCTGTCAGTGGCGGCCTCGATTTTAAAATCCTGAGGCCGAGATGAAAAATGCTTTCGATTCCAAGACGAGACGTACACCTTCAAAAAGTTGTCTCGAGACCTGTCTTAAGACAAAGACACATTTTGGGTAATACAACACCACCTACAGCCAGTATATAAATAAATAGTGATTAAAACTTTTTTTCTTTGTCCACACAGAAAGCTTGAATACTGCACAAAGCACCAGACCTCCCAATGAAATAAACAGTTATATTGTCGTTTACAACATCGGCATAATTACCTCCAAACAATAGAACAGAAAATAATGAAGGTTGTTAGTGTGGCAAAACTCCTGTCAGCGAGAGGTGGCATATGTTCCTTAATATCCACTTACTGTTTGGAAGTAGTGATTGCATAATAAAGCCATAAAGCTCATCAAACTGTGATTACATTACAGCAGTATTCTAGTTCATGATTCTTTCTCCTAAAACACAAAGATACAGCTGATGGAAACGTTTCCTGCCGGCTATATAGGAGAGCAGGAAGAGGCTGCATTCACTTGATGCAGTGTACATTCTTGTGATAAGCAGTAATTGGATATTTGATACAGGCCTGGGCTTTTTAAGGATGGAACACGTTTGGACTCAAATGAAATCAGTCGTTGTTTTTGGGGCCTGGAGGAGAAGGTTGCTTCTGAATGAGTTTCATCCATCCTTGGACTTTCTCAGTATCCTGTTTTGATCAGGCTTTTTTTGGGGACTCATTCTCTGGAAGCGGATTCAGCCTCACCACGTCTTCTGTGACAGCTTGCAGTGTGGGTGTGTTTTGATTTACAGGTCAGAACTTGTCTCACCATCTCGGTGGGCTGAGCGAGCCGAGCAGCAGGCCAGGGAGAGAATTCAGCCGCTTCTGGACGAGGCTCAGGTAGGAAAGACTTTTCTGGTATCTGGTATGCTTTAAATCTGTTACGTAGAGCATGTCGTATTTTTTTCTGATTTAGGACAGTAGAGTATGTCCTTGTTTTTTTTCACGTTTGCTTTTGTCTGTTTTCCTCAGAGGATCAGTGAGTCCAGAAACCGAATCAGCCCCTCCCTGAGGAATAGGCTGCCTGATCAGGCTGCAGAGAGGGTAAGCTGTATTTGTTTAAAATGTGTTGGCCATGAATTAAAAAAACAGTTTTCTCATCTGTGTTGTTGTTGTTGTTGTTGTTGTTTTTAATACTGATCCTTTTTTTCCAAAGGCAGCAGAGAGCGCGGAGCAGCTGAGCGAGGCCCTGCTGGACGATCTGTTGGAGGACACAGCTCGGGCAGCGTGGGCGGCTCAGACAGACGCACAGTTACAGGACGAGGCCCAGCGTAGGCTGCAGGCCCCCACCTTGGAGAGCATGCTACTTCGGATGGAAGAGATACAGGTGAGAGCTGCAGACAGGCCTGCCAATGAAAGGTCAGTCTGGAGCCTGAAAGGTCATCAGTCGTCGGTTTGATATTTACCGTGGACTGCTTTGATTGCTTTGATCTTGTGATGTTTACTGATGCAGTGCCCAGTCTTGATCATGATGTTCGATGAAGTCCACCATGGCACGTGAAATGTGTGTTTGTGTTCGTCTTGAACAGAGAGACCAAGAGGAAGTTAGGAGACGATTTGCTACGATCAGCTATTCAGACCCTCTTTACTGGAATGGACCAGAAGCGCCAGGTAACGCAAACACACTCCTGTTCATCCTCCAACACTGCAATGGAGAGATTATTTCCCAGATGTCTCCTGTAGGTGGAGACAGTGCCACAACAGAGAAGAAAAGGCCTACTGTATAGTTACCATTCTTAATCATCTCTTGTCTATCTGTTTGGCCCCGGCCTCATCCTGTCTCTGTTCACACTCTAACTGCTTCCTCCTCTCATCTCTCTGTTTTTTTCCCAGGGCCCCAGTGTCACGCTCCGGGCTCCAGGCCAGCTTCTCCTCAGCCTATTAGGCTCACAAGGCCAGTGCTGATTCAGAGCTCTGCAGCTGATATTGTCCTAGAGAGGCCGGTGGAGACTGGGTGAGTTAACTGTATAATTTGGTGACACTTCAATCAGTAACTCTTACTCATTGTTTCCTGCTGGATGTCCCCCCCTTGATGTTTTATGCTACTCTAAGAGACATCACCAGTGTCCCCTGATTATAAATTAGGTTGCAGTATCAGGCTTTGAGCCACATAACTCATTCCCAAGTTTTTTGGTTAGTCTTTTATTTCTAGGTCGGATTTTGTACACGTGTTTTTTTTTTTTTTTTAAATGGGAGAATAAATGTACTGCAGTTAAAGACTCCCTGCAGTATTAAAGAACAACATTAGCAATCACACCCCCCCCCCCCCCCCCCCCCCAGCAAGTCAGCCGTTGTTTTAATTGGGCCTCTAGACTCTAGCCTCTAAAAAGTGCAGGGCTTCATGTTTATTCAAAGACGCAGTGTTTCTTTTCCACATCACGTGTCGCTGCCCCATAAACACTTTCCCACTGGGAGGCTTTACTCATCCCACAAAAAGCCACTTGGTGGCTACAGTACCCTGGGCTGAGTCTATTCCTGACTCTGGCAGCGACTCCTCCGAGAGCCCCTCCGCTGCCCTGGGCTTTGGCTGCAGCTGCTCTCTGCTTCAATTAAGGGGGAACTTCGAAAGAGGAGGAAAGAGAGCGGAAGGACTAGAAACTGTTGACACAGTCAAAGCCAGCAGGATGCTGCTTCTGATAAATTCAAGCAGCACCATTAGCAAATTAAAGTCTGTCGGCCCTGGGTTGCCTCAGGTTCAGTTCCCTCAATGGAAACTTTGCCCCGACATCGACTCTGACTCATCTAATACTCTCCTTCCATCAAGTAATAGCGCTGTTTCTCTTGGCAGACGTAGCACAGGCTGCACAGATTTAGTGTCTCGCTTTTTCGAAGGAGGTGTTATGTTTTTCTTAGACTTATTTCTGACTTCAAAGGTATCCAGCCTTTCGGCTCTTTAAAGAGAACCACGTCATTTTGAGAACTGCCAGCTCAGTTGTTGTGAAACTCCCTGAATCACTTTGGCATTAAGCAGAGACAAACCTGCCTGCAGAACTTTATCCTCAATCTTCCTTACAGGGCCTTTTTTTTCTTTTTCTTTTTTTTTCTTTAACAGCACTGGCACCCTGCCGCACCCTTTTTCTCTTCTCATTTTGAACACACTGAATCACAGGAGATGCTGTTGGGATTTTCTGACTCCAGTTCCAGAAAAAAGTTTGATTGAAAATTCAATCTAATGAAATGCAAACGTAGAAAACATGGTCACAGTTGTTGAAGAACGATACTCGAGTTACACATAAAGAAAGGGAACACTTTTAATCAGGTTTGAGGGTCGGGTTTTATCATGTAACATTAACAAATAAAAGACATTGATCGATGAATCAGCTCAGTATTTCCGCACTCGGCGGCTTTTCACAGGAAGTGATTGATATGCACTCTCTTTAAAGTTAATCTTTTGGTGGATGTTTTTAATTGGAACATTCAAGACATCTTCTGCTACAGTTGGAGTAATGACTTTCAATTTCTGTCGGAACCTTGATCTGCATGCTAATCGTGCACATGAATCATCGATGGAGAGCGTGTCGCTTCGCCGTCTGCCGTCTCGCACATCACCGTGGCGTCAGAGAATCTCGTTTCCATTCGTCTCCGCAAAGTGCCGGCGGCAACTTTGTTTGCATTGACGAGCGTCGTGTCTATGAAATGTTCCCGCGTCATATTTTCTTGGCTCCAAGACTGCTTCGGCACGCAGTAATTGATCCTCGTCATCATTTTGGGAAATAATTATCTCATCGATTTGAATACATTGTCCACATTACTCGCCCGGCTTTCACACTCTCAATGGGGACCAAACCAAATAATTCCCACTGCTTGGACTATTAAGTGCTTTTGTTTGGATAAATACTCTTTCACTCTTTTCACGTTTAATTCAAATTCCCACAGTCAAATTAAAAAAAACCTAAGGGGTGCTGTGAGATTTCTGTGCTGGCTCAAATATGTATTTATGTATCAAAAGAGGAAACAATAAAGATTCTGCCAATAAAATGAACACTTGTTACAGAGAGTGTACTGCACTATTAACAGAATGATTATTCTTCATGGTGGATTTTTTCTTGCTGTGCAACAGTTTTACAGCCCACAGCAGAGGAGAGGGAGTGAAGGGAAGCGCGGGGGTTACACAGAATTACAGTCTGTATCTGCAAAGCAATAATACAGAAAACAAAATACAAATACGAGGGCAGGACTGATATACCGGATATGATCTCTATCTTTGATCTGTAGCGACTGAAAGCTGTCGATTATAGATCTACACGTGTGTTGTGTGTTGATCATTCCAATGCAGTTTTCAAACACAGATTTTTAAAGGAGACAAGATTGTCCCTCAAAAAGAAAGTCGCTGCTCATGTTCGCTTGGAGAGTGATGATGCTTGTTGAAATCCATACAGCACCCTCTGCTGGTGAAGGACGACTGCTCGTGTATTACAATCATACTAAAAAAGGTCGTTTGACCGGTGAATAAATCCAGTAAATATCGGCACATATCAGAGATAAAATAAGCCGATACCGATAGTCAGTTGATACGCTAATAATGGCCGATATTATTAGCTGGCAGATTAATTGAAGATATAGTAGATAAGAAGCACATTAAGCGTGCTGTTTGAGTTTGTGTATTCTGTTTTCAGGACGTGTCAGTTTGTGGGCTTTTCACCTTCCAGGATCTGAGCCTTACAGTTTACATGACAGTGGATGTGTTCCATCTGCAACCTGAACTGACGACTTTCCTGATCATGACGAATCCGAAAGTCCCCCTTTTTTCCTCCCTCTCGGATCCCACATGTGATTCAATATGGCAGCCATTGTACTGTAGTTATACTGGAAGTCCAGACAGTCAGCACTGTGGTGTAGTGATCAGCACACGGCAGAGAATGGGGAACTATTGATTCCATTAATCAAGTTATGCTCTCCTTTACATTTCCCTGTAGAGCCTTTACAAAGCAGTTTGAGTGGAGACACTAAAGCCTCTCCCCGTGTTGGCTCCTCGAGCGTCCAGCGTGACAGGAGAGAGAGGTTTGAGTGTGCACGGTGTGAAACAGCAGAACATGTGAAGAGCTGGTCGTGTGTCCCGATGGATCGATTTTGTCGGCCCAGAGACTCACAAGTCTGTCTTATTAGAAGGGAAGCGGTGTCATCATGCGCTGCACGCACACGGAAGACACTCACAAAGGAAGAAGACAGTGACAGCTTAGGTATTATTCAACATTTCTCAGCCTGCTTACCGCCAGAGATGTCTTTGATTGTATTCTTTGAGGTTGTAGGAAAGGCACAGGAAGAGGAAGAGGGCGTTCCTTTTTTCTTAAATGAATGATGTTCATGCTGTTTTTTGAGTCTCTGCTATTATGGTACGTCAGCATCCAACTGAAGAGGCCTTTGGTAAAGTGTTTGTCAGAAGGCAGTTGTTGACATTAACGCCAATATCTTAACACTTCCATTATCTATTTCCAAAATAAGCATCCATTATTCTTCACCCTGGCTGGCTCGTCTGAGTACTATCAGACGGCCACCGAGACAATGAGGTGAGAGATTTGATATTTGGAAACATCAGCGGAGCGGCAGATAAGATTTATGTATCCATGGTGAGGAGCTCAGACCCCCCCCTCCCCCCCGATGGGTGCCTGCCTGGTTAATTCCGGCCCTGCAGCTCCATCAGCAGGTCAAACAAATCAATGAAAGGATGAAAGGCCCACTCAGCAATATTCTCAACCTTTCATGTATTGTTTTCTTATCTGCTCTTTCACTCCACCTGCCTCCTCTTTTTATTTGAATGGAAACGGCATTTCAAACAAGCCAGGAGCTGCGTTGGGGATATCAAAGAATTCAGCATTGCTTAAATAAAATGCATCAATCAGTGAGTTTCCACGCTCCCTCTGTTTCTTGCACCATTGATCTCACTAGGGTCTTTGTGAATCTGGCCTGAATCGCAGCCGACCACCTCTCTGCGCTTCTTTCCTCTCCGTCCAGCTCAGCTTCAACAGCGACTGTGTCCCTTTTTGATTTCCTGTTTGAGCCGAGTCCTTTGCCAAGTCGTCTTCTTTCCCTGGTGACACAACGCCCGGGCGTTTAAAGCACAATAAGAAGACTACATATTATGAACTTCAAGGTCTCTTGATGTTTATTCTGCCGGCGCTGTTCGTCTGGTTGAGTCTGTGTATGTATCGTGAAGGCCAAGTTGTGCACAGTGGGTGGGCGAATATGATGGAAAGAGGATTTTTTTTTTTTTCTAGTGATTCAGTCGTCTCATTTGTGCTTCCATGTCAATCACAGCCCACACAGAAACACAGGATTCATCACAGCCATCATATACAGTTGCTTCTTATCCCTTTGTCCTTTGAGGCAAAATAGACCAATTATATCTCGGTTGATAATAATGGGAACAGCTTGGATACTTTTTCTCCAGAATGATCTTGCTCTTGGAGACTTATTTGGAGACAGTGTCTGGATGGTGTTTGTTGATAGGCTTGCTTGTTGGTTTTGGACTATGGCACAGGAAGCATGGGTGCTTTTCTGACTTTATGAAAATGAAGGGAATTTTCAGGATGCTCCATTTGTTGCTTTCAACCTGCTTGTCCTCAGACGCCCGTCAGAAAGCAAATCGATCCATTTTGGGACTGGGAGCAGAGCTAACTGTGCTGGCACTTTGATATTGATGGCCACCCCGCAGTTTTGCAGCCGCCACAGTCATAACAGAAACCAGTTCAGCTGAGGCCGGCGAGCACAATAGAGAGGCACTTTGCCTCTGTGGCTGCTGCAACACTAAATATAGCACCCAGAGTGCCGTCGCAGGAGCCAGGCTGATTTGTCCGAGCAGAGAGGATTATAAAGTCAGACCACGGCAATGCCCAGCTGAGCCCCGGCTCACTCCGACACCTCTGATAAATTCATCATCCTCGGCTGCATATCAAGAGCAACGAGGGTTTTCTGGTCAATCACAGCGCTGCACTCCATGCTGGCTCCTCGTCTATAAACTCTTCTCCACAGCCGCAGCACTCAGAGGCCCTTCATACAGTGTGAGGCGTCAAGGTAATAAAAAGGTGTCGTAGAACATAAGCCTCCTCTTGTGTTTCTTCCCAAACAGTATTCTCTCTGAGAGCAGCCTGGCGGAGGAGGCGTCCCAAGATGAGCAGCGGCCCACACACAGCAACGTGTTCCTCCCAGGTGCAGCGGAGCGAAGCCGAGGGACTTTTATCTCTGTGCCAAGCGGCATGCTGGGAAACATCCGGAGACACAGAGAAGACTTTGAGGCCTACCTGCGGGTCGTGGCACACGATGTCGACAGCTTCAACCTCTGGGCCACCGCAGACAGGTGACATGTTTTTTTTTTTATAAGGTCTGCTTCACAGAATCTGTCGTGAACCAGAGATAAAAATGCTTAGATGATGCATTTCTTGTGTTTGTCTTTCTTCTTACCACCCACTCATGCATTAACATACCTAACAGAATCCTTAAGTTGCTGCAATGCAAGAAGACTCCTTCTCCAACTCTAAATATACTCCATCTGTTTGATAATCCTTTTCAGACTCCTAGATCTCTCCTTTCTCTGCATTGAGGCGCGTTGGATTGTGAGCAGCTCAGTAAGGTTCAGAGCTCAGAAAATGATTACAAAATTCTGTCCCTACCATGGGATATGACTGCTTGGCTCATTATCAGCACGCCAAAGTCTTCAAGGGATGAATCCGCACTTTAGTTTGGAGGGCAATTTGCAATACTGTGTGAGGAGAAACCAGCCAATTATGTCAGTGGTTTGTGCAGGAAGAGAGGAAACACACACATATAGGCAGGTACTTCCCCCCCCTGCTTTTCTGACACAGTGCAGAAACCTGCCTGTGTGATGACATGCTCATGAGCATCATGGATGATCTCAGCTGCCAGGAGACTGTAGGAGACTACCAAGTAGCAAAACTTGATGGGGAAAAAACAAAACAAAAACAGAAAGCATGCCTGCATCAAGCCCTGTTAAGCTTCCTTTGAAGTTTATTAATTTTGTATGCTGTCTGTGGTGGACAGATGAGTATGGAAATGCAAGGCAAAACAGCAAACGATAATTATGCAGCGGTTGGAGGAACTTATGCTTCATATTCACACATTAATACCAAGCTTGTGCTGCACAATCACTCGCGCATGCTGTGTTTGATGATTTGCTTTTTATGGTGGGATGTCGTCGTATTTGGAGCATTAATCACACAGAATATGAAGGTCATTCAGTAGCGTTAGCTTGGCTTTTAGCACATTAGTGTTATTAAAATTCCCCAATGGTTAGTCCCAATCCATTCCCTAATGGTTGCTTCTTCACTCTGTATCCAGTCCTGAGAGCAAAGTGTTCTAGTATTCACACAAAGAGAGTACAGGCCGTCCAACAGCGAATGACTCAAGGTGTTTTGGGGCTTAACAAGAGTGATCCAAAAGGAAACGTCACTTTTACTCTTCCCCTACGTCCCTGTGTGTGTGTGTGTGTGTGTGTGTGTGTGTGTGTGTGTTGACCTAGATAATAATCAAAACACAGAACTGTAGTTCGGTGCAGCTCCCAGCGCACCAGACTTTTTGAGTTATTTTCATTCACTGTATGCCTTTCAAGGCGAAGCACATGTTTCAGTTTTTCCTGTCAAGCCCGAAAAGTCCGACACACTGGTGAGGTTAAAATCCGCTTTAATCACAGCTTCTGCAGTTTTTAAAAATAATGGAACATGAATTTCCTTTTTTTTTTTAAATTCCTTAGCCAGTTCTGTATCATTATTTGTTTTAACCTTCTCAGTCACTCATTTTTGAAGGTCTAGTCCCACTTCTATTTCATAAACAATAAAAGAAAAACCTGGTAGGTCAGGGAACATTATACAAAGACACGGCCTTGATTTGTTCAGTTTTTTATGAACCAGTAATAGTGGTTTCTTCAATGGTTTATTCATGCTCACTTTTACAGCTCTACTTATTTGTTGTGGTGCAAAACATGATTTGTCACCTGCTGGACTTTTAACTCTGCACTTTGGTTTTTGAACTAGATTCTGTTTTGTCTTGTTCTGCAGTCTGGCAGATGAGCTGCTGTCGGAGGCTGTGGCTGACGTGGCTGCAGAGTTTCAGGACGTCGTGGAGGACTACGCAGAGGCCGTCTTCACCTCAGAGTTTCTCCAGCCAGTCCAGTCACCTCCTGCTTCAGCTTGCGGCTCCGGTTAGCCAATAGCAAGCTACAACACAGTAACTTTGCTGGTTTCTTTTATGAACTGTGTCCCAAACATATTTATTTGGTCAAAACCAGTTTTTTGTATTTTTTTGGACGTTCAGCAAAAAAAGGATTTTTAGGCTTTAAATTTCAAGTAGAAAAAAAGTCAAACTAGGTCTGTGATTATTTGCTGTTTTTGAGGCAGATATTTCATTTAGTGGGAGAACTTTTTTTTTTTTTTTTTTTTTTAATTTAGAAGAGGTCATAGATCATAGCTTTCATATCATATATAGATATGACTTTATTTAATTAGGTTTACAGATACTTTTTCATGAGGATGCAGCAGATGAGATAGTTGAATTGCTCAGGGAGCATGAATCCCGTTACCCTTTGTGGCCCATCTGTAGCTGTGATTGAATTCCACAGGGGAAAGTTAGTCTAGTTCAGATAAGCTTGGAGAGACCATTACGACGTCACAGAGGATTATAAGATTAACGCCCTCCTGTTGCACTTGGTTTAAATCTCCTGGAGGATTACTTGCACTTTCTATTTTCACGTTGGAATATGGAAATACATTAATTGCATATGGTCTCAAATAAATTGCATAGGAAGTCAAGAGCATAATGTGTTTAATCTATTGTGACTGACGGGTTATCCGCTTTTGCTTTCATGTCTAATAAAGGGGTCCAAACACAGCAAAACGGCTTGTTATCCATCACTGTTTGACGTATGTAAGGGTGATGGGTGAGAACATGTTGTAGATTGGTTAAGTAAGCCTCTGCAATGAGCTTTTCTCCCCATACATATGCCTACTTGTTTATATAGTGTTTCTACTGACTGAATCCTGCATCATAATAATGTAAAATATCAAGTCTAAATGCAAAATTAACATGACAGACTTGGCAGGCCAAAAAAAGTGCCAAGTCCCTGAAGAGCAACATGAAAGCTGTGAGGACAGAGCCGAGAGGACACATCCAGATGTTGCATTGGCCTGTGGGGACCAGCCTTTGACAGTAGACATACAGTGACTGAATAAATTAGCTCACATTGAATCGGCTCCCCCGATTTTTCTCACAGGCTGGGTTTCTGCGTGGGTGTCAGCACACATCCAACATTTCACAGGCGCAAGCTCCGAGCAAATTTCTCCCTCTCCATGAAGGACAGATAGAAATCAGTTAGCACAATGAAAGTGGGGGTAGTGTTGTCATCTTTACATACGTGCACACAGAAAAGAACTGAGGCTGCTCTGACACGAGTGAAGATAGACATGAAGCTGCTTATTCCAGGGGTTTCTTTCTTATCATTGTAAATTGTTATGGTTCCAACATTTCAAGAGTGTCTGCCAAACGTGTCATTTGAAAGACAAAGCCTGCTATATTTTCTTTTCTGCCTTCTCAGCAGGCACCCCTTAAGAGGTTGACTGTGAAACTATGTTGTCAGCAAACCACAGAGCAGGGAAATCAGCCCTCTGTTTTCATATTTCTATGCAAATCCAACCGCAGTAATGCCAAACTATCAATATTTCTGCTTACTGTGTCTTTATTTCTGCTAATCATGAACATTCACAACCAGATGTTTCTGTACACAGGTCAGGTCCAGAACAGTTTTTCACACTATAATAAATTCTTCTGGTCAAGGAGGGTCGACCTTGCAAGCAGCCAGCCCTGACTCATTATCAGAGCAAATTTCAGAACTGGAGAGGACGTTGACTGCAATATATTCATGCTGCATTGGAGGGGCCACATAAAGTTCAGGAAAATAAAGGCTGCTTTTAAGGATGCATTTGAGTAGCTTGTGAAACATTTTCAGCTGATGCAAAGTACTTAAACCTGATGGATGGTGAAATGTTTTGACTGCTTTCTCGTGTTGCTCTTTATTATGGGAGGTTCTGGAGGATTTCTGCTGAGACACCTGTCATGCAAGTGCTAGCATTTTACACATCAGGTCCATTCTCGTCCAATCATTCTAAGGCTTTATAAAACACATTTCTTAATAATCTGACCATAGCTGTGCATTGTTGGGATGATTTATCGTCTCAGAGTGTTCTGCAAATTGTAATGTCATTGTGTTGGGGGTAAAAAAGATGCATTATGATTGATTATGAGACTGAAAGATCAAACCTATCTAACTCAAAGCAAATTTGATTCTGAAGCAAGGGGTAATGCCACAGAGTAATGTGGAAGATTCAATGTTTTCAACTTAAAAAAAAAAAAAAAAGAGAGAGAGAGAGAAGAAGCAAATCAAGCACTTCAAATTACTCTCTTTAAAACAAAAAGCATCCCTCACCAGTGCAGTACTCATTAAAACGTTCACCTGATGTAACTTTAGGCTATTTTTTTCAATGGTAAGTAACTTTATTTAATTTGTTTGTGTGCTTTATTTGAATTTACTCAATTTAAACAGTTTACTCTTTTGGAACTGATTTGAGTTATATTAACTCAACTTTTAACAAAGTTAGGTTTAATAAAAACTAATAATTTGTGCAATCTGTTGCCTCAATTTTATTGAGTACGGTAGTTAATGTGCATCTCTTTTTACAGTAGCAGAGTGCAACTATCTACCTGTCCTTGACTATCGTGATATAGTGTACATAATAAATGTCTCTGCTCAGAGTCCTTTAAAGCCGGACAGTACTGTATTTATCGTGATGCTCTAACGTTTTTCACAATCTGTGGATTCCTTATTCATAATTGCACTTTATTTTAATTTAACTGGACTGATTTTAGTGCACCAGCTTGGACACTGGTATGTCTTCATTTACAAAGATATTCTTGGGGTTGTTTCCCGATTACCTTTCCTCTCTTTTAGTTCTGAAGGATGGAATCCACAACATTCCTTATTGACACTTAATTCCTCACTATTTGCTAACATTGACTCATCAAAGTTGCTGATTTTGCATTTCCACCAACAGAGGCGCTGAATTGTTTTCTCAGAAACGACAACAAATCTGCACCTCAGGTATGAAATCACTGTTTGCTGACTGCCACATATTGCAATATGATAACTGATTCTTTTTTGGCTCCCAGGATACCTTACATGGCTGAAAGGGATTGTTCCTTTGTCTTCCAAGAGTGTTATGTCATTCTAGCAGTGTGCTGTCTAAAGCCACCATTATATGCTGCCCTTTAATCAACCAAATTAGTATGATTTGTATTTATTTAACTTGTATCTTTTCATTGCCTTTTTATGTTTGTGTCTTTTCTGATGTGAATGACTTTTACAATTTGAGGTACAGTATGTCCTTAATGGCACTGAGAGAATTCTACTTACAAAGGACATTCATTAAATTCAATTAGCCTTTTATTCTGCTTGGGTCCAGTCAGTGCAGCCATTTGCTGTAATCAGGTCAATCTGTCTCGTTGGCTCCCTGGCCTTAAGGCCTTTTCACTATTAGTTTTTCTTAGCTGGATAAGTAGCTCCAAAAGTGTTTTATCTTTTGATTTCAAGATATATATCCCTGCTTGATTTTGGTCATGTGGTATGCAAAAATCATGGATTCCAAAGTGATGGTTCAGCCACAGGCATTTTTCTCTGCCAAAAATATCCATTAGTGTGGACATGGCTGCAAAATGACGCCTCGGCCAATAAGACAATCCTCCTGGGTCGCTGTGACCTTGTGTGTGGGCAAAATGTCCACTTCACCTCCTGTGGTGTGTGTTGTGCACCAGAAGTGCTCAAGGGGCAACCCATTTTGCAGCTATTTAGGTCAAGTATTGCTGTAGAGAGGGTCAAGTTAAGCTTAAAAAAGGAGCTGGAGAACACGTTGGGTAAAGCATCTGGAAGATTAGAGCAGATCGCATGACTGGATTTAGAGCTGAGGGACCATGATCATATGGCTTGTTTTTGTCTGATGTCCCTGGAAAGAAAGGGAGAAAGTGGAAAACATCTTCATTGGTCAGTGATCTTTATTTTAAACAGGGTTTATTTTGAGATGCAGCTTGACAAAGCCCAGAAGATGTTCTTGTTCTGCTCTGATGACTGCCCCTTCGTGGCCAAGGTGGGACCTGCTGCTCCAGTGATGGATGCTTGACAGGCATGGGAGCTTTCCACCCAAGTGATTTATTGTCTGCGCTTTATCTTTCTAACTCATCTTCTCTATTTCATCTTTAATATTGTATTCATGTAACAACCATGTTTTGCATTGAGACAATGCACACTGTTGGACATGATTTGTCTGCTTCAAATGTAAAATTGTGTTTAATTGAGATCATATTCTTGTGCAGACTTAATATAAAATCACAGTGACGTTTGTCCTTTTTCATACAAAATATTTGAGATATTTCTTCACTGTTTGTAGACTTCTAGATTCTGTCTTGGTAGATCCAATAGAATTAAAGAATTTAGGCAAATTAGAAGTCAATGACAACGCCTGAAAGATGGAATATTTCTTTCCTTTATTTTATTAAAGTACAGCATCACAATCTTATCATTATTGTCATGTTTTGGCTTCAGATAATCCCTCTCTGCATTAACACTTGTTGCAGCTTCCCAGATCTGATCATGTTTGCAGGTCTTGTGCCAAAAAAACTGTTACTTTATTGCAACACATACTGCATGAATACAATGATACTAGAAATAAAAAATAAGTTGCTTGATGAAAAGTTTTTAAGTCAGCAGCTGATTTCCTACTGTGGTGTTAGAAGACACAGGGGATAAAAGTTTGCTATCAAGCAAACAAGAAGATGTGGATGGTTGAATACATATTTTTAGGAGACTCTGCTGACTGTAACAAGGCTATTTCCTTCCTCCCCTCATCCTCCATCTTCTCCAGACAACAGCCACACCCTGTAGAGATAAAAGACGCACGCTTTACTTAGATCTTACATTATAATATTCTGTGAAATTCCAGTCATTTTGAGAAAACTATGTAGATCCAATTAAATCAAACGTATGAACCTACACAAAGCTAATTAGGAGACATGATTACATCTGCCGTTTGACTTTCAAAATAATATTTTCTTAGATATCCCAAGTGACTAAACTGCATGCCTTTAATTTTATTCTGAATACTGCTATTAAAGCATAATGCAGTCAGAAACAGGTGAAAAGAAAGAGCATGGACACCCTCCAGCAGCCGCGGACGTGTGCGCACCACTGGAGGCAGTCGAGCTGCAGACCGGGGCTCGTTTGGAGGAACTCTGGCTGATGTTAGCGATGGAGAGGAGGACTGGAGCTAACTGGGCATAACATGTGAGCATGACATGTGAGCCAAGTCTGCACAGATACAACACATAGTCAAAGTATGTCTGCGGCAGGGGCGGGTCGACGCAGTGAGGGACCTGACTCAGGTTAATGAGAGCAAAGCCGCAGATTCTCTTGTTTTTGATTTCTTTAATCTCCATGGTGAGACGAGACCAACACGGCGGCTGAAGCTTCCCCGTGCCTCCTTCACCCTGCCTCGGCGTGGCAGGCGTCAAGGTGCTGCAGAAGGGATACCCCTTGTTTCAATAACTACTGGAAGCCAAACGTTTCTGCGCAGGACAACGCCAGGGTTTTTATTGAAAGACACACCAGAGTCACACGGGAGAGGACACTATGTCAAAGGACATGAGAAGAAAAGGTAAGACTCGCGGTAACAGGTAGGAAGCGGCGTCTCGTGCAGCTGGATGTTGGCGCGCGCAGAGCCGCGTGCTGCATGGGTTGAGGCAATCTGGAGGAATGCGAGACGGTATAAACTAACCTGCATGTCAACAACAACAAAAACAAACCAAAAAAACCCACTTCTTGGTGTCGTGATGCAGTCTCTCTTTCAGCGTGTCCTTCTGTCTTCCTGTCCTGTTTGTCTTTGCGTGTCCGTGCAGGTGTTACCGTGATTTTTTTTTGACCCGTCAGATTGTTAACCGCTTTGGGGTCGAAGATGACTGATTCATGACTTGATATTGAGCTGTTAGTGACCTAAAGAGAAACCTGCAGACCCATGGTCCTCGGTTTCAGCGATCACATCAGCACTGTATGCCTGAACTACACCACATCAGGGTGATTCTATTTTTGGTAACAGCTATTACAATGCAGGACTATACAGCCTCAAACTTTTGCAATCACACTGAAAATACCTGCAGAGCAATAACATATAAGACGTTTTATTGTATACCAGGCAACATAAAGCCAGTTCAAGGTTAAACCAGAGAAGAGAAAGGAATATATTAGGGGAGTTCAATGCAATGCTAATTATAGCAGTCAGTTTTTTCTTTATTGATGCAGCTGTTTTGACTGTTGAATTGGAAATGCTTTATGTGGAAGAATGATGACGGCAAAACGTCAGCACGACCTCAGAAGTCGATTTTTCTGTTGCATAAGGGTTATTGTTGCTCATCGAAGAGATTTCTTTACTGTTTCAACATGCCACCTGTTTGCATTGTGGTAGACAATACATGATTGTTGGTGTTGTTTTTGTTGCGTCATCATTCTCAGTCCGTGAACACTGCTTAATCCTGTCTAAATTTCCATTTCTCTGATGTCCAATAGAGGGGAAGTTTTAGGAAAATGTAATTCCTAATTGGTGTAAAAACCCAACAATCATGTGAGCAGAAGCAGTGCTGGTATGATTCTTTCTTTTTAAGCCAGAGGCAATGGGTTTTATTTCTTGTTGTTGGTATGCATCTGCCATGCTGAAAAGCCTTTGAGCAAGTCACTTAGTCTCTTTGCACTCCCGGCTTTCTGATCTGTATGCCTTTGTGATCTGACCTTTTCCAGGAGGCAGAAGTTGAGGGGAAATGTATTCCTGTATGATCAATAAAATATCAGATTAATATTAGGCCACTCACCTTGTGACAAGTGTCAGAACGGGGAGGAGATTTAAACCAATAAGATTTCAGCTTTTAACGAAGTCCTTCACCAGATCTCAAATGAGATCCTTACTTCAGCTGCAAAGTTGAAGGTCTTTTAAATATGAATGAAAAATTCTCCCTTGGAGAACAAGCTTGTTCAAATTAAGCACCATGTTAGGATCAGGAGTTGCATAACCAATTCAAAACCTTATGAAATCTATTGGATCTTCCAGTTTCTTCTACAGGCATTGTTTGTGTTTTCTGTGAGTGATTTTTTATGGAAGTTTCCAGAAATGTTCAGGTTAAGCTGCATGTGTAATCGCCAACATCCAAATGTGTGAACTCAGAAGGTAAAAGACAGGAAAATTCAGTGTGGGGAAGTGGACAGGACTGAGGACTTTTATGTCACACAACACGTGAGCAACCATTCCAGCATCATGCATTTAATGACACTGCTTCATACTCTATACTGCTCGCCATTATGTTCGTCTACGGTCGTTTAGTTGATTCTGTGGATGCCTAAAATATCACATAGAAATGATATGAAGGCAAAAAACTAACATACTTGGAATTTTAATCTCTGACTTTGCGTCATCCAACACTTTGAATAAATGAACTTGTAGATATCATGAATGAGGCGTCCTTTATGGCATCATATCCTGCCTCCTAACCTCAACTGTTCAACATTGAAAAATTCATGCTGAGAGAAAAATGTGAGCAACCAATTATGAAAATTGGAAATCTTTGGGAAAAAAGGTCTATGAAGTCATATATAGCTGTAGAACAAGCTGTTAAAAACTCAGTTTAATTGCCTTAAGTGATGTCACTCGAGTCGGCAATAATTGGGGTTGAATACTACAATGGAAAAAGGGTAGAAGCTACATAGCTGTCAAAAGCATTAATCTTGAACAAAACTGGTTACATTGCATAGTGGGTTATGTAGGCTTCTGGTTTTGAACAGGAAAAAAAGAATAAAGACAACTAAGATCTTAATGTGATTTGTGAAAGATGCAAATCAACAGTATAGGAGAGCAATGTTAAACTGGTGGAGTACTCTTTTCAAAATCATTAGCAATGTCAGAAAAATCTAATACATATAATAGAGGAATAATATAATTTCTGGAGAGCACATTCTGTGACAATGTAAAGTTTGTTTGCTTCAGTTTTTATGTTTCAGATGAACCAGAGTGTGTCCTACACTGGAAATCAAGGAAACAGCTTTTTTTGTTTTGTTTTCAATAAATCATAGAAGACAAATTAGATTCTCTGAATGCAGTTTAATCTCAACAGCTGCTTCTAGATGACTTCTTCATTTAATCATAATTATATTGCACTGAGCCTTGCCATAACATCCACTCACTGATGGAAACACCACTGTGAGGCCGGCCCATACGTTATTCCAGAGGAGCTCCATAAAATCATGTTAACCCTGCGATGCTCCAGCAGGCCACATCAGACTGATGGCAGCTGCATTACTGAACATGTGAGTTTAATACAGCCATAATAAGTCAAGCATGTAGTCGATGTGTTTTCATTGAATATTACTTGACCTCAGTTCCCAGGATAACTTGAGAAGTAAGAGAGATTCTCATGGAAACATTGTTCTTCAGAGTCCAGTGAACAGTGACAGGGTACACTTTCTGATTGTCTGACATCTACTTATGTATGCAGATTTTATCTTTGTCATTTTCAATTATGAGAAGGTCTGCAGGGACTTCTATACTGTACTTCTTAATACTAATTAAAACTTTATCTGTAGCAAAAAATCTTGGTTATATCAGGACTTCTAACTGTGAAATAAAAACAAGAATGATGAAGCCGTGCAGTGTATTTATTTTTTACTGCTGAAGTGTAATTACCAGATTTTATGGGCTGTCCCAGCTTTATTGTTTGCAGTGTATTTTTGTCGCTCCTGCAGAACCATGGCCTCATGCCCAGATTCATCGACTGTCAGTTAAAACAGTAACAATCTCAATATTGAAAGATCCTTTAAGCAGGGTAATAATAATAATAATGATAATGATAATGGAATAATGAGGGCTGAATTGAAGCAGGTGTGACTAAAAGCGAAACAAATGATGGATCTCTCTTCTATTCTTTTTTTTTTTTTTTTTTTTTTTTCTTTTACAAATTGCTACTATTTTTAAATTCCCTTTACCGCAGATGATGAACCCACAACTGATGTTGGTGAGCCCCTGACATTCCCTCTATAGCACCTTCATAAAGTTTGATATTTGCACACAAGGTTTGGTGGCGACATTTGGGGATCCCTCAAATTTTTTATCATGCACCTATAGTCGTGTCAACATTATAATTTGCTCCGTATATCATTCGTGATTATGCAGACTTGGTGGAAAATACTATTTTCATATAAAAATAGACTCCATAAGATACAAACTGCCTGATTTCATCTAATAGGGCTGCTTGAGTAGCTGTCAAATATTGGTCATGCTGAATAATCATTGAGGATATTAGCCATTTCACAAAACACATTTTGATTAAATGTAACTTTCTATGCAGAAAAACAGTTGCTCTCCCAGCTGTGGTCTGCACCCTATTCAAAAACTGTCACACCTGGGATCATCTCCGTCTTTTTACAGCTACTGAAGAGCTTCATGACAACAGATGGTGCCCCTGTGAAACAGCTTGCATGGGAATTCAAACCATAGAATATAGACTAAAAAGTCTATCACTCTTATGTTGAGGTTACTTTCCCTCATGAACATAACTTGTTTATTGAATCCAGACTTCTTTTAACATCTTTTTGCTTGATGACCAAGGTTCCTCTGTGCGAGGCACAACAAATCTGAGCATTTTACATTCATCATTTTTGATGAAATCAGATCAGTCTGATGTGTTGTTTTTTTTCATTTGTTGTCCAAGAGAGGGCCTACCTGCTGTTTTGGTGAGATCCAGCATCAGGCTAAAAATAGAACTGAAGGGCACTGATCATCAGTCTCTCATGGTTTCTCTCTGCTTCCTTCTTTTTATGTGTAAAGATGAATGACATGGGGGAAAATTGCCATATTTTTGTGTTTGGATGCTGTCAGTGATTTCCTATAACCAGAGCTCATCCCTCAGTTTAAGAGAGGAGATTATTTTATTCTGCTGCAGTGTAGTGTCGTCGTACCAGACAGCCTGCTCAACAAGCAGCACCACAGTGTTCTCTGAGGTCTACAGAGGCGTGTGTTAATGAATTCAGCCTGTGACCTCTGTTATGCTATTTGATCATACAAAACAATGTTAATTCAAATTTAATAGCTGTTTGTCATGGGGAAGCACACTAGGCCTGAGTCGATGGGAGCAGCTCCTCAAAAATCACACAGCAGCCGGCCCGTTGCTATTTGAGGCTCACCTGGAGCCGGGCACCAAGCTACTTGTTGTTTATCACAGCCAAGCCATGCCTTAAAGTCATGTTGCTGTCAGGCAGAATGTTTTTATGTTTGTTTTTTTTTTGCTCCTTTCTCACCAGATTTCTCACTATTAAAATGCTCTTCATAGCTTCTGAAGGCCAATTAATCAGCAACACTTTAAGCAAGCGTACATATTTAGTGATACATATTCTTGAGCGACCTTCTACAAGGGATTTAGTGATTTAAAAAGTTTGATTGCATTTTTGGGTGCAATCATACTTTTGACAAGAGGCACTTGTAAGACTGTGCAAATCAGTATTAGTTGCATCCTGCCATTTAGCTGTTTTTGTTTTCAAAACCACATGGGACGTTGGTTTAGGAAAAAGCTCTGATAACCAACTGCAAATTAGCCATCATACAACTAAAACTCAGCAGCTCTAGAGAGATTGCTGTCTCTCTCTCTATATGTATGTAAGTATGTATGTATGTATATATGTATGTATGTATGATATATATATATCAGCAGCTTCTAACATTGTTGGAATGCATCTTAGTGTGTCCAGCCCTGTGACTCTAACTTTGCTCACCATCTTATTCTTTCTTAGACTCACACATGAACAATACATGCGCTGCACGTAGGTTCGTAAACACTGGCGAGACGACCACTCTGTAATACTGCATATGTTATAACCTTTATTTAACCAGGAAGAGAAACTCATTGAGATTAAAAAATCTCTTTTCAAGAGTGTCCTGGATATAATGTGGCCACAGAGTTGAGCAGTAACGGAACCAGGCGCATTGATATGCCGCCGCTCGTAACTGATTGTATGCCTTGAGCATTTCCAGCATACATTATCTGTGACGACAGCCGTATCCTGTGTTTACAGTCATATGACACGCTCAGCATGCACATCAACAAGTTCACTTTGTTCTCTGGTGAAGGGCTTCAATGATGAGACACAAGACAGACTTTTCTTGTAGGTTAATTGTGGAAGACTAAAAGCATTCAGGACATGTGCTTGACATTGCATGTCCTGAACATGCGTACCTTGTCATTGCTGTAATCAGATGGAATTTCGTGCTGCAGTGGATCATGTTTTTTTTGTTTTTTGGTAGTTGTGTGCCTCTGACTTTTTTTATTCATTGTTAAAAATAAACTGTGAAACTTCTTGAACACATTGTAGTGAGTGGACTGTCAGTTTTGTCCAAAACATGTTATTGTTTTATGTTACTGCAGGGCCATGCAGGGACTTTATCGTAGGTACTGGGAGAAAAATTAATAAACTCACTGAAAAATCACCCATGAATTCTTTCTGGCCACCGTATTTCCTCATTGTCCTCATAAAACATAGTCGTCATAAATTCTCAATATTACACTTAGCTTATTTGGGGGGCGGCAGTAGTTCAGTCCATGAGGAATTAGCTTGGGAACCGGAGGGTCGCCGATTCGAGTCTCAGTGCGCATCAAATATCTGGTAATTGGTCTGGTAGCTAGAGAAATGCCAAACCATTTCCTTAGCAATGCCAAGGTGCCCTTGAGCAAGGCACCAACCCTCCCTCCAATCATCTCAGGACTCCTTTACTCTGACATCTCTCCATTAGTGCATGGCGATAGGATCCTGGTTGTGAATATGTACTGTATATATCAGCCTATGTTTGTGTAGCATGATTTACAACCTGATTTCCCTTTCGGGGATCGAGAAAGTAAATCTTTCTCTTTTGAGAATAAATCACATTTTGGAAGTGGTCTGAGCCAGTATGCAAAGTTCTACTTCTTTGCTTACTCACCCAGTGCATATCCAATTGATAATCCTAAGAGCACTGACTTAATAATATAACCTCTTCACATGCACTCACCCTCCTCAGGCTGGACACACAGTGCTACTTGTGCTCATTCTTGCATAGTGAGGTGAGGCAGTGGGCTTGGTAGTGATGATTATCATCCAGCTGTAGCCTTGTAGTCCATTAAGAGTCAATGCAGCGCTAATGTGCATATAGCTGCATTGCAGATACACAGCATCCAGGAGGATAATGTCTGGATGGAGAATGTGTGACGGGGTCAATCATTTTTGAGGATAAATCAATCTGTTTGTGTGTCTCTGGCTGTGTAGATTGATTTCAACTGTGTGTCGAAATGAGCTTTAATTAAATAAGAGGACAGGATATGAATAGCTATTTCCAGCTTGCAGAAGCCCAGACATTGTTAACTTTTATGGACCCTTGGATGCTCGCTGTGGCAGGACAGAAAGAGACCCAGCAAACACAGAATGCAAACCTTTTTCCTTATTTGTGTAGATTTTGCTGTCTGTGATTTCTGTACTGGGTATGATGCCTGTTAAAAGGAAGGTGATAGCTACTCCTATTTCCTCGTCTTCCTCCATGCACAGAGAAAAAACATGATTGGATTTCCTCTTGACGTGGTGATGCCACTCTCTGATGTTGTGACTTTTTCATTATTCCCTCAGAAGAGGTTTGCATCATCACTGAGCCCTCGTTTTCCTCTCCAATGTGACGACTGCAGTTGCCATCTTTTTCAGCCCCTTAGCTGTTTTTTGGCGCTGCTGGTTGCTATGAGGTTTTTGGATGACAAATGCTGCTAATTACAAAACAAGTAGATTAGTACGCTGGCAGTTTACAGACTATCTGGTTTAGAGAGAGGTGAGGGCAATGGGAGATAAAACTCCAGCTAGAAGAAATTCCTTGTGGGCAGAAGCAGCAGATCAAAAGCAGATCGGCTGTCTGATGAGGAGGGATTCCTCCTGTGGGGCTGTCTTCAAGCCAGGGGGCTCGCTCATTATTCGCAAAACCAAAAACAACTTCACAAGCACCTTTTTCAAGCTCCTGGTCGAAATTGCGTAGCCTGAAAATAATGTCTTCGTGCCTTACTTAATGCATTGGATTTACGCTCAAGCTGTTGTGTTCGGATTTTTTAGGGAAAGAAAAGAAAAGACACTGATAACAATGTATATATTTTTTCATTGATATTAGGCATCTAATATACAGTCTAATACATGTCAAACAACACATTTAGCAAATAAACAGCACAGTAATCTAAACATCTAATGTTCATAGAAGACAATATCCGGGTACGCTCAAGTGCATGTGTAGTGGGGAGCTTGGGAGGGTTTTAGGCAAGTGAATGGCTATGATGTAATCTGGTTTTATTAGCTCTTAATCCTTTTTTGTTTCAGACTAATTATGTATTCTGTTTCATTTGCATGTCACCTGCCCAGTGACTGCTGATGGAATCTAGCTGATCAGCTGAATCTCGTTAATGTATACTTTGTATATGGTCCCTGACAAACTGAACTAAACTAATAAAGCCTTCACTAAATAGACGGATGCGTCAACAGACAAAAACTTCAGACACTCTTGTGTGAAATGCCTTAAGATGCAGTTATATTTGTCAAGTCTTTGCGTATGTCAGTCTTTTTCTCCAGAGATGACTGTGCTTCAGTAAACAATGCAGGCACTTGTAGTTGACGTTTATTTCCCCTCATGGTGATTTATTATCCATTAAGTTTCAGGAGTTACACCTTTTCACTACATTTATGCCACTTAGCAATATGAGTGTAATTTAGGAGGAAATGCATGTGCATATATGCTGTGAGATTTGTGCAAATGGTGCCCCTCTGTGAAAGTCTGGAGCGAGATGATTTCAGCTGCAATTAAAGCCAAACGCATGTTGAGACCCTGTGTAAGATAACCTGCAGCTGAAACCAGATACAATACTTTCAAAGCTTTAACTGTGTGATTGTTATAATACCACTGGACCTTTGTGAGATAATTTGTCTTTTAAAAACTATCTTTTGGATAACCTTACAGTTCTTTTCACAATAAAAAGTCTTTTTTTATACACTTTAAACTTGTTTACCTGCATCATCTATTATATTTCATATCATTCAACGATCTGTTCAAGTGGGGGTTGATACATTTTCCAGCTCAGTCTCTGTATACCCTGAGGTACTTGTGCTGTCCAAGGTTAGATGTTATCTTCTTGGTTTTGCAGAGTATTCCAGACATGAGCTATGAAATATTGACGACCGAAAGATATATAATTTCAATTACTGATCTTTCAAGGGCTGCACTCGAGCTATTTCTACTTCACTCGATCCTGAATTCAGAGCTACTTCAACAGCTGCTTTCAAATTTATCTAAAAAGGAATTTGAAATATTTGAAATATTTGAAAATTCAATATAGGAATTTTGACCTGCAGGTCAAAATTCCTATATTGAATTTTCGTCAATGGAGAAACAAAAATATGGATTAAAAATATTCCAAATTGTTGTAGTAGAACTATCAGGAATTATCTCTCACTGTGGAATCAGATAATCCCCATGAAAATGTAAAATTCTTCTTCTTTTTTTCTTTTTTTTCAGATTCCAGAAATGTTAACCCTAAAAGCAACTGAGCTTCTTTAGCCTTCTTTTCTTTTTCTCTATTTGACTTAGCTAAATGACCTGCGAGTCATTCACACTACCAGCAAAAACTGCTATGTCGTGTGAGACTCAATTGGATGTTGAAGCATAATAGGTTTCCTTTGTGCAAAAAGCTTAGGTGAGTCTGTCCTGGTAGAGTCACTTCCCTTCTCTCTAAGCTGCTTTGGGCTTAATGCACCAACAGGGAAGTAACACAGTGTCTTCTGGCTTGGAGGCTAGAATAAAAACAGATTAAAACATCTCTTGGCTTGTTATGTTTTTCGTTTTTTCTGTAGGTCTCTGAAACCACACGTCAGTTGTTAGTGTTATGAGGTTGTAAATGTGCTTATGTCTTGTTGAACGGTTTTACTTTCTTTCCAATGCCAAATGAAGTAACATTTAAGTGTTTTCTTTGCCAAATCATGAACCCAGTATCAGTTCTGTAAACCAGTCTTGTTGAGAAAAATATGACCAAAATGACCTTATTATATCATCAGAGATTAATGAATAATGCTGCAAGTATGCGGACCAAAATATGGAAATTGGTCTGGTAGCTCGGAAGGTGCCAGACCACCTCTCGAGCACTGCAGAGGTGCCCTTGAGCAAGGCACCAAACCCCCACAAGCTCAGGGGGCACGTCCAGTGGGGTCAGCTGCCGCACTCTGACAGCTCTCCATTAATGCATGTCCCAAGGTCCTGCTTGGGCATGTGTGTTATCCAGGCCTGTGTGTGTGAGAAGCATATCACTAAAATAACAGAGCAAACCACAAATTCCCCCTCGGGGATTAATAAATGTATGATAAATTATATATATATATATATATATATATATATATCCTTTTAAATTCCGACTCCAGACCGGACTGGTCTTTATTTGTTTTGACCAGAGTAGGTAGGTGCAGCTGTATGCCCATCGGTTTGCCAGGCAAACGTCAAACCAACAGGTGTTGCAGCGATAAAAGCGAGCATGCAAACTGGTTTAGGTATTTGCATTTCATCTAACAAGCTCCATGACGTAGAAACGTGGTAAAACTAGGAGAAATATTGGAAATGCTTTTGAACAATGGAAAAACATTACACATTTTTTTTAGACCGCTAAACACTGAAGCTTTACTATCTGTGACACGGCAACCCACATGCACATCGATTCTGGGGAGTAGGGGGCGCCAGGAGACGGGTCTCTATGTTTTGTGTTTAGACTGCAGTACCTATTTTAAACGGGAGGTGTCAGAGTTACATATTGCTCCGATAAGCATATAACATTTAATTATATCTTGCATAACGCAGATTGTCACACTGAACTAAACAGCAGCTTCACAACACAAACAAATACATACACTTCCTGGCTAAAATTACATTGTCATGTACTTCAGCCAAGCCTAACTGGTGCTTAATGTAATGTTACTGAATATCAGTTTGTAAATATTTAACATTAAGTAATGTGTCACTGCCTTTCACTGACTCTAAATGAAGGAGTTAGCAAACAGTTTTGTGACATTGAGGAAACGGAAGGCAAATTTTGTATTTTAATGTTAGCGTTTGATGACAAATGTTAATGAAAATATTCATTACTTTATCCTGCTAAATGCTCCATCATATTCACTTGTTGCTCACTGTGTTTGTCTGCATATTGAGGCATGCAGATTTATTGGAGCAGAAATAAAAACAGCTACCTGTTGATGAAAATAAAGGAAGCTATGAGAACTGGCCAATTTTTCTGTGTGCCTATAATAGATTTTTTTTAATTATTATTAAAAAGCAAGTATTGGATCCACAAAAATTCAGAGTAGGCTGTCCATAACTGCTATTATAAGCTATCACAAATTTATCTTGGGGTGCACTTGGACAATGTCAAATGTCAGCGCTACCTTACCAAATATGTTTACCGTTGCAGCCATTTGTGTGAGATAGTGCTATTGTGATCATAAGCCAATCACAGAAAGAGAAGGGGGTTTTACTTGTGATTGCAAGAAAGCTGCTCAAGCAATGAATGCTGTCAGCCGGCTGTTTCAAGCAGCTGCAGACTCCTGTGTAACCTGGCTGGAAGTGGATAATGGAAAGAGAGATGAAAGAGGGCGGACATGAATCACAAGCAACCCTGTGTGGTTGTTCTCTGAAGTAAAGCCTTTTAGATACTGAGACACAGATTTTCTTTGAGCAGAGCCCACTGAAGTTAACGGCATTATGCACTTTTTAAAGACAAGCTGTTGGGGATTTTTTTTTCATAAATGTTACGGTAAAGAGGCAGTTTGATCAGATTGAACTGATGAATCCCCTAACTCATTTATTGAAGGAGATTTTTTCACAGCACAAAATCAATGACAATGACATTATACTACGTTGAACAACATATATAATTTAATAAGACAACAAAGAGAAAACTGACCCGGTTTTTACAATTGTACCAAACTTATGATTACCGAGACTCCAAGTGTCTTGTTGTTTTTATACATGACTGGGGGAAAACATGTCTTTAAAGAAGCAGTGCACAAAGCATCTAAAATTTGTACTGAAATCCAACTTCAAAACATTGGAGTGAGCTGTCTCCCACTGACTCCTCCTCCTTCGAGTTCATGCGCACATGGGTGGCCATGTTGCTACCACAGAAGCTTCAGTGTTTAGCCAGCTCTGCATCTGTCTTGAAACCTACCTTAGGTTACCTACAGTACCTCTTTTTGCACTCTCACTTCTCTATTCTTTACTACTTTCTACTTCTGGTCATCAGATATGTCAGCCAAGCAATACAGTACTGTGGGATAAACATACAGCCAATTTGACAGAAATGAGAAAATAATTTTTCAATAACAAGTAAATAGAATAGGACTTTCTTATCATTAACAATAGTGTCATTTGACTTGGCACCTGTTGGGTTAAAGTAATAAAATGTTTTTTCCAACTTTTCCGCTGCATAGTCTAGATTGAAAGCAGTGAAGGTGAGAAATGTCCAGAATCCACACTGAACTTCATCCAGGTCATTTCAATAACTAACACTAACTAAATCAGCTGTAATCAGTAATTAGCTGGCACGTTTTTGAGGTGAATGTCAGGTTATGTAAGTAGGCTTCTTTGTAGGTACGGTGCTACTCAAAGCAACAGCTTATGCTACAGTGTGGATTGGATGCAGAACTATAGATCAAGCTTTAGCAGTTCAGCCTGTCAAATAGCTGTCTTTGTAAGTGTTGTTAATTGGCTGTTAAGTGAAACCAACCATGAACCTTAGAGTGAAATTGAATTTCATCCCCTTGTAGTTCATTGGAAACCAACTTATCTGAATTATTAAAGGAGAGGTTAATCTTTTGTATTTTTTTTCCCCGAGTTGCAATGCTGCAATGCACAAACAGGAATGGCTGCACACAGATTCACACTCCCACGGCCTGTATGATAACGATCTGTAGTTCTTTCAAGCATATAGTGTACTGAAATTCCCTGCAGGGAGCCAATTCAATCATTTCCATTACCCAGTGGGGAAGGCATCACTTGGTGATGTGTGCTTGAGTGAGACTTCAGAAGCACAAGCAGTCAGCCTGAACCTTGTAAGAAATTCAAAGTGAATTCCAGAAGTAACATAAACAGAAATGAGTATCTTTTCTAGCTGTGTATGCAATAAAGACATCATTACTTTAATGTCCATTGTGAGGTCTCATGAGGTGATTGAATCCAATGCTCTCCAAAAATCACGTTATTGAGAGCTTATTGGCCGATGTTTTTGTTTTTTTTTCTTCCAATAAAGCAGCTTGCTCAGGATGGCTGAATCTGGAGTGGTTTTATTTTTTTCAACGTAGTTCCTCTCTTTTTCTCACGCCGTGCACCCAATCACCACCTTTTTTTAATCTGCGTGTCTTTTCTTTGGCAACCACAGCTTTGAACACGCTGGCACACAGGAATGCCTCAGCACATGCATCTTCAGCAGCGTGGCTTTCTCAAATCTTCACACAGTGGAGTAGAAAGCACAGGTGTGAGTGTGGAAGGTCTACATAATACTAGATGCTGAACACCAGAAATCTGCAACCATGCTAACAACCAGCTGTCTTTTATTTTGTTGTGTTACACACTTGCAGCACAACGTGAATGATGTGCAGTCCCTAGATCAGGTATTCACTGTACCTAATGCTTTTGACAAATCTTTGCAGAGAATATCAAATGTACTTAAAGCTACTGATTGTATTTTGTGTAAGTGGAGACACATTTCCATTCCCCAAGGGAGAAGTCTTCCTGAAAATAGTACTTTGTTGATGTCTTGTACAGTAATTGCTTGTTTCTCCTTTAGCACAGACTTGTGTAATTTGTCTAAATTGCCTTGTGTTTTTATGTTGAGCTTCCCGACACATAGTTCACACACACTTAACTTAAATTGGTAGTCAGGATCGGTATGTGTCTCAGGGATGACTGTTAAAGTGTAGTAGAAATGCTGTGCCTGCGAGCAGCACTGCTGGTCTGTATGTTGACCCACAATCAATGCTCAGATAAACCAATCCTCCCCTGAGCCTCTTCACTTGTCATTACGTAAATGCCAGGATGACAGGGTTAAAGGCTCTGTGATGTGTCACAGATCCTGGAGACCCAGGAGAGCAGTTTTCTGACCAATATTCTTGCTGCTAGTTCAAAGGTTGAATAGAGAGATTGAGTCCAAGTCTGAAGGCATGTTGATTTGTATTCAGGGTGTCATGGTGTTACTTGCCAGAAAAGGCAACACAACACACAGTGGGTTAAGAAGTGCTCAGATTTCGCTTATATTTTAAACAGTCGAGACACTTGGTTACAGGAAATCTCCCATTTGAATTCATGCTCAATGACCAATTTTAGAATATCATATTTGAGGGTCAGTGATCCATTGGTGTGCTAGCAACACAGATGTAACAGCAGCTAAAGGTCGACGTGACTGTTTTCTGCTGCTCAAAATGTAAACGTAAATGTAAAAGTCTAGTAGAGTAAGAAGAGAAGGACCACAAAATCAATGTTTTCATCAAAGTGTAAAGTAACACAAAAGGCAAATGTTCAAGTACAAGTCTCTCCAAAATGTACTGAAGAAAGCACTTCAATAAATGTACTCACATCCAGCACAGTTTACGAAGACTAGATTGCAGCTACTTACAGATCTATGAATTGCTCATCAAGTGGGCTATTGTCTTTACAGATGAGCGACATCCTTCACTCCTCTACGAGAGCAGCTCGTCCAGATTAATGTATATAGAAAACATATAATGAAAATCTTGATAGATTTAATGACCTCCATGTTGGAGCCAACTCTGTGTCCCAACTTGAAAAGATCTGTTTGCCTGCTAGAGGTTGATGCCACACTGGAAAACCCTTAATTGTTCTTACTGGACAAAATGAAGGACAGCCCTCAAAACCTCAAGCCAGTTTTCCAGCTAACCCTCATTTTAATATGACCACAGTCAAGTAGAAATTAAAAATTAATCTTCCAAGTTTAACCCTGGGCCTGCTGGCAAACATGTTCTTCATTACAGCTGCGTCATCAGTGGAGTATACAGTATCTTAAGAGGAGTAGATAATTGAGGCACTTTACCAAAGAGGAGAAAACCTGTGGGTAACTGTGAACACTTAAATATCATTCATGGTAAATTTTTTATAATTTACACTTTATTAATCCCACGAGGGGAAATTCGGTTTACACTCTGTCTAACACACACATAGGCCGAGATACACACTCATGCACAAACAGGGTTCTAGTGACATGCATTAATGGAGAGGTCTCAGAGTGAGGGGGCTGCCCACAGCGAGCGCTCCAGAGCAGTTTTGGGGTTCGGTGCCTTGCTCAGGGGCACCTCGGCAGTGCTCAGGAAATGGACTGGCACCTCTCCAGCTACCAGACCAGTTTCCGGACTTGGTCCGTGCCGGGACTTGAACCGGCGACCCTCCGGTTCCCAACCCAAGTCCCTACAGACTGAGCTACTGCCGCCCTTGCTTTCAGTATTTTAAAGTAATGCTCCAAAAGAATAGCCCTAATCTTTGATGCCTGTTATGTCGCTTTTAATCACAGAATGAAGAAACACAGTGGTGATAGAAGATTTTTCCTTTATTAATCCTGCAAGGTTAAACTAAATTTTAAACTGTTATTGAGACATGCTACACACTCGTAGACGGAAATACATACACATGCAAAAACAGGATCTTACTGTATGGACATGTACCAATGGAGAAATGTCAGCGCTCCTGATTTATGGGGTTCAATGCCTTGGTTCCTTGGCAGTGCTCAGGAAGTGAGTGACCAGATTTTGGTCCATACCAGGATTTACACCTGCACCCTAATGGTTCCCAATCCGGGTTCCTTACAGATTAAGATACTGCCGCCCCAATATAGAGGGTACAGTCCACGGATGTAAGCACTTATTACAAGCATCTTGAACAGAAATTCATTTACTTGTCCTGACGTTAAATCTTAACATTCGAAATATGTTTTTCTTTGATATTAATATCAGGTCAACATCAAAACTAAAATGTTGGAGTTTAACCTCACACAGTATTGACAGATGTGGGATTTTTATTATAGGGGTCGAAGGGTTTTTTTCACCACTTTTAGACATGTTACTAAAGTGAGTGTTGGTCGATGGGAAGGAGGAGGGAGGAGGTGCATTATCGTGGCTTTTAGCACACTTATCATTAATATTAATATTATTCAATTTTATTATTAGTGCTACGACTATTTTTATGTTAACAGCCTATAATTTGGTCATAACCAAATTTCGGCTGGCATTAGTGGCCAGACATTGTTTCAACAACAATTGACAATTAAATTGAATGAATAAAAAGATCCTCCTGATTTCAAAACCCAAGGTCGGTTTGATAGCAACCTCCAAAATATGACAGACTTTGACTTTTGGTTGTCAATGAAAATCAAGGTGTCTTCAACATTAAACATTGGCTATAAATAAACATGTTAATGTTAACAGAGTTTTGATATAACCCATAACAATCTCCAACAGTCTTTCTACCCCGGGCCGAGAGATAAACCCTTGCAACAACACGCTGCTCTTATATTACTGGTAAACACATTTTCAGATTTTAACTGTTGGGTTGTCACTTTATTGAGTTCATTAGTACGGGCCTTGGCAGTATGGGCTTTGTAGTTGTATTTTATTTACTTTCATCCCTCTCTGTCAGAGCCACTTTCTTGATTTTAATACATTTGTTTGCTACACTCTTTTATTTGCAGTGTTTTTTTTCTTTCTTTTTTTAAAATCTGCTTACGATACAGTTATCATTATTTAAGAGAAAAAAGAAAAAAAGAAAGGAAAGTACCCTAAATCCCATTTGATCATCACTGTCTGGCTTCCTTACTGAGACACTTTTGTGCTCTGACACAATCTCAGAGAGAAGACCATTGAGGTTGTTTCACCTGCTGTGTCACTGAAAAGCCCATCGTCCCCCCCACCTGGGAGCATTCAAGCTTTGCTTTTCAATCTGAACTTCTAAAGCTATCAATAGGAAGGAAATGAACGGTCAATAAAAAACTGCTTGATTTATCGTCCTTGTGTTCTGTGGTTATGTCACAAACCTACCTTTCATTTCTCCTACGTCTAAAAGCATATTTTCTGTCTTTTTACGCACAGGTTCATCCAGAAAGCACAGCGCCACACATTGGTGTCTGCAGGATATTGCACAAGAATCAGTTGAAAGCTCTGATGAGGAGTTCTTTGATGCCAGAGGTTAGTATTACATTATATTTGTTCTTTGAGCCTGTCGTTGTGTTCTGTGAGGTAGTGTTGTTTAACACAACTTTCAGATAGTTTCAGAGGTTGCCAGTAGTGCTACAGCTTGTAGTTGTATCATATATCTATATGTATGTATTTAAAGAGAAAATCCCTTTACAAGTTAGATTAAATCAGTTTAAAAGCTTATTGATATATGTTATCAACTAAGGGAAATTCGGGACTACCAAATGAATCATTAGATCCAGAGAAGTTTGTTGTTCATGTTCTTTAGATGATAAAATAGTGTGCATTTATTTTCATTCTTTTAAAGTTTTTTTATGGGGCTTTTTTTCCCTTATTTTAGAGATTGAATAGTTTGTAATGTCAGAAATTAGGGAGAGAGAGAGTGGGGAATGAAAGCCACCTGTCGGATTTTAACCTGAGCCGCTCACTTTGTGGACTATAGCTTCCTCACATGGGCCGCGTGCTGGAAACCAATATGCTACCAGCGCCCCAATAGGGTGCATTTCTGATTGTTCTTATGACTTGGGTGAAATTAAGCTTTAGTAACATATGTTTCAAATGTATTATGTATTAAAACCTCACGTTTGAACCTCAATCAACTATCCAATTTGGTGATAACGGTCCTTTTAAATGTATTCAAGATGTGTGACTGACCACAATTAGACAAGCTTGTTTCACTACTAGCCTCTTCATAGTCCCAGGGGAGGTTCATCAGTGAATAAGTGGAACACTTATCCCACCAATTATCCTCTTCAAACACTTGTCCCCTGAGAGAAAGAAGGTAGAGATACTTATCAATTGAGTTTAATTAAAACAACGTGTTCTTATTTTACAGTCAGTCAACAGCTAGCGGTGTGGTGACAGATATTGTTCAACATTATTTCATGTGTTAAAAAAGATGCTGAAAGTGAACAGTAACACTGTGCAAATGTCTCTTGAATGCGCTCTGCTGTGGTACTGTCGTCATAGCTTCGTGTATGTAAATTTGATTTATGCTTTTCATTCGCTTCTGTCAATCTTTTTTCGTGTAATCTAATTTCCCCGCACTCTTCCCTCCTCAATGTTTCCCTCCATATTATTTTCTTATTCTAGCATAGTCTGTTAACTATATAGGCACCATTTACTGCACATAGTCTTGGAAAGCATCACATATTTCTCTTATCAAAGCTGTCACAGTGCAGAGCAGAGCGGTACATTGCTCAGAATGCGCTGTATGAGACCGGTGTCAAAGCACTTATCTAAGCCAAGGAATCACAAGGGGAAAAGATATCATGTAAGGGAACAGATGTTCCTCACCATCCTCAGTCAATATGGAGCACAAGATACAACACTTTGCTGTGGAATTTCTAAACTCAGATGGAAAAGGCAAATAGGAAGAGTCATCTTATATCGGTTTACTATTGATGGGGAGAAACTGCGAATGCAAACAATAAAAAAGGAAGTATTTGGTGTTTGTCAATAGTGGATGTATTAAGCTCCTTAATTATTGAAGTGCCACAAAAGTGGTTTTCAAAAGTATTTAGAATTTTTGAAGGCAGATCAATTTTGAAAACAGTTCTGAATAAAAAGTTTTAATTTTTTTCTGAAGACAAATCATTACAATTTGTTTTTTATTAGAGGCTGCCTGAACTACATAAACAAGCTGGACTTATAGTGTTTATAAGCTTGAGAAGATCTGGAGCATAGCATAGCTATGGGCTCTAGCATTTTCTCCTAGTTTCGACTGGTTTGGCTAAGGCTAAGCTGCTTCCAGGTTCATATTGAGAATTGACATTCTCCAGACCTCCAGAAACAGACTTAGCTTCTAAAGAGGAGTATTTTATTCTTTCTCGTTTGTACATTCAAAGGTTACAATAGCAGTCACGTTGCTGTGTTAAAAATGTTTTTATTTGATTATTTATTTATTTTTTTTTCATTTTAGGTTGCTTTTTTTTTTTTTTTTACATCCCTCATTGCCTTACATTGTAAACAATTGCATTGCCCTCATAAGGTGGATGAAAACTATGTCCATGAAGAAATTGGCTTCATTATGAAAACAGGAACATTAAAAGATAAATGATAACAAAGCTAGCTTATTTCTGTAATCAGGAATATAATGGAGAAAGAACAAGGAGGCGACAGTGTTGTTTTCTCCGTATAAGGTTGAAGAGAGACATTAGACATTATTGCCTGAGCTCAGGGGGAGAGGGGATGTCAGTCCTGCAGAAAATGCACCCTGAGAAGTTATTCCAAATATAAACATCAGCTCAGTGATACAAATGCCTCCCAGCCCCTTAAAAGGGAAAATAAACAAAGTCATAAAAGGGTTGTTCTTTAAATTATGGCTCTCAACAGTGTCTGTTATAACTGCAAGACTGTGGTTCTAAATCTCTGCTGCAAATAACCGGTCTTCTAGTTTTCATTCCTTCACTGCACACTGGATATATGTCTTTTTGAAAGTAATTTCAGCTCTTATCAGGAAAGCAGACGTAGAACGTGAAAAAATTTGATTGACATGTGACTGAGTTGAGTTTATTGTATTATAGGCTATCACACAAACAATAACAATGGGCTTGGGGGAGTTTTATTTATGTGGTTATGATGAATGTCTTCGCCCATTTTTGTTAAAAGAAACAACAACAGGAAAATGTTAATACACTGTCAGAAATGTTCAGTGTTCAGCTAAAAAGATGAAGCCTGAATATGTTTAAGCTTTATTGAGTTTTTAAGCCTTTTTCTATTTAAAGTTCTTTACACTGATATAACTATCAGCATGTGAAGAGGCATGTCTTATCAATTATTTTGTAGGCTATATACTTTTAAAGTGCAGTCTTACAATTTATTCAACAAAGATTTTAATTTCATAGTCTTCATAATTACACAATGTCTGACTAGATTCTGATCGGGCCCAATCGATTTCACTGTCCGTCTATGCTCAAACGAGAGCACTTTTTTTCTCCATTTTATGGATCAACCAATCAAAGTTTATGAAAATATGTGTTAAAAAAAAAAAAAGGTTTCTGTCTCTTCTTGGCTCAGAGTTTGAGAAGGTTGATAAATCACTCAGCTTGGACTGATAGGATTTTTAAAGATATTTGAGGAGCTCTCTGAGAGGATTGTCTGTATTTTTGTGAATACAGAACATGGAGTTTTAAAATTTGTCTGTTCAAATAAAAGAAAGGAGATAGAAGCTATTTGGAGGAAATTCAAAGCTCTTTATGAGTAGAAGTACTATTCTTGCCGGTGGAAAATATTTTCCTTCCACTGCATGAAATACAATTCACCTCTACATTCTTGTCCTTAACCTCAAAAAAGTAGAAAATAATGTCAGTACTTCTAAGATGGAAAACCTAGTCCTGAATGATCATCAACAATGAAGTGTCTTTTCAAGGATGATACTGGGCTGATGTTACCATAACCTTAATGAACCTCTTGTTTTGTGTAGTTGTCGGCTAATGTCAAGTAACGAGTAGCGGAACGTAACAGTCATTGAATTCGAGAAGCAACCAGAAGCACTACTAGTTACCCTAAATTTTAGAGGAGTACTGGTAAATGGCACTTGAGTTTGTTTAGCGTGTATCGAGCCTCCCTACTACTCACAATAACGTGGTACTTAACTGTACTGTGGGGCTACTAGCCAAACAACACCCTTTGAATAAACAAGTTACTTCTTCACACCCATTCACACTCTGATGCTCGTGTGTGAATATAAAGTGTCCATCAGTAGTAACTAATCCCATTTATAGACAACCATGTGTTGTCAACAACGCAGCGGGAGCCATTTGGGGTTAGGTGTCCGGTTGAGTGACATGCCACTCTACTCCTTAGTCACAGTCACTCTCAGTCACAAGTTATTCCCAACACTTTGTAAAATGAAAATATCAATGTTTTGCAGCCACAGATATTTATTTTCTAAACACACAATGGAATGAGTGTATTTTCATCATTTGACCCTGAGTTAGAATGCGATAGAATGAATGTATGTGATTTATCCCAACCTTTTTATCAAATAAAAGTTTTGCTTGTTTGTTTGTCTGTAGAGAAAGACATGTCCTGTGTAGTGTAATAATGTCCTTTCAGCTCTTTCAAGGCCTTTACACAAGTAGAGAACATTTATTCAGTGCTGCTCTTACTCATGTAT
Organism: Symphodus melops; assembly: GCF_947650265.1. NCBI lineage: Eukaryota > Metazoa > Chordata > Actinopteri > Labriformes > Labridae > Symphodus > Symphodus melops. Next base: position 7,543,440 of record NC_136700.1, read on the forward strand.
TAACCTTTTTGTACCATCTAAAGAGATTGTTAAATTCTAGTGGCCCCCCAACTGCTTCACGTCACAAATATGAAAAATCACACCGAGCTCCCTCAGCTAACATCCGCCTTTGAAGCGCCATTTTTTAATCAGGACTGAGTGTGCCTTCAAGCGAACGCCAACTCAATTGTCACCTTGTTTATTGATGTTAGCTGCTGACAAATTTGCCATGTGCTAATCCAGATTTGTTATTTGATGAAATGAATTTGAATAATGAGAGAGGAAGTGAAAGCAAATTCACGCTGTGATCTGCTTCAGCAGTTCAGAGCCATGAACTTGCTTCTGGAGATAAATCGTGTTTATATACAAGTAGGACATCTTTTTATCATTAGACTGCTAGCCTATTGTGTTGCTGGGTTTGACTCTCCACTCTTCGTGGAGGCAGATTGGTTCGCAAGATAGAAATAAAATTCTTTGTGGCACCAGTTGCTGAGTAGTTATTGGGCTACAATAATATTTTAAACGGAATTAGTTGAAGACTGTTTATTTAGATTAGTGATGATTTCAGCTATAAACAGTGTGTACACCAGTATAAGAATTATTTATGTAAAAACCATTTTAAAATCATAGGAGCAGCAGTTATCATGTTATTTTAGTGATTCTCTCAGAGACATTTCTCCCCTTCCTACTAATAACAAACATTAAACTGTAAACTGTAATCATTCTTTAGGTCGTCAAAATAAAAGCCGGCCTTCAAAGAGATAAAGGAGCCCGTCGTCACACACATCTTATTCCGTCTTGATTTTGTTTGTCTGAGCTGATATGAAAGAATCTCAGAGTGTTCGTCAGTGTTTGTAAAGTAATCCACTCCATCCAATTGCCTGTCCTTACTCACTTTGTTCACACAACTATCTGGCACATTTTTCTCTGAGGGAGAGTGAATGAAAGATCAATTCTATCTCTTCTCCAATATTGTTTTGTTCCATCTCTCGGATGAATAGATTCTCCAGCCAGTCTATTTTCTCAGCTGCTCTGTATCATGATGTCCTTTTTGGAAGAGGCAACATTTTTCACGCTTACTGTACAGTATCATCATTCAACAATTTATCTTTCGATACATAAACACAGTTGTTCTAGTTTTATGGGGCAGAAGACTGTTCAAGAACAATTGACTAAATATTACACTGGCTGTGGGTAAAGTCCAAAATCCACATACTCTGAGGCTTAACTAGAATGACTTTAAAGGTCCCATATTATGCTTTTTCTGGTTTAAAATGCTATTTAGTGTGTTTTCCAGGTGTCTTGTTCATGTCTTGGCACATCTGTTTGCAAAAATTCAAAGTTCACGGAAACACGGCTTCTCCTGCGTCCATGAAACGCTCGCTCCCTAGCACCCCAATTGTCTTGTGACATCACAAGACAAAGATGTCACTGATCCAGGCCCATTAGCAAGCACAAGCTCCCCTCACACTGACTGTAGCATTCCCAATATGTTTTTTTCTTCGTGGGGGGTTCTTTTTGAACATTAGCGATTGTGAATGTACTTTAGTAGGCACAAAAATAAGAAGGCAATAATATGGGACCTTTAAATGACATTTTGTTTGGAAAATTTCGCCAGGAAAATGGATGACTAAAAATACAAACTACATGACAATCCACCCTTAAGATTTTTTGCTTACACTTCACACCTGCCACTGACAATTTGATCCGTGCATCACAGAGGAAACACATTTTTTATTCCAAACCAGTCCCTGCACATGCTGTTTTCACTCATTACCTCTTTTTTTCTGTTTGGAGGTGTGTTGATGTGAATGTGTGCTGCAGTGTTTGTGACATGATTGTGATGTAAAAACACTCACAGTATCAAAAATATTTGGCAGATAATATCAGATAAATGGACATCCTGAAACTTGCTCTTGTTCTTGCTTGGTTATCAGGAAATGAACAATTACCAACAATTACCAACAGTGATTGTACGTTTTTGTGACTTAAGTTTTATTAACATACGAAGCAAAAACAACATCACAAATAAACACGGAACAGATGAAAGATTACATTGTTTCGTTCTTACATCTTGGTATGTATGTGCACTACTGTAAAAAATCGATCTTCGCTTTAATCTTGAATACGATGGTAAATCATTATTGATAAGGCATTAACTTTGAAGGGATAGTAAACTCCAAAGTGTTTTACCTGGGATTGTATGGGGTATTTGTCAATAATAAGTATATTAGAAGATAGTAACATGCTAACTATCACGGACACCATGAGGATACCTGATAAATATCACATTAGCATAGAGAGGATGTTTCCAGCCAGATTTAGCATTTAGCTCAGGTCTCTGGAGCTAAGGGCATGCCAGTCATGTAGATCAGTTTTTTTTGTGGAATATTGAATATCAGTGAGAGTTTTATTTTTTCACTTATCAAACAATTAGACTTCTGTTTTTTGGGGTTTTTTTTACCTGCTAGTGGCTCTTAAAAAATGGGGGGGGAAAAAGAAGATAATCAAAGTCATGAAAGTAAATCATCTCAGGACCATGAACGTCTTTACAGAATGCCTGTCTATTTAATAGCTGTTGATCTTTTTCAACATCCTTACAAATCTATCAAGTATAAATGTAGGCTACAAGCACATCTTTTTGCCCGCAGCTTATAAGATTTAGCATGAGATTCAATACAGTTGCTAACTTTTTTTTATCACTCTCATAAATCCAATTAGAGAAACATTGTCTGGGATTTACACTGGAGGTCTTTGAATTCATAAGATGCCAATCATCTCTGCGAGCCTCTTTACCTGGCAGACTCAATCTTTTTACGCTGTTTCACAGGATAATCCCCTGAGCAATCCCAGTTTCTGACTTTGTCATTGGAAGTAGTTTGAAGGACCCACAATAAAGCCAGAAGTAGCCTTTCTGTACTTAACGCTCAATGATGGGATCAAGAAATTTAGGACCGCAAAAAAAAAAAAATAGACAAAGTTTGAACGTGTTAGAGGTCATGGAGAGGCAGTTTCATCATCTTTTAACAATCCCAGCAACTATTCGTCTCTCTTCAGCCTCTGACACTTACTCACTGTGAGCTGACAGGTTGAAGGATGTTTCTAAATCTCTTGTCTCTCCCTTGAGACTGTTGGCTGCAGGCACATTGCGCTCTCCTGTTTTTCTTTTCCCTTCTTGTTCAAACCTTATATTGCTTTTTTTATATTCCACAAATAGGTGACACAGCCGATTTATTCTTTTCGATTTGATTATTGGTGCTTTTTTGTTTGTTGGCGCTGCACCTGATTTCTGTGACTGCCATGTTCTTTTTTTAGCATAGGCGGTGTTTTATTCAACAAAGACACATTTGGCTTCTCAGAGGAGCTTCTGCATGGCTGTGAGCTGTGTCTCTGCTGTGCTCTTCAGGAGATGAATAGGTCGCCTGTGTCTTTCAGAGCTCTTTGTAAAACATGCTTTGCATTCCACCCTGTTCAAATATCAGGCTTTCTTGCACCCTGTGACACTTTATACAGAATTATTTCTCTCTATGAGTCACTTTCTGGCTTCTTTTTGTTTTTATTTTCTACGATTTGCTCATTTGAAAGAGCGTGTCCCTGCATCATTATATTCAGTCTGGTAATGTCTGATTGGAGAGGAAACAGAGGACATCAAAGACGAGTAGAGTCGGAGCAGATAACAAAAGACAAACTGTGACCAGGAGACCAACGGCTGTGTGATTCAAACGGACAGGCTGTGTAGGGCCGCGTTAGTCTTTCAGAGCCACCCGGCAGGAATGTGAGCAGAGATGGGTGTCAGGTGGAGGGTGTTCATCCTTCTGTGTGACTCATCCTGTCTCAGACTGTCTTGGATGTCAATCGGAGAGCTGTGGACGATCGTGTTGGTCATGCTGAGCCTCACACCAAACCAAGCTTCTTTTATTTGTTGGCTCAAGATGTCCTGTGCTATGACAGGTCTTGTCACACACTGTGCCAATGTGGGGATGGGGATTCAAGGTTTCAAGGCGGCCACATGACAACACTTGTGCGTATAGATTTTATGGCTATTTTTCCTGTGGAGCGTGGAATAATATAAGCTATTACATGGCGTTAAAGACTACAAAAGGGTTGACCCACATGCAGAGCTGATGTTAATTGAAACTATTTGCTGACAACAAAGGCATCAAATGCAATCTAATTCAGGGTTTAACAGTAATAGTGTTCCGGATAAGCAGCAACAATTCGTGTGCAACATGTTAACTTGCTGCTCACATCGTTGAATTGATTAAAGTCTTTCACATAAGTACCTCACTCTGAGCTCCTCCAGGGACAACTAAAACATTTAATGGCCCTTTAAGATGGCCAAGGCGGAACAATTTTCAGGTCAAGGGAGAAGATAGGTTGCGAGGCAATATAGGTTAAGTTTATAAAAAAAAAAACCTCCGGATTGTGGAATTTTGAGGGTATTTTGTGAACAGGTGAAGAATTGCAATGACTTCAGAGCTTCACAGAAATGCAGAGGCCAGGGGAAAGTGGGAGGTTGACTGAGAGGCGGATTGGGCAAATATAAAAACAAGTGAGGCAGCTGTCGTGATCAGAACGCCAAACACTTTTCAATAATAGGAATGCCTTCATTCAATCTGGCAGTGTAGGCACAGCAGCGAGGTAAGAAAACATGCTCGAAGGAAAACTCTTATGTATTATGTCTAAAAATGGGTCCAACAGGGTGAGAACCAGGCCTGATGCAATCTTACAGTTTGTATCCAGGTGGACATCGTGGCACAATTTTCTACAGTTAATCTGTATTTGGGAATTAATGTGAAAGTCATTTTTTATCTACAGTGGCATGTGTTATTTGCCAAATACATAGAGTCACATGTTAACAACCTCGGAGTAATAGCAGGCAAAAGTTTTCAAATTTGGCAATTTGTAAGAAATTGGGAATGTTGTTTCACTGAAGGAAGTGCAGTTAGCACATGATGCAGCACTTATGTCATTAAATCTTTCATGTCTTTAAATCAAACTGCAGCAGTGAGGCTGCAGGTGTAATAATACTTAAACGGATAAAAAACCAGCTGGCAGGAGAGCTCAATTGACATGATGTGCCGCTGTCTTTACATTAAGGGTTAATTAAGTGTGTAAACATCATGCATGTCGAAAATAGAAGCACAATGTTGACTCCTCTGGTGTTAGGCCTTCACAAGCAATGTGAATGACGGTGTTCTTACATGCCTCTGTTGATTGCCATGTTGTTTTTCTGTCATAAAACATGTTGCTGATTTGTTTACTAGCCGAATATTAAACTGTCAACTCAAGTTGACAAGAGCAGTTTGCACTGCTTGGAAAGAAAATGTAATTGAAAGGGAAATCATGCCCAACTGACACAAATCAGATCTGTGTTGGTCGAGCTTTAGGGGTGCACTTCTTGGGAAAAAAGGGATTTTTGAGCCTAAGGTTGTCTAATTAGCCAAACGAAGACACATTGTTTAATGCAGCTATGTTGAACATTTAATGATACTGCAAGTACCAGTTTCAAGAACAATCAGCTGCCTTATTATTCAAATTCAGAAAGAAGGGGATTTTGTCATCGATGCACTGCCTTACTCTTCTTTGTCTTTGTGTGTACTTGTGTGTGTGCGTGTGTGTGTGCGTGTGTGTGTCTGTGTGTGCGCGTGTGTATGTGTGTCCCAGCAGATGTTATGGAGGGGAAGAGTGCCATGCTGCTTGGCATGAGTCAGTGGAACTCAAACGACCTGGTGGAGCAGATTGAAACTCTTGGACACATGGAGGACCAGTCACACGGTACAAACACACAAACATGCACACAGTCACATACACGTGTATAATTACTCGCAGACAAACACACACACATGAATGAGCGCAACGGGGTGTGAGTGTTGCAAGCTCACACATCATAATGAAGGCTAATGGTGATTATAATGGATAGACAGTTGTTTCTATTTAAAGCTACATGAAGTCATTTTAACCACCAGGGGGCTAAAAGTGTGGCGAGCCCTGCTCCTTTAATTTATCCATGTGAGGTGTAATGACTCACATTCTTTTACAGTATGCTGAATCATCTGACACAATATTGGTATCGACTACAGGTTTGATGCTAAAGCTTGAAAAAAGATGAGCAGAGATAAACACGAATGTGGCTGTGGCTTAAGTGGAATTGAGTTAAAATTAATACTCTAAACATGACCGCATGGTAATAAACATAATGTCCTTTAGTTCTTAAAGATTCCAAGGCCTGTTCCCTTGCAATTTATGATTCCTCAAGAACCTTTGCGAACATTAGCCACTTTTGTTTAATTCTTTTCTGCTTCATTGTACAAAGAGCACTAAAGGATGAATCGCAGACGGTTAACCTTCCATACAGAGTCTCAAAATAACCCTTCACTTTCCATTGGTCCCAATTGTCCACAGAGGTTTGTTTCGTTGTTCTTAGTTTGGTTATCAGGAGTGTTAGTGTTGATTTCTTGCCAGGTTTAAACACAGAGCCAAATGCAAGGTTGAAGATAGTAACAGTTTTTTTATTCGAGGGGTAGGCAGTGAGTAAAGCTGTTCCTTACTTCAGCTCACAAGCTTGTAAATTCGTTTCTAGAGTAATGAAGGCAGAAAGGAGTATGGTGTGGCCCTGAACTGAATTTCAAGGAACCAATTGAACTTTCATAAAAATTCAGACTCTAGTACAGCCCACGAGATTCTCTTTTCCCCTTTCTTGTTACTTTGTCCAACCAAAGATCCGAGATGATAAATCAGCGCTGGGATTCACAGAGATCAGTGATTCTTAATAGAATACTTGAACTCCCACAGAGGGGACTTCATGAGAAATGTTTCCTTTTCTGATGAAATACCTTTTGCAGAGGGAATAGTTGAGGACAAACTCATCTATCAGCAGGGGTGCATTGTGTTTTCATCCTGAACACGGATTTGAAATCAAACCTTTTTTTTATGCGAGTTCTTTCTGAATGAAAGTCGAGCAATTAGATGCATTTATCATAGTCTCAGGTGTGATTTTCCAACCACAGTCACTAAATCACACGTTGCCCTGCAATTTTAAAACAAGTATTTTTTCCAACATGAAACACCTGCACCGCTCAAAAATCAGTGCTGTAATTCACAGAGATCAGTAATTCTTAACTCACACAGAGGAGAGAAATTCAATCGCAGTTGTCAGGAGCGAATACCATTAATGTTTCATGCCACTGTCCATTATGATTTGTAAGCAATGTGCTCAGATTAAATCATGCTGTTACCTATCAACTTAACTGAATATTTGCATTTATATAAATGATATATACATGTAAATGTTTGTTTTATACCATTAAGTTTCTCCTTCTCAACATTCAATCACGCCTGTATATTACACAAAATGATTTAAATTAGATGCAAGCATAGAGATATCAGCACTGGCTCAACTTTATAGAATAAATTCAGCCGTGCTTTACAGCTCCTCTGTCAGTCATGTCCTGACAGCACGGCGCTCGCTTTGTTTACTGATAAATGTGACGGTTCTTATCCCAAAGGTCAGCTCTGAGGTTTGACAAACTGGAGTGGACGCTTTTAATCAGAGTGTGTGTGTGTGTGTGTGTGTGTGTGTGTGTGTGTGTGTGTGTGTGTGTGTGTGTGTGTGTGTGTGTGTGTGTGTGTGTGTGTGTGTGTGTGTGTGTGTGTGTGTGTGTGTGTGCGTGTGCGTTCTGGTCCTGCGGTGATCAAAGAAACAGCTCCTGCAGAGATGCTGTACCAAGTCATGCTGTGGTAACTGAAAAAGAAGGAACATTGTGAATATTTTACACCCCCACACTCCGAGCTCTCACAAAAAAACGTAATGACCTGTGAAGTGCTCCGCTTCAGCCGGTCACAGTTATACTCAAAAATAAAGAAAATAAAACGTGATTTCTTTTTTTAAGTTTTACTGCCTGAGAAAATAACAGCTTTTCATGAATAAAACAAAATGGGTCGACCAATTCATAATACATATTTTTAGCTTGTAAAAAATGTCTCACAGAAGTGAGTGCTTGGTAATTGGTAGTTTTACACAACTTTACTGTTTTGTGTCAGATTGGTGTTGACCATGGCAGGGAGCTTAAAACACCTCTTAGGTAAGGGTGTAGGACATACAAATTATGCTTTTAAAGATTTTCACAAACTCCGGTTAGTCACTTAGTTTTTTTCCAAATGAGTGAGATAGTTCCAAAGATTGCATCAGCTGTATTTATTTGTGTAACAAGCTTGGTGTGTTTCAAGTCTATGGATAACAAATAAAACAAAAAAGTAATGGTCTGTGACTAAAGACAGTTAAACTTAGAAAACAAGTGCACATCCAAATACAAATAAACCTACAGTCTGTGACTTGCAGGTTTAGACAAAGTCAGAACCATCAGCAAGGAATCTGTTTGGAGTTGATGATCACGTGCATCTAAAGACAATCATCTTCAGAATGATTCTTGATACTTGTTATTCTTAATTTTGTATGTATGAAAAGCCTGCACTTGGAGGTACAGTTGAAGCAATGGAAACAGTCATTGTCAACACATAGGGGCAGGGCACACAGTAAGATAACTAAAGTCAGTTTTTGATTTGACAAGACAGCAGGCTCACGAGGTTGACAGTTTCCTGCTGGTTCTGTCACCGCTTACTGAAAAGGATGGTTGAGTAGTTGGATCTGCATTTCTACATTAATGACGTGGTTGCTGCTGTTGAATCTGCTGCACATATTGATGCTTGAGGAGTTAAGTACCTCCAGGGCCCATTGAAAAAACAAAAGAGCTGCCATTTACAGATGCGGAACGTGTTACCCTGAAATAGACTGTGTGATGTACAGTATGAGACATCTCTAGCTACCCACAGTAAGGACCACTGAACCAAAACATTATTACTCAGTCATACATTATCTGTTGTGTTAAAACTGCGTGATCCCCGAGTATCTTAAGACTGGCAAGCTCTGAGACCTTCTCTCCTTTACTCTCTCCTTTTGTATTATGTATGAAAATATTGTGGGGCTAATTTTCAACATGAAATGGAAAGGGGCGGATGTTACTCCCACTTTCCATTTCAATCCCAACGAACAACTGAAACTGTAGAACATGTGCATAAATCTGTTTTTCAGCAAACCTGTTATCAGAGCCAGACATGTTGTCTACTCATACCCTCCGAGATGGTACTAAAAAAACAGGAGAGCTGGTTCTAGTGCACAATTAACCTCTAAGGCTGCAGTTTACATTTTAACCCACATTTTTTAAGTCATGGTAATTGCCTTCTCCCTCTCTCCTGGTCTCTGATTCTCATCTTTGAGTCTCAGCAAAGTCAAACAAACCCCAAAATAGAAACACTCCCCGACAGTGCTGAATATAAATGTGCATCAGTCCGCTGAGGCTCTGCCGCGTCTGTTTGTTTACATCCTACACTCGTGGGAGCAAAAGGGATATTAAAATACATTTAGTGGAGGAAAACAGGGCGTAGCAACAACAACAAAAAAGATCTCAAAGCAGCAACAATAGCTGCAGCAGCAAAGGTGATGGAAGTCTTATGGGGACTGAGAGAGTTCGAAGCAGTACGCTCAACACATTTGACTCTCAGTTTGTATAATCCCACTTTATCAACGGAACCATAAAGGTGCAGCTATACTTAGTCAGCCTATGTGGCAATGTCACGGTCTCTCCCCTTTAATCATAGTAAATTAGTCAGTTCCTCAAATGCATCTCTCTTCTGCTCCTGATGATTCCTTCACTCCCTCTTTTGTTCTCCTTACTCTCTCTGAGCATCTTTTTGCCCCCGGCTCTGTTCGCTCCTTCACTTTAGTCCCATCGCGTCACCTCATCATGTTTCATATTGTCCCCCTGCTCTCTATCTTCCGACATTCATTACTCCACGAGCCATAGGCGACGGTAAACACTTTCCCCCTTGATGGAGGCTTCTGTGATGGGTTTTCATCAGAGACAGTGAGGAAAGCCTGCAGCAACACTGGCTCTTTTCTACTCTACTCTTCTTCTTTTTCTCGGCTCAGTGAAATCCTGTAATCTAAAATCACTCTTGCATCTGTTTTCTTTGAAAACAATCCTGTTTATATATTAATACCATATTATTCACACTTCATTCACAGGATGATGATGTTAATGTAGTCAAACCTGAAATAGCTGTGTTACACAACTGGTCGAGGACTCCATGATGGACAAAAAAAATACTTGGCTGAGTCCTTGATGTGTTCTGCCAAGTTAGGATATCATTTGCTAAGTCAGTGAAAGCAGACATTCAAGAGGAGATGAATCAGTGAAAACCCTGCCACAAAACCCCCCAAACCTGAAAGGGACCAAAATATATGTTGAGAATCTAATTCCACACAAAGTGACCCTGGAGAGAAATATATTATATTGAACGGAAGAATGATTTTCCATTTTCTATGGAGCGCCACAGCTCTCTATTCTGCATGCACCCTGCGGCTCTATTCAACAACACACGCAGAGAGAGAGTGACTCAAAACATAAATTTCCAGTCTGAGTCTCATCTGTATTCTACCCACCCTCCTCCACACCCCCCACCATGAGCCAAATCATTTTTAACACACACACATGCTTGCATAGGCACAATCGCCTTCTCTCTTTAATTCCTGTTTTTCTTTCTTTTTTTTTTATTTCTTCACCTTATTTTTCACTTGGCAGAGAGGCTTCTTTAAGGGGCTTAAAAGCTTTACAGGTTAAAGCAATTTCCCAGTAGTTATAATAAAAGAAAAACAAGAAGAGATGGGATAATGGTGCAAAGTTACTGACCTTAACACTCCAGCTATCAGTGTGTACTATCATCTGTGTGTATGTTTTGTGTATATGTGTATGTTTTCCATCCAGGATATGTAGTAAGAAACGGTGATCACACGTTGAAAACATATAATCACACCCTAACAACAGTATTGCTGCCTTGAGCTCAGGGGAGAAGGAGGCAGGTGAAAGAGGCAAAGTGGAGGAAACAGACTGTATATAATAAAAGGCAACAAACCCATCGTGCAGTACAACACGTCCCTGAGCTTCACATATACAGCACATTCCTTGACCCTTTACAAATCTTAATCAAGTGTTGTGTTTATGTGCTACAGAAAAGGCACAGAGCTATATTGGTAGACAGTAGGGGAAAAAAACATACCGCTTAAGTCCTACATTGCTTTGAAAGAACTTTGGACCTCTGACAGTGTTTTTTGCACTGATCCATTTTTAATTCGAAACAAATGTTTCAGTGCTCAGCATCCTCAGCAATTAAACCTCCAAGACATCAGCTGTTTTTCTGTAGTCGGGCGCTTCAGAGCGCTCTCAGTTGAAATTACTAAAACTTTTGAACATAGCACAATCTCATTGTCACTTCTCCCTTACCGCTCCATCAATATCCAGAAGCAGCCGAACTTTGATTATCAACGTCATCTCCAATGACAGGAGTTACTAGCAGTATTAATTGCTCCTGTCTAACTGACTGTTAGCTCATCCTAAAATCATCCAACATTTTTTAGTTAGTTAGACAAAGACACAACATGAGATTGAACACATTTGTTTACCAACAGGATTTTTTTCATCACTGTCATTCATTCGTTAGCATTTGTAGTTACGCAACTCAACTTTAAAACATTACACTGGCATCTTCAACTCGTTTTTCCCTCTGAGTGTAAAATATCTTCAGAAACCGTTAACACAACATTTTTCAATGGTTCCATTAGGATAACATTGTGTAATAATAATAATTGTAATATTTTTATTTGTGGTGAGAAACAGATAAATACCAGTGAACGTGATCTACTTCTACTTCCTCCCTTCTCTCAGCAGCTGTGATCTTTGTGTGGTGTGTGGTAGAATATAATACGCCTGTCTTTGATTTACTGTGTGTGTGTGTGTGTGTGTGTGTGTGTGTGTGTGTGTGTGTGTGTGTGTGTGTGTGTGTGTGTGTGTGTGTGTGTGTGTGTGTGTGTGTGTGTGTGTGTGTGTGTGTGTGTGTGTGTGTGTGTGTGTGTGTGTGTGTGTGTGTGTGTGTGTGTGTTGGGGGGGTATGTGTTAGAGCTGTAGATGTCTCCAGGGGTCTTTTACCACAGCAGGATGACAAGAGCAACCCAGCAGCAGTGAACATATGGTGGAGCATGTTAGCATGCCTGTACAGTGCCAGGGGTCAGAGGGGGTTGTTCAACCAGTCAGGGAGCAGCGATCCTCCAAATGAGCCTCCTGACCAGCATGTTGCTTCTCAACAGCACAGGCATTCAAATCACAGTAGAGTCATCATGCCCAGTTGCCTAATAGGCATGTTATCCATGTAATCACAATCTCCTTGGTTAGATCCAGACAGCGGACAGTGTTTTCCCAGAGTTTCTGTTCATCGCTGATAAGGATGTGCAGATTCAGACAATTTGTTGTGTAATTCTCTCAGCCTGGATAATTACAAACACGTGTGGATGTATCTCCCTGTACAAGACACTACCAGGAGGTAATTGTTTAATTCTGCACAATAGAGATGTGAGGTTTTTTTAAGGGAAAAAACACAATCTGCATGGTTTTCAATTTACCCACCGGTCATTCTTTATGAGCAACGAATGAGAAGGCTGGCTGAGGAATGCCATGTTACTGTACAAAAGTGCTGAAGTCACATATGGCAATAAATAGAAACGTCTCATCCTCTGATGTGTCATGGTTTAGTTTGTTTATGTTTTATTTCAGAGGTTTCCCTAGTTTTGCCGGTTTTCTCTTGTGTGCTTCTTAGTTTCAGTTTCGAGTGTTTCCTGTTTTAAGTTGTAGTTCTGGTCCTCGGTGTTGTCTTGTTTCCTGCCCCTCTGTGTTTTCCTGTCTTGATTACCCTGATTGTCCTCACCTGTCTCATTTGTCTCACCTGTGTCTGATTACCCCACCCCGTCAATTTGGTCTCAGTGTGTCTTACCCTCTCTGTGGGTTCATTGTCTTTTGTAGTCTGTTGGTGTAGTATGTCGGTTGTCTCCCTGTTCCTGTGGATTACCTTGTTTTTTCTCCTCGTGGCTCTTTTGGACATTGTGGATTGTTATTTTGAGTAAGTTCGTTCTTTTGTTTAAATAAATGTTTTGTTTTTCCTGCAATTGGTTCCTCCTCCGTGTTTTTTCAACCCCGTAACCTGACATGATGTTAGTTAGCTGGATTTCTTCTTCTCCTTGCAGAAGAAACCTCTCAGTTACGATGAATTGATGTGAATTGTCCTTTGTTGTTGCATATCTTTGAGCAGGATACGTTGATGTTCTTTTCTCAAGGCCAGGTTGATCAATGAATGACTCAATATGAGCTTTTGTTAAACATAGCACTTAAATCAAGGTCTTTTAGGAGAAAGTAATGCATGTTTGGCCGCTCCGTGATACTAAATGCGCTTTATTTTTGTACCACATAACCTAGCTCCCAACATGTGCTATAATATTGCTGTGCATACGCTATTTAATTTCTAGTTGCACATGTATTGACAGACCTCAGAGAAATGAATTGTCCTTTCAAGCTAATAAAGACCCAGGTAGTTTCTTTCAGGAGTGAGTGCAAACTACAACTGAGAAAACAGATCGTGCTGCCTCTTATGCAATATATTTGTGTTTGAGTGAGTGACCAACCCAAAATATCCCAGAGATCTGTAATAACAATATAGACACCTTATAATAGTATGAGTCTGCTGTGTAATCGCATACAGTTATGTAAAATATTTTCACAGGCCTGTGTGCTAAAGGGGGTGATTATCAGTTCAGCTATCAGTGATTGTCACTACACAGCGCATTGTTCTGAATATTAAATCTCCCTTACTGTTTGGTAAAAGCATAGTACGCCTTGTTGAACTGATAAAAAGATTCAGAGGCGACAATAATTTGAAAGACACTGCTGTTTTCTCCGCATGTTTGCCCAGGAACAAAGATTATTCACTGTGCATCTCTCCAATGAGCTGATTCACACTCCATCAGGCAGGAAAGTTTGAGGGTATTTCGCCATTTTCCTACTCCCCGGAAAGATACAAATCTGTAGTCTGGAAGCCAATGTTCTCGATGATGAATACGGTCTTTTGCCTCTCACACTCATCCTCCTGCTCTTGTTTTTTTCCCCCTCCATCTGCTCAATCGAAGGTGATGAATGTGTGCAGGTGAGAGATCAGGTTGAGACCTTAAAGGGAGAGAAAAACAGAAAAGAAAAACTCTGCATGTTGGAGACCAAAAAAAGACGAACTGGAGTTTTATGGGAAAATTACATTTTAAATCATAGTTCTGCAGGCAGAAGGACACATGAGGGGTCCAAACAGGGATCAATATATCAATATCATCCTCTCTCATTCAGCTCCAGCAGACTTCTCTGTTCCCTTTTATCCTCTCAATGTCTCAAGGGGTCAATTTTCTCTTCCTCTCCTGTAGATAAGTTCATAAATATCTCAGACTGCAGTGATAACAGATGAACTGATGCACATGTTGGGAGTGGTCGCCTGGCTGAGCTTTAGGCTACTGGAAATGACCATGGTGCTGCTGAGCTATGGCATTGTCAACACACCACAGTTCTGGCTTAGGTCATTTGTTGGAAGGGAAAGTGTGCAGTGAGAGCTGCTATACACCACTAAGCTACATGGAGCATTTATTGACTGGCAGGGCTCAGACCTCTGAGAGAAATCACAAGAAATGAAAACAGAATAGGAGATGGATTGTTCGAATTCCCGCAGTTGCACAAATCTGCAGCCAGGGAAAAAAACGATTGGCCTTGTAGCTGCAGGATGCCAGTTTGTACCACAGAGCCTCACCAACAGAAAGATGATTTTGTCAGTTTGCTTCAATATCAGACAAATGTCTTTCTTATCTTTAAATTCAGGAGCTTCCCAGTATGTGTGCTGCTCTCATAAATGATGGGGTGAGCGCAGCTCTGCTATTTCCTCTGACTTTCTGTCCCAGAATTTGCTGAAGGCAGCTGTTTGCTGCAGATCAGCAGCTAGGACATTTTCTAGTGCCACACTATGTGTGAGAGGTAGGGTTTTTATATTGGCTGGGTTTGAGTAAGAGGTCTTGGATAGGTTGTTCTCATGTCTTGTATATTCATTGAATAAAGACCCAACGCACCATTTTAATCCACGTAATTAACAGAATATCAAACCTTCAGTTGCATTTAATTAAGAGGATTTCTCTTCATAAACTCTGAGTCACTATTCATACATTCAGTCCGTATTTGGGCTGGACTTCTGAACTTTATTGCTTGTAGCTGCAGAATACCCCTTTCCTTTTAAACTTGGAAAATCCAGTTTCACTTAATAATCCAAAGGAATTGAAGTCAATGAAACGTGTAATTAAACCGATTTCACCTTACTTTCTTGAATTAATTTAGTTGTCTGGGTTTCAGTCCAGAGTTTTATGCACACACTGTTTCAGAGGTTAAGAAAATGAAATTGATCTAAAAGCTACAGTCATTTTAGAAATCTCAAATTTAGCCTTTACCACATTCTATGATATTTACGAGTGATCTGAGTGCAGATTGTTTAGTATCATTTATTGTAATGTTGGGATCCGAGCATTGAACAGTGGCACTCGAGCATTATTTGCACATGTTTGCTTCCATCCTCTCCCCCACATTTCACATGCATTGTTCTATATTTCAATCAGGAGAGACAAGTGATATTAAGAATGAATTTATTACAATGAAAAAGTGATTGACAGAATAAGATTGACAGAATGTTTTGGCGCTTGGACTCTATGGGGTGGAGATGCGATTTTTGTGATGAAGTCCTGCTCGTCATTAGGATAGATCCCCCCATGGAGTCCAGACCCTGGTGGTGGAGGACTGATGATTTGATGAGACCGGATGGGGAAAGATTGATGGGAGTTGCCTCTGCTCCTGAAGATGGCGGTGATGGGGAGGTGGAGGGGCGCACGAAGCCAGCTTGAAAGAACTAGGGAAGAAAAAGGATCATATTTAAAAGGAGAGCTGAACGATGATAGGCCGAAAACGAAGGAGGAACGCTGCGCTATTGGTTAGATGAGGTCCGGTGACAGACAGCTGATTAACCTGCGGACAGCCCAAACTGACAGCTCGAGAATGACAGCGGAAATGAGATAGCGTGAAAAAGGGTGACTGAGAAACCTGATTGTGGATCACTTAAAGTCTTCCTTACTGAACTTTCGCTAAGCTTCATTTAACACAAGTGAAAAGAGTAACAATGCATTATAGATGAACAGCCAGCCTACATTTAGAGGTGTTTACTGACCACCATATGCTGGTCTAATCCTGCTGATGCACACAGCTGTGTAGAAGTCGTAGCCTCACCAGTTTTTAATGGGGAGCCGATGGCTGTGGTCCTCATCGCTGCCAGCTCATAAAAAATGTCAGACTTGTTTGTGTCTTGCAAAATATTTCCATTGTTCCGATTCCACATCGCCTTTCCCTTTCAAAAATGTAATTGATTTTTTCGAAAAATGATGGATGCAATTTATTTTTATTTCCATGGATAAATTGATGTCTGAGTCAGAAAGTACAAACAAACATGTTCTACGTACAAAAATTCAGAGTCAATACTGACATGAGTCAAATCTAGGAAACGTAGAATCGTACTTTAGTGAAAATTTTGAACATTTTTGCAAGACAGTGTCGAATAATCAAAACTATTACCACAGCAGTTGTCTGTTCTTTGACTAAACAACCAAGTGAAAGCTAAATTTGTCTGACTGAAAGCTAAAGCTTCAAAGTGAAATCAGTCGTTTCAAAAGCACAACAAAGATCTTGTCCCACAAATAATTACAACCTTTACATCAAATGTAAAGTTGATCTGCCTCCTTGACATGTCCAGTGATGTTTTGTATACTCTTAAAACTACTTCACGAGGTTTAGGAAGAACTTTTCATCCTTTTTAAAGAAAAGAAAACCTCTCTGTATTGATTTCCTGTTACTCTGTGACCAAAATAGTTCAGTGCACTCTGTCCCCTGTGTGTGCTGAGCTGTGCTAGACGAGCACGCTGTTGGAGGCTGTGAGGCTGGGAACAGAGTGGAGGGAGGGGGAGATGACTGTGTGTGATTCTCTCATGGCAGTCAGTCCCAAAACCAGGAGGCCAAACAAACAAGGAGTTAGGGAGTAAGCGAGCTAAATACAGAGCTAAAGGAAAGAAACAAAACAAAACAAAGAAAGATGAGAAAAAGAGTTGGGATGACACTTCCTGCAGAAGCTTCCGGAGAGTGTAATGAGTTTGGCGAGGTTCCCAAAATATTCTGCATCACACACAGAGAAAAGGAGATGCCTGTAGCCTTTATGTTTCAAATTTTCTCTCCAGAAAGGAGTCAAAAGATTTTATCTGCGATAGAGAATCCAAAATGAAATGAAATGTGAATCTAGAGCAAAAGAACAGCCCTAATCCTGTTGTTTACCCTCACTATTGAATTTTGAATCTCATGTTATGGTCATTTGAGACTGAGGGTACATAGACCCATCACCCAGTTTGGAGTTGGAATAAAGAGAGATGAAGAGGCATTAGTGATATTGACCATAGTCAAGATCAATATCAATTTATGCTTCTTTTATTGTTGCTACTGAGTAAAGTGGCTCCTTCAGTGACCCTTTCTTTTCTTTTCTCTCTTGCTTCATTCTTCCCTCTCTCCTTCCTTTCTTTTTCTTTCTGCTCATTACTCTCTCAACACAGAGGGTCTCTACCAGCTGGGTGGTCCACGTTGCGCCCCTCAGAGCAGCATTGAAGGCCTGGAGGACAGCGAGGTGGTCAGTTATTTGTCTTACTCATGCTTTCACAAAATGCTGCCAATATTCCTTCCCCTCCTCTCTTCCTAACAGTCTCTCTTTTTTATCTGCCTAAAACCTTTTTGCAGAGGAAATGTAAGACACATGTGCTGCTGCTGGTAGTGCATGGCGGAAACATCCTGGACACAGCGGGCGGAGACCCCAGCACAAAGTCTGGGGATGTTGCCACCTTGGGCTCAGTGCTGGAAAAAGTGGCCCGGGCCCATTTCCAGGCGGCCGCCGAACACGTGATGATCAAGCTGGTGCCATGTCCAGCCGTGTGTGCAGAAGCCTTCTCATTGGTCTCAAAGTGAGTGCTGTAGCCAGAACAGAGATACAGATGTGGCCCTTTTTACACATCATTTAGATTGTTTTTTTTGTTGTAAGTAGGGAGCTGTTGTAGCAACAAATAGTGTTGGAATGAATATTTCTGCAAAGAAACAAATAGCATTAACTATTGTTATTGTTTGTTTTTGGTCAGCTGATGATTGAGCCAGTAATTACTAGTATGAATAAATCAGCTGCTTGAATTTTCAACTTTCAAACAGAAATTTTCTCCAGTTTGATGAATGACCATTAATCATTAACACAAATTGCACACATGACTTTACTGTTAAAGAAGGCTTTAAAGGGAATCAGCCCATTATGATGCAGGCTTGCGAAAAATTAGCATAAAGGGTAAAAAGTCTCAGTGGCGATGAAGGTTAATTAAGAAAAGATATTGACCCAAACCAAGAAAAAGATGCAATGTTAATTAGTATATGCTAATGCACTTCCTCAGCCCTTGCAAGCAAGTTGCCATGTGGAATATTTAATTCATAACCTTTTTAAATACTGTCGTTTTCATTTCTCCTGTCAGCCCAGAAGGGGAGGCCCCTTAGTGGACAAAAGGAACTTCTTAATGACTTTATTGGGTTTTTACTGACCCTCATTTGTTTGTGTTATGAGCCTTTTTGATCAGTTAAATTGCTGAATACAGTATTTTACATCATCACTGTGAATTCATGAAGTCCCTCACTGGTGGATTTTTCTCCAGTCAAAAAGTAAAGGTGTCTTAGCCCTTTTATTTTTACACCCGTCTGCTGCCCGTGCAGAGAGCTGCGTAAGCGTAACTAATGATTTCATTTCACATTTAATGTCACATATTCCCGTGGTCGCCAGTTTTTTATCTGACAGCATCACTTAGTTCTTCTCTGCTTTCCAATTATGTGCTGAGAATGCCTTTGTCTGAATTGTCACTGATCAGCGTGGAGAGAGAATGATTTTGTCAGTAGAGTCGAGGCTTCTGTCTGGGTTTGTGATTGACGCTAACAGAAGAGAGGGAGGTAATGACTGCAAGGGAGACGAGTCAGGAGGGATTTGTTTTCTGCTGCTCGGCAGGTTGACGTCACTCAGCTTTCACATCTAAACTTGAAATATTCTCTGGTTAATTGTCTATTTAAGTTGTAAGGCATGAGAAGATACAACACTGTGTTCAGACATGCATGAAACCTACATTAAAGGAGACCTATTCATTTTCAAATGGCCCAAAGCTGCCTTCATAGAAACTAAATTATTTGATGAATGAATAAAATAGTGGCACCTTTTACATTTCCTTCATGTCTAAACATGAGCTGGAATGACTATAACACTTAATTGAATCCTTAAAAACGCGTGCTTTAAAGAGCTTAAATTGGTCTTAAATGGTTCTATACAGGTTTTTTTCTGGAGTAAAAATAGTATGTTTTATTTTACGTTAATTTAGGTTTTTCATTGTATTGAGATTTTAATGTCCCAGTTCTAGCAAACACATGTTGAAGTCTGTTCATGCTCAAGTGGTCTTTCTAGGTTGTTAGATTTTAAATGTGTAAACTAATCATATCATGCTGATAAATACTGGCTTGATAATCAGTAGTAATGTATTTTTGTAACATATATCGTAAGTAGCCAATAAGGCTACTGTCAGGAGAATAGGGTGAAAATGGATACCAGGATGACATTTTTACTGAAATTGTGCAGTATTCATTTTCTAAGACACTTAATGTGCTTTGAGGAATTGTAGATTAATGCCTGTTGGACATAAACAAGCAGGACGACAACGATCACATCCTCACCTTGTAGCATTATTGACTCAACTAAGATCTAATATTATATATCTTTTTGAATGTTTTTCATGCCATGCATTGACTGTCTCTAAATGACCCTTGGACATATACCAGCATTACTGTAGTGATTTTTTGAGGTACATGACAGACAGACAGACAGACAGACAGACAAAGCTTACTTGTACCAGGTCCTGATCAACATCTCACAATATGTGCAGCCAGTCAGCATTTAAACAAGTCCACATAGCTGGAAACACCACTCTTATCCAGCTCCACTTTTGTCACTTAACGGTGTTTGCTGTAATGACAGTGTTGGACTTGTGGGTGTGCGGAGCCTCATTTGTTTGCATGCAAACATAAACACAGAGAGGAATAAGCAGCCCGGCTGGAAGGAATTGCTGCTGTGTGGGTAATCTACTCTCATTCTGGGTAACAGCTTGGCGGAAAATCACAACGAGGAGTGGAGGTGGCAAAATTTCTTAGCGCCTCAAAGTGCAACTTTCTCATAAACACACCACTTTTGCCTTGGTGTTTCATAGTTCCTTATGTACCTCAGGGTGTCCCAACAGAGAATAAATATGTTTTTTTGCTCGTCTTAGCGTGTGTGGGGAAAACCTGCTGTGCTCTTAGCTGCACTGAACACGCTAATTATAAGCTCTGCGTGCTAACGAATGTACCTGGCATTGATGGCTCAGAGCTGGGTGTCAAGGCAACACAGACACACACACACACACACACACATACACGTGAAATACATAAACAGACTCGCACACACTCAAAAAAGAGCAACTGATAGGGTATTATTGCGCCTCAGCACACCCAATTAACAGTGACAGCAAAAAGGCTTCCAAATTGATTTCCTCATTGCCAACGTGCAGCCTCTCTAAAATATATATATATATATATATATATATATATATATATAACTTTTTCTGAGCAGCAGATGTGAGGTAAAAGGAATTCAAGCTGAGGGAGAGAAGAAGGAGAGGGTCCACTTGTCCGTGTGCAGAGTGAGTGACCTCAGCTCAGAGAGCAAGAGACTCATTATTCTGACCAGCAGCTACTGAGAATGTGCCGTCACTGGGGCCCTAATTGGGAAGACTCTGCAGAGGCCCATTGTTGCTCATGTTAATTGTGCGAACGTTGTGCACTGCGAAGCCAGCCATGATAAGGCAGGGAGAGCAATTAGGACTCTGACAGACTTCAGAGTTTTTTAGTTTGACATTATATCGCATGAGGGTGGGAAAGCAGAATAAAATAGTTGATCTCAAGGTTATGCTGCAGGGGATGAGGCTGATTCAGGTTTAATCAGCTCATTCAGCCTTATCTTCCACTAAGTTGTTGTTAATGGATCTCATTCTACCATGAAGCCTTGAGCAACTCCTCCACACATCTCTCAGCTAAGAAAAGTTTTGTGATTCTCCAAGACCGAAAAATGTACATGAAAATCAAAACGATAGTCTCTCAGTTTAAGATGAAAAGATAACTCGCTGCCCATAGCAAAAAAGCAAATCAAACTTTTTCGTGCGTTTCATTCCTTCTGACGTTGACACCTCATCATGACCTCTGTATCTCTTGCTTCTTCTAATGAAAGCAGAGACATGAGCTGGGTAAATGCCGACACTTGTGAGAGAATGACTCACATTGTGAAATAACAGAGGCGGGCTTGCCATGGCAACAGAATGCACACACCTCTGCCATTCAGGGACAAGGTTATTTAAGGCTTTTTAAGAATAAAAAAGGCATCACAAGGAGCACAGTTTAAGTATTTGCCTTCTCTGTGCTGTTTCATGGATTTCTATATTTATGTTGGTTTATTCTTACTGTAACCTGTTGCAGGATATTTTCACGGCTCCTACACACTAAAAAAGACATTAACTGAATTTACAACAATGTGTAAATTACCAAAAACGGTTTTTCACTAAATAAAAAAAGTGCAGACAATAAAATGTAAAAATTACAACATGTTGTGTGGGGGTGTTTCTTCTGGAATTATTCAATGATGAAAACATGAAATGGGATTATTTTACATTTTTTCAGTCAAGGTCAGACTACAGCAACACACAGCAGCACACAAATGGATGACAAACCTTTCATGCTCACAATATTGCTTATAGTCTCAGCAGGTACAGCCCATAAATTACTTTTTATTTGGGTACACCTTTTAAAATCCTGGGAAGATGGCGTTACCCTTACTTGTAAATTCCAGACCTAAACATTCAGCAAACATTTGTTTCCTTGTAAGATCACAATTAGACGTGGCTCCAATACAAACATGGACCAACTGCTATAAGACTCTTATACCTGTTGTTACATCTATATAGACGGAAGAATTTCCTGAAGATGTTAGACAGATTTTAAAATAAAATATCTCACGGTTCCCAAGGCGAATGAATACATGAAAATACGAACACAACGCCTGTCAATAAAAAGAGGCTTTCAAAATTCTCTTAAGTTAACCATCCCGACCGTAAAACCACCATCTGTTCCTGACAGCAAATAAACCCCTTTTCTTCATCAAAACGTAATGCCTGGTATCACAGCTGCACTCCCATACTGATCACCTGAGTTTTAGAGGAGATGTCTGAGGATTATAAAAATTAATTATAGCCATTACAATGGGTATTGATGGGATTTGGATAGTTTGGTTTGAGCAGCCTTTCCCAGCGCACCTGTTTGAATAGACAAAGGTGTTAATGATTGCTTCGGATTAATTAGTGCCATCAGTTCCGAACAGATAATGACCTGCGGCAGTGTAGGAGGGTAAACACTCAAAGTGCCTCAGCAAATGAACTGGTGAACAACAGTCTGACTCATGCATACAAAAATAAATCATTTGGAGGCACTCTTTAGGGTCTAAAACACTGGCTGCTCTGTGGAAATAATACTAACAAGTTCTTGCATGAGGTAGTTATGTAAAACAAATATTAGGAGTCTCACCTGGCATTTGTTGAGCAGTGCAGCAGGTGTTGAACCTCTGTTCCTGTCCTGTGACTTATGAGACCCTGCTCAGACCGAAAGCTGTGTTTGGACTAATGATATGAGCTTTTTTTCTGGGTTTCCACTGAGAACTGTGTTTGGGTGTGTGTGTAGAGTGTTGTGTGTGTGCACCAGTTGTAAATAAGACTATTAGGTTTAAGGCTGCATTGGACCCTCTGCTGCACTTCCCTGGGATGTTGGGATTTCTTATTTCAGCTAAAAAAAACAAGCACCTGTTAAACAAATCCTCACAGTTTATGGATGAAGGGAGCTGATGTTGTTTTGTCACACAGCAAGTCTTCCTCCTGGAGCAATGCATCTCTGTACTTGAGTTTCCTGAGCTGAATATTTCATACAGCAGCTTTTGTAGAAGGAGTCACACTGTTGTTATGCAAATAGAAGTGTGCAGAGCCGTAACAACAGCACAGAATATTTCAACGGTTTCCCCTTTGTCTGATTTTGCAAATCTGCATGAAACTGTCTCAAAGCATAAAATCCTTCATAAGAAAGTGCCCCGAGGAGCAGGGTTCACAGCACTGGCATCGCAGAGGCACACAGTGGTTTGAAGATTTCAGAGTTTTTCGACTGTTAACTAAACTTAAACAATACATCTTGAAGTTGAATCATCTCATTGTTTACTCTTAATGGAAACTAGTCAACTGGGAGTCTGGGACACAACCTACCCACCAAAAAAAGATGTATAGAGACCGCAGAAATGTTCACCATTTTTTTTTAATTTAACCTTTATCTAACCAGTATTAACCTTTTACATTAGAAAACATTATTCCCTCACAAAAAATTTAACTATCCAAATACATATATGAACTGGAGTCAGCAGCTGATAACTGAGCACAGGTCCAGAGGACAAAGGGGTCATAGTATAGTCAAAACATGGCAGGCACTTTACGTTTCATGTGCTCATCCATCATATGCACAAAGTTAATTGGATTTAAACTAAGCTGCTTTTAACAATACTTTAAAAGGCATCTAGACTTATAGGCTGTGTTCCATTAGTGGTTGCATTGACCTCCATCCGCTAACACTCAGCCCTTATGCTCCTTAAGTAGGCCAGTTAAACAACAGAGGTAAAGTGGTGATGTAAGAAGAGGGAGATTGAAAAGAAAGACACTCCATTTAACAAGGGCCAATCACACCATTTTCTTTTCATTTTTTAAGAGAAAACTAATTTCCTAAAAAAAGTACCTAAAACACTGCTAAAGACAAACAACTGAATGACTTTTCTACTTGGGTTAAACATGTTTTTTTCCCTCTTAAAATTACTTTTGAGGGTGAATCTGCATGAGACCTTATGGTATGTTCCCTGTCAACACACCCATGCGGGGCCCATGTGGGTCAGATATGGGCTGGTGAATGGGCCCCATCAGGGCGGCCCAGCTGGGTCTTGGTTAATTTTGTCGGGGGGTTCCATGGTGGCCCCATGTGGGCAAGCCCAGATGGGCTCATGGTGGGCATTACATGGGCCCTAAGCTGTCTCTGAGTCATGTGTCTTGGTCCAAACATTCAGTGAATCGTAATACAGGCAACACTTCAACAAGGACTTTGAGGTGGAAAATGACTAATTCAAGGTCTCATCTTTGTTTGTTGTTAAATAGAAATAAAGTAATTAATTGTAATACAGGTCTCTTTGTTATTATTATTACTATTATTGTAGCATTAAACACTAACTGTATTGCATGAGTGTGTAAAAAGAGCCTTTGTTTGTCCATAATAATAATGGTTACTACCCTTATGGGTACCATCAGGGACCCATAAAAAGCCCACATGGGGCCCAGCTAGTTTGGGCCCCAGATGGGAGAAACCTGGGTTGCCCATGTGGGTCTAAGCTAAGGCCTATGTAATGCCCACCTTGAGCCCATCTGGGCTTTCCCACATGGGGCCACCATGGAACCCCTGGACAAAATTAACTGGGCCCCAGCTGGGCCGCCCAGATGGGGCCCATTCAACAGGCCATATCTGACCCACATGGGCCCGCATGGGTGTGTTGACAGGGTCTACTGCCCATGTGGGGCCCAACAACGAAGCCCACTCTAAGCCCATGCCCACCCAAAGCCCAACCAGCCCAAGTGCGGCCCATATGGGCCCCAACTGTACGTGTTTGCTGGGTTGAAGTTCTGGTTGGCAAGTGGCGTTTTTTACTGGTCTCACTTTTTTCTCACCTGCCTGCACCTTCTTGATATTGTTTTGGTGTCGTCCTTTGAACTCCCTTTCTTCCAGTTGGGAAATTAGGGGGAGTCAAAGATGTAACAGTGCAAATTGTCAATCATCGCTGGTTGTTATTGGTTGCAGCAACCCCCTTATCAGGTAAAAGATGCAAACATCCATGTTGTT
This sequence comes from Symphodus melops, assembly GCF_947650265.1. Taxonomy (NCBI): domain Eukaryota; kingdom Metazoa; phylum Chordata; class Actinopteri; order Labriformes; family Labridae; genus Symphodus; species Symphodus melops. The sequence goes on from NC_136700.1 coordinate 7,568,522, forward strand.
TGTGGCTTTCCAATCTCTGGCTATTAAAATAAACACATTTTAATATGTTTAGACTTGGCTTGTTCAAAGCTTCAACAAACATTTGTGGATGATGAATTTGGCAGCTTCATTTACACGTTTCTGGCAAGAAGAAGTTGGCGCCACCATTTATCAATCTATTTGTTCTAGCCGATGATGTAAATACAGTAGAGTAATTGCCCTCCAACACAGATCTGTCACTGTTTGTTGTGATGTTGAGGTGGGGATTGTGGAGGTGGTAGGTTGTCGTTGATTGACTGGTGAACACTGTTAAGCTAAGAGCAAAGCAATCACATCTGTTTTCTCCTCTCTTCCCAACAGATAAGCTAAAGCCTGCAGCATGGTACTTAACAACTGCAACAGAGATTATCTTTGTGGCTCCTTTTAACAAATGGAAGTGCAGAATCACAGCTGGAATTTAAAAAAAGGTGTATATTGGAGCTGGAGTGTTTTTTGTTTTTTTTCAGCAGTGGTAACTATGTTTTAAACTTGGAATATAATATGTAAAAATAAAACATGACTTAATATTTAAGTTGTACACAAGAGGACATTCATAGATTTAACTCCATTGGCGGCATAATCTATTTTCCCATTTCTTGGGTGGTCAGCAACAACTGTTTGGCTCTAATTGGACAAAGTTCATAACCCCAAGAGGACACAATATGCCTGCGGGCTGGTACTGCGGGCTTACCACTGAATAACACCAATCCATTTAACAGAACAAGAACATCTCCCATATTTAGCAAACAAACTAATTAGCTTTTTTTTTTGATAAGGTAAGAAGATTGAGATTTATTAAACCTGTGTGTTCAAGAGACAGAGTAGTCCTTAATGTGCTTAGATCAAGTTTGATTCGTAATTGCACAAAGAAAGGGGAATCCTTGCAAAAGAGTGCATCATGCAAAATAATGATTTCAAGCGCAGACCCCCTCCTGATGATGTGCTGCCTGGATAGTTCAAAATGTTCATTCCAGGTGCCTTGTTTCTCTGTGTGCTTTCAGTCGGAGTATTATTTCTGGCTAAACCTGTCACAAATCTATATCTGTATTAAATAGACTGAGCAGAAATTAAATTATTATTGATTGTACAAAACAAGCAATATCTGAGGCAGCTACTGTGACCCACTTGTATGTTGGATCATATTTTTTTGTTTCTTGTATGCTAAGAGTCTGCCTTTGTATTTCCACAAAGGATGTGCGCTTTTGTGTAGTGGTGCGTTTGTGGTTTCTGGTAAATGTCAGCCTTGACTTGACATTGATGCTTTTTCCTGTAATCAGACCATTTGATAGATAGTGATGGAGGGGGCTCCTTCTGTTGAGAGACAGAATGCAGGGCAACGCTATGTTTTAAGGTTTTACCTGCTCTGTCACATGAAGCATCTCGCCTGATCTTTGTCTGCCTTGTCATTGTGACAAATGGAAATCAAACAAACACTCATCAGAGTGCACGCGCGCGCGCGCCCCCCCCCAACACACACACACACACACACACACACACACACACACACACACACACACACACACACACACACACACACACACACACACACACACACACACACACACACACACACACGTTTGTCTACAGATCAGTGAAGTCTGCTGTCATTTGTGCTTCCTCTGCTGTTTTACTATCGTGTTGTTTTGATATCACATCCTTCTTGTCCTTATCCTCTTTGCAAATACACACAGACACAGACACATACACACACACACACACACACACACACACACACACACACACACACTGACAAAGCTGCATTGTGGGAAAGTCTTGTCTTAACTCTGAAGAACCTTCGGTGATCAAATTGGATGTGACATTAACAGATATATTGGTAATTGCATGTGAAGTGTGATTTTAATCATCATGAATTAAGGTTATTAAACACATCTCCTGTTTCTTTTAACCACTTTATTTTACAGCTCTCTTGATAAATCAAGGATATTTTGTGAGACTGGATGTAACTGAAGTATTTTGTGCTTCATGTGTTCTTTCTTTCCAGCCTAAACCCGTATAGCTACGACGAGAGCTGTGTGTCGAGCAGCGTGGATCACCTTCCCCTGGCCGCTCTCCCACTCCTTGCCATCGTCTCCCCTCGCTACCAGGATGCTGTGGCAACAGTGATTGCCCGAGCCAACCAGGTGTACCACAGCTTTCTGCAGTCGGAGGAAGGCCAGGGATTCAGGGGTCAGGTCTGTGTCGCCTCCCTCTAGTTTGAGAGGAGATTGGAGGAGAACTTCTTCACTGTAGTCACTCATCATTGAACAATGAGTTAGAGGCACTTCAAAAGAAGTCAACAATTGTCAAAGGAACTAAGGATTGCTTTTGAGTGTGCTTTGTAATCTGTGAGATCTCAGGCCTTCAAAGAGCTCTAGATCTCGATAGTTTAAGTGGATCACAGCTCACTGCCTCGGCTCTTGGTAACGAGCTGCAGTGTCTAAAGAGGTAATGATCCGTGAAGAACTGTTTACAATTATGTTAATCTCACATGTGGTTAGCGCTCTGAAACATAACTCCTCTTTACTTAGCTAAACATGCACAACTATTCTGTTTCTAAAAAAAAAGAGTGACGAAGAAAAGTGATCAAGTGTCCAGCAAATTAAAATTAAATTTTTCTTGCTTTTACTATTAGCTGCTAAAAACCAGCTGCAGGAGATGCTTTTTATGGAAAGCAACTGATTCTCAGGCCTTGAATGCATATTATTTGAACAAGCTGCTCAAACAGTCCTGATTAGCCTAGCAGCAACACTAGAAGACTTAACATACTGCCCAGAGGGGGATAAATTGACGGTTATAAATTCTTAGAGAATTGTAAATTGGCACTCTATAAAGGTATTTGGAGTGACATGTTTATAATGAAGTTAATGCTAAGCATAAACAAGAAATGTAGCTGCAACACACAGTTGAGCATCAGCTAGAGCAGTTGTATACAGTACAGGACGATTAAATTGAACACTTTTTGATAAGGATTTAAAAACATTCAGAGTTGCTCTTTAAAATCAGACTGCAGGTTGTTCCAAGCAAAATTTGCCTAAAACGAGAACAATCCCAGCCCTTTTGATATCCTGGATAAGAAAGCAGAAACCTGCATGAACAGGGTTTCATACTTGGCTAATTGTAATTTCAGTGACGTGAGCTGTTGTCTTGCAATGCTGCACATGGACATGGGCAGATGTTCCCACCTGAAAAAAAACCCCATAAAGATACATTTAATGAGAAGAATCACACAAACGTGCATTTTGAGCAAAAGGTTAGGCCTTCTTTTTGTGAGTATTTTCAGCAGTGGTTGTATACGAGTATAGACACGTATTGTACCATCTACTGTTAGTACAAATTAGTGGATACAAATTCTTGTGAGCTAGTTTAAAATACAATAGTGTAACAATGTACAGTAGATACAACGTCCTTTTTTGTCTGTAGTGCAAAACTGTTAAGCAATGTCAGAGTAGCATGCTTTTCTGTTCAAGTGAAACCTGCTGTTTTTGTTTTTTAAATCCTCTTTAAACACATGCTCGACCACGTGTCGAAGGCATCTAAATGATGTTTTTTTTCTCTGCAGGTCTGCCTGATGGGCGACTGTGTGGGAGGTGTGCTGTGCTTTGATGCTTTGTGCTTCAGTAACCACCAGAGGCCCAGCAGCCCCAACAACAGCAGCAGGAACATCAGCACCGAGAGCCTGAAGGTAAGAGCTCAGTGTAACAGTGACAACATGGTGATGCACAGACCTGTAGAGGCTTTGTGACACTCTGAACAGCTGGTTAAAGAACATGTCACTGGTGATAGATGATTAAAAGATTACTGAAATTGAGCCAGCTTACATGGCTGGTGTACCCTGTTTTAATCAGAGGAGTTAATTAGTACAAGTGTGCACATGTGCTCCAGTGGCGACGTCCTTTGCACAAATCCATCATACACAAAACTCATCTCCGTCTATTTCCTGTCATTTTTCAGACACGACTTGTAGAAGGGTTGCTTTACACTAGAGGCGACGTCCTTGGCACCGTGTTTTCTCCAGTCTCATGCATAAATGCTGAAAATAAATACTGCAGTGGAGATGATAATTTTGTATATTTGGATCACCAGTTGTTTTTTGGACTTGGTTTGATGGAAATCTGAAAATGTCTGAGAGTTCCTGCAGGAGTATACATCATTATATGTGCAAGAACTGTCCTCCTAAAGCAGCTTGTCATTTCATGTCACTTTCGACCTGAATTCCCTTTTTTCTTTTTTTGGGGTCTTTTCCCTTCAGCCATTAAAACCCACACACGTGCTGTCGGTTCTCTCTCGCACGTGCACATTTTTCCTTCCTATGTTTAACCGATCACCTTTAGACAATTCCTTCCTTCTGATTATGTGTAATTTACCTGCACACACATTGGTATGATATTTGTTACTCCTCCCAGGATAACTCAGGCCTGCTCGGGGAGTCCAGCCTGAGCTCCAGCAAGAGGTTGAGTAAGAGCAACATCGACATTTCCGCCCCAAACGAAGGGCATGGCCAGGGCGGTCCGCCGCTCAGCCGCAAGCAGAGTGACTCATATGATGGAGACACATCGTCCACGGGCCAACACAGCTTCTTCTCTAGGTGAGACGGTACACATAAACTTACCAATACATGAGGTGATATGATGGTTTAGAAACATTTTCTTCTACCATGACACATTGGGACACAGACTAAGGTGTTTTGGTGGATAACAAGTTTTACCAAGTTTACCAAGGAATAGTTGGAGTCTATCAGTCAATCAGGGAAAACTCTTTTCATCATGAAAATATCATAATTTCACAGATACAACATGGTTGCAATCAATTAATTAATTGACTATATACTGTTTATCTAAAATAAAAAAATCTGGTCCCTCATTTTGCTTAATTAAGAAAACACAAACACTCACATGTCAAAATAAAGCATCTTAGACATCAGGCACACAGACTGTTGATAGAAACTCTTATATGCATTTCTGTCAAACAGCATCTGTTGATCACTGAGTGTTTTAGAGGCTTATATGATGACCCAGATGTTTCATGCCGGCCCTCATCCAGGTTCCCCTGGCCTGTTTTGCTCTTGCTCTATACCATTATTTGCAGCTTGACTGCAACTCCTGCCTACCTGCCTCAGCTGAACTATAAATAGCCTGTTTGAGCCTGTGCCAGCCGGTTTGTGTGGGAGACTGAGCAGTGCTTGTGAATTTAGCTGGGTCAGAGAGGCTGGAGGGGGTAAAATTGCCATGTTGACTCAAGCAACCAGTGTTCCCTTTACAAATCACATAGTCCATGAGGCGTACACAATCACACACTGTGTTAATGGCAATGCCATCATCACCTTTCCTTTATTTTAAACTCCCCCATCAGCAGTGTGGATGCTGATCTCCTCATCTCATTTTGAACTCTTTCGAGATTTTACATGTGCATCTTTTTTTCTGCCTTGGCCCTCATTATGAATTGACAAATCGGATTATATGAAAATAGTCGTAGAGATTTTTGCTTTGCATTGCATCATGTTTGAACCAAGTGGCTACCTCTGTGCTGTTAATAGAAGCCAATGAGTGAAAAAGTGTGTTGTTTGTTTACATGAGGTTGGCTGCAAAATCTTCAGAAGTAAATAAAATCATTTCCAAGATATATTGCACTATTAACAGGTGTAGAAAACATTGTCCTTCACTCTTAATCCTCTCTACACATACTGTTCTTGTAAATTGTAATTTTCCTATTGTTCACTGCCTCTTTTTGGCAAAACATATCCTAACAAGTTTAGAACTGTCTATATGCTTCGAGGAAGTTACAATGTGGAAACCTGCAGAAATGATACAAACCGAAAAGTAAAGTGGCATGGTAGAAGAGAAGGAGTGGAACATTATGAGATGAAAGACCAAAACAAAAGGAAGTGGAAGGCAATCGAAGCATTATTGATTTGACATCAAAATGTCTGGAGCCAGTTTGCTAATCCTTTCTCCCCGTGAAGGACTTAATGTGGAAATGTTGGCTCGCTAGAGAGCAGAGGGAGCTCGTCAGTCTGTGGAGAGTCGAGGCTGAGGGAAGCTCTGCTGTTTAAACAGCTTTGAGCATGAAGCCGCCAGTGAATGCGGAAGAGCAGCTCAGGCTGAGTCATAAAGGCCCTGCGCCTACAACGACCTCTGAATGTTAAATCAAGCCAGGCAACAATTAAATATGGACAAAGCTAAAGCATCACTGTATCATCTTTGTCCATTTTAAGTATGGAAAAGATTGACCTTTAAAGTTTGAGTGAAACTCTGTTTTACTTTAACAGTAAAATACCTGCTAAGTGCTATGATATTACCATCCTTGGACCAAATGTTACGGACGGACCAAACATACTGCAGTCATTTGTGTCCGTGTCTGTTCCCCAGTCTGATGAAGGAAGGCGTGGAGTTGCGAGGTGGCAGCAGCACCAGTCTGGTGTTGAACCCAGGCAGATTTGACTTTGAGGTTTCAGACTGCTTCCTGCTCGGCTGTCCGCTGGGCCTAGTGTTGGCTATGAGACGTACAGTGCTGCCCGCCGTCCAAGGTGAGCATCAAAAACACTTTTTTTTATAAACAATAGTTGTACTGTTTTTGCTATTGTCCTTTTAATAGCTTGTCTGTTTGCATTGAACTGCAATAACCTGTCTAACAGACTATGACTATAGTGTGATTGGTTGATTAATATGTGGTTTAAACTGATATTCACTTTGATTTACCTCTGCCCTCGAGATTGTTTAAGGTGATTTTTCTGCTACTTTGTTCTTTTTAGTTTACCATAGAGTTCAACAGAATATGTTCCCCCTCATACTGTAGTAACAGGGGAGAAAATGTAACTGAGCTGATGATTAAGTTCCATAGACGCTAAAGTCCTATCAACAAATAATCTTAAGCAGGATTTCTGTGAGCCATATGGGGTTTTCACACCCTCCTATGCAGGGGTGAATGTAGTAATAAATCCTTGCCAGTACTATTATCACAACCTTCATCACTTAATGTTGTTCACCTTTCCTTGACTTCATGCATCCTTGAAAAAAAAAAGACAATTCCATATTTATATGCCAGTATGGAGTGAAACGAAATTAGAACAATAAATCACACTAACCGTTCACAGGTGCTGTGCTAAGGAAGCAAAGAAAGATGCCCAGTTGCCTACTGTTGAAAAGAATTACGGAGAAATTCCAAATTGTCATTTCACAAACAGCTTGCCTGAGCTGCTGTCTGTTGTTGGACTAAAACAATACCATGAAACATCACAACTTTTTCTGCTTCACATTTGACTTGGGAGATATTGCACTAAATGTTTGTCTGCCAAAACCCCACGGCACTGGATAACAGCCAGCTGCAACCTGCCGGTGAAAGCTTGATTTCACGTTACCTAGAAGTTATAAAAGCAGACTGAGCTCCGTGCAGCACAGATTAAAACACAGCGAGGGCAATTCAGAATGACTTAGATGCAATTAATAAGGAGACAAAGCGTTGTTTAGAGGACCTAACTTAGCAGATGTGTTTTCTTTCTAAAAGCCGTGATTGATTTTTGAATGTGGGTTTTGGGAGGCAGTCGCTCTCCCGTCTTTGTGAATCTTTTTAATGGTCCGCAGTACTGGACTGTAAAGGCCTACTTTCAACCCTGCTCTTATTTTAAACATTTGTAACACAACACAGCTTAACTTCTTTTTCCTAATGGGTTTCCTGGTCATTGTGTTTTCAGTGAGCCAGCTCCATCCAGCCTGCTCTCAGGTTTTCAATCTGTTTTACCCCTCGGACCCTTCTGCCTCCAGACTGGAGCCTCTGCTGCAGCCCCTCTTCCATAAGCTGCCACCGTTTGCTGTTCCACGCTACCAGCGCTACCCCCTTGGAGACGGGCGCTCGATGCTCATAGGTAGGGCTGTGATTGGAAGATGAGAATCAATTTTACCAGGATGAAAAAGATGCAAGAGGAGGTTCTTGTGAATATTTTATTAGTCAATTTATTTTTGGGTGTGATTGAAATTCCATATTAATAAATGTTTGGAGTTTGCATTTCAAAGCTGGCCTGAAAACTTTGCAGAATCCTGTTAATGATACTGGATTACAGCAGAGGAAAAGTTCTACGACTAATACATTTAAAGGGGATTTTCACAGTCACATATGTGCACTTCAGTCCCATCTGCATGGTCTTTCCCTGTGCTGAACCCTGCCCCTGTAGTCTGAGGTTGAAGTAATTATACTTCACCTGCTTGTGATGCAGTGCCTGTAGCCTGCCAGTGCTCTTGAGGATGAGACAGGGTATGGGAGATATTAGTCTACTAGATATAGCACAACACTGCTGTAATCCCTCTGGAGAATTTGGTTGTAGAAACGGAGTCCTTAATGAGCCACTGATTTATTTGGATGAATGTTTTAGCCCACTTTAGGGACACAGAGACTAATTCTTAACAGCAGTCATGACGCATCGCTGGTATCCCCGTCTCTTCATGTTCCTAACTCTTTGAAGAAAAAATAGGACTGATCACTCGTACTAACAGTGGGGGCCAGAACCTACAATAGAAGATAAGGCTTTGTGGGTTTTTTTTTGTAAGATCGTAAAATAATTAAACCCCTTCCTCGAAATGCTGTTATCAGAACATTTTAAATTCAAGATGCAAGTGACAAATGTGTGTGCTACAAGACAGTATACTTTTAAAGCTAAAAATGGACAATTCAAAGTTTTTTTCACAATTCTTAGGAAACGTTATTTATCCAACACAGAAAGGTTGTCAGTTTAAAGGTTTTAAGGGTCATTAGTAGTACGAGTTGCATATTTTTTCTGTCAACAATACTTATAGTCCGTGTATTGACACAACAATAATGTCTCACATGTCTCATTGTCTCACAACCAACCATTCGAACGAACCATTAAACAAACTTAACAAACACCCAACCAACCAAACAGACTATAACTATAAAAAAACATCACTCAATACAACCAAAAAAACAACCATCCAAACCATCCATTGAGCAAAGTGAACGCATAACCAACCAAACAGCCAGCCAGCTAAAAGAAACAAAGAAACAAACAAGACCAAAAAAAATAAACCAATCAGTTAAATAAACCCAGACAACCAATCAACTGCACCCATAAATCTCCATGCAGTTCTTTCGTGGCAGGATAAACTGCTAAAATGTGTTTCCTGTTCAACAGAGAACATACAATTTATCAATGAGTTGTGCTTGTATGTGATGTATGTACAAAGCATGTCTGGCACATGATGGTCGATTACACAGTGTGCAAGAAAGCTCTGTTAACTGCTGCCTTAACTGATCTATAAATAAAATCTTGATCAGCTGGTTACAAGGTGAAACGCCTGATAGGAGCCAGTTGTGCTAATAAAATTGATGAAATATGAACGCAAACACAACTCAGTCTTGCAGCTATACCAGATTAAAATAAGCAGTCTGCAGCATCCCAGTTTTATTGGTGAGGCTTTGAAGCTGACAAATTGTGTTAAATTAAAAACCACAGACAGGTGCACAGAGAGAGAGGCAAACATACACTTACAGACTCTTGCTCGCTCACACACACAAACACACACACGCGCGCACACACACACACACACACACACACACTAGCACAGTCAGACATCACCAATTTCCTGCTCTGTAATATGGTAATTAGTTGTTATGAAGGCTTGGAGAGCCAATCAAATCAGGCTCCTTTGGGTATGACTTTGACTGCAACACCCGTCAACAGTGGAGCTTTTATTATGATGAATGCTGCTAATACACGGAGAAGGAGCCCTCTTCTTATTGATTTCCAGCTGGGGTTCAATGATAAATATGATCAGTCAAGACAGCAAATGCACATGGAGTTATATGCTTTTTAATCAGTATCGATCACATGGCTCACAGTGCTTAAATGTAAAGATAGTGGTGTAGTTGCTCACTACTGAATAATTCCCTTACCAGATATGTGAAAGCTGAAAGTGTGACAAGGGCTCTGACTCTTTTTGTTTTCAATGATGTTTCATGGTCGCAGAGCGATCATCCTTCCTTACTTTCTGAATTCTCTGCTTGTCCTTCCTTTAACCACCGTCATCAGCTATTTTAATCCCTGCATAGTGCTTTTATCATGATCTTTCTGATTCCATGCTCCTTGGGTGTATTCTGAACATTTTATTTCTTCAAACTCGCCTTTTTCCTCCCCTCTTTATGGCTTCTGTTTATGTAACATTCTGTCTTGCTCGCAGTTTTTTTTTTGACGCTCCTCCCTGCTGTCTCTGCTTCTCTTTCAGCAAAAATCTTTTGAAATTTGATGTGTGTGCGTCATAGTCAATGTCCCTTTTTCTCTTCCTTATGTCTGCTGAAATAATCTTGTCCTTTCTCGTTGCCTTTCTTTGCTTATTGTGCTCTCAAAGACACAGCCGTTCTTGTGTTCCAGACTCTGAGGGAGAAGAAGGTTGCTTTGTAAAGTTCGGTTTCTACTTTGGCGTCGAAGCAAAAGTGGTGGCCTATGTTACGCGTAGCATGCATAGCTCTGCAACTGTTTGACTACAAATGCTAGTAGCTGGTCTATGTATTCTAGTTATATCGCAAGTTTCTGGTTCTGTCACATTATCTGCTTGTTCGTGTATGGAAAACCATTGCATCTGAAACTGAGCGTATTATGCTGGAGTTGGAGATGATAAATAATGACCAGTTGCAATATACTGTACTGCAATAATAGCAAGAAAGAAAAGTGACATCCAAGGTGATGGAATGAATGGATGCATTGGAATGGATGGGTGAAATATTCAACTCGATAGCGATGTTAGCTCAGGCTACTAGTTAGCCTCGGTTAAAAACACAGGTTCATGGCACAAAGACAATACATTTATCTTCTGGTCATAATTAGGTTAGGTGTCTCTATGTTTTACATGTATTGAAAGCCAGGAGAGGAAAATGGAGACCAATCATAGACTTTGCGGTCTGGGTAGTTTCACAAATTTTGGTTGGAGAAATTATATTCTGTTTGTTTTACCCATTTTTAGAAAATGGTCCTGGAAGCACAAAGTGGTTCCCGCAGGGCTGCAAAGAACAATTATTTTCACTGATTTCTTCTTCTGATAAGTGTTATTTCTTTTCATGCCTTCAACAATTAGGCTATGATTGAAGTCTCTTACTTAATTAAAAAAGCAGTAGTTATGATCCTACTAAAAAACTGCTGTGCAAAAACGCTCTCATCTATGAATGTTGTGGAAATATGCATACATGTACAAGGGACCTCAATGGATATTCTTGCATTTGTAGTTGGGAGAAAAACACAATGCTGTAATTATTTTATAATTATGGATAGATAATGTCAAAAACATCATATTGTTAATCGTATTACCTCTTTATGCAATATTTTCCAAACCAGAAATATAAATTCCATCCTTAAATCAAACCCATGAGTTTGAATCATTAATCAACAATAATCTGTTATCCATGCAACCCATTCAATGTGTGTGTCAGATCCCATCAGTCTGTATGTGAATCAATCTTTGCCTGAATTTATGAATCACACCTGATTCTTTGTCATGTCTGAGGGGGGCGGCTATTAATCTGTATTCCTCTGCTGCAGCCGATCCCTCACAGACCAAACAGGCAACATGTGGCTGCATCTGACGGTTTATTGTAACCATTACAGCAAGAAGGGAACAGAGGGGCTAATCTGCCAATAAGGGGTTATTCTGGGTGAAAATGTGATACAAACGCATATAAGCTGATCCCAAGATACAAATATTGAATAAGGTAATGAGATTTTAAATGGAGAGAGAAATGTTGTATCAAGTGTCAACTGAAGTCATGTAATGTTATGGTAGATGGACTTGAGCTTTTATAAAGCTTTTCTAGTCTTCTGACGACTTAAAGCGCTTTTACACCAGTCAGAGGTCACACTTCTTTATTCACACACTGATGGCAGAGGCTGATGTGTAAAGTGTTCATCAGTATTTACTAATCCATTCAGACACATTCACACAATGTAAACAAAGTGGTGGTTGCAACTTGGGGTTCAGTGTCTTGCCATTTTAGAATTTCTTGTTTTATTATGAGGTTTTCTTCTTTTTTTGTTGGGTTTTTTTCCTGTGTTTTTTAACATTATTCTTCAATCAACTGTTGATAATTGGTTTTTTAATTAAAAAGCAAGAGAAAAATGAAGGAATATCATTATTATTACCATTATTATTATTATGCAGACAGGAAATTGTCTTTGCGCAAGCTGTCTGGAGGATTAGTTGTTTCCCAGGATGCAGCAGGATTCTCTCTTAGCGAAGACCTTTAATATGAAGCTCATGTCAGCCATCATCATTCCTACTCCACCTTATGTCCCCTCCATCGTCTCCCCTGATTGACAAACTGTATGTTACAGTAAATGGCAGTGAGTACAAAATCTTCAACTGTCGACTGTTCAATCAGGTAGAACATGGATTTGGTTTATTCACTGTAACTGAGGTCAGGTTACAGTGGATGAAGCCCTCTGCAGCACACTGTGCAGACTCATTGAGAGGTGAGTCAAGACTTGTCCACTCTCATGCATCCACAGCAACACTGAAGACCTGGGTAACAGGAAGAATGGAGTCTGGCTGAAGGAAAAAAAAACATTTGGAGTTTCATGATTCAGGTATAAAGCTAAAGTGAGGTATATTCAAAGAAAAATAGATGCCTCTTTTGGGCTGTCTTGTTCAGCTTTCTCTCATTTAGCTATGACTGCAAATGGAAGTTGTGTTACATTAGGTTTAAGTCTCCTTTTGTCCTTGATGCATCCTAGAGTTAAAGATAAAAGCCTATTGAATTGAGGTGGTAGACGCTAACTTCTCTGATGGTTGAATTATTGATGTAATTTGCAATCTCTTGTCTCTGCATCTCAGGGAATGGTAAGTAGATCAGGTCTTCAGGGACAATTCTAATTTTCCTATTACACAGATGTGAAAAAAAGTGAAAAATATGTTTTCAGGTGTATCTCTGGAAGAGAAGACACAAACCTCATAAATGTGTTCGGCTAAGGAGGGGCTCAGAGAAAAATGGGTTTTGGTTTTTTGGTTTTCAAATACATAGCAAGTCGATACACAGCAGGAGTCTGTGGTATTAGGGAAAAGAACAACATTGATTTAAAGATTAAAACCCTTCATTAGTTGTGATCATAGCATTTAATTAGCACTTCCCTCATCTGCACCTCTCCTCTTCTTTCTCTTTCTAGCCGAGAGTATTCAAGGACATCCAAATGTGTTTCTGGAGGGTGATCAAACTACAGGAGGTCCAGCTTCGCATTCATCGTCTGAGACAAAGACCGAAGGCGGAGGAGGAGAAGGAGGAAGAGGAGGAGATGGAGGTCGTAGAGCCAGTGTGACCAGTGTGGAAAGTGAAACGTCGATTTGCTCCATGGGCCAGCTGGGAAACACCATCAGTAACAGTGAGTGGGAGGGAAGCTACAGTAGCCACGTCTCATTTGTTCAATTATTTCCTGGAGGGAGTTGATTGAGGTTTCGCAGGTTTCTCAGCTCTTTACTTTCCCTCAGATATACAATCAATGTTTGCATGTGTGTCCGTGTTTGTTTGTATGTGTGTTTCAGTTTCCGGTAGCTGGTGGGGCTCAAAGAGGTTGGATTTTGCTTTGTACTGCCCTGATGTGCTGACATCCTTCCCTACAGTGGCTCTGCCTCACCTTTTTCACGCCTCCTACTGGGAGTCAACTGATGTAGCAGCTTTTGTTCTCCGACAGGTAAGCAAACTTATTATAAGCTCATTGTTGTCAAATATAATAAACAGAAATTGCATTAGAAAAAGTTTGATGTTTGAAACAGTCGTAGAGCCTTTTTTATTTTCTATATTTTTTTCATATTAAGTATTGGTGTTTTAAAAACATGTTAAAACCCTTGTTCTGACAAATGATAAGAGACTAGTCGTTTTTGCATTTGATTTGCACATCTAAAACCAATATGATTTTACAGAGTTTATGGGGCCTTGTTTTGGTTTATTAAAGGGTCCCAGGACTGACCCTTGGGGAACTCCTTATGGACCCTTACATTGCCTGTAGTTGTGAATGCGAGTGTGGCTGATTGTCTTTCTTATATGTTAGCCCTGTGATTGACTGACGATCAGTCCAGGGTGTACCCACCTTTTGCCCATTGACAGCTGGGATCAGCTTCAGCCCCCTACAACCCTGAACAGGAAAAGCAGTATAGATAATGGATGGATGGATGTTGTGATACCTGCTTTAAGATAAGATCTTCAAAAATATAACGGTACTTGAAGAAGCGAAATGCCAGTTCTACTAGTCCTCCTACCTCGTCTATAACTTTCATGTTTTTCTGTTTTAATTCACGGTGAAGAAATCTGACTCTGGGATGTTTGTTTTCTTTCTTTTGCCATGTCTTTGAAGCAAATGCTAATTCTTGTAGAACAGATGTTTCCATTAAATCACTCCTTCTTGCTTCACAAACAACAAAGCAGAAAAGTATGATGCTGCTTAGCTGTTCAAGGGCTCCTTCTGTTGCAGATGACAACCTGAATGTGTAATAAACACAAGTCTGTCAGCAAGCCAGGGAGGTTGTCAACACTCTTTTATGGCCTGCATCTAGCTGTGTCCAGAACCAGCAGTAAGAAATAATCTATGATATGGAGATTTACTTATAGATTTAGTCCATACAAAAAATATATGAAGTCTTCCTAAAAAAAAATCTGTATGTTGAACAACAATCCAGTGCTGAGTCATGACATGTGGATCTACAGCCATAGACACACTACATAATATAACGGCCCATTTTACCTCAATTTGGCCTCCATGAGTGATGGTCAAGATTGTGGGGATTTTGAAGTACTCTGAAAAACATCAAGGTCACCATCAATAGTCAGCACACTTGCTCAAAGGATCTTTACATTCACATCACACCTCACAGTTGAGCCGGAGACGAGGAGAAGCGCCTTTATCAAACATGCTTGAAGTTTTCACCACTACAATCTGAACAAATCCAACCAGGCTTTTTTTGGTAGCACGGGCTGGTTTATGAATGCTATCTAAAAGTGTGTGCCTAGAATCTGTAAAAGTCTGAATTTTAATATGGTGCTTGTTCTTTTGTTGTGTTTTGGTTCAAATTGTAACAGTGTGCACATGTGGTTCATGCTTAAATGAGTCACCATTCATTTCCATATCTCCATCATCAACCTTTTGTAAGTCATAAGGACCCAGCCTTAGAGAATAATAATACCGTCCGTGCATATATTTCTAACACTAAGTAGGAATTAAACCTTAAGCCCTGGCAGTGTTACCACAATCCTCTAGCTGCTCAGGAAATATCACAACTTTGATACAGGATGTTCAATGAATCCTCTGATACCAAAGAAGAACAAGGGAAAAAACGAAGAGCACCACGTCATGTTCTATTAAAAGTCACTGAAAAAAATGGCAGTCTTAGAACGTGATCATTAGAGAGTGGCGAGCTCCCCGAGAAGAAATGAGGAACCTGCATCTGTTGTGCTCTAACATGTCTTCTTTGTGAGAAAACGTGAGTGGAATAAGCTGAGCGCCAAAAAAGAAGAGCTATCAATGCCTCCAGAAGGCTAATAAACCTGAGGTTGATCCTTTTTGTTCAGTTCTTTCAGTTTTGCATTATGCTGCATCATATTTTGAGGTTGTCATGGAATTTCAAGGCTGCACAGAAAATGATTAGTTTACTACTATGAATCAGAAGCCGACAACTCTCATCGTCCAAGCTTAGTATGCAGCGGATTGTCTTCAAATGATTTGGAACAAAGAGTGGCTTTACAAGAGTCGATGTTCTTGGACTTTTTCAGGCTGATATGCGATAACTTCTGTGAGTCCTCTGAATCAGCTCTCATCCCTTAATCTGTGTCAGAGGTGCTCTTGTCATAAATGCTTCCCATCAGAAATTGTGTTTAATGAACCATTTACAGAACTGCGGCTTCAATTTTAAACCTGCAGATGCTGTCATCGTCATTTGCAAATGGGGTACTCAGTTGAGTCTAGAGTTGTTACCATTAGAAAAATATAGAAGCACATTTTTGGCATGTGCTTCTCTGTGTATGGTGATTTCTATTTTTCTTGTTTGTTTTTTTTCCTCATTTAGCGATACCAGTGTTGAGGAAGTTAAAGGGATACTTCACCCATTTGCATGAAGCTGTGTATCATTAGAAACATGATAGTAGTGTTGAATGGTCGTGAATCCAGTCCTCATTTTGCCCTGAGACGAGAAAAATGTGTTTTTATTTGCCTGGAAGTTTTCTTCATGTGATGCAAAAAGCGTCATATTGCATCACATGAAGAAAACTTCCAGGCAAAGAAAAACATATTTTTCTCGTCTCAGGGCAAAATGATGGTTGGATTCACGACCATTCAACACTACTATCATGTTTCTAATGATACAAAGCTTCATGTAAATGGGTGAAGTATCCCTTTAAAGGAACAATATGTAATTTTGAAATGTAGCATTAAAAACTCGGTTACAGTATATCTGAACCAGTTTGCTTGCCCACTTTCATGCTAGCAATACCTGTTGGTTTACGGTTTGCCTAGCAAAATGAGGTGCCTCATAAACGGCCAGATGGCAACACCGCTTACCTTCTCTGGTCAAGAGAAATACAGACTGGAATCAAAACTTAGAGGGAGGACAAACTGGCTGCTGCATCAGAAAAGAAGCCAGCACATCAACATAGCATGTGCTTAGTATGGTATAGGACCGTACATATATTATCATTTATATTGCATAATATCCTAAACTTGTTCTGCCTTTCACATATAGTATTTTCTGAAAAAATAAAAATAAAAAAGACAAAAATGTGTACTCTGAATAATACTCATTGTTTGTATCAACAGCTTATGCGGTGTGACTGTGTGAAGGCCCAGGAAGCGGACAACCTCAACTCAGCTCCATTCTCTCCCTCCAGCCCACGAGAGAAATGGCTCAGAAGGAGGACACACGTCAAATTAAGGGTAATGAGTAATTCGTAGTTGTAAATTATATATTTCAAAGGTTCTCCCAGAATGGAAATTTGTACATTTTTAGAAACTGTGAATTGACTTTTAGTAGTTCATATTCAGACTTGAACTCAAAGTGTTACACATCCTGGGATAGTGAAAACAGACAACAAATAAATACATACATACATACATACATACATACATTACAATTACATACAATTTGTGGCATGTGTATTCATTCAAGCAAAAAAAAAATGCAGTTATCACCACATGCTGAGGTTGAAGTCCTTTAAATCTGTGGTTTGGTTGACTGGACTTTCTTAAATGACTCCTGCACTTTCACCTTGTATCACTGATTTGAGCAGAGGCACACATTTACTTGATGCTTCTGAGATGTGCAATACAAAAAACAAGGTTACTTTGCTGCCCAGCCAATATTCCATTTATCTGTCATTCTCTAAAGACAATAGTTTAGTGACTACTTGCTTTTCATGAGGCTATAAATAGAATAGTGCGCAGCCATGGAGTACCATGCGAACATATCCATATTTGACCCTGGGAAGGCTTCTTTATTCAGTGTCTTATTCATGCGTCACCTTGGCTGAGTGATGCATTTCTGATGTAAGTGTCTCAAGAAAAGAGAGTTGGCCCCAGTCCTAAATGTGCTTCATGCTGATTGAATTTGGGCACAGCCAGTTCATCTGCAGCAAAGTGATACTATTCAGAGAGACTTAGCATCTATTTCTGATCTGCCTTGCTTTGGTGAGGTCTTTGTCACAGATTGAGGGAAACCTCTTGTGTGCCTCTTTTTTCTCACTGCTCTTTTTACTGGCAGGGGTCTGACCCCCCCTAGCCCCCCCATTCATCTTTTCCTCACCTTGTCTGTGAGTGGTTGCTTTCCCGTTCTCGCACAGGAAGGCACACAGAGTAGTCAGTAAGCAGCATTGATGAAATTCTAACCAGATATTGATGGCTGTCAGGTTTCCTCAAGTCACCCACTTGCTTTGATGTTCGGTATGTAAGTTTTTGAGTTTTGCATATGTGGTATATTTACTCTGCATGCTTTGTCATCACAAAATCAGCATGCAAGTAAATTATTGTTGACAAAAACTAAAGCAGAAAAACAGCTGAAAATGTCAAACTTCCTCGTTAGACGTCACATCCTTTAGATCAATTATCATTATCCTCTTATAATTACTAGAAAAATACAACCACAACCTTTTTGCTCACATCACCACTTAGCAATATTTGTTATTCACAGATGCTCCATTTTTTTTTTAGTGAGTGCTGTCAAAACAGCAGCGCTGATTTATGGTAAACAAAGTCTCATCAAAGCCTCTCTATCTTGATGCAATCATTGCTATAAGCAAGGATGGATTTAACAAATTACATTTATTGCTGTGGCTTCAGTATATACATACATTTGCTCATAATTTAGTGTTTGTATAAGTTGCAACTCTTATGATAAAAAAGTGATCATCTCTTTATCTGCACACATAAATCCTTCACAACCTTCGAGAGGAAATGTCTCCTTTATCAGCTGATCTAATGGGCCTTATTTAAGAAGTCTAACTTTTTGGGCTGAACAAAATATTGCAGGTCAAAGTCAAGGTTACAGAAATAGCAGAGATATAAGTGGAAAGATTAAAATTTTTGCCATGGTGTCCTGAGAATTATAAGTTATGTATAATTCTGCTGATAATAAGTGATTAGGATGCAACCCATCTCTGCAATGGGATTTTGGGATAAGAGTTTTTCTGCTGGCTCACATGGAGGTATTTACTGCATGTGGCAATATGAGGAAGAGAACAAGACAAGGAAGCGTTATAGAGAGTAAACCTGCTTTTCTGGACCAGCCAACGGTGCATACTTCAGGGGCGTTTGGCTGTGCAGACAACTTTGGCAACAAAATGCATCTAAACAGATTAAACCTTAGCCTTTTACAATAACATATTAAATATTCAGTGTCTTAATAGCCAGAACACAAAGATGACGGATGCAAAGACAGCTGTGGTTTTTCACCAAAATATCCCCACAGCGTTTCAGGCAGGCATAAAATCACTGTCCCTGATTTCTTACTTTAAGTACCTTGTCCATTTTAAATCAGGCTTAAAACAATGTATGTTGCTTTATGGGCATACAGTTCACATATGATCCGTTTTTAAAGGTGATGTTGTCCATGTAAACAGCAAGTCTATTAAAAACATAGAGCTCTTTATTTGGACTCATGTTTTGAACTAGCTGAAGTCCAACGTGAACTCACAAGTCAATAAGTCAGTAATTTAACACTTAAACCAGCTAATGTGATCCTATTCTGTGGCTTTGTTACCTAACCCAAAGCCATGCACATTTAAAAAGCCTAATTTGATCCATTATTGTTAGAAAAAAACAAATTATAGCAGCTTTAAAACTTTTGTTGTCTGTCCCTTTTTTAATTGTAAATCTTTCTCCTATTTTGAGCATTGCCATTTATTCTTGACCTTGAGTTATTTATGAATTCAGCCCAGCTCAATAGCCATGTCGCAGCTCTTTCAAAGCGTTTTGCTCTTTTCATCGTTTGGAATAATCAGATTTTCTCAGCTTTAGGGCTCTACTATCATCTTTTCTACTATCTCCTGCAGAACGTCACTGGCAACCACAGGGTGAATGATGTGATCGCGACAGAGGACGGACCTCAGACTCTGGTTGGCCGTTTCATGTACGGCCCCCTGGACATGGTCACGCTGACTGGAGAAAAGGTGAAAAGCAGTGACATGATTGATGACCACAAATATACTTAAGTGCATCTGAGACATACATTAATTTACGCCTGTTGACCAACCTATCACTCTTAGGTGGACATCCTGCTGATGACACAACCTCAGTCTGGCCGTTGGGTGCACTTTGACACAGAGGTGACCAACAGCAGCGGTAGAGTCACATATACAATCCCCAAGAGCAAGAAGCTCAACCTCGGAGTCTATCCCATTAAAATGGTGGTCAAGTAAGCAACCATGCTGCATGCCTGTGAAAGACTTCTGCTAAATCAAATAGAAAACTAATTGTTTCTATAAATTCTATAACGTCCTTTATCCATGCTTTGTATTGGTGCATTAGAGTGCAGTATGAGGAGCGTTGCGTATTGATTGCACACTCTAATTTCTGCTGAAATTACTGTATTTTCCTTTCTCAAGGGGGGATCAGACAAGTGCTGAGGCCTACTTGACTGTGCTGCCAAGAGGCATGGAGTGTGTGGTCTTCAGCATTGATGGATCTTTCGCTGCCAGCGTGTCAATCATGGGAAGTGACCCTAAGGTTCGGCCCGGAGCTGTTGATGTTGTCAGGTAACGACTACTGAGCGCGTCTCTTCTCTTGAGATCAACAAAAAAAATTTCAGAGGGATCATCCTCTTGGTTTCATATATCAGCCTGTGTGCACAGCAGCAGATGCTTGAATTATTTTACCATGTCTCATTCCAAGTGAGACATGGTAATGTGAACAAACTAAGAATTTTAATGAGCAACTTTAAAACGAGTTTGATGTTCTATATTTGCATACAGGCACTGGCAGGACCTGGGATATCTCATCATCTACATCACAGGCCGCCCTGATATGCAGAAGCAGCGCGTGGTGTCGTGGCTCTCGCAGCACAATTTTCCTCACGGGATGATCTTTTTTTCTGAAGGCCTTGTCCATGATCCCCTGCGACAAAAGACCATCTTTCTCAGGAACCTGATACAGGAGGTAGAACTCTAAGACAAGCCAGCCTTCTGACATCAATTCAGGAGTTCTTATAAAGCATGCAAAACATTTTGTTCTCTGCTCTTAAATTAACCCAGATTTCACTCCTCTGCATTATTTTTTGCTCACAGTTAATTGTGCTGCATTAAAATGCCAAGCGTATCTCCATGTGATTTCTCTCTCTCTCTCTCTCTCTCTCTCTCTCTCTTTCTCTTTCCAGTGTCACATTAAGATCAACTCTGCTTATGGCTCCATGAAGGACATCTCTGTTTACAACATGCTCGGCCTCAGTCCCTCACAGATTTATATTGTTGGCAGACCTTCGAAAAAGTACCAAAATCAGTGTCAGGTAATTCAATACCCATTTGTGCCTTTTTACTCTTTCAGTGGTTGTATATCAGGGTTTGGCTGTCTGCTTACTTTATTTCAGCTTTTTTCCCCTTAACTACTCTGATCTTATAACTATATTTTTTTCTGATTTTCCAACCCTTTTCTTGTGTGTTTTGTGTAGTTCTTGAGTGAGGGCTATGCAGCTCACCTCTCCACACTTCAGTTTGGCCACAGAGCCAGACCAAAGAAATCCCCTTCGGTTCGGATGGTCCTGAGAAAGGGCTCCTTCAGTATCTCAGCAAAGCCTGACTTCCTGTGTAAGCGCACCCACCTGCGAAGAACCATGTCGGTCCAACAGCCCGACCCGCCCTGTACACCTAACCCCAAACCTGAGCGAGCCCAGAGCCAGCCAGAGTCAGATAAGGATCATTGTGGAGGAGTAGGAGGAGGTGGTGGGGGACAAGGTGCATGGGGACGGGCCTCCATTCATCGTGGAGACACAACTCCCTGACATAAAAATAAAAAAAAGAGAAAGAAGGCTTGCAGGAGGATCAAACTGGAGAACAAAGGGGTCTTAGCATCCAGGGCCATGGTGAGATTTTATTGTTTAAGATTCAAACCCTGGTTATAATAACTTTTACTCATTGTTGTAGTCATGACTGTAGATGATGAGTGAGAAGCACAGATGGGACGGCCAACTCTACTCACTTTTTATGTCATTTCAGCATTTTTAGATCACAGTCATTCTGTCTCCTTCACATGCAATGTGAAGCTACAAACTAACTAAAGAAGGCTTACCACAAGTTAACTAAAGAAGGCTTACCACAAGTTAACTAAAGGAGGCTAACCACAAGTTAACTAAAGGAGGCTAACCACAAGTTAACTAAAGGAGGCTAACCACAAGTTAACTGAAGGAGGCTAACTACAAGTTAACTAAAGATCTCATAGTTCAAGATGGTGCCGACGTATGGCGACGTCGCAAGAGCTCTCCTATGTGTGTCGTATTGTTTGTTTGGAAAGAAGACTAGGAGTTAACTAAAGAAGGCTAACCACAAGTTAACTAGCAAGTTAACTACGAGTTAACTGAAGAGGGCTAACTACGAGCTCGTTGCACATCTTTCCTTTTAAGGATATTGGTTGCAAAAATAGTTTACTTTTGGGTTAAGTTTTCAAAATACAAGTTGCTATAAAGAATGAAGAAAGTCACTTCAGGTCTAATTTTTGCTCTGTCGCCAAATGAAATTTGCAAAGATCAGCCATTCCAACCATTCCCCTTTTTGTCCACAATAGAAAATAGTTACGTTGTGGAACACAAACTCTATTACCTGCTGTTTAATCACGCACTGGCTCTCTCATAGGATCCATTAACAGACATTAAGAGCATGAAAGTGGTCTGTAGACACCGTCTCGGATCCAAACAACACCTGTGAAGTCATGTTTTATTGTTCCCCACTTCAGAAAAAAACAATCACTGTTGTATTAATTGCTGCAGCATAAGCGTAGCGTGGATAAGTCCTTGTTGAATAATGCAGCCGTTCCCCTTTTACTTTACTGTGGTGTCTGCAAAGCTTTTAAGAGCTTGAGGTTCAGCAAAGCTTTGAAGGAAATACAGATTGATTTTGCTCGCTACTGTCGAGTTTTAGCAAAGTCAATAAACGTCCATCTTGATTAGATTACAATCTGTGATGTACCCAATACATTGTGGTCTCTCAGTTGCATAAATATTTTCTGTAATAACCTATAGTCTTGAGAAAATCATGTGAAAGATAGACTTGAGAAATACTTTTTTTCTGGATGATTAATATTACTGTTGCAACCTGTGTAAGAGAAGCTATTATTAGCAGCAGCTCCCTTGGAGGACTGAATGTTAATTTTCCCATGATTGTGATTATGCAAGTTTTGATGAGCTACTCCTTTGTCCTCTGTAGCTAGAAATCCACTTATTTCTAGATTTAGAGATATTGTCTGTGCAATCACAAAAATGAGGGCTGTGTAACCAAGAGAGAGTGAAGGAACACATTTGCTGATCAAGAACACCCAAACATGAATTGTGTTGACTTTTCATTCAATAAGTCCTCAAATCCCTTATTTTTCCTCTCTCTTTTCAGAGTGTCATCTCAATCTTCTGTACATGTTTGGATCTTCTACTGGTGTCACATGCAGCTCAGCTTTACCTCCTGCGTTGCCCTCTTTACTTCATATCCTGTGTGGCTTTTTTTGTGACCCTGATGGATTGCGTCACTCAGTCTTTGTGCCTGATTTTTAAGCAATTGCCTGGTATGGCGACTTTTAATGTGAATGTCTGTGAAAGCTCAAATTGTGTCTAATTGTCAAAAAAAAAGAAAAGAATGTATTTCAGATTGCAGATATTCACGCATATCCCATATTTGAGAAACAAAATCTGATGCTGCACCTCATTTTGATGTTGACTTTTGACTTCTGTGACGTGACATGTGGTCATGTGGAATAACTTCTGTTTGACATCCATTTATGTAAATACTCATTATATATCATCCTTGTGCAAGCCTCTTGGACACAGAAGCACTGTGACGTAAAGGTTCAATTTTTACAGAAGCTCAGAAACCTGGAGTTTACATCAGCCGCCTCCATCTCCATGTTTCTCCAACTGTAAAATGTCTTGTTGCTTTATGGCTGACCTTCTTCTTCCCCCTGTCCCTTTCTCTCCCCTGAACCAGTTGGGCAGACTTTGGACAGCCACCTCAAACCAGGGTCCAAAGCGCTGCGGTGCACCCCGCTTGGCCTCTGAGGTCACATTTGCACTATAAAAGTAGACCACAGTGGTTCTCAATATAGCATCAGCCTGCTTTTGAAACACAGAGTTGTGTTTGTATTTTATTGTACATGTAGTTTCTGTTTTTTTCCTGCAGATTGTGCACTGTCGCTGCCTGTTGGTAAGTAGTTTATAGGAAGGCGTTGGTATGACCAAACAATGTTTACATAGTGATAGACACATTTGTAAAAAGTCATCATAGCTTTACCCACATAATTCAACTGACAGTGTAATTTAAATGTTTTGCAGCTTTAGTTTTGCTGCTTGTTAGCTTGCAGTATGTTGTTCAGTACAAATGAACCCATGAATACAGTTAAATTTCCAATATTTAGTACATTCTGTCTTATGCACTGAAGATTGATTCAAGTCTTACTTTGGTCACGTCTTAAACTCTGTGCAAGTGAAACATATTTTTCTAAGAAGAAATGTTGTGAGAAGAAGTATTTTCAATGTGTGTTTTTGAACATTGGGTTGTCTGACTTCTTGAATTGTTTATTTTTGCCTTAAATTATTTTTGATGTTGTGTAAAGATACAAATTTATTAGATTCTTTTTTGACCAAAGTATACGTTTTGACGTCATTTATTGACAGTGCATTTTATCTAGTTGATATTTTGCATTGACATGTTTTAGATACTGTATATTTCTGTGCATGTGTGAGTGTGTGTGTCTTGGTATTTTTTGTGGAGTTGTGTTTCCCGTGAACATGGTGACAACTATGCCAAGCTTTTTTGAATACTGGGAGGCCAGTGCTTACATACATGCATGTTCTCACTGCAGCTTGCTATTGGTGGCTTTGAGGATTGAGTGTGTATTTTTGTAGTTTTGGATTAAAGCAGTGTTTCAGAGGATTACTTAGTCCAGGTTTTATACCTGCTATATAAGAAAACAGGCTTATGAGTTCTAACAGTGTCTGAAAAAACTGAGAACCTGCATAAAGAGTGGAACATGCAAGCTGGGAGGAAATTGTCCTGTCTGACTGCTTTTTTCCCCCTGCTTTGGCGGTAATTAGCTCTTTGATTACAAAAATGTTTAACTCCCTGTAGTGCTGACCCTGTAATCACAGTGCACTAATTAACATTACTTGGTAATTGTATAATATTGTACAGTAAAAACTATAGTGGAATATTTAACTCCATTTTGTTTTGCAGTTTTCTTATTTCTAGAAAAATGTTATCCAAGCAGCAAAACATTCATTCCTATCAACGTATAAACACACACAAGTGACTCTGTAGGACTGTATTATAAATGCTGATATATTTCTGCCATGCTGATTCAGTATGCTAAGGACATACGGATGCTGGGCAGCATTTGAGTACAGCTATGTTAGTAAATGGCAAATAAGGATTTTATGGTTAAACAATGATCTTTTTGGTGCATGGTCCAGATATATCATCAGATAATTTGTAATGTTTCCAGTCTTTTTCACTCATAGAGTTACTGTCTATAAATACATGGAGATAACTTGTTCATGGATGAGAAGTCATTTAAATTGTCTCTTCTTCTTTTTTTTTTACCAAGAAATTTACCAAACACAATTACTATCCTTAAGTCTAAGCACTACACTACAGTTGTCAAATGATGAGTATTCAGAAAGTCATGACTTAACTATTGTGAATTTACTTAATTTGCCATTTAGTAACATTTAAAGTTTCTGCTGTAGACTTCTACTACAGTCTTATACTGTAAGTATTTGACACTGGTCTTTTAACCAATTAAAAGAAAATATTTGGTTTCGCAGCTACAAAGTTCCTGTTTTGTACAGATCTCCTGTGATGATAAACATGTTAATGTGTTTATTTGACTCAGTCCGTTGCTCTTCATTGCATAAATAAAGAAATTTCACAGTTGGAGAGTTTACTTTGGCTCTGAAAGTGTCTTATTTCTTCTCGCATGAGCCTAATCTCAAAGGTAAAAGTTTTAAGTTTTTAACTTTTTGGTGGGAATGTTGTATCCTTATATAGATTTTGGCAAGATGAATGGTTCATAATGTTCTGCTTTCTTCCCACCCTCATATTTTCAAGACGAACCTTACTGCCTTCCACACGCCCCCCCGAAGAGCATAGCGGGAAGCGAGAGGGTGGGGTGACCTCACACAAACCCAGCCTTTTCTCTCTACCCTTTTACAGCGAAAAATACTATAATAATTGCTTTCAAAAATATTTAAAGAAATCTTACCTTTTTTTATTTTTTTATTTAATTTGCTGAATTGAATACACTTTATTGTCCCCTGAGGCAATTTGAAATTTTGGCGGAACTTAAAGTCCAAGACAAATTTCTTCCATTGTGGCTGAACTTGCTTCACATTTCTGCATTTGCGGTTATTTAAAAAAAAAAAAAAAGCACTTTATTAACTTTATCTGGGTTTTTTTGTGCATCATAGCAACTGAATCTAGAAATAAAGTAGTACAATGTCTGGGAAGAAAACAATTGTCAGGGGACCACATGCAGTTTGTTCTCTGACATAGCAAACAAGTCAGTTACAGCAGCAACTCGAAGCCATGACCTCTGCAGCTCTGCACAGCTGAGTCAGCCTTATTGTTATTCCAGAATAGCAGATCAGGGTTTAATTTGTCCTGTGATCTGGCAGGTGATTTCTGGGTGCTATGCCATTGATGAGGAATGCATTCAAAGGTGAATGCAATACATCAACAGTCTGGAGAGGTGGAGAGAAAGAGAGATATTTATCTAAGCCAGGGCGCCTGTAAATGACACTGCACATACTATTTACCGAAG
Source organism: Symphodus melops (assembly GCF_947650265.1). NCBI lineage: Eukaryota > Metazoa > Chordata > Actinopteri > Labriformes > Labridae > Symphodus > Symphodus melops. The sequence continues at coordinate 7,595,007 of NC_136700.1, forward strand.
CACAATCTGACAACCAACATAGTGATGGTGATAAACATCTGTACCTAGCATGGTAACAGGTTGTATATTGAAATTGCTCTTATTTTAAATTCTGTCTTTATGATTCAGTGATTTAGTTTTCTTTCGAACACTTTCAAACGCAGTGGTGCATGAGCCCTCAGAGTGGTTGCAGGACTTAAATGAGTTTATAACTTGACCCTATGTTGTCTGTAGCCATGGTGACACTGGAGTAAATGGTTTAGCTATTTGAAAAAGACTCCGGAAAATCACCAAGACAGTGCACTGCACTGAGATTAAAATTAAGCCGTAACATGATTTTTGAAGGCAGAGCACTGGTTGGAAGCTCGGACGCTCGGATGTCTACAAAATCCTGTTACATTAGCCTTCAGCACTGCCTGTGAATTTCAATCTGGGTCACAAGAAATTATGAAAAACTAGGCAACCTGCTACTTTACAAGACTTACATGGGGGAAAAAAAAACAATCTGTAGATTGCATTGCAGAAAGCAATTATCTAAAAATGCCCTCAGGAAGAAAGGGTTAGATACCACAGCAACATATCACCGCTCACAGTGGCATCAGATGTGACAGGCTGTGCCCCTTTGTAGCAGAGCTCACATCTTTCAGTGCCATCATTAACCAAAGTCATCAATATTTAACTGAGCTTAATAGTCTGACTGTTCTGGGAAAGGATGGTTCAAAGACGTGCCTCCTTGTGGTGTTTAAGAGGTTTTATGTAACTCAAAGGAAAGAGAAGCTCAACTGAATCATTCATTTTATTTGAACAAGCAAGATGTCAAAAAAAGCAAGAAACCACTGTATGGATTTGTTTCAAGATTTTATTCAAAAAATGTTTTTGGGCTTTGGGATTTCATCTGAATCCTCGGTTAACAGTAGCATTTTCTTTTTCAAGCCTATAGTGTCAACTGTGTGGCTTGTGAACAATCAATTTGTTTTTACATGCAACATTTTGACAGCAGGAATAAGAGTGAAAGAAGAACCAAAATAATGAACAGCATGTGCCTCTTCTGAGGTTTCAAAAATAGAATCAATTGCTGAGAAAAACTTCTCTTGCTCAATTTATCCACCTGAAAACCACAGGCAGTGCTTTATTCAGGTTTTTTTTTTTTTTCACGAAGTAGTGGGATTAAAATGAAACCTTGTAGCTCAACTAATGTGTAGCCAAGATGAGCTTTTGGACTTGGCAGTTTAATATTTAACTTTAAAATGCCTTTGTTGCATTCAGAAAAACATCTTTTTTTGGACCCAGTAAATTTCTGTAAGGAGAAAGCTAACTTTTAACATAATGCTATTTGTCCCCAGATGGCACAGACAATGCAATCAGCATTGTAAATGAACAGATTGTGATTATGCATGCAATGTAGGGGCCAACAGTATGTCAATATTCTGCTTAGCCTGGGGTTCTCTTTTTATTCATTGTAAGTGGCACAGATGGATTTACATGCACAGGATATGACTGCACAGTGTCACTCAGCCAAGTCAGACCACTGAGCAGAGGGGACAACTGATGAGCTGACATATTGAGCTGAATATAAAGAGCCTGAGACGTTGCTATTGTGCATTAATGAATCCCTGAAATTCTAAATAAATGCATTGATGAAAGATTTAAAAACAACAGTGAAAAAAAAAAGAATCAACAAGAAAATCTATCTGTAGAGACAGGTCGCTACAAACAGAGCTGGCTCCCAGAGGAGGACAGACTCAGTGTGACAACTTACAGGTAGAGACCGCGCTCCAATCCCTCACAACATGACCCAAATATCAGGCAGTGACGGGGGGGAAAACTTTCCCAGATTCATGTATGCATCCTAAATTGAACACACAGACTTCCATATCTACAGGAAGAAAAAACGAATTGTAAGATTACAGATGCAAAATTCCTCACAGCCATCCAAATGAGAGGCAAGTATCCCAAAGGAGAGGCAGGCAGGTAAAAACACTATGGCAAAAAAAAGAGACAAGTATTGAATGAGAGCAAAATACCAAACGATCTGGAGAAGAGTGGATGGCAAACTGGGGTTTATGAACACTGGCAGGCTTGATAGTGGAATTGGAAACAGGTGAGCAGCAAGGAGGAGAAACAGACAGACACAGAAACACAGGAAATCACAGAGACACGTTGTGGCCAAGGCCATCACACACATTGAATAACATTTAACTGCTTTTGAGAGAGCCAAGGATTGTAATCTAAGGATAAGGATAAGCTTTATTGATCCCCCCAATGGGGGAAATTTGGTTGTTACAGCAGCTCCTAAAAAAAAGAAAACAGGAAATATAAACAGCATCAAAACAAAAAAAAGGACAGCTATGAGCAAGTATACATTAATTAAATAAAATGCTTTTGAAATGTACTATACCAGTTTTTCATATACATTTCTGGAACATTACCTCATTGGTTTTAAGACATTGGAAAGTAATGGGACATCAAGCCATATTTTAATCTCACACAAATTATTGTTTTAACACGTGAAATTATATCAATTTGATTCCCTAGATTGGTCATCCTGGAACTAGAAAAAACAAGGGACAATAGGTTACAGACCATGACAGTGTGAAGCTGAGAAAGGGCAGCAGAGATGAGGTTGCCATGTGTTGGACACAAACACAAATCAAAGAGTGGTGTTAGGGAAAATAACAAGTGACAGACACAAATCACATGCTCTGCAGTACATGGTATCCATGGCTCTCACGCCAGCAGCCTGATTGATTTTGCCAACATGAAGCCGAGAGGGTTTGGGGTTGTCATTCTGAGAGGGTTCATTGCCTCTCAAACTGACACTGTCAGAGCCTCTCAGAGGAATTGCAGAATGAAAAGAATCACTGCTTTTGGTCTGTCCTTCCCTGTTACGAAAGATGAATATACAGCTTGAATTAAATCTCCTTTGGTAATACAAAATACCCTATAAACCCCTTTTCATGCAGTTAGCATTCAATATTGTTATAGCCTTATTATGCACAAAACCCTGCTTTTAGAGTAATTAATTGAGAAACAGAACCTGCTGTGTTATGAAAGACTCCCATTTAGGCTTGCAAGATACCTGAGAGGAAAGAGAAAATCTAAATTCAAGCCCCTTTATAGCTTTAGTTCCCCCAGCATAATATTAGATTCGTTATTTCTCTGAAACCCATTTCAACCTTTTTTTACCAAAAAAGACATTATTGTTGAAAAGGAATGTCACACTCTCTTTCCACTAAGTTAAAAGAGGGTTCAAGAGGGTCTGTGTCATCAAGTTCAATACAATAGAATGCAAGCAAGTTGAGTGGGTGTGTGCTAGCAGTCTCTTTCTGCAAGTGTACACCAAATGGGTATGACTTTTCTTCAATGTAGGGCTTCGTCCTTAGTTCAGGATTATAATGAGAGAAGTTTGCAGTGCAACACAGGATCAAACATAAAAAAAGATGATCTCGCCTAAAATCCTAAACATTATTTTTTAAGGCATCACTTGTGGATAGGCTAAAAAATATCTGTGTATCATTACATTTACTCCAGAGTTTGAGCACCACATGTCCCGTTTGCAAATCTATTTTCCATGCATGAACCAGTAAAACATCCAAACTTAGATGCACGCTATCACTCTGCTACAGATGGCAGGTTGAAAGAGGTTTCTGCCTGATCGCAGCAGACAGCTTCATCTTATTTTAAATGTTGTCAGAGCACTGACTGGTTAACCTTTAGTGCTCTCCAGTAGAACACTAATCCATACGACATGTTAATGTTTTATCATCCTTGGCAGTATGCTGAACGTGTCAAACTGAATTGATAGGCTTGATTTGACTGATTTCATTTCTTCAAAGGGTACCTTCGCAACTATTAATATGCAGAAGAAGTTCATGAATAATCATGTATTCATACCCTCTGTCTATTCATATACAAGCTATCATATCTAATGACGAGGGAACACACAGGAAGCACATTGTCAGCATTTAGTATGCTTCATCCAGGAGCAGTTATTGGCCTGAAAATAGTCGTAAATTGAATGTAATTTAATGCAAAACTGGACTTTATCTGTAATGTATACAATTGAGATTCATGTGCGCCTCTTGCAACTATTCCATAAAACTGTTTTACCCTACACCCTTTTTTAATTCATGTTCTATTTCCAGTTTTCCCACAGATGTTGCACCTGAAATGCAATGTGAGAAACTAACCTAGAGGGCATTAATTAGTAACCTTTTCAGGTGCTGAAATACTTTACCAGGTGATGAATTCTAGCCCAGTGTAACAGATATCTACATATCTGTTATGATGCACACACGTGTGTGATAGTTGGACCCAAACGCACGACTCAGAGACAGAATTACCAATAAACAGTCTTCTTTAATATTCAGAACCAAACAGTGAACAACAAGCGAAGGAAAGGCGAGTTCCAAAGGTTCGTGAATCAGTGTCCGTGTGCTCCGTGAGCAGTGAGGTGAATGGTGATCCCAGTGAAGATTCAATAGCCCAAACATGCGTGAAGAGAGTGCAGGTTAGCAGAGTAGCAGGCAGCGGGTGAGAAACAGGAGGAGCAAGACAAACAAGGGGAAAACGGACAACGCACACAAGTTGGAGGGCTGAGCCATAACATAACTCCCTGCCCGCCCCGGCTTAGCACGATGGAAGTCCCTGATCAAAGATGCGTTCAGAATGAGTGCTCAGGAGATCCAACTTCTTTCCTCATGACCATACCCCACCCAGTCCACCAGAAACTGAAAGCCGCCCCCTGCGACGGACGTCCATGATCTTGCATCTCGTAACGACAGGATGACTGTCGATGAGCCGGGGGGATGGAGGGGCGATGGCAGGAGGGCTTAAAACACTGGAGGAGACTGGTTTGAGTTCTGAAACATGGAACGTGGGATGAATCTTAAGAGATGGAGGTAGTCTGAGGTGGATAGCAGAAGTATTAAAAATGTCTATTATTTCATAAGGACTAATGTAACAAGGAGCCAGCTTCTTAGAAACATCACTGAATGTCACCTTCCTGAGCAGGGAAGAGAGGAGGTTAGTCTTTTCAGTCTGTCCATTGGCCTGAGGATGTTGGCCAGACGACAAGCTGACAGTCGCCCCCAGTGCCCGACAGAATAACCCTCCAAACCTGTGAGGTAAACTGCGGCCCACGATTGGAGACGATATCCAACGGGATCCCATGGAGTCGAAAACCATGTACAGTCAGGAGGTCAGCAGTTTCTGTGGCAGATGGTAGTTTGGGGAGAGCAACAACGTGTGGAGCTCTGGAAAACCGGTCAACAATGGTGAGTACTGTAGTGTAACCATCTGTAGGTGGTAATCCAGTGATGAAGTCCAGGGCAATGTGAGACCACGGACAGCCAGGCACTGGTGGCGGACGGAGGAGACCCACAGAAGGACGATGGGATGCTTTCCCATGAGAGCAAACTGAGCAGGCTTGAACAAATTTCTTGGTATCTGCATTCATAGTGGACCACCAGAAGTGCTGTTGCAGCAGATCCAGGGTACAAGACACCCCTGGATGGCAGGCAAACTTCGAGGAGTGACCCCACTGGAGAACGGTTTCTGAAACAAAGAGACACGAGGACCCCCACCCGGATTTGGGTGTGTGTCTAGGGCAGATCCCCCCACTGACTCGATTTCCCAAGTGACAGCTGCCACCAGGCACGATGAAGGGAGAATAGTGTCAGGGTTGGTTGGTGTCTCATCTGCAGCGTTGAAACTGTCTGGAGAGGGCATCTGGTTTGACATTTTTACTACCTGATCTATAGGTCACAGTGAATTTAAAAGGGCCAAAAAACAGAGCCCACCGGGCTTGTTGTTAATTGAGTATTTTGGCATTCTGGACGTACGACAGATTCTTGTGGTTGGACTACACTAGAAAAGATGTCTCTACTCCCTAAAGACGTCTCTTCTCCCTCCAACCAGTGTCTCCACTCCTTCAATGCCAACTTCACAGCCAGAAGCTCCTTATCACAAACGTCGTAATTTCGCTCTGCTGGGGACAGTTTACGAGAGAAAAAAGCCCTGGGATGCAATTTTTGGTCACCTGGTAATCTTTGAATGAGAACGACACTAACCCTAACATCAGAGGCGTCAACTTAAACAATGAACTGGAGTGCGGGATTAGGCTGAATCAGGATGGGCATGGAGAAAAACCTTTTCTTGAGCTCCTGAAAAACCTCCTCAGCTGCTGGGGTGAGGTGAGTCTGGTAAGTGGGGCTACTACCTGACAGTAGTTTCTAACAAATCGGTAGAAGTTTGCGAAACCCAGGAAGCGTTGTAGTTGCAGACAGTCGATAGGTGTGTCCCACTCCATTACCATCCACGCCTCCGCTTGATAAATTCAGATGACACATAGGGGGTGAGAAATAGGAGGAGCAAGACAAACAGGGGGAAACGTTCAACACACACAAGTGGGAGGTCACTATATAGAACTGAACCATAACAGTGTCAGGAAAGACGGACACTGCAGTGGAAAAACCTGCATTAACACCTGATTCTGCCAACATGGAGGGGCCCAGTGACAAGCTTTTCTTCTGCAGGTGGGTGCGTAGCTGGGTCCCACTGACCCACAGAGAAGAAATGTACCACATCCTGAGGATGACAGGGCCTCTGGTAAGGATTGGCTCTGTTTGCAAGTCCAGCGCTGCCATTATTTAGGTTTTTCTTTCTTTGATATGTCAGTAAATAATGACTTTGTGTTGGAGTATTAGAATCTACATCAGTCAAACCAAAGCAGTTTTTGCCAAATATCAAACTGTGATGATAGTGTGACACATCGTTTGCAGAGAGAACCATGCTAATGCATGGAAACTGTTGTCCCCTGTTGTGTACTTGCTTGCAAGTGCCTGCAAGAGTTTGTAGTTGCCAGCAACATCATTATATTCTCTGTTTGTCTTCTTAGCTGCTCTCTCGAATCCTCAACTACCTGCTCCCATTTGTGGTTACAATGTTCTGTGGGCGTCTGGGAAATGAAGTAATGGCTGGTTATGGATTAGCTTCTGCTGTAAGTGGTCATCACAGACTTGTGGAGGCTAACATGAGGAGAAGACAGGAGGAAATGTCATTTCAAGGGAGAAAATTAAATATAACAAGTAAAACCTCCAAGTCCCATGATAGCTTCTACAATTGTGTAACAAGCTTGATGATTAAATCCTTTTTTGATTGAATGAGTCATCGGAATATTGTCATCATGCTTGTTTCTTATTCATTTCAGGCCATTAATGTTAGCACTGCAGCTACAGGATGTGGTCTGGCACTGGCATGTGATACTTTGGTCTCTCAGGTTTGGCCTTTGACTGTCAATGTAACTCTAGTCCAGATCCAAATTGTACGTTACTCTCTTTTCTGAAATGATTAACACTGTGTGTACTATTCTTCAGACATTTGGAGGAAAGAACGTGCTGCGGGTGGGGGTGATTCTTCAGCGGGGCATAATCATCCTGCTGTTGTTCTGTCTGCCCTGCTGGGGTCTCCTCCTTAATGCTCAGCCTATCCTGTTATGCATGGGCCAGGAGCCTGAGGTGTCCAGGTAACTGACATTACTGAACATGCTTGTAAAACGTGTGAGTGGTTTCTGTTCTCCCGTCGACCTTTCCTTAAAATGTTGGGATAACAAGGTTCCAGTGAAGACTTGAGTATTGGATGACACTGCGTGCCTCTGCTGCAAAATATATATGAATAGTAGTTGTGGATAACAGTGATTGCTAAAAATTGGCTAGCTTTTACCACCATGCAGCTCGATAATAGCATCACACATGTTTTATTTATAGTCACACAATAATCTAACTCAAGAAATGAAATGTATGGAGGGCTTATTGGTTTAACATTTACTTGCCTACTCACAGATACCCAGAACAATGTTTTAGGCACCAATATAGAATGAAAAAACTCTGACTTCTCCAGACACAACCTTGTATATTTATATTTACCCTGAATTGCAGCCTTCACTATCTATGAATACATATTTGAATATAGCAATGAAAAGCAAAACGTTTGAATGTATGACATTTAACAGTGCATATGACCTCAAATGATTTTTTTCTTTAATAAGAAAACAGCTTCTTCATTTCAGAATAGCCCAATTGTACATGACGGCCTTCATTCCAGCTGTACCTGTGAGTTGTGATGTCTCCCTGACCTTTTTTTGAATACATTTACAGTGATGTGTAAAGTGACTATTTTCTCATGGACCTTATGTTTACCTTTTTTTTCTTTTCTTTCAGGCGATGTTTCTACATCAGCTTCAGGTGTCTTATCTGCAGAACCAGGTGCACCTATGTCCACTGCCTTAGTAGTAATTAATAAATGATTATATATTTATCATGAGAGAAGTTGTGTGTACTTATTGTACTTTCTTATATTTGTGTTGTCAGGGTATAATATTGCCACAAATGTACACAGCTGCCCTGGCTAACATAGCCAACCTAGCGACAAACTACATCTTTATTTACTGGCTGGATCTGGGTGTTGGGTAGGTGTACCAACAAATACAGGCATTTCATTAAATACAAAATATTGATACATACTTACTTCACCTGTCTGTTTTCACATGGAACAGTGGATCTGCTGCAGCAAATACTCTTTCTTGGATTTACATCTGTGTTCTTCAGTATGCCTATATTCGGTGGAAAAACCTCCATGTGACAACATGGGGAGGTGAGGGAATAATAGTCATGGTTCACATATGTTCTCATGCATCTCTCTCTCCATCCTTCTTGTTTTATAGTCGGCATGAATATGTTTCTCTCTCCCCCTGCAGGCTGGTCAGTAGAATCACTGCAGGAGTGGGGCTCCTACATGAAACTTGCCATCCCCAGTACTTTAATGACATGTTTTGAATGGTGGGTTTATGAGTTTGGGGGATTCTTTGCAGGTAAGATAAGTATTTCTCTGATCGAATTAGGCCTTCTGAGTTTGAAATAACAGTTCTGAACAACTTATTTTCTATTGTTTTTTAAACCCACATGTGAAACCAACTCTGAGTCATGCTGTTCTTTCTTCTTTGTTTCTGTTGATCAGGAATGATGAGTGAAGATGAGCTGGCAGCACAACATGCTGTCATAATGATCGCTTTTATAACCTACATGGTACTAAAAAAAAGTCAAAGCTTTCAAATTTAATTTCCAAATTCAAACTGGATATGTGATATAGTATTTGAAAGGCTTGGTTTCTTTCACATAATCTGATCCTCCATTTTCCCCCGTATCCATAGTTCCCTCTTGGTATTCAAGCTGCAGCATGTGCCCGAGTGGGAAATGCCCTCGGTGCTGGAGACACTTCCAGGGCCATCCTCACCACCAAACTGTCATTCGCTCTTGCAGGTTAGTGATTAACACGGTCTGTGGCAATACAGTAGCTGATGTTATCATGTTTTTATGGTTGACTTTTTTTTTTCCAGCGAGCTTTGCAGTCGTTGAAGGTGTTGTACTCGGCTCCACCAAAACAGTCATCGGCTTAATTTTCACTTCTGATGAGTACGTTTCTACAGCTAAACACACAATAAAAAGTCTCAATTGAATGCACAACCGCAAAAAATGCATAAAGACCATTTTCATTTCCATTTCAGGAAGATTGTAGGTCTGGTTTCTCACTTGATGAATGCATACTGTTTCCTTCAGTTGTTTGATGGCCTTGTGGTAAGTCTACCAGCTTATCTTGTGTTCTGAGCGAAATCTATTCTCAATCTATTCTTGTTTATGTTTATCCTCCCCTAGTGTGTCAGCACCGGCATCTTCTTAGGCACGGGCAAACAGAAGATACCAGCAGTGGCCAACTTCATTGGATACTACTGCATAGGACTTTCACTGAGTGTTACTTTTATTTTTGTTGCAAAACTGAGAATTTTAGGTAAATGCATGAAACCATCATGTTTGGTCACTTCCATAGAAATTCATGCAGATAAATGGCTGCTTCTAAAGTGCAGGTTATTAAAAGTGGAGCCTGCTGTGCCCCTGTCAGAATATTTTGTCTTTTTCTCTGCAGGTTATTGGCTCGGACTGCTCATTTGTACCATTTTACAATCCACCTTCTACATCACTGTCATTTTTAAGCTCAACTGGAAGAGAATGACAGAGGAGGTAATCAGCTGCCTAAACGAACAATAAGGATCATGTAGGGTCTCAGCTGTTTCGTATACACTGATTTATCTGCAAGGAAGACAAATCTGGCTGGATTAAATTTTTGCATTTCTTAAGTGTACTGTATTTGTAAGGACATTCTGATTGTGAGGTTTTTGTTTCTGCTTGTTTGCAGGCTGTGAAACGGGCTCAGAAAAAAACACAGCTGAAATTATTGAGCTCGGCTTCTCTGGCCGACGCTGCAGGTAACAACTCTCCTGACGGGGCATCAAGTAATGGGAAAGTAAGTGGCCTTTTATTCTTTACACCAACAACCTAAATGGCTTTTCATTGTTTGTTTGACACTGTTTTATGTGTAACAGTAAATCAATAATTATGTTTTTATTTCAGTCAGCAGATGGCTATATGTATGTTAGCGCACAGGAGCATGATGGAAACATGGGGACACAGGTTGGACATGTGGTCCAGCTTCTGAAAGGTGGTCATATCTCCACTACCCAGCTGATCCTCAGGCGAGGCCTCACTGTGTTTGCAGCTGTTGCTCTTCTGGCTGTGGGAGTCTGTGTGCACTTCCTTGTGCCCCTACCAGAGACCCCGTTCACTGGGGGCAACTCTACTTTGGACCTCATTAATGCCACATTTATCCCTGATCAAATGATCTCAACTGGGTTGGTCTCAATTCAAGAGTGAGATTAACCTCTGAGAGCCTTAGAATTTGTGAAATTTGTGAAACTGAACACAAATTTGTGTTCAGTTTCATAAAAATAAACGAACCCACAAAACTATATATCAGTCATTTACCTTTTCTAACTTATCCAATAATATCTACGAATTCCAACATAAGCTTAATTTTTGATAAAACAGAAAGATGATTTATGTTCAAAGTCACAATTTAGTGTTCTTGCATGAAACCTCCTGCACAGTCTAATTTGCATAAATGCATTAATTGGCAATGTTTTTGTCCCATATATGCCAGTTGATTTATTGCAAATAAAACAGAGTGCATTACTTTCCGATGCACTTGTTTTATGAAATGGATCTGCAAAGTGTTTATACACATTTTATCTGTGTGTTTAGACACACTCTGGATTTAATGAATAATGAAACGAGTGTTGTGTGTTTAGAAGGAAGTGTGCTGTCCTTTTTCACGTTGACCTGTAATGATGTTTGATCAATGTTTAACTCAAGTGAGAAATGTTTAGATTTTTGTCTTCAATTCATTGTGTTACTCACAAACACTTATTTAATACCTGACAAAGTGACAAATCCTTTTTTGGTAAAATGGTAAAATAGGAGTTGTATTGGTGTATGTGTATTATATTGTTTCCATGTTAAACATTAGACATGAAGAAGACGAAGTATATGCATCTCCATCAGTAGCAGCAATACATGTTTGAAATTTAAATAGACTTAAAAGCAAGCATCTTCCTGGCCTGGAGAGATGAAGACTAACCTGTTGTACTGATGCACAAAAAAGTTAGGTATCAAAGTATTATAAGAGAACAGAATACACAATTGTTAAGTACACATTGTCCTAATATGTGCTGCATTGTTCCTTAAATCCATTCACGGTTGAGCTATTGTACAATAACATTTGTTTTCATTTAATTTGTATTGCAATGCAATTGAATTAAAAAATAAATAAGAAATATTACATTTCTAAAATGGTAACACAACATGACATTTCAACAGGGACAACATCCTGAATTATGAGGGCCCTAAAATGGGTTTCCTGCTTGTTAAAGGTTACTCTCTCAGATTAAACAAATACATGCATCTATTATACATGAAGATGTGATTTCAAAATAAAGTCTGGGATAAATATGTTAGACTTTGTGAATTAGGTTTGACATTTTAAACAATTTAAAATTAAAACTTTTTTTTCGTTGAAGTCGTCTGTTTAAAAGGATACTTCACCCATTTGCATGAAGCTTTGTATCATTAGAAACATGGCAGCAGTGTTGAATGGTTGAGAGTCCAGCCCTTATTTTGCCCTGAGACGAGAAAAACATGTTTTTCTTTGCCTGGAAGTTTTCTTCATGTGATGCAATATGACGCATTTTGCATCACATGAAGAAAACTTTCAAGTTTCAAGTTCAAGTTTGAAAGAAAACTTTCAAGTTTTCTTCAGGGCAAAATGAGGGTTGGATTCACGACCATTCAACACTACTACCATGTTTCTAATGATACACAGCTTCATGTAAATGGGTGAAGTATCCCTTTAAGGTCTTCCTGTGAATTATTTTTTCTTTGATTTTTTTTTCAAACTGACTAGTCTCCGGTGTTCTTGACTTACTTCCAAGGCAGTTGTGACTACAGAAAGATTTCCATTCTTTCCAACATTGTGGTAAGAAACAATAAGTGATTGGACAGGGAGGATCCTTGTTGCTGCTGGTGTGTGCACTGGGTGTCTCTGTCTGAAAGACAATAACTGTACCAAATCCTAAGGGGTGACAGGCCTCTGTTAAGAATTGGCTTTGCAAACACTCTGCTCATTCTGGATTGAAAGTGCCCTTGCTGAAAAGCTGAGTCACAAAACAGAAGATTGATCGTTGCCAAAGAAAAGGTTATGGTGTCAGGAAAACAGACTTGCGTGCCTAAGAGTTAAAAGCAGAAATCAATAGACCTTAAGCAGTGTTTGTTGGGGGGGCTTGCCAAAGTATGAGGACGTGGAACCTCATTTGCCAAGACAGTCTGAGTGTATGTTTACACACACCTAGCTAATAAAGCCAATTTAAAGTGCTGAGAAGTAATTGGACCTTGTTTGCTGCTGTAATTTACAACACTTACAACCTGGTTTTTAACAACTGCACAAACTTCTCTGTTTGTCTTTGTATGTGTGTCTCTCTTAAATCCTCAATCAGCTGCTTCTGTTTGTGATTGTCATCGGGGAAATTTAATGATGGGCAGCTATGGATTAGAGTTGCTTATAGGTTTCCTTTACAGCCTTTCTTGGAACCTTTTTAAATCCCTACACTTATTACTGCCCCCTTGGTACTTGATGCAGTGTTCATACAGTTCAAACATTTAGACAAAAGAACCTGCTGCAGGAAGAAAGGAATCCTCAGAGGGGCATAAGAATCATGTTGTTTTTCTGTCTGCCCTGCTGGGGTCTCTTCATTAAAGCGAAGGCCCCGCTGTTTTGCATGGGCTAGGACCCTGAGGTGGCCAGGTAACTAACAGTATCGAACGTGCAGTTACACTATTACCAACACTTTGTATTATAGGAAAGTTTGCATAGTAATAAAGGAGAATTTATGGCGGTAATGTGATCAGGTGTATATTGAGGACTGCTGACCACGACTGGAGGGATCAAGGAGCACTTTAATGAAAACTTTGAGGAACTAATGAACTCAACACAGAACTCTGGAGGTCCAGTATTTAAATATAATTTACATTTTGGAAACTGTCTTCCTTACATGTTTAGCGTTTCTGGTCAGTTATTTGAATAGTTTCAATTATGAGCCAAACATTTAATTGCCTTGACAAGCTCCTCAACAGTGGTTTTAATTTTGTAGGCAGATTATGTCTGTAGCTCATTCCCTCTGTTAGCTGTGTCTCATAGCATTGTAAATTTAAATGAAGAAAATAAACATCTATATAAGGGTGTTCATGTGGATCTGCAGTGGCCAGTGCTTATGTGTCAGATTTACATCTCTGCTCATTTGGAAGGAAAAGCTCCATGTGAAAACGTGTGAAGGAGAGGGATTTAATATTCGTCGTTTGCATATGCTCTCGTGCATCACTTTGTTCATCCGTCATGTTTTAGAGATCGTATAAAAAGGTTTCTCTCTCCCCCTGCAGGCTGGTCTGTAGAATCACTGCAGGAGTGGGGCTCCTATGAAACAGGCCACACTCAGTACTTTAATGGCATGTTTCAAACGCTAGATTTATAAGTTTGGAAGATTCTTTGTAGGTAATCCAAGAATTAGATATTGATTCTTTTTTTTTTTCCAACCATCAAGAATGTGTGAATGAAGCTATGCAGGCCGCACAACCTGCTGTCATAATGGTGGCTTTTATATCCTTTATGATGCAAACAAGTCTGAGTCTTCCTGAGTTGTCTTATTCATGCACATTCCAACTCAGGATCCAACTGTTTTTCATGCTTTTTTTGATGTAAAGTTCCCTCTTGGTATTCAGGCTGCAGCATGTGTCCAGCTGGGAAACAGCCTGGCTTCAGGAGACGCTTACATTTAACCCTACATTTATGCTTATTCTATACATGTACTGTATGGCTTTGTTTTCTGGGTAGCTTTGCAGTCATTGGAAGTCTTTTTCTCTGCTCATAATCAGTGATTGATATTGAAAAAATAAATCTCTACCACTGTAATTCTCATTGATACAAAGAAGGACTTAGTGAAATGTGTGAACTGTCCAAAGAATACTCACATGACTTGTTCTTGAACCTGCCTTTTAAACTTAATTTAACCTCATTACATTTACTCCTGATCAAACCTAGTCCACCAGTATTAAATGAAGAGTCGGACTGATCCTGATGGTCTGAGATTACCACCATATTTCTCTTTAATGTAGTCAAAACAAACTTTGTGTGTTGTCTCGTTCTCTCAGGGGTCGAACACAGGTAGATTCATTGGAACGCATCGTGATCAAATGTTAACTGAACATTCTTTACTTTCAGAGATTAACCACAGAGAGAGCTCTGTCTCCTTTCTGCTCATCTGAGCCATCCCCCTGCGTGTCTTGCTGTGACATCACAAAGTGCAGACACCTGTGCAAATTATTTTTTTTGCACTGTTTGCAAATGAGTGATTAAAGACTGTGCCCAAAATCATGTTGCCAAGTTAGTAAGCAACACGTTCAAAATGATTCCAGCAGCCAGGATAAAGAGCATGACAGCCAAAGCCAGACCTCGACGCAGGACCAGAGTCCTATAAGAGATCTCGTTCTCCACAGGTTTTACTGCTGCCTCTGCCTCAGCATCGACCATGTCAAAGCTGCCTACCAGGTCCTGTAAATTCTCTGCATAATCTGACTGGGGACCTGGACCTGTAAACACAAATGTGACGCCTATGATTAAACAAAAAGAAATTAAGCTTTTGTAAATTTATGGATTAAAACTAAATGTGCTGTTTATGTTTTTTTATTTACAAATATGCCACAGTTGAAATACATTATCGATAATCAAAAAGAGTTGAGAAAGAATGTATCATTTGCTGAACAGACGAAGATTTACAAGCTGCTCAGTATGACTTACTTGTGTCTGTGGCGCTCCCACTCACTCCCGCTCGTTTTTGAGCCTGGAAGAAAACAATCCGTCAAACTCTATTCATAAAGAAAAAGCCTGAGGCCATTGAGTATGGGAAGATAAACCTCTGAATACTAACCTCGGCTGTAGCTTTCTTCCAATTCATTCTCACCAGGTAGACTATCAGAAATGAGCACTGAAGGAACACACAAGTAAACAAGCCTGTCCACAGACCTGAGGGAAAGAGAAACAGAGTTTTACATCTTGTTTAAAGAGCAGCATGGGGAGGCTCTGCTGAATTTTGTACTTTGAAAATTACAGGGGACAAAAATTGTTGTTTGAAAATGTTTTTTTTTTTTTATTTAAAAAATAAAATAATGTGTTAAATGATCTTACCCATTATTCCTAGTTTCCCTACAAACATAAGTGACACTCCAATAGGAAATCCAACACCATAGTATCCCAAAATGTTGCAGATAGCGCCCACTTTCTGTTTACCTGCTCCTCTTATGATTCCCCCTGAGGCAGCCTGGTCACACAAACAGAATAAATCTGTGTTAGATCATGGTGTGCTTTGCAAATTCAGAAATACATTGTATGAGCATGATAGATACTTACTGATGTTGCATCTAGGAGGATAAATGGGGCATAAAAAGATATAACATCTGCAACCCTTTCTCGAATTTGTCTAAAAGAAAAGAGACTCCGAATTTACACTCACATCACAAAAGATGACAATTCTTCTTCATTTTTTGTATTTCAGTGAAGTGACATCATACATTAAACCCTGACTTGAGATGAATCATTACAGTGTAGTTCAAGACAATAAAGCATGAGTCAGAATTTACCTAAGGTAATGTTAACGATTGTGTAAGCAAAGTGCACTGTAACGTGATGAATGACGGCAAGAGTCAAAGGTCGTTTTACTAGACCTGTTATCTCTCACACACTTGACACCAACTATGTATGTAGACTTGTTTTTTTCATGCATATGCTGAGGTAAAAAAAAGATATACTCACTCATCGTTTGTAAAGACATAGGAAATGTAATTCTTCAGGCTCCCAATCAGAATTGACAAACATATAGAAACCAACACTGTGAGAAAGCAAAACAGAGTCAAGTACAAGGTGCAGCTTTTAAAAAGGTGCTGAAATCATTTATTTTCTGTGGAGGCACATTAACACAGGAAAACCACTTTCTCCAACTGTTTTGCCAATGAGTAGCTCTGCTGGAGCTTATCACAAACTACATTTCACTTTTTTACGAGTAGACGATTCTGCCATGTCACTCTGCTTCAGTCATACAGAGTTGTTTTTCTAACTTCTTCAACTACTACTGCCATCATTTGCCTGAGTCAAGTTCATAACGTAACAGTCATTCTATATCTGTTTTCATTTTAAATAAATAGTGTTAAAAGAAGATGTATCTTACAATGTATAATTAGTGTTTAGTAGCGTACTGACCTGAACAGAACATTGCCAGCTTAGCAGACAGCTTGGCCTGCTCTGTGTCTCCTGCTCCTAAAGCATTCCCCACTCTCACATTGCCTGCTATACTGAAACCTGAAGGGAACTATGGAAAAAAAAAAGAAATACAAATTAAACATGAGGTTTTACAGAACACAGAAACGTTTATTTAGTTGTAGAAATTACCATGTATGCAACATTTGCCAGTTCATAAACGACTGATTGAGCTCCAAGTTCCACCTCACTGATGAGACCTGTCAATAACAAAACAGCAGGTAGATGTCAGATCAATTCAAGCACACTTGAAAGCTTTAACATCACATCAAAGTGACATTACCTGCAAGAAAACTTCCGATCTCGTACGTCCACCACTCAACACACAACATGACCATGCTGGGGATGGCCAGGTAGATGTATGAGAGCCAGTCCTCCAGGCACTCTTTGGACCAGCCTGGAGGGAAAAACGATATCTATTATTCTCACTGAAAAGGTCAGACTAATTCAAACTACAGATGTGCATAATTAAGGACAATAATAGCACAGTTTGAAAATATGTACATCCCCTGAAATATAATGATACACGCTCGAATAGCCTCGCGATTATGTTATGTAACCCTTGTACAGAGGATTTAGTTTTCGCTGTAGCAGTCATGGGTTTGAATCTGACCTCAGATTCAGCGGTCCTATCAAAAATAAAAGACACAATGGCTAAGCATGCTGTTGCTCACAGTAACTCTGGACCTACAACCTCATTAAACTAGCATACATGTACTTGCTAAATAGCAAGTTCAACACTACCATTTGAAGACATCACAGTTGATATAATATTGTCCTTAGATCCACCTCCATAACTGCTGTTATAAATGCTAAAGCCCTAACGCATCACTTGTCAAGACCTATAGTCTCAACAAAACAAGATTAAGGTCTTTCGCCCTCTGTCTTTTGTTTGAAATGTCAGATTGAAGCCAGATGCTCTTGTTGTACTTGCAGGGGTCACTGGAGAAAGACACCTTTCAAATCTAGAAAAATGACATTCTGTCTAAGTTTGCAGCCTGCTCAGGAAGAGGGCAAAACCTCGCCCATTCACAATGGATGGCGGACATTGTGTCCCACCTTTGACTTTCGAAAACCTCTGATGTGCACGTCACAAACTGAAGCAGGATATTTCAAAAGAGCGTTCAAACTTCTCATCAGCAAATTCAGCTCATCGCTAATACAAACTATTCACTTGTCAACTCCAATTCCTTGATGTGATAGTTTATTTTTTAATCAGTGAATGGAAGAACTATGATTTCTGTAAGAACAGATTAGCCCAGACTGAAGTAAAAATAATACTGTAGCCTCTGATTACATGCAGGGGTCACAATCCTCCAGAGCTCGTGTTGGACTCACCTCCCCAGGTGGCCTTGTGAAGTCCTTTCCAGATGATGTAAGCATAGAGAACAATACTCAAGGAGAACTGAGAGAGGGTGTTGGCAACAGCCGAACCTCTGTAAATAGTGATTTGTTCATGTAGTTACTTATTATTACAATTATACATGATGCAACTCAAAGAGTCAATAGGAAATACTCACGCTACTCCCAGATACAAAACATGGAGAAAGATGTAGTTGATGAGAGCGTTAAGAAGGTTGACTACAACTCCTGTGATAACTTGTGGCCATATGATGCCCTGAAGAGACACACATTATGTCAACCTCTCATAAACTTTCAGAAGACGTGACAAAAAACCTACTCAATGTAGCTGTTATTCAAATTGATTAACAGGGACCACTCTATAATTGGAAAATAGAAGTTGAATACTGCAGAGTTTTTGAAGGTTTGTCGTTTTATAGACATTTATTTAAGGGACTTTGATAAAGAACATTTTTATAATCCTATATTCTTATTTCAATCCGAATTCAGACATCAGATTCAGAATTGTCTTTGTCTTTACAAGTATGTATGTGCCGTTTGCCCCCATGTACAGAGGCTTAGCCCTCAAGAGCAGGCAGCCTGGGTTTCGAATCCGAACTGTGGCTCCTTTCCTCACTCTCTCTCTCTCTCTCTCCCTGGTTTCTGACTCTACCTCTCCATCGCCAGAAGAAAAAGGGATATAAGCCCCAAAATAAATCTTTAATACAAAATAAATGAATAAAAGAAAAAATCACATATTCCTATACTCACTACATCCTTAAAGTAAAATAAATAAATGAATAAATAAATAAAAATGGCACATTAGGTCTTTAACAGCTCATTCCGTCCATTGTGTCTCGTCTCAATTTATTGTGGAGCTACTTAAAGTTTTATTGTCAGAGACGTACCTGGTTTTGAAGATATCTCGTTTGTAATGAATACATGAATGTAGCCTAGAAAAGAAAAGATAACACATGAGTTTCGCATGAGGTGCCCAAGCGTACCAAAATTCAAAGAAAGTTGAGTTCCGTACAATAAATGTTGAAATACTCACAGGAAGTGCTGGCATAAAGATCTTCACATACAACTGGGACAACCTGAAGAGAGAGCTCACATCAATATCAACAGAAAACAAAAGGAATCTAATACAGCTTTGTTGTTCAACCATGGCTTTAAAAATCACATTTGGTCTCAATTACTTTTTTTTTTTTTTTTTAAACAATGATTCAGTTGAGAAGAACAAAAGCAATAAGAAATCTGACCTGGCCACCTCTGGTTCCTGTCCGACAGCCAACAGGAGGGGCTCTGTGTTTATGAGGATTGCCCAGCAGGGGAAACATGCCAGTATCAAAATGAGGATAGCCTTCTGCAGAATGACCCCGACTTTTAGGAGGTTACGACCCCCAAACGTCTAAAACCAAAAGGGTCATGGTCTTGAACTACTTTTCATTCATTGTCTATACTTGTCAACGTTGATTAAAAAATGTGTCTGCCAGGCTCCTACCTGAGAGATAAGAGTATCACATGCTGCGGCCAAACCGGCCCCAATAGATACTCCTGTAACATTAATAACCTGAGAATAAAGAGAGACAATGGTGGTTTGTTTTATCTCATGGAGGCAACTGTTTTAAAGTCAAACTGATTCTATGCTTATTTATACTTACAGCAATGGCTAAAGTCACCCCTGCCAGCTCTATCTTCCCCAGGTGACCACAGAAAATCGTGCTTACAAGGCTCACTGAAAAAACCATGAGCTGGGATATAAACTGATTTGGGGAGGGGAAAAAAGGAGGACAATATGAGATTAACAAATGTAATAGAAAATATAAAAATGTTGATCTGACTTTTATTAAAGTACTGGTGACTTATTGGACATTGATATTCTTTGAACATGTACTCACCACTGGTCCGGCAAGTTTAATCAGCTCTATGACTTCTGTCTTGAACCCAACAGGAGCCAACATGCGGAGCCGCTTGAATAAAAAACAATCACCCCAAGAGGAAGAATGAGGTGAACTATCTTGGCTGCTCTCCATGATTCAGTAAGTTTACCGAACTTTTCTCCTCTTGTTCTCTCAACTGTATGCTGCGTTATGCTGCCCGTTCAGGTCGGTCACTTGAGATGTCTGTCAATTAGATTATGCAATCTGCTCTTAATATGAAGCATTCACGGGACATGCGGTCACTTCCTGTGTGTCAGCTGGTCATGACGATGGGATTCATGAAAGAGGGAACTCAACAAATGGGCTTTCGGTTATAACCTGACAGCAAGCAAACTTTCAGGTTAACTACTTGACTGGATGCGATCGTTTCCTCTCGTCAGTTAAAGGAAGAATATGCGACTTTTTCATCCACCAGATGTCGCCCTTGAGCACCAGCGTGAAATCAAAAGAACTCAAGCAGCATTGTTGTGCTATATTGACTTAAGTTTGCTCGTAGCTTCACAATACATGTATGTTAATTTACACGAAATGAACATGATCTAAAAAAACGCTTATGTGATATCAAAATAAGCAGTGAGTAGTGAGTTTTTCTTTTCTTGTACGCAAGTGTCACATCATGGATTGAAAACAGGAGGACCCAATTGCAGGTAAAAACAAAGATAATTTATTTTAAACTAAAAAGACAAAAAGCAAAAACAAAAGTCACTCAAATCATAAATCCAAAACGTCCAAAAAAAGCCATGAAAAGAAAAATGAAGTAAATCCAATTACAGACTACCAGAGACACACAATGAACTGACACAGAGGGGAAGAAACACAGAGACTAAAAAGATACAGGGGTCATCGAACACAGGTGAGACTGGTTACGTGGTCAATCACGCCAATCAGGCTTTGTTCAGCCGATTTTTCCTCAAATCTGAATCAGAATCCGATTTAACTGACTGACTGTCCACATTATCCACATGACCAGATCTGATCTGCCCATCCGTATTGACATGGTCTGATCCACATTGAATTCTATGGTAACAGGTTACATCCAAGAAAATACAACTACAAAATAAATGACAGATAAGTGTTTCTATTTCTGATGCAAACAATCTTGTGGAGCAGCCTGTCTATGGGCATGTTTTACTACATGTTTGTTTTTATTCTTGCTGTTTTTTTCCACTGACCAAAGTGAACTTCTGACTTGCCGGGTCTACGTCGTTGTTATTGTCGATGGTGTCGCGTTGCGAGTGACGCAGAAGACATATTGATGCGACCGAGATGTTCAGATTGAGTCGGATCTGAAGGAATCAGATTTAGATCGCATTAGAAACCACCAGTGTATGGCCTTGTTCACACTGCACCTCCAAATCTGATTTTTAGCACATCCAGATTGTATGTGGTTTGATTTTTTTTTGCCAGTCTTAACACAAAAAGCCAAATGAGATCTGTTTTTTCCAAATCTGATTCAAACCACATATGGAGGTGGTTTCAAATCTGATTCAAATCTTCCTACAGATCCGACTCAATCTTGCTTCAATGTGTCTTCTGCTATATTTAACCCTTAGGTGTTATATAAGGCAGTCTAAATATTAAAAGGTACGGTGAAACTCACGATAGCTGTCTTTCAGGGATACTGAAACAGGACGCGGGTTTTAAATAGCTTATGAACTCAGAGTGAAATTAAACTAAATGTCAGGAAAAGTACAGGAAACATTCTTCAAAAGAAAAATTGAAAAGTCTGTCTGTCTGTCTGTCTGTCTGTCTGTCTGTCTGTCTGTCTGTCTGTCTGTCTGTCTGTCTGTCTGACTTTGTATTCGAAGGATGTTTTAAAAATTCGGTGCAATGCAGATCATTGTCACCTGTCATTCAAATCCAGTCTGGATATGTGTTTGTTATTACTGTAATGCACCAACAGATGGAGCCATTTCTTCATAAACAAATGCACATTGGCGCAACCATAACAAGTGAAACCCTGTGCATAAGAAGTTGACAGATGACATCACATCAAATAAACGAACATGAATTACTGAGCACTACATTAAAAGGTTGTTTAGTCGTTCCTCAAACATGTCTATCCTTAAATGTCCTGATATACGATATAGACTCACAGTTATTGTTGGCATACTTTTTATTCAAGATTTCAAAGGTTAATAATCAATCTATCAAATAAACTTTGTGTTATACCTGACAGGTTCAAAGTGCTTTACAGATGGCTGATTGTGTACGCCTATTATACAATGAGAAATAGAATCTGCAGAAACAGGAAAACATACAAGAAAAAATATATAATAACCTTGTATCCAAAATATCTCATTCATTTCATTCAGGAGGGTTTCAAATGTGTCATCTCTGCCAAACTTAAATGAAAGATGCAAATTGAGAAACAAACTCGGTAGGTGTGTTCCCAATGTCTGTGACATCATTGGCTGGCTACAGACAAAGTTCTCATTATTCTGGCCACTACAACAACCGCCCAGACTGCTCCATTATGTTGTTTATTATGTTGAATAATCTCAGTTTAAGGGGATACTGTCCTGTAGGTCTGCAGGGAAGGCATCATTTTGTGGCAACTCTAGGATGAAGATGCATGGTCTTTGAACAAAAACATCTGTTCTTTGTTATGCCATGCAAGAGAAAAATAGACTTTGAATCAGCTGACAGAACTGTGAATGTGACGCTCAATTGACCAGGCAGTTTGAATATAACAGTCTCTTCAGAACTTCAGAGAGACAGACACAATGGTAGGGTTGCACTGCTTTAACCTCTTATTAACTTAAAAATGGCCTTTTTTTGTGACTGAAGCCCATAAAGAACACATGAACTGTGGTCATAAAGTCAAATGAGTCATCATTTTCCCTGTTTTCAGCACGTGTTGTACACGTTTCCTGTAAAGTAAAGGGTTCTGGGTTCTGGTATCTTCTACTGAGAGGTGAAATGCTGTAGATGAAACAGAAAAGCAGTCAACATGAAGCTACTCTGTAAGATTCTGTTTAAGTGCAGTTTTGAGTGCAGTTTGAGTCTGAAACAGCCTGTTTCTTTCCTGGTTAAATAAAGGTTTCTTGTATGACAATATCCCAAAGGGCACACACAATATTAATGCAATCATTACAGTTGTTGTTAATATCTGACAGACTGGTAAATAATTTGTGATGTTCACCAACATTGCCTTTATAATGAGGTACTTTATAAAGGTGCTAAACGGTTCACTATCAAAATTATGGTCTGAGCTGCATCATCATCAGCAACACCAACAAAGAAACACTAATTGCTTGTATATACAAAAGAGCATTGTAGTTATGGCGATAGTAGATTTTTTAGTATCATTATTAATATTGTCATTAGTGTTTGCTTTGGCAGTGCCATCATCTCTGAATCTTAAAGAAAACCACTTTTAATACAATCAATCTGTTCCTCATTATTTATTTTAATTCTGTTTGTTTGTAAACCAATCTGAAGTTCTCTTGCTTTGAATGTGTCTGCTATCCCTTGCATTAATTATTTATATTTGATCCCAAAAAGACAGTCTTTGTGAAAGCAAAGTCTTGCCATTATCAATGTTGCCAAAAGTCCAAAGAAAGACCCTCTGTCCTGTTCTGGATCTTTTAGTGTTTGGCCTGAGGCTTGTCCACAGGTTAATTGGATACTCAGATTGCAAAGTGAACCCATCTCACACAAGTCATTATGTGCCAGCTAGGATTGATTATATCAGACAGGCTCCATATTGTCCTCATGTGTAACTGATACAAAAAAGGTAGAAGGCCAACATGGCTTTAAGAAACATTCCCATTCATAATGCAACAATGCAACAGGTGGATTGTATATCTAAAAATTTTGCTTTTTGACCTCTCGTGTTCCTGGAAAATCATAGCTTCGATCGTGTTCCTAATCAAAGTATAGCTTTGTATAGCTCTGATATAGCATGTTACAGAAGTGTGTTTTGGGGTTCAATATTGTGCCTATGTTTTTAGTTACATGAAGTGAACAGATTAACTTGTAGGTCTTGAAAGCCTTATGTTATATATATATAGCCAATTATGGAGACTATGATGCATGAGGACGTGTTTCAATTGGATAATGAGTGGGTGGCGGAGAGGCAGCAAAAGGAGAAAAAGGCACTATAATTACGTAAGCTTTTTCTCTCAGGCGACCCAAGATCATAGTGATCTGAACTGCCCAATCTACCCAACCGCTTGTTAACCACTTTTAAACCGAGTAACATTTTAATTGTCCAACAGAGTTGAAGTCAGAATGCTGTTGTGATACTTTGAAGTTTCTTCGCTACCTTTGACTGAGACATGCAAGTCTGTCACACAATACCTCCAACATGGTTTGGTGCTGTGTTTGGTGCTGTCTTTGCCATGGAAACTGTCAAGTTTCTGGAATTCACATCGTCTTCAACAACAACTATTGGGTGAACATTGTTTACATAATCAAAAAGGCCCAGCAGAGGATGTTCTTCAGCTTACCTCAAGAGAATCTGATGAAGTTCTACACTATTGTCATCTACCAACTCACACTGAAGAACAACTAGACTGTTAGGAAGTTTACAGTGACAGTTATTTACAACTTTAGTACATATTACCATATATTTTGAGTGAAGAAACGTGTGAAAGAAACTTCACACATATACCATCTGGTTGGTGCTACAGAGTAATGTACTGCTGATCATTAGCGTTTGTGGAATAAAATGAGGCGACTTCTGTGACCAGTATCCACATGTACATAAAGTACTGGTATATAAGCTAATGTAATCGACATAAATGTTTGGCTTTGTTTCTGTCTTAATTGTGGAGCTAAATGTATCTTGCTAGTTAACAAAAAGTTATCAAATAAATTGGATTTAGATTTTTGTCTTGCTTCAAAATCTCATGAAAGGAACCAGTAGTCATCAAGATACTTGAAGACACTTGAAGGGCTGTAATAAAGAGCTTTATAGACTTTAAATGGAGACATGTAAAAGGTCTTTGTTGAGCTCATAATGTGTATGACACAATACAATGCCGGACAATATGACTGTCTTGACCCTTGGTTCATGCAATGTTTCAGCAGAATGACAATGACAGAGAGCTCTTTCCTACAAACATTAGGCGTGGCCTTTCATTGCTGAACTACTGTGGCTTTACACACTGTGTTTACAGGATTAAATCAGCTTTGTGCTTGAGACAAGAGGTCATAAGCAAGAGGCAGGGAAACTGTGCGCACTTTAGGAGATACAGTTGTCTTGTAGAGTAAAAGAAGACGTCTGATGACGAAAGAAGGATGACTTTGTTGTGGATGATGGAGAAAGAAGACATTGCTGCTTTTTGAAGAAAATGCTTATCTATCGATTCAGCTCCTTTTAAAATGACTTTCACTTGTGTAAAGTAAATACCGGTAATTACATAAAACTCCATCCATCCATTATATGTACCGCTTTTCCTGTTTAGTGTTCCGGGGGGCTGGAGTCAATCCCAGCTGTTGCCAAGTCAATCACAGGTCTGACATAATAGAGATAGACGACCAGCCACACTCACGTGCACACCTATCAGCAATGTAGAGTCAACAGTTAACCAAACAAGCATGTCTTTGGACTGTGAAAGATAGCGGGAGTTCCTGGAGGGAACCCACACATGCCCGGGGAGAACATGCAAATTCCACACAGAGAGGTTCTGTCCGATGGGAATTCAAACCAGGAACCTTCTTGCTGTGAGGAAAAAATGCTAACCTCTGGTTTACCATGCAGGCCAAAATAAAATTCTATTTTTTTTTTTTTTTGTCAAAGGGAAATGAGCTGTTTCCTATTCCATTTTTGTATCACAGGCAACAAAGACCTATTTTGTTTTGTACAGGGTACAAAAGCCTTTAATAAAAGATGGGCATTTGTTTCAGTCAAGAAAACATTTATTGCAATTCACACAGATATCATTATTGCAGTGAGTTACTTGGAAATGCAAGCACATAATGTATTGATCCGTAATGTCAAAAACAGAACTACAGTACAGTTTGTTTGTTTGTTCAAGGCACATATGTTTGATGCTATGTAATGAGAATACATTTAAAATTTAAACTGATGCTGAAACATTAACACATCACCATCAGCCCGGCCAAGGCAAGATTGTCAGCTTGGATACAAAAGGGGCAAAAGTGCATGTGTACCCGCGTCCAATTGTTTCTCTACAATACATTTGAGCCCATTATCTGTATATATTGAAATGAAAGAATTAGCCAACAGCCTGAGTTAAATTCAAAGAAAAACCCCAGTGTATAAAAAAAAAAGTCAACAAAACTCTTAAAATTCAATTGTTAAATAAAGTAAAAGGTGATTTTGACAAATAAATTACCAATAATAATAAAAGAACTTGTTGGGCATTACTTCAGTGTTATACTAAATGTAATGTACTGGATAATCATTTTTAATGTACACATTTGAATTGTTCTCTTATTTCTTGTTGAGAAATTAGTAGTTTGTTAGAAGTGGAGTAGTTTATTCCATAATAATTAGAAAAGAAGGAAATAATTACTACTGCAACATAAATACAACAAAAAAAGGACAGCATTTTTTGTATTGAATGTCTCAAAATAAAATTTAAAATACACAAGAGTATTGGGTGCAGTTTTTGAGTAAATGTGCCGAGTAAAGTCCATAAATTACACCGTTTGCATGGCCCATAGCTACATAATGAGTATGTAAAACATTTCTTAAAAATTTGACCTCAAAAAGAAGCCATTCCTTTGATTTCCTTTTTAGAGGAACTGAATGTTGTTGCAAAGTTGGCTTGTTATAATGATTAAAAGTCTCTCCATAAATACAATTTAAATTCTAAAAAAATATTTCATTTTTTAACAACTCTTCTTCCATCCTCAATGATATTTATCAACACCTTCTTTGACAAGCAACCGCAGATGTTAATGAAAACAAGCATTGAGGAAATCGTATTGTAGCAGCAATCAGATGCAGTCAACCACGTGATGTTGTCCCGTTGCTCTGACTGGAGGCACGTGAAGAGGGAGAGCAGGGTGTCTGTGGACCGTCTCTTATGACAGACCAAGGCTCATAACCCAGTGACGTTAGCCCAGACGGGGAATGAGTCCAGTTCAAACATGGCCTTGCCCCAGGTGTTGATGGCCAGTGTAATACATATGATGCCAATGATGTTCATCACTATTCCTGTCCTGGCCTGTAAAGAACAATTAGTTGTCATGTTAACGCACAGCTGGGCATTCCCTTTCAGACGTAGACACATACTAGTACACATACAGCTCCTAGGTCTCTCCATAGCTTTAAGTGAATGCATTCATCTTGTTAGGTTAGGTTTGTATAAGGAAACCTTGAAAAGTCTAACTTGCTCTGCTAAAAGGATAAGTTCCACTTTCCATCCACATCTGAACTCCACATTGTAACACATCAGATCTTATATTTAACTCAGAGGTGGATAAATAAGGTTCAAAGTTGCTGGTGGCCAGATTTTGTTACCTTTTGACAAAGCCAGGTTAGCTCTATTCTTATCTGCCAGCCTTCATGCAAAGTTAATCTCACAAGTACATAACATTGGTATGTTGGCATTTTGAATTACAGATAGCATTGGTACAGCTGTTTGAAGCACAAAAGTGGACAAACAGCTAAATATTCCATTGGCAAATGACATACATTAAAAATACCTTTACAGTACAGCTCTTGACAAAAAAAGAAAATCTGAAAATGTTCCATAAATCCAAGATTTGGGAAGGCACGTTATGCTAAGGTTTGCAAGGACAGGGTTGAATGCTAACATTAGCTGTTGTCACATGATGGCTAGAGTTATCGTCAGTTTTTCACTTTAAGTAATCAAATATGTTATTTTGCTTTTAAGTGTGGTCTGAAGAACCTTTAGAAGTTTACCATCTGTTCGTTTCAGTGGTTCATCAAAGGGAAACAGGGAAACAAAAAATGTCAGATACATCCCTTTCAATGGAAAATGGCCAGTATGTGAATACAAACGATGAACATGTAGTTCAGATAACCTTGCAGTTTTACAGTGACCCCAAACCGACCACTTTGCATGTTCAACATACAGTATAATTTACTGACCCAACACAACAAACTGCTGCTATACTCACCATGTCAGCAACTTTAAGGTATCCATAGGAGAAAACAATGGCATTTGGAGGCGTAGCAACGGGCAACATGAAGGCAAAAGAGGCACTTAGAGTACAAGGCACCATGACGTAGAGTGGATTCATTCCAATAGACTGAGCCTGCAATAATCACACAGAAAGATTCAACAGTCTGAGACAGGGATGAACATAGCCTTGATAACAAATCTTCCACTCCTACATTTGGCTAGTTTTTTTGCGACAGTAATCACTGACTCATAAGTCAGACTGAAATGTGTGCAATTCTGTGAGGAGTGAAAACTCTCATTAGGTGGGTGTAATTAAGATGTAATTCCTTCAAGCTTTGGGCTGAGTCATGGTATCTGAAATAGGAAAGGACTACATGTAGCGATAATAGCAGACTACTTACATAAAGAAAAAAAAAACATTACTCTGGAATTTGCTTCAGAATTACATATCCAACTGTACAGTACGTTACAAGTGAACAGTAATTTCTACTTCTCAAAATAAACAATGTTTGAAAAGATTTACACTTCACAGTAGCCCTTCAAATGTAGACAGTATATCAGCTTATGACAATGACAGTGACACAACAATGACAGTGTTTTGTGGTTTTGTTTGGATAAAATGCTAAAGATTCACTTGAGGGTTTGACACATAAAGTGACATACAGTACTGCAAGCCATGACTACCACTAAGTGTCATCCCTCCTCTTTGTGCTTCGTGTAACTGATTAGATGTTCTTTTCTTTCTGTCTTTTCTTTTAAACTCAATGTTCACACAAGGGTTGGACACCCTTGGGCACCCACTTGGCTATGTCCCCCATAAATATCTCTCTGAATGCCCCTGCTTGGCACCATCTTTCACAACCCAGCTTTGGCGTTCATTCGAGTGCTGGACTAGTGGGCACAGTAATGCTATTCTTCAGCAGCAGTGGGGTGGGCAGCATTACAAGGCACTGGGCTGAATTGGTGTGTTTGGCAGGTTATTAATGGGAGGAGGGGCCCAAGAAAGGGGACCAAACATATTCAGTCTGAATGACCAACTAGATGGGTGACCAAACAAGGGACAATCACTGTTGCCAATTCCACTTGTTATAAGCGATTTCTGTCTTTTATTATCTGTGCAGTTGATTGCAAAATACGTCACTCGGGTTGCAGGTTTTGGGGCTTTTTTTCTAGTGTAGTTGCTTTACTTTCCTTTACTCCCTGTATGAACCCCTACTAATTCTCTCCCCGCTCTCTACAATAAAGCGAAACACAAACGCGATAGTTAATTTGTCACAACCCTGTTGGTTCCCAGCCCCCCCCCCCACACACACACACACACACACACACAACTACACTTGACAGAGTGACACTGCCCAGGAATAAGTGGGGAAAATGTGGAAAAATGTGGTCATGTGTATCAAGTTTAAAAAGACAATTTTACTGTGTTTACTATTAATTTACTGTTACCAATGCAAACAAAAATAAATAAATGCATATGCATATATACTATCATCAAGTTGCCTCTCTTTTACACAATGTGGTAGGTTAGGTCACCTGTTGGACTTTATTTTATTTATTTGAGGAGCCAGGTCACTTATTTCGGGCTTGTTTTTATAGAGCTGGCTGCTTGTTTTCTCTCATGAAATCTGGATAATAGGCTGGCTCCCACGGAGTAGTCTCATTGCAGGGCTTCAATTGAGGACATCCGTTTAAAACAAGTCACACTATGTCACACTTCACCTCACTGAACCACGGCTGCTGAACATAATTGTTGGTCTCCTGCAGTCTGAGATCCTGCACACATTCTACTTTCTCCCTGAGAACTTACCATTGAGGCTAAGACAGGTAGGAAAAGCGTCGCTGTTGCCACATTACTGGTGCACTCTGTAAACGTAGCAATCAGCAGGCACAAGATGATAGCTATTGCCCAGGGAGGGATGCTTTGCAGGGGGGTCATTTGATCTCCCATCCACTTTGAAAGCCCTGATACCTACAAAGAATGTAAACATACAGTATACAGGGTTAAAGTCTCCTGTGGATATGTACACACTCTTCAAGATAGCAGATCATTATCAGCTGAGTTAGCGGCTCCTTTACTTTGAGCATAGTCTGATTCAGGGTTGTGAATCACACACATTATTATATCCAATTCAACTCAGTGGTGATTGCAGTGAAACAAATGCAGAGTACGAGGATTGCAGTTTAGAGAACATTAAAGCTTAATGGAAGAGGAAATATTTAGTTTGCATGCCAGTAATGTTTTTTCACTTCAATCTGAAAGTGAACTAAAAAACAAAGAATGAACTCCTTGTTTAAAGTTGGTTCGTTTGAATCAAGTTTGAATTTGATATTAATATTGATCAAACAAAAAGTATTAAAAAAAAAAGTTTGAATTTGACTAAATCTGCCCCTCACACTTAAATCCACTATAAATAAAGATAACTGCAGAATGAAAAACCATGGCATGACGATTGCTCAGAAAGACAATAAATAGTATAAAACACAGTTTGATCTCATAGACTTGTTTGGCAAATTTGAACACAGACAACAAGTAGGCCACCACCATCGGAAATAATTCTTATTGTATGATTAATGTCTTTTGGATGAATGTTACCATAGTAGTTATTAGCTACTTTGTGACATTGTGACTGTCACTTACACGTACCTCACTGCCCTTCGCCAGAGCAAAACCTCCTCCTAGAAGCAGCACAATGCCCCAAGGTAACTTCTTTTGGACAACCTTCCAGGTGATCAAACGTGGAGTTGGGCCAGCAGTTTGACGGGATACTACAGATCCAATAAATCCAATGTCATTACTGAACCATTGCACAATCTCTACCTTTGTTACAAGTGTCTGACAAGAAATTGTTTTCTCCTCAAAGGATGCCTCACCTGTGTCAAAACTATTAGACCTCCGACAACAGAAGCGTGGAGGTTTTGAGGGCAGAACAAACAGAAGAATGGCGATGAAGATTGCCACTGTGGCATCTGTCACATACCTGAGAAGTCAAGTGATAAAAGAAATGAAAGAACCCTGTACATTTGGCAAAAATGTTGGTAAAATAATGTGGCGAAACATTGGGCTTTACATACTCTGCTTTGGAGTTGAAGATGTGTGTGGCCCAGCCCTGAACAAAGCCTGGGTCCCTTGTGAACCACATCACTACCAGCAGGCTGAAGAGACCAAGGACACTGATCTCCCCGAACGACATTGGCCCCAGAAGACGATGCTGCTCTTTGATCACATTAAAGGCAGCAATGTCCTTATCTGTCTTCACATCCCCACAGCCCCATGTCTTCTTCACGCTGAAGGGATCACATGAGGAAAAAAATCTCTGTGTCACCTCTCCATTCACTCATGGTTATGATGCGGTAAAAACTTCTTGATGCAGTTTCAAGTCTGTCACTATAATTAGGCTTTAACCATCACCAAACTCACTTGAATCCCATGAAGAGAAACTGCAGCCAAAGCCAGGCCAACGTGAGCATGAGGATCATGTTTGGGAACGCAAAGCCGAACCAGGAGGCAAAGTTAATCACATCTCCATTTTCGGGAAAGAGTCTAAGGTAAACAACAAAGAGAGATTTTATAGGACGAAAATGAATGCGATAGAACATGACAGAACAATGCATGAGGAAATACTCACTGGTTCATCTGGCCTTTAAGCACAAGATTAGGGCCTGTTCCTGTTAGTGTGGCGGTGCCTCCGATGCTGGCAGCGTAACAAACGCACAGGGTCATC
This sequence comes from Symphodus melops, assembly GCF_947650265.1. Lineage (NCBI taxonomy): Eukaryota > Metazoa > Chordata > Actinopteri > Labriformes > Labridae > Symphodus > Symphodus melops. The sequence goes on from NC_136700.1 coordinate 7,626,867, forward strand.
CCTTTACACATTCTCCGCCTTTCTGCTGCTTCCATCTGCTTGGCAGCCTCCACCGTGGCATCCAAGAAAGTCACAACCACTGAACCTTCGAATGTAAATCAAGAAGTACTACTACACTGTCTTGTTGGTAAACTCAAAGATTGTTTGGATGTACATTCTTTTGGCAAAACAGCGAGAGAATTGCACTTTAAGATAGCCATGGATCACCTTGTCCATCATTCTGCTTCTCTGTCTGTGGAGGCTGTTTAGTATCAGGCTCAGCTGTATGGTGCTGCTCCTCCAGGTTGAGTATCTGAGGTGTCTCTGCATCACTGTTGTTGAGCTGCTCCAGCACTGCTTGGACAATAGGCACCATCATGGCTGTGGTAGCAGTGTTACTTATCCACATAGACAAGAAGGCAGTGACACCCATGAAACCTAACATCAAGCTGTAAGGAAGATTTAAAAAAAAATGTTGAAGAGGTGATCACAATCACTTTACAACAAACTATAAAAAGAAAAAAGGAAAGAATTTATGACAGCAGTGAAAACCCTGAATGTAGTTTCCTTATCTATCTGATGTCTTTTATGACACGGTTGATTAGATAAGCTTTAGAAATTTAGCTAAAAGATAACAGACCTAACTGATAATCTACAGTGGAGGTGTGGAGTTATAGCACTCACAGTGCTGGACGTACACCAACGAAGAGCAGCACCCTTAAGGCAATGCGTTTGTGCAGATTCCAATGCTCCACAGCTACTGCAACCATTAGCCCCCCCACAAACAGCAAGTTTGTGTCTTTCAGGTACTGCATACACACCTGAGAGCACAGGGAAAGATGTTACTTGAAGAAGTACTTGCTTAGCAAATTCAGCACCCTGCTCCAGTTATTATACTTACGTCTTTGGATTGCATGATGCCAAACAGGGGGAATAAGAGAGCTGGAAGCAGAGCTGTTACAGCCAGAGGAAGGACCTCTGTGCACCAATAAACTGCCATCAGGATGATCACATAGGCACATTCTGCCTCCTGCATTGCAAACACAAAAATACCGTACATTAGGGGTCAGACCTGGAAAGATGCCATACAAGGTCTGAAAACATCTTCTTTGGCGATTGCATAATTTTTAATGGGATCATATGATGGTTCAAAGATTAACGATAACAGTGCTTGTTGTTCTATTGTCTTGTCAGTCACCTGTTTAAAGACTTGCTTAGATCATCCCTCTGAGCGAATTAAACACCAGTAAACAATATTTTTTTCACATTTCTATGTGTTATGTTTTGTTTGCAAATATATTTTTTAATCAAATATTTCAAACACAATTCTTCATTTGATATAATGTACCCTATACTTTTTGGCTTAAAGTTGTAAAAAGTAATTTGTCTTTTTATTGTGACCTCCCGGTGTTCCCCTCTTCGTGGCTGCTTTGCATTGAAGCCTGTGTCTAACATGCAGACAGCCTGCGTGCACATCTCCAACGTCACAGCAGCATACGTGAACGAATCCTTCTTCACTCGATGTTCCCACGCTGGAAATGACCCTTCATGTTAACAACAAAAGCGTTAAAATAACAAGACCTTAGAGGGGGTCATGCCTGGGGCAACACTGGACAGTGTTCATGCTTTTACAGCAAGTGCGTCGCGCGCTTCTGAGCAACAGGTGCACGAGAGACATAGTCCAAAATCTGAGTCGTTCATACGGCATTTTTGAGGTACAAAAAAAGACCGACTGCGACGAATACCAGTATGAATTAAATTGATTAGTTTATTAAAACTGCGGAAACATGCAGCTGAATTTAACCTCTAACTGAACTCAACAAATTGGCTATGTTGCTTTTTATATTTCGACAATTAGGCCCAACAGGCTATCTCTTAAATGATGTCGTGCGTTATTTAGGCTACCAAAAGTTGCCAGATTTTTTAAAATGTAGACAAACCGTGTAAATAATTGCTATTTTTGTTTTTAATTGTTTTATCCAATTAAGTTAGGCTTACCGATGTCCCGATGACTAAAGGCAGAGGAAGAAGAATGAATGGAGTCGAAAAAAGGATCAGCTCATTCTTAACAGAGCGAAGATATTTGAAGAATGCCATCCTGAAGGAAACCCGAGAAAAGAAGGCTTTCGCACCATGGACCGCGCTTTTGAGGCTCAGAGAAGAGGAGGAGGGGGGAGTCACACAGCAAATAACAGAGAAAGAGAGAGAGGGAGAGCGAGCGAGAGAGCGAGAAATGTGCAGGGTGCTCGCACCAAAACAAAGGGACTGACTAGATTATCTTTGAAGCCACTGAAAAAGGTCTTCCCTAACAAATAGGCCCACCCCCCACACCAGAACTTTTAAATACTATTAACAATGGGTTAATGAGCTGCATAAATTCCTCCTCTGAATGCCGATAGAATTGATTTACAGCCCTGACATAATCAGAGGATATGCCACAGATTGGTCTGTGAGACTCATAATCTATAGCCATAACATTTAATCTGAGGAAGGGAAAAACACAAGAGGGAGGAAAAATGCTAGGATTTGTGTCCACACCTGACTTCTCGAGGCTCAAGAATGCAATACAATTGCAATAAGTCTACTCATGAGGATTGTTGTTTGAGTCATTGCTGCTCCACCTCAGTATTTCGATAAACCAGAAATGGGTCACTTTTTAAAAAATCTGTATCAGAAAAAAAATCAAATAATAATATACATTTATTTGTAAAGCGCCCTCAGGTCAAATAGAAAATACAATCTATGCTTTGTGACCTTTATTGATTAAGAAACTCTTCTGGAAACGTTCATTTAATTTCAAATACATCTGTCAACAACACATCGGTTGATATTTTGAATAACTTTCCTTTACATCAAGCTTCTCTTACACTGTTGACATGTAGACACTTGTGTAACTTTCAGCATCTGTGCTTTGTGAAATTATAAATCAAAAATATGATAATCTACTTCAACAACACAACCATGAAAAGTCATAACCTTCGTTCTTTGCATGTTATGATAGACACAGACTTCAATACAATGCAGCCAAGGGGTACAAGAGGGTCATTTAGTATGACATTTGAAAATTCATTACTATCTTGCACACTTTCAAAGTTGTAGTTACCCATAAGGCAAAAAGTGTTTTTGTATGGTTTATTTAACAACATGTTAAGGAAATGCCTATGATATACTGTATATGCCATCCCCTTGTCCATGGGGTAAGGCTTGGCTTCCTCAAATGTAGGTCAAGATATTCTCTATAAATACATTTCTTCATAAACTGTGTTATTGTTTTGACTGCAATTTATATATTCCTTCATTGTGTAAGTCATAGAATTATCCTGGCTTTAAACGTAACCTTGTAGCCTACTGTCAGTGTTGTTTGGTTACATGGTGCTTAGTGTTCTTAATTCAACCTCTTATTTCGTGACACACCTTACATTTTGGTTCAAATGACTATTTACCAGTCAGTGGACAAAGTCATTTTTGGCAACTTAAAAAAGTATAGAGAAGATTCAACAGATTTGAAAAGATCTTTACGGTTTTTTTTGTCGGTGCAGTAGAAATGATGGCTTGGATATTTGTTTTTAACTTGTTTTATATTAAAAAAAAAAACCCAACAAACAATAGGTATAATCAAAATTATGTAGAAAACTGATAAAGTAAATACAACATAAAAAAGAAAAATCAACATCCTTCATTTATTTTAAATGCCTGAAAAGGAGTAGGAAGAAGTTAAAACTTAAAAAATCATGCTGGTAATATATTTGGCTGCACATTTTATTGAGGAACATCTGTAATTTGGAAATGTCAATACTTTGAACCACTGATTTTCCAAAAATAATGTTGCCGTATTATGTCACATCGGACGTGTCTGCAAGAATTTTGTAGTATACTGTCGGAGACATTATTTCAATGTGATGTTACACAATACAACACTGCAAATAGTCCTTCATTTGGACCAACCACTTTGTAAGTATCATGCATTCAGGCCTTTTGCAGGAATGCTTTTAAACCCAACCGACGCTGTGCTTTTGGACATGAAACATATTCTGCCTGGCAGTGCTTTAAAACGACTGTCAGCAGAGCCCAAGACATAATGAGACCTACTGAGCAAAGAATGTCATGTTCTTTGGCTGTGTACTTTCTGTAAAAGTGCTGATGCCAAATATGCTGCATTACGGTGGTATGAAGAATGAGGAAAGCTTTTAATTTGTGCCCCCTGTAATTGTGAATCTACTAAATTTGGGATTTTGACATGCATCACTGATGACTAATTTTGACCAATAAAGAAGACATGCAAAACATGTCATAATCAGAAGAGACCCTTTGATGAGTTTTGACAATAACTGAGCTAGATTAACATTGTACACATTGTTCACTGGGTTGGGACAGCCTTCTTTAGTGCTGTACAAAAAAAGAAAGAGATTTTCAACTTCAAAATTCTGGAATTGCAGGGTAGGACATTGCAAAACATAAAAAAAAAAAAATAGATAAATGAATATGTAAAACACTTAATATAATTTTAGATAGAACATTGACATGAGCTATGATGTGGAAAATGTCCTGATTCAAATGTTTCAGTCACGTTTAGCTTGCAGCCATGACATCACCGTCCACATTGATTGTAAAAGTAAAAGTGCACAACAGGACAGCCCTCAGGGGAATATCTCGAACGACTGAGACAAAGTTAGAGTCACTTAAGCGCAAATAAAAGTCACATGACTGAAAATTAACACTACAGGCTATATAGTTTCTGCACGATACTGCCGACAGATGTGTCTGTGAAATCACAGACATAACGCCACCTTGTGGAGATGACCCAGACTGCAGGAATAAAGTCCAGCAGGCCAAGTAAAAACACTCAGCCAAATTCAAGATTGTCTGTTTTGAAAGTAGGTTGTGCAATATGTCCAGTAGATTAAGATGGTTTTCCCACATAAATGTAGCCTATTGCATGAAAAGGAGAGACCAATTGCCTTTGCCTTGAGGGTATAATACAACTCTTTTCTTCGTAATAAATTCATTAGCTTTAAAAACTACTCCAAGTTTATTGTAGCAATCGCAGTCTCCCCTGGAGGCGTGGGTTCGAATCCCACTTCTGACACAGATTAGCCTTCCTGAATTTCCCTCGGGATCAATAAAGTATCTATCTATCTATCTATGAACCGTTTTTAAATGAATCTTAAAGTGTTTCCATTGTTTCTTTTTTTTTGTTTCCATTGTTTCACAACACTTGGCTGTCACTTCTCCTGCTACAGTACTGTCGACTGCCCACTTCTGCTTTCTCATAGCACCACCATGGAGGACTGTGAGATGTGTTTTATAGCAGGTCAGAGAGGAGGAAGTGGTCCTCTGGCTGCAGCAGCAGAGATCACATGAGATGGAGCTGCTGTTGTGTCACGTGAGGTGTCGTTTCTAAAACATGGCTCCAAATGGCACACAACAAAACAGCATCCAATGACTGAATGTCGCCTGTCTGCCGACAAGCTGCAGCGGACCTCAGAAATGGAGCTCGTGGTTAAATATGGAAGTTCCCTGCAGGATGTCATCGCTGAATAAAAACAAAACAGTACCAAATAATCATGAGTGAAGCGGGGCACTGTTAGCTTCATGCTAGCCTAGCTGTCAACTGCTACAAGTGTTGAGGGGTGAGTTGAACAATAAATAGTGTTTTCAGGAGCTGTTGTTTACCTGTACTTACAACTGATGACATTCAACCAGTGTGAATGCTCTTGTATAGACTTTGGGCCATGATATTAGTCAAAACACGAAACATTTTCTGCTTGTTTGCGTTGGGGCATCGCAACGTTAGCCACTTTGTTAAGCTAACTGTTAGCATTAAGTTGAAGCTAGTTAAAGAAATGTCTTAAGACTCTTACATCTCTTTCAACGTTTTGATATTTAAACTATTGCTGAAGGACACTTGTATGCTTTGTTTTTAAGTTGACAATACTGTCGATTACGATCATTATTTCTGCTGAATCGCTCACTTAGTTGCAGTTTAGACCACGTTTTAATACAACTATCCTATTATTGCTTACCTCCTTTCTGTGAATAATAGATTGTATTCGATGCAATGACTGATTGAATAGTTAAATATATATAATCCAAACTTAAAATTGGAGGCATTGAACTAACTTTCCACCAGGGGGCAGAGTAACTAGCTGATGGGGCAGAGGTAGTTCAGTCATGTGAGCTGAGCTCAAACTTCAGGGATTTAAAGAAGGACAATGAGTCATGTGCATTCACAAACATAACATTTTCATTGTATCTATTGCTGATCCAAATGTCCAATTATGCTTTTCAGTTTCCTCAGAGGGACAGACTGAAGAGGTGATTTAAACCCTATTTTGATGGGGTTTACATCGATATGAATGTCTAAAAGTCCACCTGGTGGAAGACAGTGAGCTGTGCGCAGCAGGACGTTGTGGGACTCAAACAGACATTCAAGACTCAACATGGATTGGCTGATGCTGGCAGTTGAGAAAGACTTGGGGATTGACCAAAGGCAGCAAGGCCCAGGTCCCCGTCCCAGGGAGATCATAGCCCTTGTTCCTACACGCTGGGCTATGGGCCTGAGGGAGAAGAAGGTCATGCGCTGTGCCCGCTTCGACAGCATCAGTGAGACTGAAATTAACACGTACCTTCAGTGCTCCCAGGCAAAGTTGCCTCCTGGTTGGACGCGAGTGTGCATTCAGGGCCTGAGGAAAAACAAGCTGACCTACAGATTGGCCAGAGACCCTTGCCATCAACTAATAGAATTTATGCCACAGGATTCTTATGTCAAAACCATGCAGTGTGTGTCGCATCACAATGTCAGGTAGTACAATTTTTTTGTGACACCTTTTAAGTGTGTATGGTTTTCTCTATTTGTGCTTAAGCTATATAAAAAGTAAACGTGCTGCCGTAACAATGATTCTTTGAATTAATTATAACCACTGTATGGGAAATAATGTTTTTTGTATTCATTGTTTGTTTGTTTTTTTCACATTTATGCTTTATCAATGAGCAGAGCATCTTTTCACTTTCCCTGTTAGTGGTGCTAATTTACATTTCAGCTTTAACACAGAGGTTTCTACTTCATCAGAGAATATTGCTGATAGATTTGTTGTCACTATAGGTTCCTGTCTGCTCACTTTTTTTGTCCCTTTTCATCGTCTTTCAGGAATCTGTGGCGGGAAGCTCATTTGAAACTTGTGCAGACGTATGCAGGACCTAATGAGCAGATGCATGCTGCAGCTGTAGATGCAGTCCGCTATGCTCTACAGAAACTTTTCAATTCCACATTTATCTCCCCTGAAAAAGTTTCACCATCCCTCTCTCCAGCAAGAGAGAAGGAGAAGGAAAGCTGCTTGCCATCGAGTTCATCTTGCAATTCTAAGTCTCAGCCAAACTATTTGTGTCCTAATGTCCTGCCTGCTGAGTGTCTGCTGGAGACAGCAGAGATGCTCTATGTGATTCTACCTTACACCCAGTATTCTCTCCATGACATTGTCTCTTTCAGCCCAGCCAAGCTCGCCAACAGCCATGCCAAAGTTTTGTTCATCCTCTACCAGTTACTAATAGCTCTCCAGGCATGTCATGATGCCGGTCTGTCTTGTGGAGAGCTCTCCCTGCAGGACATAGCAGTAGATGAGCAGCTCTGCAGCCGGCTGAAGCTCAACCTTGCACATTACGAGGATTTAGGGACAGAACGGGATGCAAACAGTGATGTCACAGGCAGACGAGTGCCAAAAAGCGTCATGCCAAGTGACAGTTCATGTATGAGCCAAGAGAACAAGATAATGTGCAAAGATTGCTTTGGTGAGCTCAAGACATTGGTCCTGGACTGGGTCCATGGGCGAGTCAGCAACTTCCGCTACTTGATGGAGCTGAACAAGTTAGCAGGACGACGAGAAGGGGACCCAAATTATCATCCAGTGCTTCCCTGGGTGGTGGACTTCACTGTGCCATTTGGTAAATTCCGGGACCTCCGAAGGTCAAAGTTCAGACTCACAAAGGGAGATAAGCAGCTGGACTTCACATATGAAATGACCAAAGAGGCTTTGGCTGCCGCGGTGGGCAATGGGGTCGGTGGAGGGGGTATGGGCGGAGACCTCAGTGGTTCTGTTGGAGCTGGTGGTACTGGACAGCCAGAGCACCTCCACGTACCTCATCACATATCTGATGTGCTCTCAGACATCACCTACTATGTCTATAAAGCCCGGCAGACACCCAAGTCAGTGTTGTGCAGCCACGTTAGATCCCAGTGGGAGCCGAATGAATACCCAGCCAGCATGGAGCGCATGCAGAGCTGGAGCCCTGATGAGTGCATTCCAGAGTTCTACACAGATGCCTCTATTTTCCGCTCGATTCACCCCGACATGCCAGACCTGGATGTGCCTTCCTGGTGCAAGTCGTACGAGGAGTTTATAGAGGTCCACCGGCGCCTTCTTGAGAGTAGAGAAGTGTCCCAGTATTTGCATCACTGGATCGATCTCACATTTGGCTACAAGCTCTCTGGCAAAGAGGCTGTCAAGGCTAAAAATGTGTGCCTGCACCTTGTGGATAACCACACCAATCTGACTACCTATGGTGTAGTTCAGCTTTTTGACCAACCCCACCCGCCACGCTTATCTTCTTCCCAGTATGCCCCAACAGAACCTCCTCTCCTTGGCCTTGCTGCTCTTAATGTGCCTTCTCTACACTTCCCTCAAATCAACACTGCAGCGGACGCCGTGGACGGTATGGTGCCCGAGTCCACAGGGTGTGAGTCCAGCGGCTGGACCATGGTAGACAGAGAGGAAGAGCTCGAACAAGGAATGGAAGCCCTCGATTCACTAACATCCACTTCATCCTGCGCTGTCCCACTGCCAGGCAATACTGCCGGGGGGAAAACTGGAGGAGAACACACAGCACTTACTGTATCGCAGTCCCCAAGTTCATTCCCTGGGGATTTAGCAGGTAGCATCGGCCCTGGTTTTCGCAGTGCCATGTTGCAAAGAGGCGGGGCTTCGAACAAAAAACACGGAGAGGGTAGTGTGACCGCCACCAATGCAGATGAAATCAAAGTGAGCCTCCCTGAGGGATTCAACGCGCTGCAGCCTTTGGAGGAGCTGGAGAAATTGAACAACTTCCTGGTAAAGAGTCTGCATGCCGAAGTATCAAGTGGCTGCATGAGAGACGACGTGATAATTGAATCCTTACCCTCTCTTACACGGCTGTACCAAAGGGACATGCAGGCCCTGGGTGTTCTCATCGCTGAGATATTCTATTCCTTCAAACTGCGGGGAGGGAAACCGGGAAACCCTCTCAGACAGCGTTTCCAAGCTGTTATGAAGCTCTGCTCTGCCAGCCTCCGTGATGTGCCGCTGTGTTTGCATCAGGCTCTGGAGACGCTGATACTAATAGAGAAGCACTCTGGAAATGCACATAAAGAAAAACCAGATTGCCCAAGTCCACTTCTTTTCAGATATGACCCGATCCGGGACGGTCTGCCTCCTCCAAACCCCTGTCAGCTATTGAACTCAATCACCACTCCCTTTCCTTTTCCTTCCTATTTTGCACCACTGCATCATTTTATCTTCTCCTACCACACGAAGATGGAGACTATGTGTAGTCTACAAGGAAGAGATATTGTCTTTCACCTATGGCAGCAACTTGAGACACTGTTGCGGGGTAACATCACAGCCGAGGGACTGGAGATTCTCTTGCCCTTCATTTTAGCCCTCATGCTTGAGGAGTGCACAGCCGTGTATGCCGCTTGGTACCTTTTCGAGCCAATATCTAGAGTGCTAGGCCCCAGAAATGCGAGCAAGTACTTGCTGAAGCCGCTGATCAACGTTTATGAAAACCCCCATTGCCTGCGAGGACGTTTCTATCTCTACACGGACTGCTTCATTCTGCAGCTCATCGTGCGACTCGGCCTGCAGGCTTTTCTGTCCAGCCTACTTCCCCACGTGCTGCAGGTCATCACTGGCTTTGAAAGCGGCAGCTCCGACTCCGGCGGGGAAGCTTGCAAAGGACTGAGGGGAGGCACGTGCAATCTCGGAGAGGAAGAGGAGGAGGACTTTCAGTGTGGCGAGCAGCGGTCATCGTCTGGGTCCGTCAGCGGCACTATGGGAGGCAGCAGTGGAGCCAGTGGAGGAGTTGGTGGCGTGGGAGACACGGGGCTGGTTGATTACTCCTCTGGCATCAGTCTCAATGACCAAGTGTTTCTCTCGGAGCCAGAAGACTTTCAAAACGGGTTCTATGTGAACAACGGTGCAGGGGTGGCTGCCGGGAAACAGCAGAGCCAGAACTCTGCAGCCAAGGAGCAAGATCAGGAGTCTCTAAGTGTGGGGAAACTCAGTGACAAAAGCAGCACAAGTGAGCTGTCGCTGGGTGATGGAGACTCAATGAGGGATCGTGCCAGTCTCAAGTCGGCTGACAGCAGCCAGGACCTTAAACAGGCCAGTGAAGGAGAGGAGGGAGGAGAGCTGGAGGAAGAAGAGGTGACCGAAACTAATGTGGGTCAAGAGGAGAGCGATGACCTCCCCGCTTACCAACTGGATCTCACACTCTCCGCTTGCACAATAGACACAGTGGCCACTCTCGAGGGCGAGTTTGTGAATGGAATGGCGCTGGACGAGACGGATAAAGACACTGCCGGAGAGCAGGGGGAAGAGGACGATCACGGTCCTTCGGATGAGTCGGAGGAGAAAGAGCAAAAGATCCTCTTAGGTGAGTGACCGACAGAGATTCTAGTGTGTTACTCATGTGTTCACTGATGGTGTCTAATGTCTTCAATCATGTCTCCACACACAGATACAGTCTGCAAAACAGTACGATGGCTGTCGGCAAAGCTTGGACCAACTGTGACGTCTCGATATGTAGCCAGAAATTTGCTGCGATTGCTCACAAACTGTTACATTGGTAAGCACATTTATTTGGTATTATTCATGCTCCAGAGTTTTGTTTTCCTTTTGTTCGTATGTTTTTTTTAAACCCTTCTTTGTCTCTCGCTGTCTTCCTATAGGACCTGAGAAGCACCAGTTTGTGGCCTCTTCAAATGAGGACAGCAGTCTGGGGAGTGTGGGATTGGGCAGTGTTTATGAGAAGAAGCCTGTCGTTGGTGACCAGACAGCAGGACCTGTTTTGGAGTGTCTCATCTACATAGCTCAACTGTATGGAGAACCTGTGCTCACTTTCCAGTACCTGCCTTATATCGGATATCTGGTAAGCAAGGAATAACCAAAAATGCGCACCAAAAAGTACTTGAACACAAAATCTTTTATTTGGCCTGTCAAGCTAGATTTTTTTTGTTGTTATGACAGAACTTTTCTATTTTTTCTAAATCTTATTTTTTCCTCTTTAAACTACATGTTTAAGATTGATTTAAAAAAAAATGTCTTCTCCAGGTTTGCCCCCCTTCCTCGCAGCGGCTTAACACACGGAAGGAGGCGAGCCTGCTTGGAGCCGTTGCACTCACACAGAAGATCATTGTCTTTCTCTCTGATGCCACTCTAATGGACATGCTGATGAAGATCAATCAGGATGTGCTCCTGCCTCTACTCGACCTGCTCACCACACCACGCATGGGGTAAATACCCAAGTGCGACCACTCACATGATCCAGACGTGTTGAAGATGTCTTACTTCTTACAGTGCATGTCAGATTTGAGAGGTTTGAATAGAATAGCTGTGTGTTTTATTCATCAGTGTTTATAATTGTACATATGCGTCATCCTATTTTGTGTCACTGAACAGAATGTCATCATCTGCAGCAACTTTTCACACTTACCCTCTGGATGTTTGTATCCGTCCTGCTGTACTCAGGTTCCCCAGCGGGGTGCAGACTCGCACTGCTGTCTGTCTGAAGACTCTGAGCCTGATGGCTCTCATCTGTCTGCGCATAGGGAGGGAGATGGTGCAGCAGCATATGGCTGACACTCTGTGTCGATTCTTTGCCGTTTTCTCTCTGCTGCAATCTCTGCAGCCCCAGGTATGCACCCACAAATTCGAAAACAAAAAAAGGATTGACATGCGCGTTGTCAGGTTTATCTCCAGCATACTTTCAACACTCACATCTGTCCGAAGAAATAAAAGACAACAGCAGATTAGATAAGGATTAAGGAGACAGAAACTCTCTGATAGTAAGCAAGTGCATGACTTTGTTAATGTGGCAGGATGTTGTTGGTTTTTGTTGCCTCTTCGTTTTGTTAATACACTGTTGTGCTGATGTGTGGATTTTTACACTGTAGCTTGAAAGCGCCCCTCACAGGATGGTGGGAGAAGTCGCGGTTGTGGACGTCTGCACGGCTGAAGGGTTGAATGTGACATATGAGTTGGGGGTGTTGGAGGAGCTGCAGACTGTGTTTAACCCTGAGATGGCCCATGCCTCCTACATCCCCTTCTACTGCCTCATAGGTAGGGGACCCCTCCACGTTCTGCTCCGAACAGAATACCCCGTTCGGCAGGAAGAAGGCAATATACTCTTGTGTTACTCCTCAGTGGTACAAAATAAGCTCTGTTGTGATTTTCTTTAGGTGACGTGGCAATTCGGAAAGTGGTCCCAAACCACGAGCTGGTGTGGCAGTTAGCCCAGTCTTACCACCAGAGCGTGAGTCAGGTGAGTCCAGGGACAAACCTGGCGGCAACATCGAAAGTCGACCTACCTCCGTCCTCTGCGGGTCTCTCATCTGCCTTTGGGAGACGTGTGGGTGGAAGCCCGTTCCCCGCCCCCTCTACCACCTCCACCCAGCTTGGTGAAGCCCTCCCTGAGTCGGGCACCTTTGGGAGCCACCTCGTAGGAAACCGTATCCAAGTGTCCCGGGACAATGATTTTGATGGGAGCTCTACATTAGGCTTGGCCAGCTCTTGGGGGCGCACCAGTCACATCACACCAATCATCACCACATCTTCCACCTTCACCACTTCATCCGTGGGCACAGCGTCCTTTTCCTCGTCCTGGGTGGCAGACCCCACCCCAGAGGACAGCGCCCTGAAGCAGGAGCTGCCTCGCAGTGGCCGCTCGCTGCAGGGAAACTGGCTGGCCTACTGGCAGTATGAGATTGGCCTAAACCAGCAGGATCCACATTTCCACTTTCACCAGATCCGATTGCAGAGCTTTCTGGGTCACTCGGGCACCACAAAGTGTTTGGCACCGCTGGCTGGGGAGGATTACTTCCTCTCTGGTAGTAAAGACAAGACTGTGAAGCTTTGGCCCCTCTATAACCACGGCGATGGAACGCAGGAGGTCGAGCCCAGGCTGACGTATAATGACCATCGAAAGTCAGTCTTTTACGTCGGACAGCTGGAAGCTTCACAGGAAGTCGTCAGCTGTGATGGCACAGTGCACCTCTGGGACCAGTATACTGGTAATTTTTGATAAGACCAGTGCAGTCTAAAAGTTTCACGTATGGGATAGTTAAAGAATATTAAATTCAAATGACAAAACTCAAGCTCCCTCTCTAATGACTCTATCTGTCGTCTGCAGGGAAGCAGATCCGCTCATATGAAGCCGTGGACGGGAAGAATCCCATCACAGCTGTCACCACCATGCCAGCTCCACATTGCAGTGTTGTGTTTGGCAGCGCAGATTCTGTTCTCCGCTTCATTGATCCCCGCAAACCAGGATTGCAGGTTGTAATTTCACTTAGCAAGCTCATTCTGGCGAGACCCAATCCATAAAACATCAGCTAATTAACAATGATTACTGTGTTTTACAAAATGGAAGCTTTTCTTTTTCTTTTTTCTTTTTTTGACATTCTGCCCACGATAGTTAATTCAGCTCTGACATTGACAAATCTTTCCTCTCCCCCGTGTGTCCGCAGCATGAATTTCGCCTTGCATACAACAATGTGAGCGCTGGGCTCATCCGCTACCTGGCAGTGAGCCCCTCGGGGCGCACGGTGGCTGCAGGTTTCTCATCTGGCTTCATTGTTCTGCTCGACGCACGCACTGGACTCATTCTGAAGGGCTGGCCTGCTCACGAGGGAGACATCCTCCAAATGAAGGTATACTGTGAGAACGTGTGGGTAGTTACCTTTCATCTCTTTCACTCCATCGGGGGTTATTTTAACAGCGTCATTGGTGTGTGATTTCAGAAGTCACTTCTGGAATTTGATTTTGTAATTAGAGTAAAACTGATTCAAAGTAGAGTTCGAGGGAGAGTTTATAGATGATGATACAAAAACACCAAAGAAGAAGCTGTGTTAAAAAAAACAGGAGAAACTGAGTGAGTCAGGGAAAAGTAGAAAAGCGTTGACTGTGTTAAAGAAGGTAAGGAGAATGGTGGCTTCTTGGTTTGTGAAACCTGAATTATTTAGAATGTCCAGCAGAGGGCCACTTGACTAGTTTGACAACACAAAAAGTGTTCATGTTTGAATGCAAACAGATGAGAAAATGCTCCTCCTTTTGGAGTAGATTTGTTTGCTCAGATAATTAAATGACAATGGAGTATAGTGTTTGAATTATTCTTAAAAGTCTTCTTCAACACAGCAGGGTTGTTTTGTAAATCCTGGTCATGCCTGAGGATGAAGCAAGATGTGCTTAAGTGTTTTGCAATCTGTGATTTTACAAGACACGACCACAGCCAGGAGAGGGAGAGAGCGTCGTGTCTGTCCCTGTCGGTGTCTTTATTTCAAATTCAGTGTATTTATGTCATAAAAACTCCTTGTGGGTAACTTCTGATACTTCTTGTATGGATTGATTTGTCTATCCAGGACTGTTTACAGAAACATCCGGGATAGAGTCCACATACTAACTTCTCCTAGCTGCGACAAGTAGCCGTGCCCAATACTGTGTTTCCCAATAACGGGGTTGACATTCTCGTGGGACTTGTTACCGGTCAAGTTGTTTACATGAGACGTGGGCTGAACACGGGGTCACTCAGTGAGTCACAGAAATGGACAACTGCTCAAACTTTGTGTTCTGCCTGATAGATTGCAGCCAAGTGGAGGGCAGTTAATCCCCCATGACTGCACGTACCTATTGAGTTAGAAGTATATCAAATATCTTCTGCATTTTAAGGAGTCCGAGGTGGACACTCAGCGCTTTAGGGTAACCAGAGGGAAACTTTTTTTTTTTTTTTTTATGTCCACATGTGGAACTCACAAACTCAACAGTTTACATGAATCCCCTTTTTTTTTTTTACTCTTCTCTGTGCTGGATCTTCTCCAAACAACCCAAACTATATCCATCCTGTATGTCTGACCTACACTGGCTTATTATTATAATCATATTTTTTTTGCTTACATCTTTCTGATAGAGCTGACACCTATCCTGCACTGACAAAAGCTAAAACGTAGCTTTACAACATGTAGGTTTTCAGTTGTGAGGAAGGGGGATAGAGCTGTTTGTTGTAAATATACTGTACGTTCTTCCTTTAGGGGTAATTCACTCTCATGTAGATCTCAACCTGGGCTTTTAGGGGATATCAGTGCTTTCCAAGGAGATCGTTTTAAGGTATTACGTTCTTAGTCGACATCACGGAGTCAAGCCGGAAGGTGTGGCTGTACTCTCAAGTAGTCGTGTGATAAATATTCAAAAAGACGATCAGCCAGGTGGAGATATTTCGACTGGAAGAGTAGAGGTGAATACCAAGTGTAGCAGAGAGGGGGAAAGTTGTACCCAGCAGATCTGTTGTCAACAGAGCGCAAAGATTAGCAAACTTTATTTAACCCCAAACGAGGTCAAGGATTGTAGCTCTAGTTTTAAAAGCACAAGTTTAGGCAAATATGGACACAGGTTACTCATTAGAAAGACGACAGCGGCTCTCATTGGCACATTCGTTTTGACTCAGACTTCCGACGGGGGACTCGTTCATGTTGAGCTGGGGGACTTCAAAAACAAATTAACTTCATGTTTAAAAAGAAAAATGGGAAGATCTTGTTTGGGGTTAGTTTTGTAGTAAATGTTTTCTGATATAAAATGACTCGGCTAAAAGTGGGAAGTCAGTGGGTACCTGAAGAAGAAGTGCTTGAGAGTGAGTCAGTGAATGTCAACAGTACGGCTAAGGACAGGAAATAACACGTATACATGTGACCAGCAGCCTCTCATACCTGTCTGAATATGTTTGTGCCATGTGATTGTACGCTATCATTAGTCCAAATCAATGTCATGTGATCAAGTGATGTGTCTCTTATTAGTTCATGTTTTAATATTTTGGGGTTTGACCATTGAATGGCATCGTGTGACACTTACATAACACGAGGCAATGCTTACTGGGAAACTGTCGCTCCACACTTTTTGTGACCTCCTTGTTTTGTTACATTTCAGGCTGCAGAGGGAAACTTGGTCATCAGCTCCTCCACCGACTACACACTCAGTGTTTGGAAAGACCTGGAAAACAAGCCTCTTCGCCAGTACAGGTCGCAGTCGGACCCCATCCACGCCTTTGACCTTTACGGCCCAGAGATTGTAACCGGGACGGTGGCTAACAAGATCGGGGTGTACTCCATGTGGGACATCTCCCTCAGCCCTGTTAGCAGCACCAAGCTGAGCTCGGAGAACTTCCGCGGCACTCTGACCAGCCTGGCAGTCCTGCCCACCAAGAGGCTCTTACTGCTGGGCTCTGAGAACGGCGCCATCCGGTTGTTAGCTTAGGAAATAAAATCAACGGCTCCCAGATACACAAAAACAGACTTACCACTGACCTCCAAAGTGTCTTATTGGTGAACACATGCAGGTGTCTGAGCTCTTTGTCCCGTCCACTGAGCTTGAGGTCAGCTGTACGCTGAGGCATTTTTCCAGCTCCTCTAAATTGCTTTTTGAATGAAGCAGCACAAGTAAAGGCATCGTATAAGCTACACGTGTCTGAATCTTGCACCAAATTGGATTGACAGGAAACGTGTGTGAAGCACTTACCATTTATCATGTACAGAAGATCCCATGATTTTGTTCTAGCCTCCAGATGTATAGATAGTATATATTAGGAAATTCTTATCTTGACAAGGTCATTTGTTCTTTTGACGAGGTCAGTCGTTCTGTTCAAACGTATGAATTAGAAGAAGCGCTCAGGAAGGTGGGACCAACACGGTTCTTATGTAGTGTTTACACTTTCCAAATAGATGCATAACAACACCAAAAATACATCGACCTCCACTTTCATTTCCCTCGATGTAAGAAGACATGCGTATCCAAATGCACTGATTAAACTATGCAGTATTTGTAGGTCAAATCCTCTTTCTTATTTTTTTGTGCGTGTTAGAGTCATTGTGTTTTTTTCATGAGGTTTTTTCCCGCAGATGAATTGTTTATACGTCACTCTCGATTCAGCTGTTTGGTGGACAGTGTAGGTGCATCCTCCCAAGTGTGGAGACGCTTCAGCCGTTGTCATATTACAAAAGTCAGTTAGTGATGCACAGCCTTTATTATCCTGCACAAGTATGGCCTGAATCGGAACAATTCTCACTCAGATTTTAAAGACTGAATGTTTTTAGCCACTAATAAATTACTTGAAGTTGCTTTGGGATTTTTAAACTTTGTTTAGAGACTCTTTGTTTAGCAGTCAGAACCTGTAGCAGCGTTGTACTGGGAGTGTGTGGCAGATTCCACTTTGACTGGGTTTTCCCACTTTGTCACTTCTGAAAAAAGAAGCTAACATAAATCCAATGCCAAGATGAGCACTTTTCTATTTTAACATAGGTTACTGCATACACATTTGTTGAGGAAAAACATAGAAAAAACTGTAAATCAATCCAAAAAAAAAAGAAAAGAAAAAAAAGTCGTTAAAGTTGCTCTGTATGTGTAGTACAGCTGAGATTTTTGCTCCTGACAGCCAGCTGGAATCTGTTTAAGCTTTCAAAGCCCTTTAGCATCTGTTAACCTCAGCCCTTTATATGAGTTCTTCATGGTGTAAAAAAGCCTAATTTTTGTAATTATTCGCCCAATGCCTAACATGCTCTGACAAGTGTACTACATCTTTTGATATGTTCTGTTATTTTGTAAACTTGGAGTTCAAGATCAGTAATCATAAAAGAACAAACTTTGTAAAGAAAAAAAAAAAAACCCAAACAAAACTAAAGGACATTTGTAGCAGCAAGATTGGCTAAAAATTGTTCCAGCATCTCTTTTATCAGTTTATGAAAGGTCCATGAAAATGCCTATTTATTAACTGGATTAATAATAAAAAAATGCTCCTAGTGTCCCAGTTGTTGTGTGTGATTCATCTGCATTCATCCTGTCTCCCAGCCTGCTTTCAAATCGTGGTTGGGTCACTAGGGCTCCGATTGGACAAAGTCCCCTTTTGTGTTTGTCCACAGCTGTCATGTGATGTACAACATATCACTTTTTAAGTGTTGAGGGAGACCCAATCAAGCAAAAATGATACCTTTTCTCTTTTAATCTTTCCCTGACTTGTGTTTTGGTCATTACCGAACTCTGAAGTTTTCTAGATGGAGCGGTCATGTGTCGCTCTGTTCTGTGAAGTTGGAAACAAAACGTTTTCTGGGAAGCGTGGGCTTGTGTTCTCTGACGTGATGTGCAACTGCTTCAACAAGTTGTAGTTGTTTGTCCACAGAGATGGATCATTACTGAATGTGTCATCTGTCCTGTCAACTCGTTGTGTCATGGTTTTGTCACCTGCCTGTTGACACGCAAACCCCCTCAGCCCTCATACATTGAAACGAGTGTGAGTAGCTACATTTACAAACAAATAGTGGCTTAAAGAGGCCCCAATCAATGTAAGTTGATATTTAACTGTTTGCTGAGCAAATGCCAATCTTTTACTCCCAGGAATTCTGCCCTCCACAGTCACTTAGTCGCTCCTTTTTTGGACAAGGCAGCACCTTTTTTTTCAAATTTAATTTTAAGGTAAGATAAAGTTTCTCTTTATTAATTAAGGTTGACTGATTACATATTTGATTGATTTGAAAACTTGGTGGAGAAGGCTACCCTTGATTCAGTTATGGATGGTTTTGTATATATGGATGTTTGTACGTTGTCTGCAAAAGGGAATATGGCTCTTTACAAGTTTTTACTTTTAGCAAGGTTTTGTGTTTGACGCTATAATGCACTTTTACCCTAAACTGTTATATTCCCCTGAAATAAAATTGTATTGAATACTATCTCTGGTATAAGAGTGTGGCTGTAGATAGCTGAAGTGTCAGCTGAAGGGACTTTTATTTCCTAACATATGGCTGTTATGTTATGCACATTTCCAGAAGATCTGAGTTCCTTTAAAAGAGGGCGACTGTAGTCGAGCAAAGTGTTGGAACCTGTAAAGAAAATACACCAAAAGAACTTTATAAAAAGGTAGGAGTTTTGTGTTTTAATATATTTGAACTTGAAATGCATTTTTTTTGTATTGTTTCATAAAAAGAGAAAAGGGAAACATTATTTTTAATTATGCAACTTTTTTTTATCCTGTTCCAGCTGCATTGTAAGGACATGGACCTTCGTCTGACACTCCTGTTGATCTGTCTCTGCAACCGAGGATTCACTGTAAATCACTTACATTTCTTTTCAATAACTGTGAAGTCTTTGCCTTTCCATTATCTTTGCTGAAAGACAGTGATTGAATAGTTTTATTTTTTACTCTGATCTGTTATCGACAGAATTGTGAGATCTTAGAAAGTGAGTCAATTCCTCTGGTTCCTCTCATTCCTTTGATGCCCAGTCAACCCATAAAGATGAGAGGCAAAATAGGATCTAAGAGTTTAAAAGTTACCTTTCAGTTTTCTAGTCATTTAATTTCGCAGTTTAAAAAAAATGTGTCTTTGACCTTGTCCTTCCTTTAGCAAGTAGAAAATGAAACTACAACACAACCAGAAACTACGAACACCACAGAAAACAATTTATTTGCTGGTACCCTTGGGGGCTCATCAGCCGAGGAAGAAGATGAGAGCTGTCAGTCCATCAGTCAAAGATCGCAGTCCAGAGAGGCCATCGCTGCAGCCATTCAAAAATTAGGAGTGCAGCTGCTGCAGAACCTGGAGACAACACCAGAACAGCCAAATGTCATTATATCGCCATTTAGCATAGCATTAGCACTCTCCCAGCTGGCTTTAGGTATGTACCTCCTGCTTCAGCTTTTACTGGGCACAACATTTTGTTTTCTCTACAAATATTTAATCATGTTTGATGAATTGTGTCAGCATCTTGAAAGTGTTTATTGTCATCTGGAGACTGTCAAGGTTCTTATCCAATTATTTCTCCCTTCTTCTTTACAGGGGCAGTAAATGAGACGCACAAGCTGCTGATGCATCACCTTCATGAAAACAGTGTCCCCTGCTACCACGAGTCCCTGCATAATGTCTTAGTTCATCTCAGGCAGGACCTGCAAATAGCTACCCGTATATTCCTGCGCCAAGGTTACTCCTTTATATATTAGAAAAAACATGTTTTACTTCTGCCTTCATGAACATTTGTTTACTTTTTAATTTAGTCGGTCTTTAGTGAATTTAAGCCTTGAGAGAGTGTTTGTCTTGTGTTTTAGGGTTTGAGCCAAAACAAGAGTTTGTCAATGAATCCCGGCGGTTATATGACTCAGAGCCAGCAGTCTTGGAAAGCCTGGAGCAGATAAACAATTGGGTAGAGAAGGCAACCAACGGGATGATGACGGACTTCCTCTCTGCTTTACCACCCAATCTGCTCGTCATGCTCATTAATGCTGTCCATTTCAAAGGTGAAATGTCGACATGTGGATGACGATAGATCTTAGATAGAGCTTGCTTATGAAATCCCCATCTTTTTCTTCCAACAGGAGAGTGGAAAGCTCGCTTTGATCCGCGTTTCACCTCAAGAGGTGTGTTCTACCTTGACGATAAGAACATGGTTGATGTTGAAGTGATGGAAGATGCCAAACATCCCTTGAGTTTATTTATTGATAATGAACTGGATGCTCAGGTAATAGGCATTTTCATCACTCGGTTTGTATTTACATGAGCTTTTGATCAAGTCACAGTACCCGAAACACAGTGATCATATCCCTTGGGGGAAACAACTAAAAGTTTCTTTTTTTCTGCGTAGGTAGCAAGCTTCCCATTCCAGAAGTCCATGAGCCTCCTGGTGGTCATGCCTTTTTCAGGCCAGGTGAACATGTCCTCTCTCACTGCAAAGCTTAATGTCTCTGACCTGTATAATCGTCTACCAAAGCAGAGGGCTGTTCAGGTTAAAGTCCCCAAATTCAAACTGGAGTATGCTCAAGAGCTACAGGATGTTTTTACCAAATTAGGTAAGGTCTTTGTTAGGCTATCCTTTTTTCCATCACATATACAAAAACATTGGTGGATGTTGTACAATAGACTAGAACTGACCCTGTCCTCTCTGCTCACTTTTAGGCCTTGGGGAGATGTTTTCCAGTCCTAACTTGGCTGACATGGCAGATGGCCCCCTGCTGGTGTCCTGTGTGATGCACAAGTCCAGCATGGAGATAAATGAGGAGGGTGCAGAGGCTGCTGCAGCCACCACCGTTGTGATCTCCAGGGCATCCAACCCTGTCTTCCACCTCACCCAACCTTTCTTCTTTGCACTTATTGATGAAAAGACTCAAGTACCAATCTTCATGGGTGTCATCAACAACCCCAATCCTGGTGCTCCTTTCTTGGAGAGAGGAGAACCTGGACATAAAGATAAAGTGGGATTCCCAATTGATAAGAATCAAGATGGCTTATTTGGAGGCCCACCCAAGTAGGGACTAATATCCGCTCTGCTGTACTGTACCAGAGAAACCCCAGACCAAGACCTTGACGATCGAACAGTTGAAATGTACTATACCAGTGGAACAAAATGTGTGAAAGCAGATGATTCATGTGTGCCTTTATTTCCCTGCAGAAAAAACATCTGAGGAGGCCAATATTCCTTGTGAAAACCAAGTATTTCCTACATTCAAATAGATCGCACATCTTTGTCAAACAACTCTTAATTAAAGATCAGGAATCATTTTACCTTCTGTTGAATCTTATCACTTTATCATTCATATATTTCACTTTAAATTTCATCTTCTAGTGTAATAAATGGATCTGAACCACATCATGCCATTGAAAAGAGTTTTTTTCTCCTTGAAACCAGATAATAATGTAAATTGATGCATTGATGATAATGGGACAAGAGAAAACTCACAGGACATTAAGGGATTGGTGGTAGTCCACACACAGTCATTTTTAACTCAAATTCAAGCTATTTGTTGTAAAAACTAATAATATTTTTTTTATTCTGCATGTTACAAAGTGGTATAAAGAATCTCTTTCAACTAGTTTTCTATTTTCTGTGTAAAACAATTGAAAGATTAAAGCGGTGTCATTAAGAGATACAGTTATTTTATTTGTTTCAGTAGGCCTTTGTATTCTCAGTGTTATTATTTCATTCCTCATCAATATATCATCAACTGTATGTTATTTTTTGCATTTCCAAAAGCAAAGTATAAGGTAAACAAAAAGGAATCCGAAAGATTAAGACGTCTATACTTAAATAACACATCCCACAATATCAACGTTCCATCGCAGCATTATTTTTAAAATGCATGATGATGATTACAAAAGAAATGTGGCCTATTATACAATTTTTATATCATAGGACGGAAATACTATTTTCTCGATGGCATTGAACGCATCGATGTTAGCGCCTGACGTCACAGCGTGTTTGGCGCTGACTTCCCCGCAGCTGATCTCCGGTCAGTTTCACCGTGTTAAGCGATGCAGTACATTCACAGCGCTCTCTGGTCTCCAAACTGAAGCCAGATCTGTGGACGGAAACGGAAGTTGAAGCAGCGAATACAACGCTTTGGCGCGTTTGTCCAAGTAGTTGGCGCCAGAGACACAATTCACTGAACACTGTCAGCAGGAGAAGCCTGGAGTCTGTTACCTTACTTACATTTCAGTCAAGTTGACTTTTTGTCGCTATATCACCTACTCGCAGATATGACAAAACTCTCAGAAGGTGCCATAGAGGTAAGTCTGGATCCGGGATTCAATTTTTTTTTTAAAGCGATAGCTATTAAATTAAATATTTTAAAATGACATGGTGCAGCTTTGTTCTTGAGGTGGAAACACTCATTTGTTTGCATCTCAACTTAACTTCATAATTTTCTCTTACTTTCATTTTGGTAGCATGTTTTTTTTAAAGTTTGTCTTAATATTTTTTGGAGCGCTTTCATTCAATTCACAGTTAAAGTGAGTCTTAGATATGACCGTAAACAAAGTAGTGTTTAAAAGTGGGTTTTTTTGTGTGGGTAAAAACACCTACATTAAAGTTTTTTAAAAAGAAAGAAATATTGAATTAAAACTTTACTGGAAAAAATATGCTTCATCAGCTAACTTAAAATATGTTTGCAGGCTCTCACAAATGGAACTGGTGAAAACGACCTGGTTCTTCAGCTGGTGGTGAGTTACTAACAAACAGCAGCATTCACTCTGCTCTTCATGCCACTCACTCATCCACATCTCCACTCAATTCACTCCTTTTTAGTTTAAGAACACTTTAGAGGACAGATTTGCCCGAATCCTCCATGTCTCTTCATTTGATCAACACTCACCACTGTATGAATAAGATAAGATAATCCTTTATTCAGCAAAGCAGGACAGCAGAAGAAAAAAATCTCACAGTGCAAGGACCTCAAGCTGGATACTCTTTATGGTGATTAAAATCACCATCTCATCATTTAACAGATCATGATGTGAAAGAAGACGAAATCATGAGGAAAGGAGCTTTTAAATAAATAACCAAAGTAGTATTCGAACACATCACAAAAAGAAGTACTGATATAAGATGAAAAATGAATATATCCATATACAGACGTACAAACCTGATTTTTGTATGTTGATAAACTATATGGATGAATCACCTTTCAGAATATTCGCAAGCTTGAAGGAGGAAGTGGTCACACTCGCTGGAGGGTGATGATGAGTGATGGACGCCACACACTGTCCTGTGAGTTTCTTTATTTGTAAACGTTTATTTTTGTCTTTTCGCACGTATAATGAGTGTGTCCCGGACGTGGGGTTAAATCCTCTGTCTGTATTTTATTCTCTAAATCTTTGAAGTCGAATGATCCGGCTTCTGCTCAAGTATGATTTCCTTCTTACTGATTTCCGCCCGTCTTTAGCCTTCATGCTGTCAACGCAGCTGAACTACATGGCGGACGAGAACAAACTGGTCCCGAACTGCATCTGCCTTCTCAAACGACATGTGACCAACATATTGAAGGATGGACGGTGAGCAGTGTCTTGTCTTTTCTCGTCTTTCATAAACGTATTGCCCACGTTTCGATGCACTCGAGGCTTTCATGTGACGGTTAATGTGTTCCTATTGCAGACGGGTTGTGATCATTCTGGAAATTGACGTCATCAAACCTGCTGAATCTGTCGGGGGAAGAATAGGAGACCCGACACCTTTCACTGAGGGTAAGGCGTCAAACAAAGTGATTTGACGAAACCTGCTGGTTATTGAACCATCGCCCAGTGAACACGTTTTATAAAGTGACCCTCTAATTACCAATCATGAGTAACGGTATCTTCCTACACTTATACTGACATCATCTTCCTCGCAGGTCAGGGTAAAGCCCCACAGCCGGCCCCGGCCCCTGAACACCGCGCTCCACTACAGCCACAGAACATAAATGATGGTGTGTATTTACTTATTGATTGAAAGGAGCTTAAAATGGGTTGCAGGTGCCGTGAAGTCCCAGTAAGCAGCTCCCTAATGACCACTAGATGGCGGCATTTCTCCACGTCTTTCTGCACTAACGGTGACCCACACCTTTTTACAGGACACGAGTCATTTCTGACAGCTATGTTCGGGGATAACATTGAGCTTTTTAAGCCTTCGTGATTCTTTTACACTGATCTTGTTGTCACTTTTTCTCGCTTCAGTGACTGCTTGTTTTTTTGTTTTTTTTAAAACTGAACTTCGAGCCTGTGTTGATGACTGGCGATCACTGCCTGTGCATGTCAGTCATGCCGTTGATCTTTTATGGATGCAAAGTGAATGACAAGCATGTAGCCCTGTCGGCTGCTTAAAGGGGGGGAAGTTTAATGTTTACAGGCACATTTAAAACATTTTGAAGCTGGTGGCTGTTCTTTCCAAGTTCAGGTGTGTGTTCCAGCAGAGTAAACAACTTGGAGCACTTTGGCTGTGCAGTCCAGCCGTCAGAGACTTTTTGCCGTTCTCTTGTGTGTGTCATAGCAGGTATTCATCCCTCTAATCTGCCTTATGGGAATTGAGGTTGTGGCATGCACTGTCCTCATCAGCACAGTCATTGTTGGTCTCTCTGTGTGTGTGCTGCTTGATCTGGGGGCTTAATTACCAGAAGTGCAGTGGTTGGCAAAGTGGGAGGACTAAAGTGGACACTTTGAACTCTAATCCTCCACGTGAGACGCACACAAATCAAATGTGCAGCGCTTGTTCAAACGGGGACGGGGGGGGGGGGGGATCTCAGGCAGCAGCCCTGGGGAGGAGCAGCTCCAGTTTGTTATAACATTTCACACTCGGCCTGTGAAATGTGAATCATCCTTCTCGCTGAAACGCTGGATCACACGTCTCCCACAACTTGTGTTGAGAGGATTTTGTTTTTTCCTGTTTCAGCCTTTCCTCTTTCCCTTCTCGAGGGATAACGGCAGTAAATTAACTTAAAGTCATTAGGTCTTTTTTTGTGTGTGATAATTACAGTGATCGAGCAGTTGCAATCCACAGAAATGCTTTTTTTTTTTTTTTTGTTATTTGCCTCAGATGAATTATACTTGGGCCTCTGTCTTGACTCGTCTCCATCACTGCTCTTCATGGATCATCCGTTTGTCTTTCAGCTCCTCCCCCGGTACAGCGAGCTTACAATAAAGACTTTGGGAAGAAAGCCCTGCCTGCGCTGCCCAGTACTCCGGGGGGCAGCTCCAAAGTCGTGCCTATCGCCAGCCTGAACCCCTACCAGTCCAAGTGAGTATGTTCATCAGGCACACTTAAAGATCGACGAAGGTGACAAACACAAACAAGTGCTGCATTTTGGAGCTGAAAATGAAAGCGAAGTTAAGGTTGGAACAATCTCACTTGAAACATGCGAAGCTTTCTATTGTTGGATGAGGAACATTGGAGAAGTGCTAAATCCACAGAGCAGGAAAGAAAACAGGAATCAGGGAAACAAGCTGGACGGAAGCACAAGTGCATGTATCGACCACGAAGTTGCAATCAATGGGGAGGAAAAAAAAAAAAAAAAAAGGGATGATGCAGAACACCTAATAACCAAAGCTCAAAAATCGAACACAGTTCAACACAACACTATGACAGAGTGCATTATGATTGGACGCTCCCATTCGCCGTCCAATCGTACGTGTTTTCGCAGAATTTGTGTTAATCGACCAAACACAGGCGTCGCTCTATCATTTCCATTACACTCTATTGTGAAGCGCGAGGTCGGGCTCATGCTGAGTTCCTGGCAAACCTAAAATGTATCAGAGCCGTTGTTGTGATATCATTGGAACTTCAGCTCTGCTTTTCTCTCCTAAAGAGTTGTTCAAATGTCACAGGAACGCCTGCTGCAGGGAAATGGAAGGAAAGGAACACATGTTCGGTGTCATTCATCAAAACGGACACAAGAGGACTTGATTAGTCACGTTTGAAGAAGTGAACGACGCCTATAGAGTAGATCAGCTCTGATTGAACCCTCTGCCTTGCTCTCGTCTGATAGGTGGACCATCCGTGCCCGCGTGACCAACAAGAGCACAATCCGCACGTGGAGCAACTCTCGCGGCGATGGCAAACTCTTCTCCATGGAGGTCGTGGATGAGAGCGTGAGTCATATCTTCGTTTCAAGTGTTTTGTTTTTTTTTTGTCATAAGTTTACCTTGGCCCGATTTAATGTCATAACTAAACGTTTTTATGTTCCTTCAGGGGGAGATCCGTGTGACGGGTTTCAACCAGGAGGTGGACAAGTTCTTCAGCCTCATTGAGATTGGCAAGGTGAGATGCCCCCCCCCCCCAAAAAAAAAACAAAAAAACAACAATGATTCATTGTGTGCTCCTTTGGGGGCTAAACTGTCTCACAACGTGACGAGAATTTGGCCACCGACTCTCCTCGTGAAAACACAGAGACTGTGAATGAGTCATCTGGCGACACTGAGCCCATACAATAAGCCGCTTATGATCATCTGCCAGCCTTTTGTTGCACCATGCCGTCAGGTGAGCTCTGATCTTAACACACCTGGGTTCATCCATCTGCATGACCCAGGTCTACTACATCTCCAAGTGCTCGCTAAAGATCGCCAACAAGCAGTACACGTCGGTGAAGAACGACTACGAGATGACCCTCAACGGAGACTCCTCCATCATCCCCTGTGACGACAGCAGCGATGTTCCCATGGTGCAGTGCGACTTCGTCTCTATCGCCGACCTGGAGAGCAGAGAGAAGGATGCCACAATTGGTAAGAAGCTAACTGCGAAAAGAACTCTATTTAAATGTATTAATCGCTGAAACATAATGAACAACCTGCAGCCCTAATTACAACAGAAAAACGCAACACAGGATCCTCACCAGCAAAAAAAATATATATAACCCTTAAATAAATCCTCAGCCCTGATAGGACAGTGGACAACTCTCACTCTGCTGATCACAAAGCGTTGACGCTTTTATAAAAGAGCCGTTTTGTTTGTTTGTCAGTAACCTGAAGCGTGCTAGCTAAAGTCGACGTACGCAGTTTGACTCAAAGCGACAGACGTCGAACAGCAGAGTGTTTCTGAGAACGACGTCAGCAAGAGGCGGGCTCAAGCTGAAGCCACGTGCTCGATGTAAGCTGCAAACTGAACTGAACTGAACCGACATTCTGCAAATGTATTTCTTAATTAGCCGATCGGGACGGTGAAACATGTGGAAGATGTTTAAGGGGGATCTCCGCTGAAATAAAACAAATAAACTTATGTAAAGTCCATCTTTTAGGGGGAAAAAAAAGTGTTGCCTCTTTTTCGGAGCGCTGAGAGGTCATGTTTGGCTGGTAAGGACGGGGACACTACAGGTACTGCGTGTAATATTCCAACAACGTGGTCATTAATTCACAGCACTGAATGAACTTCATCGCCGTCATCTCACTTAGTGAGACAGCAATCAACACTAAAACATCATCAAGCATGACCATGATTCCACTTTAAGAGCGTACTTGTAAATATAACAGGCGGTTCTGTTCCTCTCTGTGACGTGATGTCACACGAGCTGATTAAAAAGCGTCTCATTCATGAAGACGGCTCTGTTATCCCTCCACATTATCACTTCAGACTTTTTTATTTGTTTTGAGAAACCTGTTCTGTCCTACTCCACCATGTCTCGTGTCTATTACTCCGAAAAAAAAACCATGTACACCCTCGAGGCTCAGTTTGTTCCCATAGTGCATTGCTGTAGCCTGTTGATCCATCTACTACAACCTCTGCCACTATCCAAACAGAAAGGGGAAAAAAAAAAAAAAAAAAAAAAGCAATGTTTTGCCAACACATTTTATGAGACATAAGTTTGGATGTTGTCGGAGCGGAGAGTAGAGTTGTGAACCAAAAGTGCACGAGAGAGAAACCAATCTCAACACCCCCCCAAGTGAATGAAGCATGCGCCCAACTGCTAACGTCTAATATCTTCACATCCGTTAGGCCTAAACTAAACTAAATAGTTTTTAAAAGCACAAACCAACCAAGTGAAACTCTGAACCCGGCTCCCACTGGGATGTTCCCAAGCAGCCAATCAGAAGCTCTGATAAGCCGAGGATAGTTTGCAGCGGAACATCTCGGCAGAGACGCTGGGAGGCTGAGGTAATTACAGCATATGAGCACAGAGATAAAGCGGTATTAATAACACTGATGACAGTAATGGCCGATAGTACAGATTGACTCCGGGCCTTTTATAGAAGAGACGGCGATGAACCTGCTGTCACAGGTAAATGGAAGTAGTTCTAAGGACTCTGCTGTAATCATCTTTAATGAAGACACATTTGTCATTTGTCTCCGGCCATCAAACGTTTAGTTCATCACTTTCAGACCCACGCAGTCAGCTGGGGGGGGGGGGGTCGGGCTGTACGGGCGAGTAACAGTGACATAACTTTTTCACCTTTTACGCAATAAATTGTTATTTTTATTTTGTTTTATTAATTATGCATATATGCATTTTATTTATTTTGATTTATTTAAAAATATATTTGACGTGCACATAGCAATTACATCGGACAAATCCGATGTAATTGCTATGAATGTTTTAGCACATTTGCTCATTTGCAACAATAGTCCGCAGGCGGCTTTCAAAAGGATGAAACAATTAGAATAGAAAGACACACAACAAACAAAGCCGAAGCCGGTTTCATGGTTTACCTTTTTAAATTATGGATGGCGCTGCCAGGTGAACTCACACCTGACGTGGAATGAATGAGTCACTTATTTCCCCCCTGAAGCCAATTTGTGCTGGAAACGACGAGACTCAGGGTGACCTGCGGGCTTTAACGCTACCGTCAATGTTGATGAGATGTATATGTGGGAGCAGTTTGTTTGTCCGCAAAGACGAAACCCTGTGTGGTCTCCTCCCCAAAAGATGGGGGGGGGGGGTCAAGCTTAAGAATTGAACTTAATGAGGTGTTAATGTGACGTGATAATGTGTGCGCTGCTGATGTGTACCACAAACTCATCTTTTGTCCATCCCAGACGTGATCGGAGTGTGCAAGAGTGTGGACGAAGTGACCCGCCTCACAACCAGGTCCAACAAAGAAGTTTCCAAGAGGACGGTCAGCCTGATGGACATGTCGGGGAAGCTGGTGACTGTCACGCTGTGGGGAGAGACGGTGGGTTTGTGTTCTCAATATCACAGCTGCAGCGTGGTGGAAACGCTCGGCAGAATTCCCAGTCACAAGTTGATAAAGTGATGTGGATTTTTACCTGTGGCTCAGAGGGACTGCGCTAAGGTTGCCTCCATTTGTTATCCTCCTTCACACGCAGCATAGTGTACCTTGTTTGTTAGTTCGACGGATACTTTTTGTCTCTGGAGGGACTCACTGAGGTACACAGTTTATAAAGAACAATAGGAATGCCAAAAAATGGAGTGTCTGAGATATTTACTCCCCTCCTTCCTCTCTGTTATTGTTTCTTTACTACAGTATACTGCACCGAAAAAGAAGAAAAAAACCCCACAACACTGAAAGAAAGGTTCACTCAGCGCACGTTTTGACAGTAATCTCTGACTTGTGTCAACTAAGAAATGTGATCAGAGTTCATAACAGGAGGGATCGAGGAATTACAGGAGCAGCAAAACACACAAACAAGCGAATATGTCGTCGGCGTAGCTGTCGTACTTCATGTTATTCCCCCTGTTGTTTGTCTGAGAGCAATAAAGACGAGAGCGTTTAACCGACCAGTCGAAAGGTAAGACCGCTGCTGTGACGACGCCCTCAGCCCCGCCTGACGTCCGCGTCCACATCCCCGTTCTTCAGCGCACACGTTGCTCGCGTTTGATGATTCTTCCTGACTCAAGTGGCATCAACGTTTTCAACGATTGTTCTGTAACCCCCCCCCATGTCTTTTACGCAGGCGGAGACGTTTGATGGCTCTGGGCAGCCCGTTTTAGCCATTAAGGGGGCGAAGCTTTCAGACTACGGAGGCCGCTCCCTCTCCGCGTCCTTCAGCAGCACCCTGATGATCAACCCGGACATCCCTGAGGCGTATAAGCTCCGAGGCTGGTAAGTGAAAGTCCCAAAGTTAGATAGATAGAAACATTATTGATCCCACGGGAAATTCAAGTGCAGGAAACTGTACGTTTGCGCAAATTGTGTAACAATGACCAAGTCCTTTTATTTATTGTTGTCAAACAGCAGGTGTGGTACACGGTAAACATTTGAAGCCACACGCCTTCCTTTGCATTAATCACACTGGCTGCTTGCTCGCCTCTCAGGCGCAGGTTGGAATTAAAGAACGCTAAAGATTAAATGGCGACTTTCCATTCCCCAAGTCGCGAGGCTGCATGCTCTGATTCTCATTATCAAGATTAGTTTTTCTCCATTAGCCACAACGTTGGGGGTTCTTCAGTGAACCATTACATATGAATGGAAATCATACTTAATCTGTGGGAATGTGTTTTTTACTCCACTAATCGCCTCTCTAGATAAAACGAAACCCAGCCTTGCTTCTGTATGATTATGTTGATTGTAGCATCTTTGTGTGTGTGTGTCTGTGTGTCTGTGTGTGTGTCTGTGTGTGTGTGTGTGTCATGTTGATGTGCTAATTAGCCGCCATATCTCTGTCCTTATATCAGCGTTATCTACTGACATTAATTCATGCTATTTTCTGCACACCCAAATGCCGACTTCTTATTGCACCCGCACGTCGGAGTCTCGGGATTCCACTCCTTGAAGTTTTCTGCTCATTTCTCCGAAAAATCGACGCATGCAGAGCGTCTGCATTCCCCCCCCCCCCAGGGAGGATAAAATACATGTTTAGTCTTTATTTTCACATGTGTATTTAAACAAAGGCATCACCCTGTCACTGTGTGATGTAGAGGTTTACTCTCATCTAGGTGGCTGCATGAAGAAGAGCTGCGCAGGTCGGGCACTTGATTGATAGATGAGGCTCACTCGGACCAAGGTGGGGGTTGATGCTTAACCTCGCTCCAGCGCCCGTGGCACCCTGATTGATCGACCCTCCTTACAGATCCTACTTAAACAGCCCCCCCCCCCTCCCCCCTCCTCTCTGACGTGAAAGCCAATGTCTCTATTTTGTGAGTGGAGATCCAATCGATTCCATCCAAAGGCTTTTGATTTGTTTACCTTCCAACACCAGCGCGTTCTGTGCACCCAGGAGAGCGAACAGTTCAGTTTTCTTTTGTGACAGATCCTCAGCAGCTTTTTTTATTTTCCACCTTGGCCTGCGTGTGTGCGTGCGTGTTTCCGCATGATCACAGGAGCTCATCTGCATAATCAGAGCACTGAGATGTGACTCTGCTTTGCAGGTGAGAAAAAGAAAATCACAAAATATGCTCAAAATTGCCTCTTTAATCAGAAGCCTTGGCTCATGGTAATTTCCTGATGATAGTTTTAGCACATGCCTCAGGCCTCTTTCAATATGTATATATATATATATTTGTTTCATTTTCTAGAGTGCCAACTACTGTGAAGTGTTTTATATATATTTATATATATATATATATTTTTTTTTTTAGGTAATGGGATTATTTAAATGTGCGTAATGATTGAAAGCGTTCCATTATCAGGAGCAGTTCTCCGTCTTTCTCCTTTCTTGACCTGAATCATCCCTGCTGCGGCTTCGTGTTCTTTGGACAGTGGGAGATAAAGATCTGGCAGTCGTGCAAAGACAAAAAAAGTGGCTCCCTAAATGGTCGCTCAGTAAGCCAAGATGTGATTTAATGGAAAACAGAGAAAGCAACACATCTTGCAATGATTATTTTTCTTCTAATTCTGGAGAACCCAGAGCAAGAAGCCCGACAGATTCACCTTGACAGCACGGCCGAGGCTGCTCAAACATCCCCGCTACCCTCTCTCGCCGAGGCGTCTTAATTTGATTGTGTTTTGGCGCAGACCTTTGGGACTCCTTCAAATGAATAGGCGATCCTCGGTGGGCTGTTAAGGCAGAATCAGGCAGTGTCGCAGCTCAGCACTTTCCAACGTGCTTGTAAATAAGAACGCTGCCCTGTGCACTAAATGTCTCCATGTCAGGTTCATCCCAGTTCATCGGTTTACATCGCCTGCTCATGTCGGCCTCGACCTCTTTGTGATTATTACTTGACGATGAGGAGTCAGCGTGGCATTGCAGTCCCACCTTGTAAAAAAAATAAAAATAAAAATAAATCTGATTTCATCCCTCTGACTGTGCAGATGCAGACGTCCATTAGGTGGCAACATCACATCTGGAGACCGTTGGGCTGCTTTTCCCCCGAACTGACAGACGGGGCAGTCGCCGTGGTCTAAACTGCAATTTGTCATATTTATAGATCAGCGCTCAGTGGTGTCAACCTCAGACATCGGCCAAAGACTGGAGTCCGTTTGAACAGGCGGCTTAGTTAGGACACTGATTATAGTAGAACAGAGGCACAAGTCTGTTCTATAATCCACTTTTAGTCTATGAACATTTTCACCATTTTTTGATTAAAAAAGAAAAAACAAAGTGCTTCAAACTTCTAACTTTACTGGCACTGAGTGATTAGCTCAACTTAATTAAAAACGGACCTGCCGAGTGTTTCGATCCAAACGTGTTGAAAGGAGGCTGACGATGAGGAATTCCTCCCCTGGTAACATTCGGATCATTTCCAGTCGTGGCTGGCAAGGTGCGCTTCAAACCCAAGACAGCCGGCAGCACGCTTTACTGGATCTGACAGTTTGAAAGGAGAGTAAAAAGGAAACGGCGGTTCATCCGTGTTTCCACTTCAAACTTCCTCTGCGGTGTCTCTGACTCACTTGTAGCTCCGTGTTGGACCGCGACGTCCGTTTTCTGAGCTAACATGGTGTTACGCCTGGCGTGGAGTTATCGTGTTTGTACCACGTTTGCTCCTCTCAGCGCAGGCTTTTAGAGTCTTAACGCAGAGCACTGCTTGCTAACTGTGACTTTTCCCATCATCCCCTCATGACTCCGTCTCTGCTCCCGTCCTGTCCTTGTTCATTGATACATCGACTCTTGACACGTCTGTGTCATGCACACGCACGTCTGCGAACCCCCTCCCTCCCTCCCTGTAATTTATTCCACTGAGCCTGCAGAAAGATTCTTCCACTGGAGCTCGACTCTAAGCCGGAGTTGTGTCTGCCCCTGATTGAGTGTTGCATCTACTTTTCTTCCCTCGTCTCCTTCATCACAATCACTGTCTGCCTTGCCACTTCTGTTTCCCTCGTTGTCCGCCTGATAAACAAAAAAAACAGCCGCAGCTTTAAAACTTGGAGACTGTCGCGGTGGGATCTAGCCGAGTGTTTTCCAATCCTTTTTTATGGGGGGGGGGTTCTGTCAAATCAGATGTCCAGAGCAGCCATGTAACACTGTCAAGCTTCACTAGTCTGCAGCAAGTCTTATCGTTTTTAAAAGTGCGATGCATTTTTAATCATCTCAGCCATGTTGTCTCTTGATTCTTCCTTCTTTGTTGAACATCCGTCTTCAGAGAAAATGTTGAGCCATGACTGACTTTTTATTTTTTATTATTATTCTAAGCTCCTAACCAGGCAGAGGCACAATTATAACGCAGCAGCGCAGGTACTCTATAGAGAAATCTGGTGCCAGCATAAAGACTGTCTCACATTTGTCAGGAGTGGAGGAATTGGCAGCCTGTGTGCTGCTCCGGCCACAGTCGGAGCTGTTAATGGGGATATTTTCAATTAGTCATGCCTCCAGAAGCAAGGTGCTCTCTCTCTCTCTCTCTCTCTCTCTCTCTCTCTCTCTCTCTCTCCTCTCTATTTACAATCTGACCTCCCATTGTGCGCCCCTCTGCCGTGTGGCCAACAGATTAGGAAGCTCTATTGATCTCAGGGACCGTTTAAACTGGTATTCCCAAAGCCAGCGTACACACACCTACACTTTACCTCCACCCATCTTTCTTCTTCTTTTTTTTTTCTTTTTCTCCGTCTTCCCTGAATTACCAGGAACATTGTGTGAAAATGGGTTTCTTATATCACTGTAACAGCCCTGACCCCGGCCAGCTCATCTGTCCCTCTGCTGTTGATTCATTTCACAAGCCTCTCTCGGCTTGCCTTGTTCTCCGCTGAGCCATCCTTTGCTTGCTTTGACAAACACAAATGGATGCTGTGGGTTGAACAGGATGTTTTTTTTTTTTTTTAGAAGCTAACTATAAAAATGGACAGCCTGCAGCTTGTGGAAAGCCGTGTGAATGGCGGCATATTGTGCCACTTGCTTTGGTTCAGCCGCATCGGGCTGCAGCCCAAAAGAAGGCCTCGAAACCAACATAATGAGAATCTCTTGTAGACGTACGGCTGTTTATCTCTCTCTCTCTCTCTCTCTCCTGCACATAGGTATGACAAGGAGGGTTATGCCATGGAGGGACAGTCTGTGACAGAGGCCAGAGGCGGCGGCGGGGGCGGAAACACCAACTGGAAGACTCTGTCTGACGTCAAGACGGAGCACCTGGGACACGGAGACAAGGTAAACGCGTGATCCGCTTAGCTTTGACGCTCCCAAACACTCGAGACACGGCAACCCCTGACATGGTTATTATTCAAGGAGGACTCTTTGAAGGCATTCAAGGACGAACTTAAAGGCTTGCGTCGAATCCAAAACAAGAGCTAGAAACATGCCCACAGTCGAGCTGCTTTTTTTTTTTTTTTTTTAAATTTTTTTTTTTTAAATTTTTTTTCCGGCACGCCGCACACAGCAGGTGTGTACATCCCTGATACAGTGTAACCTTGTCACTCGCAGCTCTGCGTTGCAAAAGTGCTTTCAGCAGAGAGTCGGCGTGATGAATCGTCATAATCACTGACTCGTAAAATCCCTGCACCACCAAGAGTCTGTGCCGAGTCACCTGATCTGCGTCGGCTCATTCCTCTCCTGTGTCAGTGGTGTCCTCGCTCAGCCTCGGCGCACGTTAGCGCTGGAAAAATCACACTTATCCCTGGTATTGATTACTAAGATTACAGCAGCTTTACTTTTGCCCTTTGTAATGCAGTCACTGCCCCCCTGATAAGTAAAATAATGCTTTAACAGCCCTCCTTTATTATTTTTTTTACACTTAAGTACAAAGTCTCCAGAGAAGCATTAAAATCCTCCACGGTGAGAAATGGGACCTGGACATGTATGAATGAATGTAATTCATCGGGCCTCGTAGTTTGATTGACGTTTTGCGCAGGGACAAAGAATGAATAACTGAGATTATGAGAAGGCATCGGTTTTTTTTTTTCTGCTTCAGTTGTTTCAGACGAGAACGGAGAAGCTCATAATTCCCCAGGAAAAAAAAAAAAACGAGAGAAATCAAACGAATAAATAGATGAAAGAGAAAGCAGCAAGGTAAAGACTCCAAATGAGGTTTGAAGAGGAGTAAATCCAGGATGGTATCAGTCGGTCGGCCCAAGGCTCTGAGTCACCCTGTCCGACTTCTGCTTCCCTCATCGCTGTCTGGACTGCAGGACTCCCCGGTCACACGTCCTAACTGGCTTATTACTCCTCCTTATGCCTCTTTAAGTCAAGCCACTGCTTCTGTCATCTGGAGCTTTACAATAAAGCTTAAACAGCCCCTATCTATTTTCTTGTCCATGAAATTCCACGCTCTCAAATCTCGTCTGCGACCCTTAACCCCCCCCCCCCCCCGGTGAGGGGTGAAGGTTCTTCTGGCATCCCTAAGGTTCGAGCCCGGGCTGTACAAAGGCAGACCTCCATGCGTATGTCGTATGGTGAGGCCTGCGTCGAAACCGTCCTCAATCCCGAGACACCCCGTACGCAGGGGCATGGGGGGGGTCAGCCCCCCCCCCAAACCTCCAAGCAAAGTGTGGCGCAATTAATTGTCCCTGTCACAAGCTCTTTGTGTCACAATCTCCAATTTCCACACTGCTCCCGTGCCCTCGCTCGACAGCGAGTGGTCACGCTCCTCGTGTCGGCTTGACACTGCGTTTGTAGAAGCCCGTGACACGAGGCGACACGCGCGCTCCTGTTGGCTCCCCGCTGTGGCAGCTCGCTCAGTCACACGCTATCTGAAGAGGTGTTTACTTGATTAATTGGACCTGTTTTTAGAAACGGCAGCAGAAGTTGAAGCCTAAGTTGAGTCTGGAAAATCAAAATGGTAATTATATAAAAAAAAAAAAAAAAAAAACACAGCCAGTGGCTTTTTTATTTTTTTCTCTCATCTATTGTTGCTGTCACTTCCCACTCGCTGAAGAGCTTTTTATTTGTCCAAAGTGACACGGAAGATCAACCGTACTGGTGGCGAAGTTAATTGGGGTTGAATGCCTTTTGCACGCCGACGTGATGGCCAGTGCAAGAGGAGATGGGAATGTTTTATTTAGATGAATTCTACTTCTTTGAATCTGGAGCAACATCAGAAGGATGCGTCTTTAATGCTTTCTCGACCACTCAACAAGTCATCTCTGACGGTTCTCATTCAAATGAGTCAGGATGACCACGTCACTAAAATACCAAACAGATTACAATTCTTTTTTTCTTCGTCATTTTTACAAAGTGGCTTTAGGTTAGATTCCAACTTTGGGCTCTCTCGCTCCCTGACGCTAAACGAGCACACTTAGCCGTTCTCGTAGTGCGTGCAGGGCCCCTCACCTCCTTCCTCTTGTCACAGCCAATCCCGATGCGGGTTGGAGGCGGGAGAGTCTGTCCCAAACAATCAGCTGCTACCCTGCGAGGACTCTCTCGTCTTTGTGCGTTAGCGCCTGCCCTGCGTGAGGGAACCCTTCCAGAGGAGGGAGATGCGACTCGACTCATCTGCGAAACATGTCACAACTTTCCTATTTTGTATTCCTCTCGTCTTCGATCCAATGGGAAATTACCGAGCTTGTGTGTTCTGTGCTGACGAGGAATATTCCCCCCCCTAAAGGCTGTTTACGTGCAGCAGCTTTTCCAAAAGTTGACTTCCTCTCTACAAAGGCAAGACGCTGCAGCGCTTGTTTGCATTTGTGTCAGAGCCATTAGGATTCGGCTCGGGGTTTTGGATCGTGCACAGTTTTGCTTTTTGACCCTTCATGCATCCCGTTACGCTCCCCGAGCTTGTTAATGTCCCGCTGTACTATTCCCAATTTTCCATCGCGGACAAACATTTAAACACTGCAGTAAAAAGAAGGTTGTTTCTTTTATGTCCCACCAGGCGGATTACTACACCTGCATCGCTACCATCGTTTACCTGCGCAAGGAAAACTGCCTTTACCAGGCCTGTCCCAGCCAAGACTGCAACAAGAAAGTCATAGATCAACAGAACGGCATGTTCCGCTGCGAAAAGTGCGACAAAGAGTTCCCCAACTTCAAGTACCGCCTCATCCTTTCGGTGAGTAACTTCGGACTGTTTTTCAGATGTGCCACACTCTGCACACACATGTGAACGTCCTGCACATGTGCTACTGCTCAGGCTATTGGTATCATTTCTTTTCCAATATCCCTTTTCTCCTGACTTACTTTCTTAATTCATCTTTTTTTTTTTTTTTTTTTTTTTGGGCCTCCCAAGACTCAAGCAGCTCTCTCCACTAATGGCTCCACTCCCTGTGGTTTCAACATTGGCCTCAATCTGCTCTTTGCAGCTAAATTTAGAGACCTTTTCTTTTTTTAAGCCTTTTTTTTTTTTGCGATTAAATAAGAGCTCCAGCAAGTTAAATTCTGTGCTGTATTTTATTTTGCATGAAATGCAGGGAGGCACCAAAAAAAACAAAAAAAACCCCGACCAATTTGGAGCTCAGCTGGGTCGCTTTATTTAGAAAAATCACATCGATATCAGAAAGTCTACCCCATCAGCAACGGAGCAATTGCCAGGCATCTGAAATAAGCAGCTTTTGTTTTAGCACCTCTCACCAGTGGACATATTGTTTTTCCTCACAAGCTGTAGCATAAGCTGTGAATGTGCTTCCTCTGGGTGCATCACAAGCGCACTGCGCTTCTCACCAGCAGGATACGGGCTAATTACAGGTTGTAATGATTCCCCGTGTTGATCTCGTCTTGTGCGTGGATCCAAGTCTTCCATTCTTCTCTTACCTTTTGTCGTCCATATTATCGCACAGGCCAACATTGCAGATTACGGGGACAACCAGTGGGTGACTTGCTTCCAGGAGAGTGCAGAGGCCATCCTCGGCCAGAACGCAGCTTACATGGGGCAGCTCAAGGACTCGGTGAGATCTTCTCTCAGAATTTAATACCTGCCTCAGGAAAGGGAACAGGGCGAGGGCTAAACCTCAGGCTTTGTTTCTGCCAGTCATGCACACTTAAACACGCTGCATTGTGCTCAAGACACCCACAGTGCTGCGTTTCTTTCAGGCATAATTACTTTAAAAAAAAAAAAAAAAAGAAAAAATCACAGGAGGCATTTTTAATTGTTCATTTATTAGACACTTGATTTATGCTGCATTTGAGACCATGATGAAATTAGCCTGTGATTAAAAGAAAACCTGTTCCTCTGGAGTTTGAGCCAATCGGATGTTGTCAATTTCAGAACGAAGCCGCCTTTGACGAGGTCTTCCAGCAAGCCAACTTCAACACGTTTGTCTTCCGCAGCAGAGTGAAGCTGGAAACCTACAACGTGAGTAAAGCAGGGAATGGTAATTAGTTGGATGAAACGGCATCCGCGTTTGCGGCGAGCGCAGCGTGCTTTGTTGGCGTGTGAAATAAAACGTATGCTCGTGTTAAAGGCTTTAAGGCAAAAACACAAAACAAACAAACAACGATGCAGCCTCAATCACCCAAACCACCGTCATTTCTCTTCTTTGTAAGGTGTAAATGCACAGCACGTAAACAGCTTCTTCATGTGTTACCTGTGTGTGTTTTCCACTTTGATAGTTTTCCCTATTCATGCACAAAAACGCCAGTTCTTTCATTTTAAACCGACAGAACCATCTTTAAAAAAAGAAAGAAAATCACATTTGTCCAAGACTGCTGCTTGTTTTCAGCGGCTTTGTGTGAGGCTGCACACGCAGATTAGTCGTGGTCACTATTTCCTGTAAGGCCAAACAGATAGAGGTTTGTTGTTGTTGTTTTTTTTTCGGGAAGCACATAAAAGAATTGATTGGGCTGGGACTCTGAGCAGGAAGTCTGGAGCCGAGCCAGAGGCTGCATCCGCCTCGCGCGCACAGAAGAGGCCACTGTGTCTGTCGCATTCAGCTCAGCGGCCCCCACTGCCAATGGCACTGCTACAACCCTGTGCTGGCTGCTGCCTCCAAGCCCCATGTTCCTTCGACAGAGACACCTGCAACCTCTCTTTCAGTTTGTTTCTCTGGTGCTCGGCGCGACAAGCCAGCCATTGTGCCCTGCTGTCACATGTTGTCGTGTGCACAATGTTGAACATGCTTGATGTGGGACTAAACGGGTCCTTAACACTTAATGACATCCATCCATGGTGTTGCATCATAGTGGGATTTAAGCTGTGATTGAAGTCTCTAACAAGATTTACCAAAGCAGCGGAGGAAATTATACTCATTTGTAATTCAAACAAGTCACATGTGCGGCGTGATGAAATGATCCTCTGTAAGGACGTGAAAACACACTCTGAAAGGTCACCCTGAGTATATTGAACATGTGGAAGGTATGCGTAATATTATTAGCCGTACACGTGCTATTTTACAGCTCATATCATTCACTTTGGATCAATTGAGATGATTTTTTTGTTTAAATAAAGAAGCGAAAACTTGAACTGACATGCTGAAGGAAATTAGATGCGCAGCATGCAACAAGACACGACAGGTAGATCAGAGATACAGACACGCAGGAAATCCACAGCTCAAGTGGAACACAGGAACGTCGGGGGGGGGGGGGGGGGGGGAGGAGGGTATTTTGAATGAATAATTCAGCTGAAATAGGGAAGAGTAAAAAAACATGAATTCAGATAATTCAGGAATACAAAGTGAAATTGTAATTTGAAAACCTGACCGACTCACAAACATGCACGGCAAGAAAACAGCAAAGTAAGGCAGGTAGAAGAAGCTATTCAGAGGCAGCAGGGATCAAAGAATGTGTGTGGAGGCGTTCTGTAACGACGGCCTGAAGGAGAACAAACTGAACCCGAAGAGGGACGCTCGAGACGGTTCATGACCCGCCGAGCCTCACTGACAACACGCCGCACACGCAGCGACAACACGCAGCGACAACACGCCGCACACGCAGCGACAACATGCAGCAACAACACGCCGCACACGCAGCGACAACACGCCGCACACGCAGCGACAACAAGCCGCACACGCAGCAACAACATGCAGCAACAACAAGCCGCACACGCAGCAACAACATGCAGCAACAACAAGCCGCACACGCAGCACCCTGCTCGAATGATGTAAAGCTCTTTAAGTACAGAGTCTTTGTTTTTCTGTATTTATTTATTTTTTTTAATAATTATTGAAGTTATTTATTTTTTTTGGTGTGCCTTTTATGAGATAGGACGGCTGAAGACAGGAAATGATGCAAGAGGTGAACCAGCGGCCGCACACGCGGCGCGAGGCTATCGGCACCCTGACGATTTTATATCATTAAAACTGACAAAACAAACATGTGTTG
This sequence comes from Symphodus melops, assembly GCF_947650265.1. Classification (NCBI taxonomy): domain Eukaryota; kingdom Metazoa; phylum Chordata; class Actinopteri; order Labriformes; family Labridae; genus Symphodus; species Symphodus melops. The sequence goes on from NC_136700.1 coordinate 7,667,858, forward strand.
GCCCCTCTACTGTACAGACAACACATCGAGCTCAGTCTGTGATTGTCACGTCCAGAACAGGATTTATTAAGTACTCGATCATTAAAACTTAACTACATTATTATTATTATTTTTTAAATAACTCCAGATTAAAACAGCAGTCGGCTAAGTGTGATTTTCTTCATCAGAAAAAGCGGCACGATGTGGCAGAGACTAGTGTACCGTTAAAGGATAAAGACCAAAACACATCCAGGTCTGCTGAGCCATGATTAATCTCATTCAAAGACGCACAGCAGAAAAGCCTGTTTGTGACATCGGAAAAAACAAAAATGCCTGATTCTATTAAGTCAGAACACACGCCATTCATCAAAACTACTGTGATTAACTCACGCGGTTAGAATTCACCACGTTGTTATTTCCACACAAATCCGTCGTGTCTGTACTTCAGAGCTTTCGCAGCTTTTTTTTTTTCTCTGTGAATCTTTTGATGACTTTAAATCTATTGTTGCTGTCGAAAACAAAATCTTTCAATATTAGCGTCGTATTATTAAATGACGGCGCTCTTTGACAGTCTGACCTCTCAGACTCTCGTGACGTGCGCGATAGCTGCTCATGCCTTTTTACATATCCAAACCGCTGAGAGGCTCGTTGTCCCTGCAGATCGTCTCGACAGTGTCACTTGATTTGAAGTGTTTCAGATGGACGACGCCGATGGAAAGGAAAGTAGAATTGAATGTGCCGTGTTCTCGCTAAACAAGCCCTGACCACAGCAGCCTAGTTTGAAATCAGACGGCGTGTTTGATTTCAAAGCAAACAGCCGTTGAACGTTGCCTCACCTTTTGCCCGTGAGTCTGATTTTTAAATGTGCCCATCGGCATCACGTGACTGAGGATTTATCTGTGTGCAAAGGTATACGTACAAGGATGTATAAAAAGTGGAAAGGCTGCACACTGAACCGAGCGTCCAGTGATCCATGGTACTCAAACACAATCTCATCCAGCTACAGAGGAGCTGATCAGCACAGACGCTGGCTGGGTTTAGAGAGCAGCGACACTGCGTGAAGCACCGGGCAATGAAAGTGTAGGTTAAGAACTTAAGAGTGACGGTCCGACTGATGTGGAAGCGATGCAGGTGTTGGAGTGTCCGAGGCCATTTACAGTCGGCTCTTCACCCCCCCGCCGCTCTCTTTGTTAAGGTGCCGTAGGAGATTAAATGTCCTGTTTTGAATGTTTTGAAATGGTTAGTTTCCTTTGCTCCGAGCGTCCCTGGCGAGTTTCAATCTGTAAGAAAAAGGTCAGAGGGGGGACAAATGTGTGCGAGCGTGCCGTTTGTCTTCTTTTTCTGTATAAATGCATAGTGACTGGGGGAAGTTTGGAACAATGCCTCTCTTTGCCACACACACACCTTAGTCCACCCACTCATCAACTGGAACAACAGTCAACAAGACTGCCAGTATACATGTTGGTTTTTGAATAACACAAAAACACATTCAGTCTTTAAGTGAAATGTTCTGAAATTGCAGAGACATTTATTTCGACGGTGCACCTCTTTGCCTGAAAGTTCAACAGTGACCTTTAAGAAAGCCAGAGAGTTGTGAAACAAACACTCTAAGGCCCTGCAGAGATGACTCGGTGGTACCTAACAGGAAGCATTGTGTGTATATGTAAGGCCTTCTCTTCTTCACTCCTTAAACATCTGTACATTTTAAATGTTGAGCTCAGGCTTTGCTTGTTTTAAGACCCGCCCGAGAGGGGGGGAAAAAGATTGGATCCCGATAAATCGGCTGATAACTTTCTTCGATTCATCTTAGATCTGTCGAAATGGAGAGATAATCCCGTTTATCGAGTTGATCCCTCAAATTCAATTTTTAAGCACTTGTGGAAAATACACTCAACAAAAATATAAACGCAACACTTTTGTTTTTGCTCCCATTTGTCATGAGATGGACTCAAAGATCTAAAATTCATTCCAGATACACAATATTACCATTTCTCTCAAACATTGTTCATAAATCTGTCTAAATGTGTGATAGTGAGCACTTTTGCTTTGCTGAGACAATCCATCCCACCTCACAGGTGTGCCACATCAAGATGCTCATCAGACACCATGATTAGTGCATAGGTGTACCTTAGACTGTCCACAATAAAAGGCCACTCTGAAATGTGCAGTTTTGTCTCACAGCAAAATGCCACAGATGGCGCAAGCATTGAGGGAGCGTGCAATTGGCATGCTGACAGCAGGAATGTCAACCAGATCTGTTGCTCGGGCATTGAATGTTCATTTCTCCACCATAAGCCGTCTCCAAAGGCGTTTCAGAGAATATGGCAGTACATCCAACCGGCCTCACAACCGCAGACCACGTGTAACCACACCAGCCCAGGACCTCCACATCCAGCAGGTTCACCTCCAAGATCGTCTGAGACCAGCTACTCAGACAGCTGCTGAAACAATTGGTTTGCATAACCAAAGAATTTCTGCACAAACTGTCAGAAACCGTCTCAGGGAAGCTCAACTGCATGCTCGTCGTCCTCATCGGGGTCTTAACCTGACTCCAGATCGTCGCCGTAACAGACTTGAGTGGGCAAATGCTCACATTCGATGGCGTCTGGCACGTTGGAGAGGTGTTCTCTTCACGGATGAATCTCGGTTTACATTGTTCAGGGCAGATGGCAGACAGCGTGTGTGGCGTCGTGTGGGTGAGCGCTTTGCTGATGTCAATGTTGTGGATCGAGTGGCCCATGGTGGTGGTGGGGTTATGGTATGGGCAGGCATCTGTTATGGACGAAGAACACAGGTGCATTTTATTGATGGCATTTTGAATGCACAGAGATACCGTGATGAGATCCTGAGGCCCATTGTTGTGCCATACATCCATGAACATCACCTCATGTTTCAGCAAGATAATGCACGGCCCCATGTTGCAAGGATCTGTACACAATTCTTGGAAGCTGAAAATGTCCCAGTTCTTGCATGGCCAGCATACTCACCGGACATGTCACCCATTGAGCATGTTTGGGATGTGCTTGACCGGCGTATACGACAGCGCGTACCAGTTCCCACTAATATCCAGCAACTTCGCACAGCCATTGAAGAGGAGTGGACCAACATTCCACAGGCCACAATTGACAATCTGATAAACTCTATGCGAAGAAGATGTGTTGCACTGCATGAGGCAAATGGTGGTCACACCAGATACTGACTGGTTCTGAGTCCCCAGACCCTCAATAAAGCAAAAACTGCACATTTCAGGGTGGCCTTTTATTGTGGACAGTCTAAGGTACACCTATGCACTAATCATGGTGTCTGATGAGCATCTTGATGTGGCACACCTGTGAGGTGGGATGGATTGTCTCAGCAAAGCAAAAGTGCTCACTATCACACATTTAGACAGATTTATGAACAATGTTTGAGAGAAATGGTAATATTGTGTATCTGGAATGAATTTTAGATCTTTGAGTCCATCTCATGACAAATGGGAGCAAAAACAAAAGTGTTGCGTTTATATTTTTGTTGAGTGTATATAGAATGAAAACAAGATGGCTTGTCAGCTGGAGAGTAACTGGGCGTGAATGTGCTGTACTGCTTGATCCTCTGAAGGGTGATGGTGTTTGATGCAATCCATGTAGCATACTGAAAGAAAACTGCGAATGTAATACAACAAATACCCGACTTCAATCATGCTGTTGGAGTTTTTAAGTGGACCCAAAAGCAGGACCAGAAGACAGACTGCTGGGTCAAAGGGGTATTTATTAAAGTGAGGCGTGAGTGAGAGTGGGTCATGAGGCGCTGCAGCTCGATGGTCGGAGGAACCTGGGAATAAAAGAAGACGAGGGTAATTTAGTCACGGGTAAAAATTGAACCAGTAGGTGACAATGAGGCGTGTGACTGGAGAGAGCGCTGGCGGCTTAAGCCACGCCCAGCTTCTGGAGAAAAAAAAACAAAAAACAGAACACAACACCAACAACCAAAAAGCAGACGAGAAAACAATAAATGTCCAATCGCCACAGACATTTGACTGGTGAACAAATCGAGTGACATCGGTGCAAATCTGCGATAAAACGAGTCCCTGGACATGCCGATAACGGCCGCTCTTGCCTTTTGGAGCGTCGCTGTGTGTCATCTTAGGTTAGCATAACACCTGTGGCGGGAATGATGCCGAAGCGTTTCCTCATAAACCTTCACCAACCTGCTCATTGAGAGATTTCTGTTTATCCTTGCAGCTAGTCCCAGCCGTACATTTCCCATGCTGCACCTTGTTTCCTAGTTCATACCCTGAAGTGAATTATGTGTTTTGTGCCTTGGAAGGTTTTGTATTAACTTCATTTGTCTCTGATGTTGATGTATAGTGTGACCATTTATGAGGTTCTTGTTCGTTCTACTAAAAGTCAAACCAGGACGATGGATTTATGTTATTCCACAGTGCGTTTCTGAAACGTCCATATTTCTCTTGCACCTTCCAAAAACGAGCAGAGAGATGAATATCCTGCTTTTGTTCAAGTGTGTGGGCGCCAATCCAAAAGGAAGATCATTTACATTTCACCCGCTCGAGCTGCCGGCGATTAATGGAAACAAAATAAGTGTAAGCTCTGTTTTAAATGCGGAGAATAATGACTCTGCTAAGAATGACCTTCCAGTGTCTAGACGGCTGTGGAGGTGGTTAAGGCTTTTAAAGCTGCCTCTTTTTCTTCTTTTTTTTTTTTTTTTTTTTTTGGAGAGACATTCATTTTAATGCCAGCACAATTCAAACAAGTCCAAACGCCTCGCCTTAACCTCTTTTGTCATGAGGGAAGGGGAAGGAGCCGGCATATTGCGCGTGTCTTGCTTTTTCCATCGCAGTAAGATAGGGACATGAAATCCAAAGCCACGTGGATGCCCTCAAGCTCATATGCAGAAGAAAAAAAAAAAAAGGAAAAAAAAATATATTTTCTGATACATGACCAGATTGTTTTTTGTTTGTTTTTTTTCATCTCACAGGATGAATCCAGGATCAAGGCTTCGGTGATGGAGGTGAAGCCTGTGGACCACAAGGACTACAGCAAGAGGCTGATCATGAACATCAGGAACATGGCTTCCAATTAGAAACGCAATGCTCCGTTTTGTTTCTGTACAGACGGCTCTTAACGGGTGTTAGCGTTTTGCTTACAGAGCAGTTCTGTTTAACTTTCACCGAGTGAGAAATCCTCCTGAAGTGCTCGTGACTGTTCACCTTTCACTTTGTAAAATATTGTTTGGTGACCTGATTCTGGAAACATTTTTTTTCTTCTTTGTTGGTGAACATAACAGACAATGTTGTTGTTTTTTGTTGTTGTTGTACCCTTTCCTTTGTTATTTGGGGGAAGCAGAGCAGAGAGTGGGTCAGTCAGCCACAAAAGAAATCATCAGCGTGTCTTAAGTCAGCCAGTTGTTCCTGCATGCACTGTGGTCATGAAGGGTGTGTGTGTGTCTGTGTGTGTGTGTGTGTGTAGGAGACCAGAACAGTAGCTAGCAGTCTTTGTGACGCTCCCAGTCAGAATGGTTTGGTTGGACCTGCATATCCAAGATAAGACAGTCTACCCCCTCCCCAACCCCCCACCCCTCAGTCTCTCACATAATTGCAAACATAAGCACATATTCTCGTTCACAGTGCAGATCTAATGGTGAAATGCACTTCTCTCTATTTAAACAGGTACAAGGTGTGTACACTCTTTTCAATGCCTTGAAAATGTAAGTTCTGTAGTTGTTTTTTTTTTGTGTGATCGTTAAGCGATAATAAAATATTTGTTTTCAAACTGTGTGTCGAGATGTCTCTTGCTTATTTGTTTAGAATGACCTGTAATGTATGAACCTCTTCTGTTGCACATCAGATCCAAACCTGTCTTTTAAAAGTAAATAAAAACACAGGATTTATTCAAGGCCTGCTACACAATGCCCTCTATCTCCTCAGGTTCGGCTCAGATGTGCAACAGATTCCGCCCCCGCCCCCCCCATAAACTTGACTTTCATGTTGTATTAAAGCAGAACATCAGTGAGGCTGCACCTCCTCATTTTTCATGCGATAACATCTCATTTCTGCTGTGCTGCAGCTGTTGCCTGTAGTGTGCAGAGATGGATTTAAGCAGTCTTAAAATGGTGAGGAAAGGTAACTTTGACTTGTTTATGCTTGGAGACATTGGTTTGAAGTTTGTCTGTGCGGCTCACACTGTTTGGCCATTTTTAACTATTGATGTGCTTCCTCTATATGTGTTGCAATTCATCTTTCACAACACAAGTCAGCAACTGTAGTAGGCGATGCAACAGGTCACCGGTGATGACTTAACCCAGTCTTACCTCAAAAAGTCAGTCATGGAACAACAGCAGGTAGTGTAGTTTGTGGAGCCTCTTTAGGCATGTGAACAGAGACATTTCATTCAGTGATGCACCACAGAGAGGGGAGGGGGAGCCTGTACTCCTGCCAGGGTAAATCTAGCAGTTTCCCCTGGGACTCGGGTCTGGAGAGTTATTTTCTACCCTCATTTACATCTGGCATCCCATCAGCTTTTATTTGAAGCGGGGAAACTGGAACTGTAGTTGAAGCCTCAAGTGATGTCTCTTGATAATTCAATTCTCACACCTGTTTTGTCATTTTGATTAAGCTGATTACACAGCTCTAGTTCAGTCAAAAATGAGATTGGGATGCCTTTCTAATTGATTTCTTGCACTTGATGGAATGAGACCGGCTGACTAACAGGACTGGGTCACGTTTGGTGCTGGCGAGTAGTTTGATCGTGCCGTTTTTATTAGCAGCAGATGAACATGACTAAATGGAATAGTCATACACATCATGGAGAGAATATAGATACGATTATAATGTGTGGGAGGACACTGCTGGGGTTTGTTTTCGTCCCATTCCCACCTTCTGCATACTTGAAAGAAAGCGCCGGTCTATTAAAGGCTTTCCTGATAAAAAACATAGTACAAGTGCTGTCAATGTATTTGTGTGAAAGCCTGTTGAAGAATTGAAGAATGTATTGCAATCAAAAATATAGTTTAAGTTCAAAAAGACTTACACATCGTAATGTAATATTGGTTTACTTTCCACTGTACAGCACCTGCCTGTTCCTTAACTTCCACTGATGGTACGTTTTCTCATGGGCTTCACTCGTGTTTGTCTTTTTCTTTTTGTCACAACTTGGAAAAACATTTGGAATCTCGTATGTCTCCCCGAAGGAACGACACGAGTTAAAATCCTGTTGTCGGAGCATCGCAGGCACTTTGAGAGTTACAGTAAGCCCCTTTTAGCTGAAGACTTGTTGTTTTAATGGGCTGAAGCTTTGGGAGCTGCTCCCAGCTTTTACATTCAAGACACCTGTGACTCCTTCTTGTTTGTTGTTAATACTTCACATTATGGGAGTGTGGACAGTTGAATGCATTTGTTTATCATTTTATAGAAAGGTGTGAAGGTTTGTTGTCAAATAACATTAGGACAATTAATAACACCTTAACAAGAACATTTTGTTTCCTTGCACATAACTCTTTATCTGTTCATTACTGCATGTATTTCTGTTTATATCTTTAGTGTGATCACGTTTCACTTGTACCTCCACTCTTTTTTGATATATTTAACTTTGTCATTTGGTATTTAGATTTTCATACTTGACTTTTTGTCGGCACTTTAATGCCTTTGTATAATCTTAGTTTAGCTCCACTGTCGTTAATTTACTGCTCTGTGTGACCTTGAATTGCCCCCCGGGGACAAATAAAGGTTTTTTTTAATTGAATTAAATTGAATAAGCTGTGATGAGATACAAAGGCACTCTGGAGATACTCTGTTTCTACTTTTACAGCGATTTATGTTAAGGAACAAAGAACAATCCATATCAATAAAAACGGTAATGTTGCCGTTATAGGAATTGAAGCATTTACAGCATTTACCAAACATAAAATCAATCCTTTGATATGAGTTTTTCTAAAAAAGCCTAAATCCAAATCACTGTTATGCTCGACAGCCAAAAGTCTTAACAAAGGACATCCCTCCTTCTGCTGGTAGTTTATCTCTGTTTCTAGTTCTTCTCTTTAAACCTGAGGAGCCTGGTATGATGGGCCTCTGCTGGGAAGAGAATAGGACAGCCTGCAGGAGACACACACTTCCGTAATGAATAGAAGGAAGCAGTTCGCGCATATGAAGATTTCATGGGTCTTGTTTCTTCACTTTGCAAGGTGTGTATGCTTTTTCGTACGAGACGATTAAGGTGCAGAACTCAGAACTGAGCAAACACTGGCAACCGATAGCTGTGTTGATGAGAGGTAGAATAAGTGGAGAAAAGGCAAGATCTGGGTTCCACTTCCAATGGGTTCAGGAAAATTGCACAGGCAGTCAAAATGTCTGGCTGGGGGTAAGCTGATCGTTACAATAATTGTTGCAATCAAATAATCCATTGTTGTCTCTGAAAAGCAGTTCAGGTTGACGGTACGAATTGTGTCTCAGGGTCGGATCTTGTTTCCACTTTGGATTTGTTTATGGATGAGCTCTTTTTGGCTCCTCAAGCACTAGATTATAAGACCATGAGTTGAATTTGTATTGTTGTCTCTTTGTCATTGTCAGGGTTAGCAGTCTTCAACAACACTTTTTTTTTTTTTTTTTTTAACTTTGATTCAATCCCAATGAAGCCTTTTCAGCTCTTAGTGTTGCCTTTCATCCTTAACTTTTCTCAGTATAATGTCAGGTTAAGGACAGAGTTTCTTTGTAAACATCTCAAAGTAAGTTTCAGCAACCGTCTACCGAAGGCTTAACAGTTCCGTTGACAGCACCGGATGTGGACAAAGTGCAGTGGTTTGATATTTTCGATGTCAAAAGTGAGGCTAATCACTGTACATGACAAAGTCCCTGTACCTGATAGAGTCCCTGACACGGCACACAGTCCGATTGTGAACCAGGTACTCCAACACAGCCGTTTTAGTTTATATATTCCCTCCCTATAATTCTGTCCTCCTCTTATTCAGCATATAACCTTTACACAAACCTTGTTCGTGAGCAGGGCTTATTCATAAACTGAAGTGATGTGAATTTGGCTCTCAGTTTAGTTTATCTCAAACAGCAGAGGGAAAGAACGGAGGGATAGATTTTTATGTTCAGACGTATTTTTGCATCAACTTTTAAGTAAACTCTATTTCAAAGCCCCTTTGTTAGTGAGTGGTATCATGACCCCTTAAGACTCATTATGTGTCTATGATAACATATTACATGTGGTTAGTGTTAAATTATGCATACGGTGTATTGAATATTAAACAAGCCTGATGATTTAATATCTCAGCATTACAAACATGTTTCAGTCTTAACACACGTTCCTTTTAACACATCTTCAAGTTAAAAAAGCTTTTAGTGAGGATCTATTTATAAACCTTTGTTTATCAGAAGCACCTCAGTAATACAGGTAAACAAATCAATATTTTACCTTTTGAATCATAAAAGATCTGAGCTGAGGCATGCATTCATGTGGATATGAAGGTTCCATTATTGAACAAGTGCCTGCATCCTGTGTGAATGTATCCATGAGTACAGATGAGCGCATAGAGCCAGAGAACACATTACCTGCGTAAAAATGATGAGCTCAATATCTGTACTGACGTTTTAAAAGAATTGTCAATATTCATCTCATCTTGGATTTACTAAATCGTCTCTCTTTCTTGGACTTTTGAGTTCTGCCTGCAGCTCACGTCCCACAATCCTTCTGAAAAGCAAAGCACTTTGCATCCTGATCTTCCTCCTGGTTTTGACATTCATGAAATCTCTGTCGATCTGTTCGTCATCTATTCTCAGCTAGATTTAAAAAAAAAAAAAAAGAGTGAAAAAAAAGTCATGTGAGCACATGTTGAAAGCTGGAAGATTTTGATGTAAATTAAAAAGACGAGGGTTGATTTCCATATGTATTAGAAAAGACGAACGTTTGTCCTGTGGCTGTCACTTTTTTTTTTTTTTTTTTTTTTTTAAAGGCCCAGCATCAGCACCACAGGGGCGTTTTGAAAGGTGCTGGTGGAATATTTTTTTTTTTCCCAGACACTCATTACATTCAAGGAAGAAAAAAAGTCGTGAGAAACATCAAAGGTTCAAGCACGTCACTGAAATTACTATTCCAAGTACGGTTTCCAATATCGGAATAACTTTGAAGTTTCATGTTGCTCTTTTGTAAACCCCACAAAGGAACTGACACCCCCATGCTTTGAGATCCGCTGGTCCTTATTCTGTATGTGCAGGTGCACATGACCTTGTCTAGGTTCTCTTTAATTGGATGACCCGCTGCTTTGAATAAGGGCTGCTCATCAGTGAATATTGAGGAGGGGAATCATCTCTGAGTTCATTGAAGTGTCAAGATAACAAGTGATTAGACAGAGTGAGGAGACGTGTTGGGAGACTGTCAGAACCCATCGCAGTGCTGAAAACATCAAATGTCCGTTTTTTTTTTTTTTTTTTGACCCCCCCTCTCTCCGGAAACACTTCTGCCTCTATCAATGACCATGAGAACATTACAAACAGTCCTATCTTATGATTCTGATTCTGATACTGTACAGGGCAGTGGATACTTGTGCGTCATCACTACATCCACCCTCTCCATCCACTTCTTCTGTGTTTGTCCACTTTAACACCACTTTGCTTAGCTCTCCTTTGCAGCCTCTATAAAGAGTCTGGGTTTTTTTAATAGTCCCAGTGCTGTGGGATTTGGACAGGTGTTTCACTTACATAACTTGGCCCTGCTTCTGTGACTCTTTCCCTCCCTTCCTGGTCTTATTGTTTTTGTTTCTCTCTTGTCTCTAATTTTCATGCATTCTGTGTTGTGAGTATTTAGAAATGATGGTGGAGTGGAGTATTTATTCAGATCCCTTTTCCCTAACAGCGTAGCAACTATTCCTCCTTGTGTGCAAACATGCTTAAAATGAACAGCTTATAAATGTCCAACAATTTAAACAACTAATAATATGGATAATAATAATATAACTATGATAAATACTTTATTCATAATAAAATAACAAACTATGGAAAATAGCTTATTCATAATAAATTAATAAAAACAGACAGACAATAGATTTGATTGTGCTTAAAATGAATAGTTATTTAAAAGCTATGATAGAGTGAGTATACATGCCCATAATATATCTGTAGAATCAGTCAAACATTGCTAAACTAATGTAGTCATTAGAGAATCAGAGTCTGCTTTGTTGACCACATATATATGAGCACAAACAAGGAATTGGGTGTGTTCTCTCCGCTTACATTACTAATAAATATTACATTTTATAGTTTTTTTATAACTAAGCTTTCTTGAACCAGGTTGGTCCCTTCTAGGTTAAGAGCCTCTTTTTTCCCAAAGACCTGGCCAAGACAGGAAGCAGCGAAAACACGGAGTGACACAATGAGACACAAAGGGAGACAAAGTACCATTTACAAAACTCTCAACTTTACATTGAAGGAGAACCAACCTGTAGAATCTGCTCCCAACTCTTTCATGTTCGAGGTTACAAAGTGCTTTGACATCCACAAAGCTAAATAAACCGAACACAGAAGAACATCAACAACAGCAAGAATAATGACCAGAACAATGAAAGATGATCAAACAGCAAAGAACCAATACAGCAAAATACCCACATTTCTGTCTGAGTGTTTAGGACGGAGAGCATAAAGAGGTCCTGAGGATACTCTTCTCTTCTTTACTGTGTGGTAACCACATAACCTATCTAAAGATTGATTGATTCATTTGAACTGAGCGTTCAGGGTTTAAGACAGGAAAACATAGAATTGAGTAGAAATCGGTCCTATTTTTCAGCATTGAGCACTCAGTGTAAGAAAGCGTTCGAATGCTGTTTGCTCCTCTGTCACAGCTTCGATCAAGTTCCCCTCGTGGCCTGAACATGCAACCGAGACATCCGGGTTTTTTTTTAATCCTCTAGGACGCCGCAGCTCTTAAAAGACAAGTCAACGTTTTGCTGCCCTCTCCCTCTTTACAAACTCCACATTGTTTCTAAATGTAGACTATTCATCAGAGTGGAGATTCTCCTTTAGCATTTCCCTTACTTTGTTATTCTGTCTTTCTTCAGCGAGCGCCTGCACATTATCTCCAGAGTGCAATGAGAGTCCAGGTGGAACTCATGCATTCAAACATGTTTGTTTGAATTTATGCCAAGGTCTGCTTTGAAAGAGTTTGCTTACTTCTCTATTTTCTCCCTGGGATTCAGATTAGATCTCCATGTCAAGTAGGCCAGGCAGGGATAGAGGAGTCACCCCTCCAGGGAGGAGGAGGCCGTAGCCTGAGGCCTTGATACAATACGTCTCAGCAGTCCGAACCTCTTGATACTCCGGGTGATGTACAGCGGTGACAGAGCAGTTTCTTTACAAACCCTTTCGAAGCTGTTGCAAAGAAATTGGCTTATTTACTTACCGTCAGTGGAACCTGTTTCTGGAACAAGATGAAAAAGAGGGGAAGTCAGGGAGAGCGACTGTGCTGTCTCAGGAGCTGACAGAGTCCCTGCTCTGGCAGCTTTACACACTTCCTGCTTCATGATGATATTTTGACATCTTTATACAGACCCCTTGAAGACGAGGAGAAACCCTTTAGTAAAGGCATGGAGGAGGAAAAAGAAAAAGCTGTAGAAGCTGAATTGAAAAAAAAAAAAAAAAAAAAAAAACCTTTTTGGAACTGTTTCACTGTTTTTCCTCCAGTTCTTCAAACACGTTTCTGCGTTCATATCATCCCTGCCTCATTTAAAGAATTTCCTCTGACACTTGGTGATTTATTTTGCTTATTACTGAGAGGTCTTATATGTTTGCAGTTACTGAAGCGAATCTCTGAACCATATACTCCAGACTATAACAATTAGAGCTGCACAAAGAGACACTTGAAGACCAGAGTTTAGAGGGAAATCTATTTGAGACTGTCAAATCCTACTGTCACTCAAATCACCAGGTTGAAGAACACAATAAAGGAACATTTCTGTGTCACACACTGAGCTGTCAGCTCTTTGGTCAAAGGCTTAGGGTGTCAGTTTGAGGCCTCAATTCTGTCTTCAAACCGACACAACAAGCAGAGCTGCTATTTGGGAATTCTTGGCGACAGCAATGACTCCTGGTTGTTTCTTTTTCCTCTTAAATTATAGTGCTCAAACTGCCTCTTACAATATCATCCACATAAATAGAGAAGACAAACAAACCCAGCTGTCAAGGTGCTTCACTTATTGTCCTGCCAACCAACATGGCCTCAAATCATTCCCAGCAGCTATCATTCCCACATAGTAACTTGCCTTCGCGCCTCGTGTTTGGCTAATAAAACCACCACACTGAAAACATGAGAAGAGGGAGAGACGCTGAGGGATGCTCTATGGTAATCATTAAAGAGAGGAAATTAAAAGTAACGTGCAGCTGAAGATCTATAATTAAACAAGAAATGTCTGGTGCCAACTGTGTGTCTTGCGAGGAGCTGCAGGCGGTGCATGCATGTCTGTAGTGGGAGAGATAACACTGCTGTGTGGGCGGGAATGTCTCCTCCAGCCAGGAGTAGCCTGAACTAGCACCCATTGTTTTTGCCTAATTGAAGTCCTGATTTGGCCAAGCAGTGACCTCTGTGTATCCTGGCCTGTGTTTGAAGTTTCACTGGCAAAGTAGCTGCAGGGGAGAATTTAATGGTGTTTGTGTGTTTGGCCCGCATTTGGACTTTTTATTCAATCCGCCGCTGAACCAACAGGAAACCTACCAGCAGTTACGAAAAAAAAGCAAAAAAAAAGGGGGGGGGGGGAATATGTCACATTTGAACCCGAGGATGTGTCTTTGACTGTGCTGGAAGCTTTCCAGCAGCAAATCAAGGTGGTGCCACAGAGTGATACCAGCCGTTACTTGCAGGCTTCAAAGCCAGGTGGATAGATGTATGGGTCAACATCTAAATCCTTTCTTTCATGCCTGTCAGCCCTGGAATCAATAGCCACCCCTTAAGACTGAGGTTTACACTGCGTGTAAAGACAGAAGGCCTGCTGCAGACTCCTGCCATGTTCTGTAACCCTGAGTTACCCCGATAAAGACATAAGCTCTGGATCTGGTGTCACCAGGACCAAGCATTCAGTCAGTGGGGATCTCTGTAAGATGTTTATTCTGTTCATGAATAAACAGTGTAGAACAAGAGTTTATGGAAGGGAGATAACAGCTTCTGGTAGGGATAAGAGAAAACACAGAGAAAGACATAATATCATTTCTGCACTCTGAGGTGACTGGATTTTCTTAACACTGCTAACTGTTGGTCACGAGCAGGCAACAGGAAAATGTTGATATCAATACAATACAGAGAAGCCTAAGCTGCCATTTTGATGAAGTAGAGTGGGATTTTCTGGCAACTTCTCCAACTACGAAGGTGTATGGAGAGTGAAAGGCTTTAAGAGGTCAAAAGGCTCCAGCACTTGTATCAAGATCAACTTTGTTAGCAGACATTTCAAAGGAAAACAAAACATTCACGCCAGATGTGGGTTCATCATTAGCGATCCGGGGCAGGGATATGAGAAAACGAGGCCCTTCTCCAGTTTGAGGCTGCAAATGCCCTTTTCATTTTACAGCTGGTGGAATTATTATTATAATTTACACCAGAGCGATTTATAGTAGTAATGATGACAGAAGCAAAGCATGATAGGAAGTCGATTGTTTTAAAGAACGCAAAGACAAACAGGACTGTTCACCCAGGAAACCAGACTTTATAACATCGGGACAGTTGAACAGATGTTTGGTAATGTGAGTTCACTTCCGTCTTTAAGTTTGAGTTTGCTGAAGTTTATTCACAACTTTTAAAATTCTACATAGTGGAATATGGAAACAGAAACACATTGCTTTAACATTTATACCGGCTCATCAGACCTGCTGACAAACACAAGTCCATCTGTAAAGAACAGGCTTTGCACCAATGTCACTTGTCTTTGTTGACAGTATCTGTTGTGTTGACTCAATTGAAAGCTGCATAGATGCTGATTCAGAGCAGAGTTTTTATTTCTGGGTTGAAGATAGATAAATGCTTTTTCATGGTCAAGTGTAAATGAAAATGTGGGCAATGTGGGAGCCTCACACAGTCTATTGGAAAGTCCAGGGATACTCACTTTGTAAGAAATGCAACAAATGAAATTTTTAAGAAACAGAAACAAAGTGATGAAAAAAAGTGAGAGTCAGCCATCTGCTAAATTATTATTAATAATGATTTGCCTGAACTAAATTGTGACTATCAGCTAACTATCAACTAACAGCTTCAACACTTGTTGATTTGTATCTTTAAAAAAATGACAAAGACATGTCAGCCACATGTTAACAACCCCTCCCCTGTTGCTGCAGATGTGTAGACAAAAAAGACAATACTGCAATGTCAAGCTTAGTTTGATACAGATGGATTGCAAAGATAACAGGCTATCTCATTGTCTGACATCTGAATATGAATCATAGTAACCTTATTTATATAGCACTGAAAACAAGGGTTTACACAGAACCTTGACATAATGCAGAAGCAAACATCACAACAAAGCACAAGAACCCCCCCCCCCCCCCCTCCCCCTCATAACACCAGAGCAACCCATAAAAAAGTCAAACATCCTGCAACAACAAAACCCCAAGAGTGAAAGAAGCCAAATAGAAACTCAGCCAACATCATCTGATTTGAAGAAAGATAATAACTCGTAAAACTCTGGCAAAAGAGTCAAATAAAAAACAAACCGCTCGTAATTTGACTGAAGAACAAAGTGGTGTTGTTATCAAATCCACCCAGAAAAGGGAACTTATTTAATTCGTCATTCTTTATTCGAATGATAAAAAAACAAAAAGATGAAAATGAATAATTTATTTAAGGAGCAATGTTTTCTCAGCAGTGCATTTTCTTTTACTTTAGTTAACATAATTCTACTGATTGCGTGCTTCTCACTGAAGGTGGAAAGCTTTATACCTTCCTTTATTGTGTGTACAACCTTGTACCTATGACTTCGACCACTGTTTAATCTTTTGCACAAATGATTCAACCAGAAAAAGAGTTTATTTCAATCCACGCTGAAGTGTTCCAAATGTGAGTCATGCAATGTTTCATCGGTAAAAATAAGTGGAACCATGGGTGCCAGAAATAGCTCCACAAGCTTTGTGACTTTATTTAATTTATTTTATTAACTTTCTTTTCTAAGCTCCGGAATTTAGTTGCTTTAAAAAGAAACTGAATTGAAGCTTTTCACAAATCTGTGATAGATTGATTATTTGCCTCCCTGCAGTCATTTCTTTGACATCACTACTTGGATGACATCACTACCGGGTGTGCTTCGAAAGCCATTTTTCATATACACACTCCTGAAAATATCTAGTTAATGCCAGACAATCTAAATAGTATCAGAAGGGCTGCAGGAGAGTGTCCCCTGTCAGACAGAGGGGCAGACGTGATGTAAAAAAAACAAACAGCAACAACAACAGAGCCCACTATACGACCTATTCAAATGAAATCACAATCACTGGCAGGAGAAACTCTGGGTAAAGTGCTCGTGACAATATCATCTGTTTGCATTCACACATGCACCTCCTCATGGAAACAACAGGAGTTTTCTTCACGAGTGTAAAAGCCCAATAAGTGAAACAGGTAGGCCTCAGATACGGGTTTGTTTGTGTGGTTAAAAAGGCTTTCATCCAGAAAGGAGAGGAAAAACCTTGCCTTTCAGCATGGTGTTACCTGGCAACCTGACTGACTGAGAGCGAGGAGAATTGACCTTTCTCGGCAGACATTTTGACATTTTATATCAGGAAGAGCACAGGTGTAACTAATTAGTGGAGTAATCGAGACTGTGGCTCTTTTAAGCGTGCCTGTTGCAGGGTCCAAGTATTGTACTGGAGTGTTTCACTGGGACGCCATTGTTAGTGTAACTAGTCTGCTGCTTCTTGTTCCAAATATCTGCAGTAAAGAAGGCCATAGAGACCAACACACGTTTACTGGTGAGGAATGCTGTTTACTTCTTAACACATCTTTGTGAGGAAATTATTGAAATGTTAGCCAGTGTCTGTTACGCATGATATATACAGTATTGTAAATGGTGCCTTACAGATTTAACAATAATCTAATCATCTTGCCACAACTGCTGGCCACGAATGTGATCATGCTGTAAGCTAATGTTCATGAACTCTGAGAGTGTCAAATAGAGCTGCTGTACGGTGTATTTTATTATTTATGTATTCAACTTTCTGGTTGTAAAAAGAATAATGTGTTGGGCGGTTTTTTTTGTTGTTGTTGTTGTTTTTTTAAGCAATACAAAGTCTTGTTTCAAGGAAAACTTTTGAGACGAGCAGTGAACTTGGTGTGTGTGAAGTCTTTTTCCTGTGAATAGTGGGGACAATGTTTATAAGAAGAAAAGAGTTTCAAAATGAAAACAGTTCACAGTGAGGTTTGCAGATGAACAATTTTAACCCAGGCTTTGATTTTTGTTTGTTTTGTTTTTTTCTGAAAACAAACTTGCCTCTGCTGAGCTTCTTCTTATTACATTATCAATATTTTGACAACCACACACAGCATTCTATTCACCCCCATTATTCTGGGGTGAGGCATTAGTCCGAGCATTGGATATCTTAAAACTGCAGCAGACAAAAGCAAAACTATCTGAGTGGCTAAACACCACAAAGACAAATTGGAAATATGTTTCTTTTGTGATTTGGTGAACTGACACGTTTAACAGAACTTCAAGAATGGAAACGAAAAACAATCATAAAAGCAGTGAAGGGTCACTCTGGAGGGCCTTTCTTTCACTTTTATTGTATTTATGCAAATGCCTGTTGATAAAAATATGAAACACGTTCTGATATAAATCAGTCCAACAAAAGCTTGGACACTAGCAGAAAATACGATGACGTTGGGTTCTCAAAGTGTCAGAACAGAAACGAGGAACTTGAGGATTACTTCCAGGTTACTTCAAGGCTGCGATGGATTACAGTTTCTAAAACCGAAAGCTCTAAGGGGGTGGATATGTTTTGGTCGATCAATGAACAGATTGAGGTTCTTCAATTTCAACTGAAGACATTTTGTGTCTTTTTACCAAAATTCAGATATAAATATTCGACTTTCCTTGATATGAATTTTCATGTCTTTCAAACTAAAAAATTTCAAAGATTCGAATCAGTTCTTTATTAAAATGAAACCTTCATCACTACATACAACTACAGTTGAAGCAGAACACGAATCAGTCATTGAGACAGAGGTGGGTCCAGACTTTAGTGAGAGGGGAGACCCAACAGTGGGCCTGACTTAAACAGGGTTGACGCATAAACACACGAATAAACATTAAATAATAATAATAATCCCGTTTCTAACTTACCATTTAGATCTACTATATAACACAACGTTTTGGCAACATTTACTAAAAACAAACTCAATGAAATGGGCTACAGTGAAATGCAAACAAAGCTTCCAGCCTGTTGTAGCCAAAATAGATGATTGAAAGTCCTGCCTCTGACATCATTTTAAAGTAGCTCTTTAAAGGGCTTTAACATGGAAGTATTTCCTAATCAAATGTTTTATAGTGCATCATCAAGAAATAGATGTTACAATTACAAGGGCCATTTCTAATTGAAGATTTTTCTGATTAGACAGAGACTGTTTACTAAAGTTTTCTTGCCTTTCATTGTAACAGAGTGTTTTTCTTAAGTATGATACCTATACTTGTGCTTTCAAACTAAGTCTTTACTTCCTCCACTGCTGCCTGCGGTAAAATAACTCTGGATCTGATCTGACAAGTCAGTAGTTGCATCTTTGAGCAGTAAACAGCTGTCACTGAGGACTTGAGGACGCTGAAGTCTGTCGGGGATGATATTGCTTGTTTCAGGATAAATGGGAATCAAACTTGCCACCGAGAATGGCCTGACAAATATTGACTTACCTGTCAGCCTGTCTGATCCTTAATGATGGCTTTGTGAGCCTTCAGGGACATCACAGCTAAACACATGACGGCTTCTTCTGGAAAATGCTACTGTAGAGAGGTAGATGGGTGTTAATTTGAAAGTAATTTTATTTGCAGGTTTAGTGAAGCGGTTCTAATGATATCAGTGGGGCAACAGACGGTTGCACTCCACTGATGTTTAGTCTTCTCATAGGATAGAGGAAGAAATGCAACTTTTATATTTTTATTTGATACAATAAAAAACTACTATAGAAACAATAAATCTATGTGCCCAAAAGTCACAAAATGTACTCATTGCAACCTTGTACCAGTAATCACAATAAAAATGTTGATTAAGAATTTATTGCGCTTCTGCATTTAGACGTTTGTTAAAGGCAGCTCTTATGAATCTGAGATGAAGAAATGTTTGTGTCCTCGTCCTCAGAAAAAAAAACAAACAAACAAACAAAAAAAACACCAGAGGCTGTGTACATACTGCATCTTATAAAATGAGTATTAGCTTAGCTCTCCTTTCTCTCAGAAGCTTCATACATATGCAGGCGAAAGCAATTATTTCTGTGAAAACACTCGCAGCCTCCATTAACTCATACATCACGCTGGCCAAAACCCACATTATCTGTATACTGAAATACTGCAATGCTGAACGCAGTAAACAAAAAATCCTCGAGCAAATATCAAAATTGTTTAATGACACCATTTCAATTATCATCGACTGTTTTCCTGCCAGCCAAACAAATCAGAGTATCAGGAACAAATGAAATCAGAAACAAACAGAAAAATGCAGCTGAAAGACTGTGAGTCAAAAGCAAGTATTTTTAGTGTTTGCCTGGGTGATGTCATCTTAACAACAAATGTCAACATGCGTGGATGTGAATAATTTGTTTAAGATTACATATTTCTTTCATGGCCTAGCAGGGCGTGTTGATTTAATAAAAGAGTATTATGCGTGCCGGAGTGCTGTGTTAATAAAAAAAAAAAAAAGAAAGGAGCAATGTTCAAGGTGGTACATAATTAAAATGTTGAGAGGAAATTTGCCTTCAGATGTAGAAACGACTGGGAACTGTGCTGATAAAATTGAGCATGTCGTGTTTGCGTTCGTGTGTGTGCAGACGAGATAACATCAAGCAGCACACGAGCTGAAACAGATGAGAGACAAAAGCAAACTGTCTGATAGACAACTCGGTGCAAGTTTAGCCCCCCTGCCTGCTCTTCCAACAGGAGATATTGATTTGGTTACAGTTGATTATGACTTGAAATGGCAATTTTTGGCGAACATCTGGAGAAGAGTTAAGTTAAAGACACATTCTTGCAAAGACAGCACACACCAGTCTGACTTTTTAAAAAGGGGGGTTAATGATGAGGGCAAGACATAATCTGACAGAGATTACCCTCTACAAACACACACTAGCACAGGTCAGTGATCAGTCCCTTTAAAAAAAAAAAAAAGCCTAGGTCTTACAGAGTGTCTCAACTTGCCTATAACACCTCTACGCACATGCATATTTGTTGTTGTCTGGGTAGTGCAATTATAAAGCAAATTATGAAGCAACCTGCAGTTATGATGGAGCTCACTCGCAGTGACCCTGACCACCCATACCAATCAATAAGCTAATGGGCGCCAGACTGTTTATTGGCCAGCCATTGCCTGGTTTTGGTTGGCTGCGTCCGTGTTGTTACAGTAAACGCTCCCTCATTAACCAAAATCATGTATGAGCTCTGCCAAAGCTGCTGTTTAATTATGGTAACCATTGATTACTGGTGGCAATCATCATTGGCTCTGGTGTGCGTCTGCGTGTGTGTTTGTTTGAAAGATGCATTATTACACATGTAGTTCTCGTTTGTACAATGTGAATTGATTAAACACCTGGTTACTCTGGTGTTAGCTTTGTGTCTCCAAAGAGCACCTGAGGCTTTATTTGTTGTTATTTTTTTTCCAGTTGTTGCATACAAATCAGTTCATTAGTTATTGATATATGAATGCCTGCTGAATCACTCACACTTTGAATTACTTAAAGCCGCTGTGAGGAGTTTTTAGCTGGTTATAAAATGGACTGCAAGTAATACTGATGGTCTTATTATCAGACCGTCAGCATCAAGACTATTTCTATAAACTTCTATTTGACACCTAAAGCTACCAATTCACAGCAAAGATCCTCAATAACTGATACATGAAAGGAAAAGGACATTTTTCTTTAATAATCTACACAAAATGAGTTGAGAGCTTTAAAATTGGGTGAATAGAAAAGGTGTATTAACTGACATATGTTCATGTTGTAGTTAATATGACTAACTTATTAGTAAACTTTTACCAATACGCACGTCCAGCATACAAAGAAGAGTGTAACGTTTCTCCGGTATTTGTGGCCACTGGCCAGGATGAAAAAATATAAGCAAAAAACAAGTTAACTACTACTAAGTTAAACAGGCAAAAACAGTGATCACACTTATGAACAAATTCAACTTTTTTTTGATGCCTTTATTGAAAAGATAGATTAGTAGATAGAGCTAGAAATTAGGAAGATAGAGTGGGGAAAAGAGTCAGTGCGGAATTGAACCCATGCCCCCGACCTGAGGACAATAGCCTCTACATACATAGAGGCAACCACAAGTCACTATGCTTTATGTTCAGCATTTTTTAAGTGTTTTTTATTTTTAATTGTGCCTGATCGGCGTCCCTACTTCCTTGGATAAATTGAATTGGTGAGCAGAGGAAAGGGATAGTCACATAGAAGATATCAAAAGTGTTTTTCTCTGTCACAGTCAACTGAGCAGAGAAGTTTTTTATTCAAATTGCCGCTTGCTTTGGGGTAAAAAAAAAAAAAAGTGAATCGTTGTATTTGTGATGTCAGGCGCACATGAAATAGGTAGAGGAGGGGCTGGGTGTCTGTGAAGTCTGCACAAACTGTCATCACGTTGATGCTCATGTTTTTCTGAAAGGCCCATGAGGAGAACTGAGGACTTTCACTTTAGTGCAGTGAGAATACAGGAGAGCTCTTAACTCACTGTTTGCATAAAGTGCTCCCCCCTCTGAGAGAGGAAGAACAAACTGCTACAGCTCATGAGTGGGAATCATATAAGTTTATCTCAGCTTTAGTCCTTTCCCTTCATTTCAGTGAGCGAGTTAGTTTTTGAAATATGGCCATTGCATATTGTACCCTCCTGACCCCATGCATCTTAAATAGGGCAGGTTTAGATGAATAAGTGGCAGAGTTGAAACCTCTCAGCTCTGAGTCAGAGGCCTCTGTCATGTTCAATGTATGTTTTTGTGACACCTGCTGACAATATGTCTCATGCTGCACCAGGATGCAGAAAGACTTTTGACCTAATCACCGTCAGTTATGGGTCTGTAAAGAATAACCGCATGCCGTGATGTCCCCAAGGTGAGACATTGTCAGAGCACTGATTTACACTAAGTACTGTGGGTTCACTTTCAATTCAAGCCAGTAAAGGCTTTATTCAGGCTTCAGATTATTTCTTTATCCATGATCAGATTTGTGGGATTTATTGATGATGATCACTTTATAAATCCAAGCAGTCAATGAATAACTCTTCAACTTCTGTAAACACCCACACTGTGATACTGCCTAACCTGGCAAATCATGTATAACTAAGATTTTATACAGACAGAGCAGTCGCGTGTCCACCAGTCTGATACTTCAAATGTATGGAAAACTAATGTTCTTCAGGTGAATTAACAAGTGGAAACAACAAAAACAACATAGAGGTTCTACTGATGAGCATAACCATAAGCTAACAAAAGTTCAAATTCAGTATTTCGCCAAAAAAAAAAGAGTCCGATTTCTTTCCAAGAGATACTTGCTGTACTATTGACGCACCCTCACGTCTGTATCTGAAACAGTATTGGTAAAAAAAAAAAAACGTTGGATCTTCTTGATCTTTTTCTTTTTTTTTGTGGAGCTTATTGTCAAAATACAAGTAAGAAAGTCCTTCACAGAGGCACATAAATAAAAGACACAGGTCACAGAATAGTCATGTTGTAAAAGAAGAGAAGGGATCATAGTGTATGAAAGAAAAGGAAATTCAATAATACTTAAAAAAAAAAAAAAAAACACATAACACTAAACATATGAGGATGGATGTAGGCCTGCATGACCTAGATGGAGGTCATGCAGGTTTCATGAGCAAGACTTGATCACGATGTGCAGCTGTTATTTGAGTCAGTTTAAAGATTTGAAATTGAAAAATCCTAAACGATCACACCTTTTCTTCTTTTTCTTCTTCTTCTATATTTTCTATACAATTATTCATGATTCCACCATGAAGCTTTGCTCATAGTCTCTTACAAACAGATACACCTTGATATGTAAGAGCGTGTTCTCCGATAATGTCAAGCTATGAAACAATAGATCTATATATATCACACATGATATAAGACTTATTTACATTCACATCATATCCGTTCTTCTTATACTGTACATAACACAGACACGGTATACGTCCTATCCCATCCCCCCACCTCTAAAAACACATCATACTATCTGCGTTTCATTCTCCTCCTCTCATATCTGACATCCCTGCAAAGCGAACTTATAAATCATTAAGGACAACAATTAAAACATTCATAGGATTTTCATTTGTTTCTCAGTTTGTATTCCTCTGGGTGAAGACAATCCCGCTCCAGTGGATTGAACTTGACTGTTTGTGGTTCAGTATTGACATGTTTTTAGATGCTCTCAGGAACAGGCTGATCTGTGCTCAGGATCAGAGTCTCATTCTCTCACGCTGCAGGGCATCAAACAAAACACAGTCACTGTTTGACAACAAAGAACTTCAAGTACGAACAGAAAAAACCCCCCAAAAACAAACGTAATGTTGTTGAATGTTCCACATCTTGCATTTGCGCATCTGTGTGACTCTGTCCAACTTGTGGATGAGAGAGCCAGTAATGAAACAGATAAAAAGAAGACACAACACACAGAATGAAGTGTCTGGTGTTTAACCTTTCCCTGACCTTCCCACAGGAAGCTGCTCTGTGTCTGCTCTGCTCCTCTGCGGGAATTAACAAGGTCTTACGATATCCTGAGTTCATCGATGATTTCATCTGTGTCTTATAGAGATTTGCCTGTAAATGTTTTCCGTAGCCAGTCTCAGTGATAACAATCATGCTTATAATTACTTTGTTTTCTTTTTGGAAAGGTTCAGTCAACTGAATTAAAACTCATGTGTTATTACATGTAAATCTGCAGGTTGGCATAATTTGTGAAAAGTTGTTTTTTTCTTAGCGTTGCTTGAATCATTATTGCACATTAGGCAAAGTAAAGCACCGTCTTCTTTCAGTCTTCTCTCTTTGACTGGCAGCTTTGTAAAGAAAGTCACTGACTATGCTCGAGCGTTTGATAGTATCAAACTGTCTTCATTCGCAGAAAAAGGGAAACATTCAGGAAAACCAAACTTTTAAAATTTGAGTTGTACAGTGATAATAAGTTCAAACACATGGGTCAAATAAATCTACAAAATAAAACAGTTTGGCTTCAGACCCGTAAAGACTCATACGATACAGTATTAGTACATGAGGTCAAGTATCTTATATAACATATTTGTTATTCAGGACTGCATGTGCCGGCTGAATGTTAACATCGTTTTCCTGGACTTGTACGGACAGCGTGTGTTTTGTGCCTGCATGGGGTGTTGCATGATAACTGCATTTCCATGTCTGAAGGATGTATAAGCCGATCCGAGACGTCTAGAGTATCTAATGAGAACATTGGACAACTGTGTTCTCTTGGCAGAACTGAAAATGTCAGCTTGTGAATTAAAGGCACACTTGCATCACTTCCTGTGTCCTTGCAGGGGGTGGGGGGGACTTTTATGTGTGTATAAGAGAGAAGGAAGGATGGCAGAAGAAGCCTGTTTCAGGCTTGAATTTAATCGACTGTGACGGGGCTCCAGAGGACACGCGGGAAAAAAGGACGGACATGAAGCAGAGGTGGTTTCCATTTTTGCACAGACTTAGGTGCTGCTTGTCACTTTGAACCCCAGTCTTTGTAGGCGTCGCACTCTTAAAGTGTCGCTTAGAAAAAGTTTGGCATTGCGTTTATTTGCAGCAACAGAGCCCTAAGGGTTGACTGAAGATTGTGTTACCCACCAAAGATAGTTAATGTATTGTAGTCAGAAAGAATCCCCTCATTCTTCTTGGTGGGAGTTTACACATTCAGGCAGCACAGACATCCTGAAATATGTTCAATGCTTTGATCAGAAACCCACTAACATGAAAAAGACCTTGAAAAGATGTATCTCCTGCACAGCACCTCTCCATGCCGACTGATGTGAAGCTCCATAGAGGTAATAATTTCAATGATGTTACACTCGGCTATTTTAGATTCTGACAGTTGCCTCCCTGGTGCTCGCGGGATGGAGAAAGAGTTGCACCCAAAGCTGATGGGATAGAATCTTTTTGAGTCTCCCTGTTGAGAAGACTAAAAAAACTATCTGCAATGGAAGGCAGGCTTTAACATCTTATTTTTAGCAGCGAAAAGAGAGAGTGGCACGCTGACATGTGTATCGGTACCACTTGTCCCCTGTGACGGAGCGGCACTCACGACGCCGCCTCACCGTTTGCTGTCAGTGCAGCGGGGATGTGACGTGGGAGCTCGATTCTCCAGCTCCAACCCCAGGGAGATGGCAAAGGACACTGTTGGGTACATTTTTACATTTTCATAGCAAGCTCTGAAAGCTATTCACGAAAGAAGCCTGACATTTCCTTGCTATTAAATTCAAACGAAAAAGAAAATCTAACCATTTTCCATTCTCTTTGGGCTCTGTTTATCTATTCATCTATCTGCTCATGCGTCATGAAGACACTTCTCCCCTCCTATCCATTTGACCACCTGCCGCCTGTAGAAATTCATTGATGACTTTTCCTTATGGGGTTAGTAGCTCAGAATCATTTTTTTCTTTTAAAACTTACATCACTCAAAAACATTCAAGCAGAATGTCTTTAAAAAAAAACAATTTACCCCTTTAAATGAATATTAAAAGAGTGAATTAAAGACTCAACATAATATGATACATCAGCACGGATAGCATTTTCTGGATTTCCCAGTGATTTGTATTCATCAAATGCAACAATTTAACCACCAAAAAAAGCTGGATGAAGGCCAGAGGGCGGTTGGTATTCCTCTCCTGCACTAATATCACCCTCTGCATTAGATAATAGACTTGAGGGAGCTCAGAGAACTCCTCTCATGTTGGTGCACATCTGTGCAGACCAGCTGTTCTCTGCAAAAGCCAAGAGAAACCTGATGGGGAAGGTCAGCAGGGGTTGGGCTGAGAAAGTACTGGCTGTGGTTCATAAACACACCTGACGGAGGAGACTTAAAGGGTAACCACATGTGAAGCTACGGAGCTACATATAAACATAAATATACTCTTTTGTTATTGATTTCAAAATAAAACAGAAAATTTGAACCCTACACTCCAAAGTAAAAGTCCACCCCTTTATCTGCTCAATCATCTGAACTTTCCTTTGGCACTGATTTTTAATATTTCATAACACTGACACACTAATGGTCTCTTTTGTTCATCTCAAAAAACTAAAAACACAAACAACACCATTTATTTCTGCTTAATGACTATAATTAACTCATTTCATATAACAAATGTGTCGTAAAAAATAATCAACAATTTTTAAAACATTGAAATATTCCTGGCTGCAACTTCCTCAGGTGAAAATGATTTGATTGCATGAACAATTTTAAGCTTTTAAAGTTAGAAAACTCACATTAAATGACACAAGTGTTTTTAAGTGTGTCTATATACAGTAGTTGAATGGCCCCACCACTTAAGGTATTTTATCCCTGACACATCAGTATGCTCACTCTCACCTGCAGCAGGCCACTACTTAATTTAACAAGAATGTTTTTCTGAATTCACACGTCAGCTATTGACCAAAACACTTTCCTCATGGGATGATATTGGCGTTGCAGTATTGTCACACCCCAGAAACATCAGTAATAAAGCAGGGCTGAGCCTCTGCCCGCGACCTGGAGTGATTATCCTCCACAGCGCTGCAGACTGGGTTCAGACTGTCAATTGTTGAGCTGGACAGGTTCCAGCAGCACATCTTGAGCTGCCATGGCTTTATGCAATTAGCTTGGAGGACTGCAAATGCGCATTTCAAATTAAAGCAGAGCCTGATTCACTTGTCACAAAATCAATGCAGTTCCGTCGCTTCATTTTAGAGACCTCAGTGTTTGAGAAAGTGTGAACACAGTGACGTCTTGTCTGCCTTTACCATCACTAGCCTTTCTCTATCACTAGCTGAATGTGATAAAAGCTCTCACAGGCCAGGGAGCAGCAGATAGGACCAACAGTGGATCACTGATGAGTAACTTACTTTTCTTTGTTTCTGTAGTGATGTGTGTAAAATATTTAGTCAAAAATTTTTTTGTAAAAAATAATATATATATATATAGCACAACCAGACGTCTTGGTGAACAGTCGTCTGCAGCAACTGGCCGTGTCTAGAAAATAGGAAAGAGAGAGACATGTAAAGGAAGATGCACAGACAGGAAATAACAACAGATAATAAAGACCTATACAGCAAAGTAAAGGATTATATAAGTCATAAAAACAAACAAAAAAGGTTCAATAAATAATTGATAAACAGAAATATCTATTGATTAATAATGTCTAATTTGCATGTTATTGCACACATATTGCCATGGTTTGGTTCTGTGCTCTATTTGTTTCCTAGTGTTGATTGTTTCCCTCATGTGCTTTAATGTTTCATAGTCTTGTGTTTACTTTAGTCTTGAGTGTATTTCCCTGTGTCTTCCTATGTTGCCTGTTAGTTGATTTCCTGTCTTGTGTTTTAAGTCTAGTCTTTGGTGTTTCCCGTTTTATTTTGTATATCTGGTTTTGGTTGTGTTGTCAGTGTTGAGTTTTACTTTGTACTTGTGTTCTTTGTTCCTTGTGTTTCCCTCCTGTCTGATTACCCTGATCGTCCTCACCTGTCTCGTTAGTCTCACCTGCGTCTGATTACCCCATGTCTATTTAGTCTCTGTTTTCCCTGTATCTTGTTGGTTCATTGTCTTTTGTCTTGACCTTTTGCTTGATCTCCCTGCTCCTTGTGTTTTGCCTCATGGTTTTTGGATTTCTGTTATTTAAGTAAGTTTTGGTTTTTGCCTTTTTTGTTTAATAAACCTTTTTTCTGCACTTGGGTCCTCCCTCCCTGTTTTCTACCTGCTACACCTTTGACACATATGTTACATACTGTAGTGTGTATAAACTTGGTTACAAAGCAGCAGTATACACAGAAGCCTCTCAGTTCAGGTTTGTTTAGTGTAAACACAGCTGGGCCTTTGTACTTGTGTGGGCAGCGCAAACCTACTTGGAATCCACACAGACGCTCTGCTACACCCATGCACGCTGCTGTATGCGCATCTCACAGAAAAGAGGGCGATAAGCATCGCATGTAAAAAATATGTGCTTTTAAGTGCATGTTTGGGTGTTATTGTAATGTTTCGTGCTGCGTGTCGGTGTGGGTGTGTGTTTATCTGAGTGATGCCTGCGCCTCGGGGTGAGAGCAAGAAGCGAGGGAGTGAGACGAGCTTGAACTCCGCCTCAGACACCCTGCAGCTTCACACTGAGTGGGAGCATGTGGATGTGAGGGGACACACTTGTGTGACACACTCCTTTTATTTGAGCTGAAAAAAACAACCCAAAACAACATTTCAGTGACAAGTTTAAGCAGCATCAGATAAAGCCGCTTCAGAGGTTCTCTTTTCCCGCACTTTATTCTTTTAATGCAGGAGCGGGTCATCTTGTGATTGAAATTCTTAAGGTCTTGTGGCTGGAAAGGCTGCTATTAGAGGTTGGGCTACTTGCTGTTCCAAAATGTTAACAAATATCCGGCTGCAATGTTGGATAGTCACAATAAAGCCTTTGCAAAACTTTAAAGGAGTTAGCAAACACATGTTGAGGTTATCCCTCCTGCGGCTTCATTCTCGGTCTCAGACAGTTTTTCCCTAAATTTCACAAAGTTGCAGATCCATCCCTGGCACCTTGTAGTTCAAGGACAAGCCCCCCTCACCCCCCCAAACTCTAGGCTCATTGGGTAACTTTCTGCTCCACTGATCTGCAAAGCGCTACTCATCAAGCTTTCAGAATGAATTTAGTAAAAGGTGCTTCCTCATTGTGAGACAGTGTTGTACTATTGGACAACAACTGGACAACATTTGGTGCATCTTCCTCCACGCCACTTCACGGATGACTCTTCTTCACCAGAGCCCAGCATGATCCTGCATATTTTTTTTTCTATAGGCTTGAGCTTAAAACAAGGGCTGGTCATTGTTAGCCGGCTGTGTTTAGGTCACAGAACTCCAAGCAGTCCGTCATGTGTGCATCATCTCTGAAATGTTCTGTCTTGTATTGACAGCCTGACCCAACAGCTTGTGAATACAGTTTCAGAGCATGGCAGCTTTAAGAACGGAGCTTATGGTGATTAGCACAGAGGCCTAATAATATAGCCTGTGGGTACTAAGCTGTCAGATATAAGATTTTATTTCACACATATGAACTAAAATATGTGGTGCTATTTATTTGAGGAACATCTGCTAAATCCATTCCCTAAATGTAGGCCTGTTTTCACCTCACTCCAACCATAAAGCATGTTGTTTATGTGAGCCAGCAGGTTGCAGGTTGCCAATGCTCTATCATTTCTGGCAACTGAAGTTATTTATTTGAATGTTTCTACCAAATTAGACCCAACAGAAAAAGAGGAGGAGGCAGCGGAGGAGGACAATGAAGAAAATATTCCTGAATGCCATAAGAACAAAAAACTCTTCTCAAAGCCTTTGACTCTGCAGCTGACTGAAAGGTAGGCTGCTGTTTCTGTTAGCACAAACCTTAACTGAGGAACTACTATAACATCTTTAAATGTAAATATCAAAGGAAACAGGGCTGCAGGCTTCCATGAAATTCTGGGCCCGATGAAAGGACATCAGATTGGGCCCCACAATTATTGTGATCTGAATATTTACTTTGTGCAACACTGACATTCTGTGTGAAATAACAAAGAAAGTGTGTCATATTCACAGGGAGGTGTGAAGAAGTGAGAAACTGTTTTAGGTGACGTAAAAATATATTTGTTATTGCTGCTACTGTAACACTCTCTCTGCAGTTTTAATGAAACAAACTAAACCAGGAAATACGTGCACCATTGAAGTACCGGTATTTGAAGTATCAAATAGGATTTTAAAGCTCTTAAGCAACATTTTATATTTCAAATAGTCCTAATCAATGTTATTGAAATATAACATATTGTAATAATGTAATACATAGTGAGCAAGACTGAATCCATTAAGAGTGTTGATGTTATTTTATTGGTACGATTTTTAAATAAAAAAGTCGACTAGCATGAATGAATAACATGAAGTGAATATAACTCATTTAGATACAGCTACACTTGTAGCTTTGACCTTAAGAATTTCATGAATTGCCTTCATTCTTAGTTCACTTTCCTTCTTGAGAAGCTAAAAATGAGTTTTGTCTGACATTAGAAATGTGGTTTTAAGGTAATATATGTATAAACAAAGTCTATGATCATATCCAATTAAAGCATTCTTTAACCGTGTGACTTGTGGTCACCTTTCAGACATTTTCCCTCGGCTTGCATTCTCTTATTCTCCTATCTGTCTCTTGTTTTTGATATCCTGATCGATCTCTCCTGGGGTAGATATGGTGCTGCAGCACAAGTTACTTGGTTCTTCTGATTGTCAGTCCTGATCTGCACTGCGCAGACTCAACCATTTTGTGCATTTAGAAAGAGACAAGATCAGAAAGACAGATTTGCTTTTAGTCATCTCATTTGACTTACATGTAACTATGAAAGTTAAAACTTTTTTTCAGGCCCATAAAGGGACCCTCACTCTGTTGGGGCCCTGGGTAGACCTTGTTGCAGAGGTCTTGGTTTCCTATCTGGCCATTGCCCTTTGCTGCATGTTCTCCCCAATACTTTCTCATCCTAACATTTCCTGTCTCTGGCAAAAATGGCCAAAGAATAACTTCAAATGTTAAAATGTAAGTCTTCATTTCTTAACTTAAAAATCCCTGGACATACTGCTGTTCTTACTGTTAAACATTCAGTTTGGTAGAGACACAGGAGGTGGTCTGATTTGTTATATTTCTGTCTTTGTTAGTGTGGATGTTGTGTTCTGCTGAAAACCTTTGAATAATCGTGATATAATCTTAAAAGATGACAATGATAAAGCCCTCTTTGATTCTGTGTTGTTTGTAATCGGTGCACTTTCTAGAAGTATTGGCTTTTGGAGTGAAGCCAGTGTGCTATTGAAATGTGAGCAGAATATAGCTCGATAATTAGACACTGCCAACCCGTCAGCTGCAACTGACACCCTTCATTACATTTCAAAGAGCACAGGGGGCGCTTTCTGACTACCCTGGGAAGTCTACTTCATTTCTGAGTACTTAGAGATGCAGAGAGGATTAAGGAGGGTTTGGAGGGTCTGTCACTGGCTAGCCTCAAGGTGAGTGACAAAATCACTACAACATCAGCATATTTCATTCTCTTTGTACCCAGCGGTAAGAGAGCCAGAGAGCCACTTTGTCAGGAGATCAGAACAGAGTTTTATTCAAATTAAAAATCGGGAGATATGCAGACATGGACTCCCAAATTGTACTGTGAAGACATCTGCTCAGGGAGAGCAGCTGTATGTTAACCAAAAATTCCTTAACCAAGGATGTTTTAAATAATGGCGTCTTTGGATGTAAGCTATTTTACAGCAGAATCAAGAAAGAAAGAACAAAGAAAATCAAGAGGATGTCAGGATTTTCATTTGGATCTTCACTTACACTATGTAAACATGTGAATAATGATGATAAAGTGTGAATGGAAAAACAAAGACTTAGTATATAGGGAACAATTCAAAGTGTTAATGAGTTCAGTTGAGGATTTCATGAGGGATTTTAAAGAGGATGTTTTGTGCAAGACTTAATATTTACGTTTTAAGACCCAAAACTATTCTGATAAATAATCTTTGTGGATTTATTATTAAGCTATTAATACTTGTATTATTACCTGAGCCTTAGGGTGCGGTCACACTGGCAATCCGGACCATGCCATACTCAAGCATGATTGGCCCCACGGCACGGCGGCCATTTCTCCACGAATACACGTCCACAGGTCCAGGCCTGTGTGTGTGAGAAGTATGTCTCACTAACAAAGTGTAAACCACAGTTAATTAATAAAGTATGTAAAATAACATTAAAAAAAGGAATTTATGGCCTCAAGGTTTGAGAATTCAACAATTACTCAAGCGACTCAATACTTTTCATAGAGTAGGATCTACGAAAGAAAAGCTGAACTTTCCTCGTAAAGGCTAAATCAGCTCTAGCTTCAAGTTCTTTAAAGACTATTACTGTCAGCATTCTGTAAAACCAGCAAGGGTGAATCATGAAAGCTAAAAATGCTCTAACCAGCGTCTTCCTCCTGCACCTACTCCCTCAATTTTTTTTAACCTCGATGTATTGTTATGTAGAAACATGCCGTGCTGACTTTCAGTAATTTTTCTGCATATTCCGTCTGTCTTGAGGTCAAACATGAGAGGATTAGCCAGCCTTTAATCCATGCAAGAGGTGTTGTGGCCTTGGGCGGCTTGAGTCCTCTCAGTTTAGTATGCATGCTGCCATGGTTTGAAGAAGTGGAGCACACCAGCGCTCTGGGGGGATTTTAAGCTAAATAAATAGACAAAATAAAAGAGCTGGAATAAGAAAAGGGTTTTATGGAGAAAGAGGT
Organism: Symphodus melops; assembly: GCF_947650265.1. NCBI lineage: Eukaryota > Metazoa > Chordata > Actinopteri > Labriformes > Labridae > Symphodus > Symphodus melops. The sequence continues at coordinate 7,700,487 of NC_136700.1, forward strand.
GATATTAGCTTTGTGATTGAGTGGGGAGAGTGGGACTCAGAAGGGGAGGGAATAGGCGCAAGTGTTGTGGCATTTTGTGGTGTGTCTGCTTCTCTTAATTATCATGTCCCCATGTGTGCAGTCTCCCATCCCAACTTGCCCACTTTCCTCATCTCCTTTTCAATTTTCTAATTGCTTGGTTTTAATTAAAGCCACACAGAAGTGACATTGAGTCAATTAAAAAGCCAAGAAATAGGCACAGATAGTCAAAGGCTGCATGTTTTGCAAGGGGATTTCTGTCAGAGAGCGATGTTTCGTCAATACTGTCACATCGCAGGATGAGTCAACACGACGCCTCTGTCATGCATGAATAAGTGATGTGAGCTCTATCGTGCCAATTCGTGCAGCTTCTATATTTGTAGCCCCATGTTATGGTGATGTGTAATACACACTTTCTGCTACTTCTATTTCCGTACATGCTATAGTCATACAAAAAAGTATTGTGAAGTGGCAAACACCTCTTTGTAAAATATAATCTCCCCAGTTTCTGCTTTTTTTCCCTCATGTTTTATTTCTGCGATATGACCTTTGCACTTGTGTTCCCTTTGTGTGTCATTTTCTCCCCTGTGAGTCCGAGCCAATTCCCCTCCCTCTTACTGCTCAATTACTGATGTGCTGTACTGTACCCTCACGCACTCCCTCCCTCCGCTTCTCTCATTTTCTTAACGATACCACATCCCATGTTTTAGGACCTATTTCTGCTCATTCCATCTTTTAATTATGCAGCAGCGTTCTCTTTGGCAACATAACAGCCTACCTGTTTTTACACGGAGGATCCTCCTGCAGCTGAACTGGGTCCTGACTGTGCTGCTGCTGATTGCTTATTCGCTACCTCTGCAATGAAGCAATTACAATTATGTCCCTGCCTTTGCAAATAGCTGGGTTGAATCAGATGAGTGTCTGAGCAAGATCTGTATTTACCTCAAAGTTAAGGAAATCACACAGTTCCGTGCTAAACTCTACACCAACATTTTCACATTATCGACTGAGTTATTAAGTCTGTATTACAAAACAGTTAAACACAGTTAGTGGGTCGAAAGAATGGAAGTTAACTAAACAAAGAATGTGTGACTTTGTCAGCCACTAGATGTCTCCCATGAGCACCAGTATGAAACCAAAATAAGCTGCTGTTTAACGATATATATATATCGATATAACGATATAACGATATAACGATATATATATATATATATACACACACACATACATATATATATACATATATATATATATATATATATATATATATATATATACATATATATATATATATTTACATACATATATATATCGGAGCACTCGAGTATGTCCTGGTCTCCATTAGTTTGGTCTTGACTACATGATAGGAAACATCTTTCCTATCAACCTGAAGGCAGCTGCTTCAGGTCAAAAGAACAACACTATTCTACAATATTCAAACTTCCTAAATAATTTCCACATCTGGAGGGAAAAGTTTGACATGTTGGAATAACAACTATTTGACAAGTAGTTTTTATTATTTCACTCATGTCTTTATTGCGAAGTACAGCCAAAAGATGTCTGGTTTACCTGATTCTTCTAATTGCATACAGACAAAAATCTCCTCCCTGTTTATTACAAGAAATGGTTAGGCACAACGCTTTTATAGGCAAGACATGTTCACTTTTTCTTTCTGTTAAGGCATACTGTAGAATAGATCAAAGAAATCAGATAAACATGTTCATTTATGAGCTTTCAGTGCAGAAAAGCAGATTATGTTACCTTAGCGTCTCCATAAACATCTTGAGGTAAAGTGGTTATATTCATTCCAAAAATTCAAATATGTCTATGTAATTAATCTTAGCCTGAATTGCTTATTTACATTTCCTGTAAGTTGTCTAAATGCCATACTTTATATAACAAACAATCCAGTAGAGAAAAAACAGTACTAGAGAATTTGTTATTGGCAAACTTCAACTTTAGTGTTAAACATAAAGATTTGAGTAAACTGGAAACATGACCCACCTGCAGGACTCTGTCATTAGGTGAAGCGCGTGTTGTGGTGAGAAGGCCACTCTGAGCATGCAACTTGATGCAGTTGAAAAACACTTCACTTCCACTTCTGGGTATTCATCAATTAAAACTGGGGTGATGTCTGTAAAGTGATTGGGCTTCCTGAGACATCTTCATATCCAGGACTTGCTTTCTAACACTGTCTCCATGTGTTATAATCAGTCTTCTGATGCATAGACACACAATGGGCGTGAGCGCTGCCAACTGTAATCCCAAAGTGAAGTTATTATTTTGAGTAAATACTCTTCAAAGCTCTTACAACATCATTCAGAGTAAATGTGTGTTTACACGAGTTTATTCCTTTATTTTTCTGGACATAGAGCACACACTCAAAAAGTGCCCTTAAAAAAAACCCTGCTGAGCACAACAACTTCATATGGAGAAATAAGATTTGGTCAAAAATGCACTTATCTTTTTTTTTACACAGCAGGGTCGGGGGTTTATTAATAAATGCATTAGTGTCAATGTCACTTTGCTGACAACACCACCTATATGCCGGATTTTGATGCTGTCTATGCCTGCAGAGCCGAGCTGTAGCTCCTCTCTACATTCAGATAAGCTAAGGTAACTGTTTCCTCTTTTTTCTAACCCAAGATTTTATCCATTAAATCTCAAGGAAAGCTTATAAATTGACCTTGGAGACAAATAGTCATTTCCTTTAATAAGCTATTGCCTCATAAATTCAAATAATTCTTGTTTTGTAGAGGACTGTGTGGACTGTTTTCAGCACCCAATAAGAATAACAATTTACTCCTCACTTTTATTTTACCTTATGTTTTCCAGATACATAGTGGTTTTAAACATATCAAACACCTAATTTACCACTGAGGCCAACTTGAAAAATAAACATGTTTACACTCAGATTAATGAAGTTCTCTGTTCTTCTCATGTGCCTCCTTTTTCTGCTTAACTTCTGAGATGGATGTTTGTGTCCATGTGAACAAGCTTATTAGTCAGCCCACACCCCATCATGCAAATAGTAACACATGGATGCAGAGATGCCTTATGTGTTTCGTGTGTATCATTTAACATATCAATCAACTCATTCAAACATGACAACTGGGAAAAAAGGAAACTCATACTTCGCCGACTTTGGAGTTGTTCATTATGGATGAGACCATTGTGCAGTCTGAAAACCTTTTTACTCTATTTATGAGGTCTTTGTTGCCATCAAATCAAAAGATTAAGAGGAAGTAGAATGTGTGCATTTTCAAGAAAACCAACATATTTGCAATTTAGAATATTGTTCCCAGAAAAAACAAATCATTGTTCAAATTAAGTGTTACATAAATTAACGTTTATGTAACTTTAATAAAATACCCTTAAAATGCTTCACTCTGGTAACAAATAAAGCCTGGTTTTAGAGGGTTATGTAAAGGAAGGTGTGAGAGTACTTATTAGGTGGGTGTTGAAATGAGCCGGGAAGGGAATCTGCTAGTGGTGAGTGGATGAGCATCAAACACCAGATGCCAGACCTGCTATCAGTTTATATATAATTACACAGCAGCCCCATCCATGCATATAACCATTCCCTTCTCTGCTCATTTATCATTGAACAGAATTTGGAGTGGAAAAAAAAGTGGGAAAAAAAGGAACACTTACCTGTGGATCAATTTCTATCGAGGAGAGGGGGATTTAAAGAAGAGGAAATGGAATTCATGTTCTAAAGGCCCATTAATAATAATAATAGCTTGGAATATCTACACATACCTCATGACACTTTCATTAATTTCCTTAGTGCTTTTCAATGATTTATTGAACTGCAATATATCACACCATGGTCTGAATGTCATTTTTACACTTTTCCTGTTGGTTTTGAACTTGGTACCTTCTTTTTCTGCATGTTGTTTCTTTTTTATATCCTATTTGTAGACACTAATGTTTGTGAGGTAATGTGTGCATAAATCATGTAAGTGTAAGACTGTTTCAGTTTGTTGGAAGCAGCACCTTCTGATTAGAGGAGACAAACTGCAGACTAGAGCAAAGATAGAGGGGAAACAAGATGGGGAAAAACTACCACAAAAATGTGCAGACAGAATCACTTTCTGCTTTGGATTAATCGAATGAAAAAAAGGCAAAAAAAGGGTGGGGAATGGGAGAAGTACGCTTTACTTTCTCCAAACAAGCTCATGGAATGCAGCACTTCACAGAATCAGACCAACAACGATAGACATAAGAAGATATAGATTTTAATATCTTTATAAACATTTTTGTACTGTTCTTTTTCTGATGATAATTTACTGAACAGTTGAGTTTTGGCAAATAAGGAAGATGAATAGGCATACAGTCGAACAAGTATGGAGGTGAAGAATTGTGCATCAACAAATAAAAACAGTTCTAAAAATATAACATGAAAAATACGTAAATAAAACGAATCACCAGAAAATAAAAAAAAAGTCAAAAGACTCCTCCTGACAGGAGGAGTAGATAACCCTGTTATCATCATCAATGTCACTGATATTGTTTTTTTCTGATAGTTATACAGGAAATGATTAATATCAGCACAGCAAGAAGTCCTCATGTCTCCTCATTACAGGTACTGTTCACATCATTGATACAAACACCATCTTATCGGTAGATTTCAGGGAGGCACAAAAGCTATTGAAGTAGGATGTTCCGTATTTGTTCATTTTTTTAATCCACTGCACGGCATCTTCTCTTTACTTCTCAAGCAGTTGTCTTGGTCTTGGATCCAACCATCCATGTGCGATCTCATCAGTTAATTGAGAAGAGTAATTCCCTCATAGCGATTCCTGTTTCTCCATGCTTCCATTCAATGTGTTCGTCCCTCCATCTTTTATTGATCACATGAGTCAATTAAGGTACACTCACATTTTTTTCTCAAGTCTTGTCCTCATATTCCCTTGAAGTTCAGTGATTAAGAAAAGAAATGTGTTCCTCAGATTCCCGGTGAGGAAGGTTTACCCTCACAGAGTAGGGAGCAGTTCATCACAACCTCGCTGAGAAACTGAGAAAGCCCCGTTTGACCCCGGACCTCTAAGGCTCCTGCTGGCCCTGCAGCATGGGGATCTGTCTCTAGGTCCGTTTTGTGTCTTACAAAAAATCATATGAACAACATCTGACACAAGATATAGACAGACTCTTCAATATTCACAGCTTGATCTCCCAGAAACACATCACTTACCAAGCAAATGAAATTAGGGCATGGCAGTTCTCAAAATCTTGAAACAATTAGCAGCTTAATATTCAGTTGCACAGAAAGAGAGAAGTCGTGTGAACAGGAAGAATATCCATGTGTTTAAAGTGACACTAATGAGAAATATATAAATGAACAGGAAGGTAGGTACGACACCTGAAAAAGGTAATATTATGTGGAGAGAAGTTAGCATTTTTGACTGCTTTATACAGTGTACAAGCTAACTGGTTGCTCTGCTCTGTCAATATCTGCAAAACATAACTGGTTATAGATTTGAGATTTGTTGTGAGAATGGCACATTCCAAAGTCTGAAAAAGACTGACATTTCTTTGCCATGCTAACACTTTACCCTTAGCAAGCTTATGAAAAACACGTCCTGAACACGTGTTAGGAAATGATGCAACAGAGAAATACATTATGCAGAATGGACTAGACAGTGTCATCAGCTTTACATTTATAACCTTTTTGTTATACACCTAGCTAAGTTTTTCTCCTTTTGCTCAGTCAACTCCTATAATTAGATTTTCACCACATTTTGGATGTTGGAGTTATGGATGACAGAAAAGATTGAAAAAAAGTAAATCAAGACAAATGAAGACATGAACTCATACTGGTGTAAGTGGCAGTGCAAGCTTGGGCGACAATCACCTTTCTTTTATTCTCTGACTCTCAATCTTTGACTTTTGTGCTGCGAGTCTTTCAGTTGTAAAAGTTTGATGCTTTAAAGCCTGTTTGAGTCTGAACAGTAAAGCTCCCTACACAACATTTACACATAAAACCACACTCACACACACATACATAAATGACACATAGGCCTTGTAGTGCAGGAGCAAGAGAGGGTCCCAAGGGGCTATGTCTTTTGTGATTAGCCAAATCCTCTGAAGGTCAGCGGAGAATGTTGTCAATATTTGTCGTTAAAAAGGCCACAAAAAGGGCAGGGATGTGTAGTAAGGACAGGGATAAGGTTGCCCTATTGTTGGCTTGCTGAACCCCACTAGGGGGGCGGACAGTGGTCCGGGGAGTGCACTTGTGCTTCCTCCGTGTGACGGTGCCATCTGGGGATGTGTGGTCATGTTTCCCCCCCTCTGTGAAATCTGGGGAGGAATCCTCCTTGTCTGCCATGACCTCCTTTGAGTGAACCTCGTTATCACCCTTCCCCTTGCTCCCTCTGGTGCGAGGCTTTGTGCAGTTCCGAAAACGACCAGGCCGCGAGGGCTGGACTAGGTGGGTCTGCCCTCCAGAGCCCACCACTACACCACGATTCATGGAGGGATTCACTGTCCCAGATAAATTGTTAGTCTGGGCTCTAGACTCAGAGTTAGGTACAGTTGGGGAACAGTTGGGAAAGTCCTCCTTACGCAGCTCCTTGAGGTCTTTTCCATACATATCAGCTGGTGCCTGGCAACCCACTGAAGAAGTTGAGCCTCGGAAACGTTTCAGCCATTCCCAAAGCGAAAGGGCCTTGCAATCGCATGACCAAGGGTTGTCGTTGAGGCGCAGGTATTCCAAGGCAGGCAGAGTGTCCAGGCACTGTCCGGACAGCTGTATCAGGGAGTTGTTGAACAGATAGAGGGTAGTGAGACGTTTCAGATCATGGAAGGCCAAGCGGTCAACCCACTCGATCTGGTTTTGATGCAGAAGCAGTCGGTCCAAAGCACGAAGGCCCCTGAAGGTGTTTTGGTTAACACTCCAAAGACGGTTTCCATGCAGGAACAGATGGCTCAGATTGTGGAGATCCATAAATGTGTCATCCTGCAGGAACTTCAGATGGTTATCCTGTCGAGGTACAAAAAGAACACAATTAAGATTGCAACTTGTTTCTTCATGTTTCTACATTGCAGAAATGAGTTTTGTGAATCAGAGCATGTTCCAATGTGTGATCATCTGTTCTCAAGTTCTCAGTGCATTTACACAACAGGCATAGCTTTGTATCTCAATGGGAGGCAAGGCTGCACTGTCCATCTGACTGATTTCATGCCCTGCTGCTTTCTAAAATCAAGCAAGAAGTGCTGGATAGAAAATCAGGATACTAAACAATTTGAGCAGTGGTGTGTGAAACAATTTCTGCTGAGACACTATTGCTGAAAGTGTTTAGTATAAGGTAAGGCTGTGTACTGATGTACATGCAACTGCCAGTTGGGCACTCAAAATCAACGAGTGGATACATGGATTGACCAGGCAGGAATTCTGCAATGTAGTTGCAATGTAGAGGTTGTGGAATGGTTTCGTAAGAATGCATTTGCATAAATAATTTGTAAGTTCATTTTTATTTAGTTTACCTGTAAGTAGAGATACTGCAGGTTTCTGAGGCCTTGGAAGATGTTATTCGGAAGTGAACTGAGTCCACATCGGTAAAGATGTAGTGCATTAAGCCGACTCAGCCCATGAAAGGTGTCTTCAGCCAGGGAACGCAGGTGGCGGTTGTCTCCTAGATCCAGCTCCTCAAGCAGCATGAAGCCGTGGAAGGTAGAGGGCTCGATGTACGTGATGTTATTAGAGTAGATCCAGAGAGTGACCGTGTTGGAACTGAAGTGACCTCGGAGTAAACGATGGATTTTATTGTTCTGTAAGAAGATGCGTTCACTGTCAGGGGGAATGCCTTCAGGGACAGAGAGGAAGTTGTGGGCTTGGCAGGAGACAGTGCTGGGTGCAGTGTAGCAGATACAGTGACGGGGGCAAGACCAGGATAACTCGAGCCCACAGAGAACCAGCAGGAACTCCAGCCCGCAGCCTGTAGTTAGAATAGATACACACACACACACACGCACACACACACACACACACACACACACACACACACACACCCAAATACATTCACAGGTTGAGCAAGAGAGAGAGCGAGGAAGGTTGAGAAAAAAGATTACAGGCACAAATCACCATCACACACACAAAGACAGGGAAACAGAAAAAGAAAAATGTGTTGAGTGCAGGGTCTACGTATTTAAACTGCAAGTATAGATTTGTCTTTCTTCTTCTTTTTAACACTAATAACAGAAGTAATAACAGACTCCTGCATACAAACTGTAAACATGCTGCTTGTTCAGCACCAATACTGATTACCAATACATGCCTGATTCAACACATATGCAGCCATTTTAGCTGCTTTACCCATTCTGTTATTCTAACACCTTTAGGACATGTGCTATTAAGAGCCCAATCCCATCCCTGAGTCCACTCGCACTACTTTGCAGAGAGTGGAGGCTGTGATTGGTCTTTTTGTGTTGTTAAATGGGCCGTGGAATGCTTATTTAAACTTGTAGTAAGCTGCTCTGAGGCGCTTTCTGATCGGTGACACGATTCCCCAGATCCTTCAGACGGGAAATGTGACTTATCCACAGTCTCATCTGAAAGGAGCACAACTTACAGCCCTTCATGAGAGCTCCATCTGACAACCCTCTGGCTGTCTTTTGCTCAATTTATTATTCACAGCATGGCCAAGGCCTGATTCACTACCTTCAATCGATACGCCTCTGTTGCCTTTGAAATCGCCCCGTAATCCCGGGCCCTTTATGTTGGAAATTCAGGAGCCGCAGAATTACTCTCCACCAAGAGACAAGCGTATTTATCTAATATATTTTCTTGCCAAACTGTGGCTAAGCTGTGACATTCAGTGTCTGACTTCACTGACCTTTAGCTGTAATTCTCTGTGTCTAGTTGCAGAGCGCAGGCATGGAGCGGTGTGTCACCTGAACAGGAGTGTGCTCTCTCGGGCACGGTCCTAATCCTATTTGTTAAGCCCTGCCACTGGGCAACAATGGAACCACATCATGCATCCTCCCAAATCAGAAATATGCCCAATAAATGAGGCAATTCTTCACAGTTGAACACTGTCGAAAGGCTGAATGTACTCATGTGTGCTTGTATGCAAGTAAATGTATTGTGCTGAAGACCATGATATGTCATTGGAGCACTACAACAGGAATTTGCTTTATTTAGACTTTTCTTTATAATGTCATGACCTGCTTCAGTTCATGGATTTCTTTATTTATTACTGGCAATCTCCAGATTTTTCACACCATCAACACCAAACAAGAAAGCTGTTTGAGTGGGGGTTTTTTTGGGTTTTTTTTTTTATCGAGGCAGCTGTTTTAGTTTTACTGTATCTCAGTGTTCTTTCATCTCGACTTTTCCATGGGGAGCTTTTAAGCATGGTGCCCACTTACTGACTAAATAGGTGAGAATGGTTTCCATTATTCTTGGGAAAGACACAATTTCTATATTTATCTGACAAATGAGAAAGACATGAGTTAATGCATCCGATTGCAGTTAGAGGAACATTTTCACCAAGCAGCAGCAAGAAAGTACTTAAGATGCAACTGTCATTCAGATATTTGAATTTGGTTCAAATCGTATTAGTACTGACCCTCAAAGACTAAACATTTTCATAAAGCACACAAAATACAACAAATTGAATCCTGGCGTTGCTCTTACATTTGTTCCTGAGATAAAATGATTTCGGTCACGAGTAGGAAATCATTCACAAGTTCCATTATTCATAAAACTGATCCTCTGCTCACTCCAGTGATTATATTTTTCCCAGGCCTTAAAGTATTTCCATTAAAGCTTCACTTCATGCATGTCAATAGAATTACAGTAGCAGGTTTCTAACAGGAAAATTATCCGAGCAGGCGAGAGATGGACACTGATAAGTGTGATATGCAGGCAGAGCGCGGGAATGAAAATGTAGATGCTGCTTAGATATGGAGACAATTTGAATCAGTGATCTACTAATCATGTTGGACACATAAGGATGCGCCCCCTCTCTTCTCATTCTCCTCAGCTTGACAGGGAAAAAGAAATAGATCCTTTAATCCACTCTCACAAAATGGCTGTTTCGGCTGCGTTGCCACGAGTAAAAACAGAAGGACAAAAAAACATGGAAGATGTTGGTTTGAATATCTTCCCTTTTCCCTCCCGTGTGAATGAAATCCTTTAACTGCATCCCTGATGAGGCTTTAGAAGATGTGAATTTGTGATGTCTTACACTCTTTAGATGCTTAAAGTAGCTGGTGCTCTCTCTTCTACATGCAGATTGAGTGAAGAGGGAGAAGCAAACACTGCTTGTCTTGTTTTCAGCCACGCAGAGGGCATGTGTGCTGTCTTTTGATGCTGGCAAATTACGCACTTCCACAGTAGACTTTAACACCCGCCAGCTCACTGATCCCAGCACCTTGTGTGTTCACATCTCCAAACACTACTTACAATACAGGTGTAAAAGTTGGAATGGATTTGAATAACACAATACTTTGTCCCAGAAATATTCGATTCAGTTTAGTTTTTTGTATACAGATAGATCTTTTGCCTGTACTCACACATTTCCAAGTAACAACACTTGAAAACAAGTTTGAGAATGAATGAGTCGGCTCATGTCCTTTTGACAAGCGCAAAAGGCTGAATGAGGCTTGTTTACAGACCTTTGAAAATGGCCTCTTGTTTTCAACACTGGGGGAAAAAAAACAAGTATTGTGTATGACTGCTGTCCTTAAGTGAAAACGTATGAAATTAATGTGTCATAACTGCATTGTGCGCTCACACAATAGGCCATTCAGCTCGAATTGTATTATATAAATAGCTTTGGACACAAAGAAGCAAATATATGCCAATAGTGCCTATTGGAATTTGGCAGAATAAAGGAGAGGCTCTGAAAGGGAGATAATGTGTTTTTGGAAAGGAAGCAGCGCAGCTATTTCTGAGATGTGTATTAACACTCTCGTCAAATGTCTTTCACCTCCAAGTCGTTCCCCATGCCGGTCTCTGTCACCCTCATCTTCCTCCCCACTGATTAGCGATGACAGATGCTATTGATAGCCAGAGAATCACATTTGACCTCGCAACCCCATCATCAGCAAGTTCTTTTTCTTACTTTGGGGGTGTACAAAATGGAAATAGATAAATAAATGAATAAAACACAATGGCTCTGTTCCCCTGGCAGACTGCAGAGTGACTGTGTAGAATATCAGTGAAGCATAGTTCACACCAGATTTGCCCTCATGAATAACACATCTCTGCTAATAGGAGGGAAATGGTTTCGTCTGTAGAGCTGCGTGACTCTGCCCATCATTAGACTGGACAAACTCAATTTCCTGTGTCTCTCCAAAGACCCTGATAAGCACCCTGGTGTTTTTGCTCCTGCTGTTTCTAAATAACTCATCTGCTCACTCCACACTCTAAAGCTGTAGACAGTCACGTTCATGTAGACAGTGGTTTATAATGTTGGTGCAATGTAGTGGATTATTGATTCACTGGGCTCATTCTTCTGAGAAGTATGGTTTATAATGTGTGCAGCATCAATATGATCCTGTAGCGCTAAATGTGCAGCCAAAAAGGTGAATGTTCTTTAATCACATTCTTTTGTCAGTATGTATATTGTTTATATGTACAGCCCTACTATCTGTCCGCATACTTAATGTCCCTATCAGACGAAGTAACACTGGACTGAAAACGCATTTCTCAAAAAGAAGGACGCACTTTGATGACGTGAATATCTATCTTTGTAAAACAAGCACAACATTAAATATGAGCAATAAACACAAAACAACCAAAGGCTAATATGTGCGTGACTAAATTAGACTATAGTGCAGTGGTGAGTGGTGAAAATGCAAAAATAAAATAATAATAATAATGAAATATGTACTTATGTAAGAGAGGGGTTATTATACATACAACTTAAACTGTATTGTCGAACACCAAACAACCAGTACAAGTTCCAAACGGAGTAGGATGACACTTATATATTCTTACTTCTCATCCACTTTTAATTTGAATAGAACATCGTCATTGTACCAGGTACAATATTTGAGGGTGCAACTCATCATCAACAAAGCAGCAATGTTCAAATCTTTTCACCTTCAGTAACAAGATGAGTGACAATAGCAAACAGCTTTCATAATATTTCCTCTCTTCTCAGTGTGAAATATGTGAATATTCAGTATGGGTTAGTTTAATCTAGTTCAGTGCCTGTGAATGTCTTACACCCCCCTAAGGTCTCTGTTGTTGGACATTGTTTAAGATCAGACAAACAGGGAAAGAACAAGACAACAACAAACTTCAATAATTCTACACAACTGAATACCATAAATAAATGACAGGTTTGATATCAAAATCACTTCCTCTTTGTATAACTTATATAAGCCTTTATTCCCCCCTAAAGAAAACTGAACAATACTCTGAATAGAACATCAGCTTCTGACATTTCCAGTGCGGGTCAATGATTGCATATTTATTTTAATTAACACTGAGGGAAACAAAAGCACAACTTCAAGTGTTTATTCTTAAAGGATGAAGGAACAGCAATAAAGGCACAAGCGCATGTTTTCACTCAAGCTGTTTCCATTACCATTTTTAAAGAATGTCTCTGTTGACTTGTTAAAATCACTGATTACTGCCATTATTCTCTGACTGAACAACAGAGTCACACATAAACACTCCTGCCAGCAACACTTCTGCCTGGGTATATTTGTTTTTTTGCTGTTGTTGTTTTTTTTCTTCTTCTTCACAGCCTGCTGCAGAATGTTATAGATTTTGTCTCATTTGCCATTCCCCAGCTCCACTGCAGGCAATATTGCCTCATAAGGTTGCCTGACTATTCTTCTAGAGAGTGAAAGGAAAATAGGAGGGAGAACAATGACAGTGCTGAGATCTCTTGGAAAAGCAGAAGAATCGCAATATATCAGAAATTTATCACGTTGCGATTAAATTCCTCAGGTGCAGAGGCATCAACAAAGTGAGTGTGTGTGTGTGTGTGTGTGTGTGTGTGTGTGTGTGTTTTCTACACGTGTGTCTCTTTGATGCAGCATCCTAACTGGTCTTGTCTTCATACTTACACAACACAAAGAAATTAGGTCAAAAAGAAGTGGTTGTGTAATTCGCGAAAGCAGTGAATTTACAAAATAATGAGGGAATCTTCCCGGCTTTTAAGTTTAAGCCTTCCTTTTTTTAAATTCCTCATTAGAGCTGCATCTTACTCTCCAGCTAACGTTTTGACTGATATCAATTTCATGAAAGACCGATCAGCACCTCAATTCCCCTTCTTGTTCTACTCAATTATAAAAAACTTGAACACTTTAGGAAAATCAGGATATTGAAATATTCTCAGAGGCCAACATTGTCATTCTGATCAGACCAGCAGAATTTCCACTGTTCCATGTTTGAATCCTTGAATCGTGTTTTGGCACAGGGAGTGCTATAAACTAAAGATTGTCCGTATTTCTGTGCCTGCACATTAATTATGATTTTCATTCTTTTGTCAGGTTGGCTCCACTTCAATGGTCTTAACTTCACCATATTTTCATTTTCCTTTGACTCTCTGAGCCAAAAGAGCGGTTTAAGTGCAGACAGCAGGTGAGAACTTGAGCCCAGTTACAACACAGTTTAGCAAGCAGAGCACCAAGTCATGTCAAAGTTAAATGGACCACCATGTTCCCCACATTATTGACATTTATGTCTGCTAAGTGCTATTTGATGGCTGCTTGATATTGTGAGCACCGGGGGGCGTGTTCATGAGGTGGACCTGTCGATAAATCTCATTTTGGAGTAGATAAAGTGAGAGAAAGAAAGTAAAAAAAAAAAAAAAGATATTGTGATAAACTGTTTGTGTGGAAAATGTGTAGAGAAGTTTTGTCTCAGCTGCAGTTGCTGCTGCAGAGAGACGAGGATCTCTTTCGTAAAAGTGCTTCACAGAACACAAACAACATATAAAAGCATGCAGGCAAACCAGAGAGAAGTTCAGCACCACAAAGGCAGCAATAACGTGAGTGACAGCAGTGTCTCAGGATGAGGAATCGGAGGGGCTAAAAATAACTCTGCAAAACAGGCGGCACCGTATGGAGCATGTAGAGAATAAAAGAGGGATTTGTGGAGAGTGTGCAGGTGAATAAAGCTAATTTGTTTTAAAGATGGAGCCGGAGGATGCTGGGAAGCGTGCAGGCGGAAAGTTGGATGTCTGATGGCTCAGCTACTCACAGATGTTTGATACCTACATTTTAATTAACAGGCTTAATGGATGTCTACAAAGCAGTAATTCAACTTGCTTACACTTGCAGGCACATCTGTACCCGCTGGTCTTCCACACCTTCACAACACTTTGCTGAGCGTTTATAAATGCCGTACAGTGTGCATGACACACATCCATCCATGCACAAATATACACCGACACACTTGCTAAATCACCGCTGTTGGGGGCAAGACTATCAGCCACCAACTACATTCATTCATCATGACAGCACAAAGCCAAATGATTCAAATATATTGCTCTCCCTGTGGCGGTGTCGCACAGTGCACACCCAACTAAACTAATGGTTCTGCATACTGGTATAAATCATCCTGGTGTTTCCATATGTAGTTCAGAAAGTGATATAGAGCGTTCGTAATGCAATTTGCGTCAGTGGAGTGGCCAATAATTGTCTTTCATGGTTGAAGGTATTTCATGTAATGTAGGGGCTCTTGAATTGTGGAGAAATATATTTACCGTCTGTTTGACATTATACAAGAAGGTTTCAATGGCAGTTCACATACTAGGGTCACCATACTAGATTAAACTAGTCTTCTGTCAGATTTTTTTCTGGCCGAGCACATCCTAGTGTCCTTTTAAAAACAAATTTAAGGTCACACCCCCCCTTCCCCCCCCCAAAAAAGAAAAATTGAACCACACTTGGTAGTTAAATTTAGCAAAATATAAAGCTTCTTTTTAAAAATTACCAACAAGTAAAAGCAGTAAAAGTTGAGACTGTTAAGGCCAAAAATGAGTAAACATGAATGTCGCCAAATTTCTCTGGCTGGTTGAGCAGAACATGTAAACTTAATTTGGATGAACTCTTATGTTGTCTTTGATTCACACAGCGCACTAATCACATTGTGTCTCACACACTTGAGACACAGTTACAGGGCCTAGTTTACAGCTTTCAGCAGCAGGCTGCGGGGATGTCATTCTGCCCGGTTTGTCCAGTGGCTGAGTCTTGTTCAATCATGCTCATGTCAGTGACAGAGTGCTGCACAGCCAATCATTGTGTGTCTCTGTAAGGGTGACGGCTGAGTTGTTGTAATGCTGTGACAGTGAGCAGACAGACGGAGAGGAAAGCGGCGCACAGAAATAGATTAAACTGTATTGACTCCATTTGACTTAATAAATGTAGGATGAGGAGAATATCAGAGGGATGTTATTTGAAAGAGTAGTTATGCTCTTGTGAAAACAGGACTGCTGCTGTAGTTACTCCATGAACCGCAGGACCTTGTAATAAGCCTGGTGTCAGCCAGCATCTGCCTTATGAAGAATCAGAGCAAGGCATTGACTCATTAAAAGCTCTGGGGCTGCTGCTCTGCAGCTCACCCCATGCTTTGATGTTTCTGTCCAAGGGGCCAAAAACAGTAGTGAAATTTCCCCATGGATTGGTAAATGAATATAGTGTTTAGACAAGAAGAGCATGTGGAATGGCAAAAGAAGAAGAAAAATATTCCATCCTCATTTTGGATTCGTACAGCGACACCAAAAAATATGATATGCTCTTATTGTAAATGTTCCAATCAGTGTAATAGCATACCCATGCATCCCATAATTTGTCTCATTCTGATCTGTGTTCTTATCCTGTCATTTCAGATACCTGTCTGCCTGTAACCACTATAATCCATGTTAGGGTTCGGCTCAGAGCAGTTGTATACATGACATAGCAATATCTGATAACATGAATAATTTCACTTTTTAAACCTAAAATATTCAAATTGTTTCCGCTATTTGGTTATAATAAGGATACGTTAAGATTTGATTGTTTTGTTGTTGCTAACCATGTAATCAACCCCTTCTCCCTTCCACTCCGTCATCATGTTCATATCAAACATTGCTCTGATTCCAAATGTCAGTCTTGGTTTAGCTACTTCAAACTGCTGGTTAAAATTGCATCATGTTGACATGTGTAGAAAATGACATTCACTAACCTTGGGTACACACAACATATTCGCTACAGTACATGCCTCTAAAAGGTATAGTGATAAATGATTTAGAAGCAGCCTGCTTTGCTCTGGAGTCATTACTCCAGAATATATAGACTCATACCTGTACTGAAAGGTGGCGTTTTCCAGTTCAGCACTCACCACCTCTTGCTACCCTCCTTACATGTTTCTCTTAAGACAAACTGTAAGGTACCCTCCTGCTGCAGCAGCTGCCGCCTCGCATACAAACCTCATGCGCCCTAGATTCAGCAGATCAATTATTCATAGCAGGTGAGAGTTTGGTGCTCCATGTACGTAAAGGGCACACACACATAGCACACACACACACATGTGCACACACGTGCACACACACACACACACACACACACACACACACACACACACACACACACACACACACACACACACACACACACACACAGTTTTAAAGAAGAAAGATTACATTTGTGATCTTTTAGAAATTCCTTAATTGTTCCTGGCTCATGTAAATTAAAACGTTGATATACAGGGGTTTTTCTCCTTCTTCTTCTTGTGGTCCTAATTTGGTCATTAGAGTTGCTTAATGCCAGCAACTGAACTAAAGTGGAACAAGGACAGTGGCGTTTTGGACATGTAGGAACCATGCTAACAAGTGGACTTTTGAGTCGGTTCAATTTGTCCAAAGACCAAAAGCAGTTGGAAAACAATTGAATTTTTCAATGACATAAAATTGCATATAACCAGCACATTTCACCACGCTTTAAAGCATGTCCTGCTTAATTTCTGGCTCTAGTTCCACAAAAACTTGAAACAAACTGAAACGAATTAGGAAATATTTAGTAAGCACGATTGTTTACCGGAAAAAATAAAAAATCTCATTTGGTTTCTCTATGACCTTTACTTCTTTCTTAACCCCCAAGTGAGCTAACTGTAGGCATAACGAAAGAATGAATGTGGGCAGCTGAAGTGCTTTATGATGGAAGAAGGACTTGATAACAGATGTCTGCTTGCTGTTACGTTGCCTTGATTCTTGATATTTTAATCCATTGTAGTTTATGTAAGCCACATTTCAAAGCTAATCGAGGGAACTTTGAAAGATTTCTGGTGAGGACTCAACTTCCCACTAATAGGCTAAATTTATTCAAACATAGATGCATCATTGAATCATTCATTTAGGCTTCTCTTACCTCAAGGAGCATCAAATGATATACTGCCACTTCTCCAGATCAACTTTGCATCCAAGCCAGTTCATTTCGAACGCCACGTCAGAATGTGGACAGAATTAAGATGCGTGTGTGTTTTTTCTCCAGAACGGGTGTGTGGGGAAAAGAGTGAGGAAAGACAGCAACAACAGAATACAAAAGAGCAGAAGAAAAGACGTGGAGAGAGGGGAAAAGGGAAGTGGAAGACCTTGATCTTAAGAGAGTAATCCCTTTTCATTAAGTGCAGTTTTTCAGACCCTGAGAGCTTCACCATTGATCCTGGTGTAATGTCAATTCATTAATGTACTGGGCCTCTACACGGCTTATCACCTTGAAGGCCTCCAACGCTCTCTCACAACAAACACACTCAGCATTTACCGTAACTTTTTGTCTCAACAAGAGGGGGGTCTGGGGAATAAAGACTACTGTACCTTCAATTCTCATCAAATTGAATTTAGATCTGTTTGGCTGCCGATTGGATTCCATCTTGGTCTTTCCACTTTTTTTTTAGCCTGGCTGCTCTGTCTTCATTCAGCCTGTCTTTGGTTTCATACAGTACAGTTCAGCTCCAGCAGGGGATGATAACTTATCATCATTTCATTGGCTCTTCTCTGCAGTGAATTAGAGTTGCCCTTGAGTCACTGTTGTGTCTCCATCTTGCAAATGCACACATACCTGGCCCTGTTTGTTGAGTCTGCACTTCTGATCACTTCAATTTAGGGTATTCAAAGAGATAGATCAGGAATATTGCCTTTTATATTTCCAAAAGTGGACTCAGTTAATGTCTCTTTTGCTCTTTCAAATTACCGTTGCCCTGAAGGACTTGTCTCTCCTGTTTTTTACTCCTCTCCTCCCCCATGTCATGTCCTCAACTCGCACTCTAATTGATTCTGTTGTTGTTTCTCTAAACTACAAAGCAGGAGGCTTTGTAGGATAAGACACAGTCACTGTCTAGGTGTGATTAAAGAAAGCCCTGTCTGGCCGTTAGAGATACTACAGCAGCTTATGGGATTTAGTGAGTCACCCAAAAAGCACAACACCAAACTAAAGATTCACTTCAAAGTATTTCATCACCAAAACCTTTAAAAACATACCAACCAGTAATGAATTTCTCACTATGATTTCTTTGTGTAGGTGTCCGTGTTTTATCCATAAAGAGGAACCTGAGGATCATGACAACATACTTTACATTTTTTTCACAAGATATTTGGGTGGCTTTATTATGTCCTAAGTGCTGCTACAGCTCTGCCATTTGAAGTTTTTTGCTCCCCGTCTCTCCATTGTAAAACCTCAAACCCCTCTGGAGGCGAACCACACAAACTACTCAGCTTTGTGAGTGCTTTCCCCTCCCTCTCGGCTGCTTGTCTGCATGCAACTACCACTCACCAGTGAGTGCTCCCAATCCCCTCTCTCCTTATAAAGCCAAGTGCCTCGCTGCAGACGTTGCACAGATAAGTGGTTTATTTTTTTCCCTCCCCCCACAGTGATGGCCTGAGACTAATTTTCTTGCATGTAATGACTTGGTCCCCTTGAACTTTTTCAGACGTATACCCAAAGATTGAGCTTTCCTCAGAATATTTCACCATGTGAGTCATAAACAGCAATAAAAGGCAGACAAGCAGCTGCAAAAGCGGATGTCAGGCTCCTTCTCAGTTCATATAGCTAGATGATGAAACATGATCCCCCCCACACATCTCTCCTTGAAGACGGACAGCGAGACATAAAGTCAAGGACAGAGTAGGAGCCATTGAGCGGTTTGTTTACCCAAGAAATTGTGAGTGTGGTATTTCAAAGAGAGGGGGGAGATGGGGAAAATTATGGGAAGGTGGAGGAACAAAGACGTATACAAAGGTGAAAAAAAGAAAAGTGTAGGTGAGCAGGAGGAGGAAAAATAACAGAGGTAAGAAAAATAATGGATACTGTACAAAAAAGAAAATCAATTTCCACTTTCAATTTCAAACAGATAAACCCCCCCCCCCCCCCAAAAAAAAAACAAAACAAAAACAAACACTTTACAACTAATTCAAGAGTAACTTACTTCCACCCTGAAAATCTCTACCTTGCTGACCTCAGGTGTTTCAGCTACTCACCTAACTGCAGCAATGTAAACTAGGACACCTCACCCCGTGAGATCACTGTTAGGTGAGTTTACCCTGCATTCCTGAGGTGTCGGACAAATTGGAAAAAACGAGTTTCAGTGTTGGACAATGCATATTAACGCCTTCTCAAGTCAGAACAGCAAGTGGGAAACTCAGAAAAGAATTAGGAGCCCGAATTGCCATCTTCTGTCAAATTGGGCATCGTATAGGGGGCAAAATTAGTTATGTTAATGCAAATCATTTATATCAGTTCACGTAATGCACATAAACGTTTTACTGAAATATAACTCAGAAGAGTTACACTGCGCACATCTTTTACAAAGCACGCACGTTGTTTGTTGTTGTTACAACATTTCGACTTAGTAGTAGTAGTAAGAAAACCCTCTGAAGTGGTAATGATAACTTTCCAACTTGCATCTTATGTTCTGTACATTGTTTTATGCTTGGACTGACATACATTTGAAGCAGTGTATATTTTGTATTGCCACATGTGGTGTCCTCTTTGCCAGCTGAGACCAGTGCCTTCAACTACTCTTCTCATTTGGGGCTCATCCAATGTGATCCCAAGCTTCTTGGGTAAAGTTGACTCAATCATCTCCAGAGGGATACTGTAAAATCGAATAATTACTAGCCAACATTGCATTAGGACTTAAGCCCAAGATCCCTGCAAAGATCTATGTTGCCAAACAGAGAACAGTACAAGAAGTCTAGAGGGAACGAGCCTGTGCTTCTCCAACAGTTGCACAACTCTCACACAATCTGGTCCAACCAAGCTACTTCCAAAGAAAAAATAAACATCAACCCCTGCACAAGAACCCTGTGCTGTTTATCACTGAACAAATACCAAGTGGCAGATTATCTGGACACTGTGATCAAGCAGAAGCTGAGAAAGACAAACAGTTAGTGAGTGACCAAAGTCTGGCTATTGGGACTGTTGGACAAACCTGGCAACGAAAAGAAAACAGACTGTGATAGTTCTGCCAACAACAAGAGAGGAAAGAGCAACACACTGCTGCCTGCTCGAACACATAAGACGTTCTTTGCTAAAATAAAAACTCAAATACAGAAAATCTGGCATGGCTATTGAAGTTGCAAATGTGTCAGGAAATGTCAGAGCCTGGAGGAAAACCAGGAGAACAAAGTGCACTGATCTTAAAATCTGCCTCCACTTTTTGATTTTACTTTATTCCTGTTCTTTAGTTGGTATGATATTGCATTCAGTTGTATCCTATACTGTCATATATCGTTAGAACATAATTTCTCTTGTTTCTATTTAAGGAACATTTTACAAAATAGTAATTCTAGGTGTGATGAATGTGAAGCAACACAACTGAATAACGATATCTGGCAAATTAGAATTTGAGGGGAAAATAAAAGTGAGAAACAGACAAGAAGAGAGACCAATAGTCAAACCTGAAGCCCTCAGAAAGTTAAAACTGAATAAGTTTAAGATTATTCTTTCAGTTAGTGTGCGTGTGTGTGTGTGTGTGTGTGTGTGTGTGTGTGTGTGTGTGTGTGTGTGTGTGTGTGAGATGCAGGACTCCTTCACAGCACACTGACCAGGCCTCATAAAGCACCCCTGCCTTGCATATCTCCCCACTGGGGCTATTATCTTCACACCTCTGTGCCCTCGGCACCACAAACGATACCTCCTCACCATGTCGCCCTCTCTCACCCACGTATTCTGCTCCACCCTCAGGCAGCATTGTTGGTTAGGCCCTTCTAAAGGTTAAACTGGGCCCCAGTCAACCATGGGAGGGTATAATGGTGAAAGACCAAAGTCAAACACACAGAGTTTGCAGAAGAGATTCTTTCTGCTAAACTCGCACAGTTGACAAAATAACCAACTTCATGTGTGTTCAGCACTTAAGGGGTTTTATAATTTACTTTGCAAAGAGCAAATAAGACAAAATCACAATACAAACAGTAGAATGTCTCAACGTTGGTCAAATGTAGAATTAAAGCTCCTGTGCGGAGTTTGAACTGGTTATAAAACAAGCTCTACACTCAACCATCCACCTGCTTTCTCTGTATAAAAAAACCCCAACATCTCAAGGAGTTCTATTTTCATCAAATGTAACAAATGATCATACATCCATTCTTTCTCTACAAATGTTTTCTCTCTACAGTGAATGTGTTCGACAAAAAAGATGAAGCATCACAGTCAAACATAAAAGAGATAGCGCTCAGTCATTAAAACCTCTCAGGGCAATAACATGGCATGATACAAATTTAAAGTTAGCAAATGAGCAAGTGCTTGATGTTTTTGGAGAAGATACTGGATGTACTTCCTCTAAAATTCCCTTGTGGAAATATCCACAATTCTTTTAGATAATTTCAAAGTTTTAAAAAAACCACATCAGGCTGTCTTACAAATGGGATATGTGGGTTGTTGCGTTGGCTGGGTTGGGGTAGAGAAGTGTGTGCGAGGGGGTTTGTACGGTAGCTCTGCTCGTTGGACTTATGAAAACACAGATTCCTTGTCTGGGAACACAGCGATTAGTAAATTGTTTGAAATGATAAGAGGTAAAGGGTTGTGAAAATGTCATTGTATGATAATCTAATAGAAATATCACACAACATGCAGATCGCATTTTGTCTTGTGTGTAGCTGGGATTCCCCTACAATGCAGACTACAATACTATCTGTGATGTGCAGACGTAGATTTCAAACACCCACACTAAGAGTTGAAGTAATTCATTCCCCTTTTCTCATTGTTTAAAGCCTGGAAAGACACAGTGAGTAAATGAGCGGTTTATGCAAATGTCCCTATGCTTGTGGGGAAAAAAAAACAACCTTTTCCTCTTTCAAAATCATGTCCCCCACTACAGGGTGTAATAATCCTACTTTATAATAATGGTTATCAATTTCAACATTTAATACTTGATATCCACTGTATTAATCCTAATTCCCCCATTATCTGAAATCTATCATTCAATGGTTCTAACCGCAGCAATGAATGTAATGAATCTTTCTTTCCAGACACCTAATTTGATCTTCCCTTTCTGCTTTCTCTGCTGCAGAAACCAACACACTTCATCAGACACCTATGTATGTAGCAACTCTTTTGTGATTCACACTTAAAAAAAAATCATTTTTTGATATGTGCATGTAAAGCCATTAACAGAATCTTGTATGTGTCAGTTCAGTTGGTAGAGTCGGTCGTCTCTCAACCAGTAAGTTCGATCCCCAGCTCCTGCAACAACATGCCTGTTGTGTCCTTGGGCAAGACACTTAACCCCGAATTGCCTCCACTGTTTTGTCTGTGGCTTGTAAATGTGTATGAATAGGATTAGTTACTTCTGATGGACAGAAAAGTCAGAAAAGCCCTATACAAGCTGAGGTCTATTTGCCCTTTGTATGCCTGGTTTACTGTTAACCCAGACCTCTCTAACAGCAGCTTGGTCTGTGGCCCCAAGCTTCAAAATATGGCTCCATGGTAACTTTAGTGTTGGTTTGTCATTTTCAGGGTTCTGCTTTTAGACAGAACGAAATGTTCACGGCTCGCCATACTTCATCAGCTCACTTTAAGGCTACAAAAGAGCCAAGTGGTGTAGGACATGATACAGGACCATGTGGGTTCGAGAAATTCTTGCTTTCAAGACACTGCAAAATCTGTAGAAAAAAAGCTAGTAGCTCTACATCTATAGATACTGAATCCAGTGTTAAAGTCCTGAGTGGGGCATGGAAGTCCACTAGATTTCTCCCATTTGTTTACAAGTGGTAACGTTAGAGACAAGACAGCAAAGACAGAAATGTCTCCTGAAATAACCTTAAATTGTTCAAATGTTTGCAGAAAGTGTCCATTTGTTCACAGGCCCCATTACTCATATTATCAAGCCAATTAAGAGAATTGGCTTTTGTCCCTCTATGATGTCATTCACTAGTTTTTGCGAATTTTTTGTCAAGCTTTTTTTAGACCAAGTCCAAAGCAAATTAATATTACATAATACAAGGAAAAGAAACTTTTACTTTTCACAGAGCTTGCTAGCAGCCATGGACTGGCGCTGATCTGGCAGCCACATAGTGTCTGTGCTAGACCCAACTCACAGCGGGTCATCTGGTGCCAGAACAGTGGCGACACTCAGACACAATCAGCCCGACTTGGCTAAAACGCCTGAATCCCTTTGTTCCTGTCCTGTTCCCTTTATCATAGAATAGCATAGCAGATGAGGAAACTGCAGGAGAAAATGTGATCAGGTAAAATAAGGTAACATACCTGCTCATCTCACTGCGCTCAGTGTGCAGCTGCCTTCAAGCCTTCTGCATATGACACTTTTTTTTTTTCATTTTCAACTTCAGAACTCTTACAGTATTCTTTCCAACATTTTAAGGTTTTTGTGCACCAGTGATGCTCCACCACCGCAGTCCCACTGTGTGCCTTTAAGTGTGTGTGCGTCTGTTTGTTCATGTGTAAAGCTTTTTGAAATGTGGGCTTCTTTAAGGGGTTACAGTCAGCACCTTACTCAGAGAAGTGCAGTGTGCAATCATCAAGACAGGCTGCAGCTCAAACTCACAGGTGGACTTTTCTAGCTGCCATACTGCAGTTTCACTCGCTTCAGTCATCAGTACTGTTCAGATAGCTTGATGGAACAAATCAGTTGCTTTTCTTCGGCTCATTTGTTGAACACTGAACAAAATACCTGATTGTGTCATTGTTTAGAACGGATAAACCATCGTAACCTAAACACATTTTTCTTGCGTCTTTATTTCCCTCATGTTAAGCACTAATAAGCCACACATTCTTTGAATTGTCTAACAATGTTGCTGCACTCCTTTCCACAGATATGAAACTTCTAACCCAAGAAATCTGACACTTACAGCAACTGCCATAGCTTTTAATCTCCTCTATTTTCCATAAACATACATTAGCTTGTGAATTAGATGCATGCCATCAACTGACTCTCTTCCCTAAGAAAGCCAAGAAATCTCAACATCTGGCTCTGATCTTGAATGAAACTCAATGAGAGTGTAATGTAGCTCTGACTGGGAAAAACTGTCCGCTATATAAATGTAAAAATGAAACATGTTTAACGGGCTAAATCCTGGAAAACCAACGGTATAATCAGAGGTGCAGGAGCACTTTTTCTCCATCATTACGTTTCCGTACTGTGTTTCCCGATTTTTGTGTCTGAACAATAAATACATATGAAAAAAACAAAAAACAAAAATCTGAATTTGATACTATTTTGATTGAGGAAACTACCAGAATATTTACTGCTAATATGAGTAAGCAAATATGAAACAGCACTACATTCATTAAATCCAACACCCTGGCGTTATTATCCTCATGTTGGTCCTCCACCAATGACAGCCAGCAAGTTTGAAAGTGTAAATCTGCAGAGAGATAATGCACTAGAGCCCCACACTTGGACGGAAAGAGAAAATGAACCTATTTTTCCCCCTCTCAGCCAGAGACTAATGACACAAGTGGGGTTTGAGAAATTGTGCGGGTGAAAGAAAATTGGGCAGCAAATGCTTCTCAGTCAAGAAGAATTATTCACTTTTAAGTGTGGGAGATTTCGTTGTACCCTTCCCGTCTCTCCCTCTGTCTCCCTCCTCCTGACATGTACTTTGGTGCACTGGGAATTAAGTCAGTGGCTTGCTCTAGTTAGAAATGACAAAACAGAAAGAAGAAGTATATTTCTCTTACAGAAATAACTCTGATGGCTGTGGAGAGAGAGAGAGAGAGAGAGAGAGAGAGAGAGAGAGAGAGAGAGAGAGAGAGAGAGAGAGAGAGAGAGAGAGAGAGAGAGAGAGAGAGAGAGAGAGAGAGAGAGAGAGAGAGAGAGAGAGAGAGAGAGAGAGAGAGAGAGAGAGAGAGAGGTGTGCCTGATATGTTGAGGGATCAAGAGAGGAGAATATATGACATTTACAGCATTTGAGATTTTTACAGTCTTTCTGATGTGCATCAGACTGATGCTCACCTTCATATAAAGTCTTGTAAAAGCAGCAAGAAGCCAAACTCCACTCCCTGTAGCTGGTGAGAATCTATTATAGATTAGGAATCTTGACATACCATGGTGTGTGTGTACTCCACTCTTGTATATTACATAATTTCAAACCTCTGCAGCATCAATACGAATTCAAATGTGCTATTTAGTGTTCGCTAGTTTGGGGTGCAGTACAACCCTCTCTTCAAACAGGTCAACATTATGCTATGGGAGGCAGTTAGTGTCAAGAATTACACTTTGATTGTGTAAGTATGATTTTAAATTCTAGTTTATGATTAGCTTGACGTCTTCAAAAAAATGCATTGCTGTGGCTCAGTGGTGAAATCTGGATTCAATCCCGAGCTCCTGCAGTCACATGTCAATGTGTCCTCAGGGAAAGACTCTTAACGCCAAGTTTCTCCCGCTGCTTCGTCAGCTGCATTTGAATGTGTGTGAACGAATCAACTAATACTGATGGACACTTGCAGAAGTGTGTGAATGGTTACGTGTGACCTGGTGGTGTAAAAAGTGCTTTGACTAATCAGAAGACTAGAGAAGCTTAAAACAAATTCATGTCCATTTTGCATTTATGTTAAAGGGCACTTAAATCAATCACCAGCGTCATCGAGAGCTATTTGACATGCTTCGTCTGAATGACATACATGACGATTCAATCGACCTTTTCTGCTTTCTTTTTGACTTTTAATAAAACAAAAATGCATACATGCATAACTGCTTTTTCTTTCTGTCAGCAACAAATCCTGAAGCACATAAATGTTACAGAAATTATTTGAATATTCTTTTGTTTTTGTAATTCGATACACAAATTCTTCAAATACTGTTTAACAAACTACTTTGGTAAACCTTAGGATTAGTCAGGCCTGCTATTTTTTCCTTTTCATGTCGACATCCTCTCTAAGTCTGACTGGCAACTGGCTGTGACTACACTTTACTGTGCAGAAGTGAAAGTGGTGTGTTTCTCCTTATTAAGCTGTCAACGGAAAGCATTTTTCAGAAGAAAAAAACAAAAGTCAAACTATGCCTCAAAGTGTTTCCAAAAATACTCAATGTCTTCCCTTCCTGGTTTCAGAGCTACTGTGTGGTAAAATATACAAAAAAACAAAACCATTTGTGTTAAACCAACTAACCATGGACATGTGATCAATCTGTACACACAATCTCCTTACAGGATGATGTGACTGTTTCCCAAGTATTCAGCTAACGTGAGTGTGTGTGTGTGTGTGTGTGTGTCTGAGAAAGAAATACATTGTGGAGGATGCTTTAACAGTGTATATAAGAGGGCCTGTGCATGTAAGAGGGTATAGTGTGTGGGAGAGAGTGTAATAGTGTTTGTTCAACGTTATGGTTCTGTTGGGAGAACGAGTGAGATTTATAGCTTAAACTGTGTCTCTTTTACACTCTGGTGTTTAGTGGTCTCTTGACAAATCTGTCCAAATGTGCAAACTGTTACACTCTTTGTTGTCTACCTCTTGTTCTCTTAGTGGTCTGATTTTGATACCTTTTCTTCTTCCCTATATAAACCAATAACACAGTGTTAACCCCTGGTACTGTACTGGCGCTTTTATTTTTATCCCTTGCCATTTTTCTCTGCACAAAATAGTACAGTACACCCCCACAGCTGCTGCAAATTCTACAGCCACTTCATTCATAAACATTTGCCAGTGCAGCCCTGTAATAGTTTGTACGTTAATGACTTCCCTTGAAAATAATGTACTGCCTGTTTCCTGTCAAAAAGAACAACACAGGTTAAAAAAAACCAACTTCCATAAGTCATATCACTTATGGGAGCCGTTACTAGAATTGAAAATCACAAGCTTCTTACTTTCTGTTAATCGTTTGCTCCAATGTCTTACAAGTCAGAGAAACCTTTATCACAAGTCACCCCCTTAACTTCACTGCTGGGTTGCATTAGTTTCAGGACACAACAACCCTTTGCTTGAGTGATGCCCCCACTGGGCTAATCACTGAAACTGTAAGAGTATAGTTGGATAAATTGACTGTGCCTCGTTTACCCTTATAAATGCTTCATTGTGCAGCTGCCCACTGCTGTTTCGTACCGTCGGAACTTGACAGTGTGTCTGCCTCCCAGCCTAACAAACAAGGGGATGACTACGGCGCCATCTGTCCCGCCTTTTTTGTCTTCATGACTGCTATTTACTCTTCGAAATCCCTCACGTCCTGCCATGCTGTCTTCATCATCTCAGTCCAGAGTTTATTCGCAGCATGTGTGCAGGATAGATTATTCATGCTACCAGCAGGTTAATTTATCCATTTCATTCACAACACAAATGTGATTTACAGTTGAGCAGCTCTTTTGAAATATTCATATTTAAAAACATTCACTGACATTTACTTTTTCGTTTCCTCTTTGATGAGAGGCAGATCATAAACTCAACATCTCAATGGGATTTGACTCCCACCGAACTAGAGTTCCACGCCTGAAAAAAGCCATTTTGTTAACGTTAATGAATGCTTGGTATTATACTTTTATGGGCTACATGCTGAATGTCACATTAAGCCTAGTGTGCATTCTCATTATCTTTTCCATCACATTTCAACTGCATTAAATTACTTGCATAATTGATTTTCATTTCCACAGTGCAGCGTGGGGTGCGTCAGCCTAAAACCGAAGCTACATGGTTACACACCTGTTTTGAAATGGTTTATAGATTTCAGTTTTTTTTCACATGTAGTTTTTTGAGTAGTCACAGTATTGGTCCCTAAACTCAAGCACAAACACTAGCGTTATTTCCCTCTGCGTTTACTTACTAACTACTGAATACTAGCGAGCATTTATAATGGCTACTCTAAGCTCACAGCTACCTCCTAAGGCACAGCTGACATGGCAGCCACTGTTACCACCACAACACCACTGGCAGTCAATGTTAAAAGCACGGCCACAAATTCTGACACAACTAAGACTTTTCGTTTTGGACCCTCATGTAAGCTGGTAAGCTACCTCTAAAGAGTGAATGATCCCTTGTGAACTATTCTACAGCAATAGTTTGTGTTGAATTTGAGGGCAGCTCGATCTGCCCTGCTGTGAAAACACAACACTGTTAGGAGTGACTTTCCACAGAGCTGCATCATTATACTCTGACTTATCTGCCCTGAACTCTGCAGTGGTTCTAAACATCTTGCTCCTCATATTTTAAGTATTTATGAGCCTCCTCCTGAAGAGACTTTTGTTTTCACCTGTCATTTTTGAACCACTCCACATTCCCTCTCCTCTTCATCCCACTGTCCATTTTCCTTCAGTCTGTTGTCACCTGTTGTCAGGTCAGTGTTGATATCACCGGTAACACTAACAAGCCAATCCTGTAGAGAAGACAGTGATTGATGGCATTTTTTTGTGTGCCTATTTTCCCCTCACAGTATGTGACAGGCAAAACTGTCAAATGCAGGTGATACTTACAAGCAACCAAAGATTGCATCTGCACAGTTCAGCTGACACATGACTGTTTCAAATGCTGACTATTTTCTGTCTTGATGCTGCTGTGCTTATTCTGGGTCACAGCTGCTTAAGTCAAATCAATAATCTGATGTGGGAAATCGTCGATATACCTCACACTGCTACATTGATGTCAATGCAGTGTTGGAAGAATTGTGTAGATCTTCTTCATGACTATAAGCTGCTTAATGTTGACATCTAATCGAACACAGAAACAATCAAGGTAAATAATAATGACCTAGTGAAAGAGCATGCACTGTATATTATCCTGGTAAAAGACAAATATTCAATTAAGAAATGAAAATCCTGCCCTTTAAAAGTATAAAGTAAAACTGTATTACAATGTTTACATTAAAATATCTGAATGAATTCAAAATTTAACTAAACCAATGTTTCACATCGTCAGTAAACATTTTACCCTTCCTTGGGTCTAGTAGTAGGTAGTAGATTGTAGT
This sequence comes from Symphodus melops, assembly GCF_947650265.1. Taxonomy (NCBI): domain Eukaryota; kingdom Metazoa; phylum Chordata; class Actinopteri; order Labriformes; family Labridae; genus Symphodus; species Symphodus melops. Next base: position 7,729,795 of record NC_136700.1, read on the forward strand.
TTGTTCTAAAATCAACAAAAGAATACTGCTATTGTTGCATTTAAAAAACTTCATATTGATATTGAAACTGATAAAATAATTCAAATGTTTGAAAAAAAAACATGCTCATCATTTTATTTTGAATGGAAACGGATAAATGACCAATAGCAGACTGATGTTTTTCCGCCACCTAAACCCTCACTGATAGCAGACGATCAATTATGTCAGAGTGTCTGAGCAGAATATTTATGTTGTTGGTGTCAGCATCAGGAAGAAACTTCAACCAGGAAACGTATGCACTGTTTTCAGCTTAAGGTGTGATACTCACTTGTCTTTAAATAATTGTGTCAAAAATATTTTATATTGTTGCTGATGTTCAGATAACTGAGACAAATGTGTCACTCACTGCTCTCTCTAAGGACTGTTGAAAGACATTTCGGAAAACATGCATTGAAGTGAAGCAGATGGGGCAGGCTGAGAAGAAGCTGATTCACAGAAAGAAGTGTAAAAGTGAAACGTCACATGACTTTTTTTTTGGTTAGACATTTTTCAGACATGTTTTTGATAAAGTTCTGCAAATAAGAAACGGTGAACTTTGATGCAATTAAAAAAGTAATGAAGCCAGAGGAGGAGCTCTCACTTTGAGTAGAGAACACCCTGCATGACATTGAGATAATGAACTCATAATAACAGGTATTTAAATCTACCATCTGTTGCAGCGATATGCATGGGTTGATTGTATCAAAAAATATACCTGTATCAACTTGATACAGGTATATTTGATGATTTTTGAACAGTTTTCCCTTTATAAATTCGTTGTCATAGCCAGGTCTCAAGCATCACTTGATGATGCCATGACTTTTTTCATCCTAACTGCTAATCAGTGGGAGCTGAGGGAGGACCTGTCTGACAGTGTTTGAGCGAGAGTCTGTTATTGAGTGACATTCTGCTCTGGAAGCCATTTAAAAAAAAAAAATCTGCATAATTGCTGACCTAAAATGTGACAGGCTATCATTATCTCTGGACAGCAGCTCTCTTTGAGCCCTGCTCATTCTTGTTTGGAGTATGATGTGGTCAGAATCGAGTGGACACAAAGCAGCCCATATTCTGTTTCAACCCCCGTGCCTCTCACATCGCCCAAAACACTTAAAAGCTTCACTGCTGCAGTAATTACAGCTGCACAGCTCTGATCATCTGCCAGAAGTTGGATGTTTAATCTTATCAGAAGCAATCAACACAAGGAACAGCCTCCATATGCCTGATGAAAGACCGTTAATGCAATGTCCCTTGATGTTTTTCATTTTTATTCTGCAAAGCTTTATTATTTGTATTTCCTTTTATAAATTAGGCCGTCTGAGCTGGGCGGGAGCCAGTCATACAGTCATACTCCATTAAAGCTAAGCATTCTGGGCAATGACATTTTCCAGCTCATCTTCAAAACTGCTAATGTAACACAAACATGCCCACCCGGACATTTGAATACTTTTTATTGATGTGAGCAGCAACGGGGAAGAAAAGCAGGTACAACAAAAGCTCTCGTTGAGTGATTTGTCATGTTTACATCTCAACAAACTAATGCTCTTATAAGGATCACAGTTCAAGGGAGATTCTAAAAAACAAAACAAACAAAATGGGAAACACAAAGAAGTGCAGACTGAGAACTTGATTGCACAAGTACATTCACATCATTATAAGGCCTCCCTGATGTCTGCAAACCACTTACTTCCAATGTGCAGCCATAACTGATGCTGCCAACTATAAACACAAGCAGTCCGCATTCATAACCCAGCTGGGATACAGCATGTATACACACTTCACAACAAAGGCCAAGAGCACAGCTCGACTCTGAATAAAAAACCCCCCAAAAAAACAACAACAACAATCTACTTATGCCAAACACATATTTTTTAAACTTCATTCACATGTTCTTCATACTGCAATGCCGCTGACACTGTACTGTATGGACGTGTGCATGGTTTGTAAAAGTACTAAATAATGTTTCACTTCTGAATATCCAGCAACCCTTAAGCCTAAAATGATCCACCAGGTAAAACAGGGTACAGACAGATACAGGTACTGTTGCATTAGTCACACTGACTACTGAGATTTACTGACTTATATTTACCTGACTTAAAATGGAGTTTATTCTTACGAGTCTGTAAAGGTTGTCTGTTGTTTTACTGAAAACCATGCAACAAGGTTCAACAGGTTTTTTCTGCCCTGAATAGTGTCGACTAATGCCTTCTTTACAGGCAGCATACAATTACAACTCCAAAAATAGACGCTGGATTGCATCTTTGTTTTAAAGATGATGTGTCGCCAAACCTCATGTGTATATACCACCCATTGGCACAATGGACAGCTTACCATTACGTCTGTACGTTTCATGATTCTATATTGAAAAGCTAAATACTAGTGTTACTCTTACCAAAGAAAACAGGATTTATAAAAACCATCATCTTTTCCTGGCTCATTTAAATCACCTGCCATATGTCACAAAAGTGATTTATGTCATCTGCAAGTGATGTCTGCCTAATCCTTTCCTGATGAGTCAAGGTAACGGTTTGAGCTTTGCCTCCTTCCAGTTGAGTCAGGGTTCTACAGGATCTAACCCCCCTCCGGCTCAGGGAGGAACATGTGAAACACGGGAGCAGGCAGCGTAATCACCACATGACATGCATCTCTGCTCGCAGACATTAAGGCGGATTAGGCTCTTCTTGCCAGTTTAACAGCATCTTCATGGGACTGAAATTTTGTGCCGTTTTGTGGAATCAAAAAAAGTTTCCTTTAAGGACCGATTTGTCGTCTTGCAGATGAATTTTTAATAATAACCCAGGGAGTCTAAAATCAAAACTCTACTGCGTGTACAAACTCGAACTTTCTTGGCATTTTTACTGTGAGATTTTTTTCTTTTTCTTTTTTAACTTCCTTCTGAGCTGCGGTTTTCTCCTCAGCTCTGCAGGTTGATTGACTTTGCCGTGCTAGAATCCTGCTCTGTAATTACCAGTAATGACATGTTTCTCCTTCCATGCCACTGTTTACATGTGTTGTGTTTAATTTTAGATTGCACCATTAAACGATTCCCAACTCATTCTTATTTGAGAGCGGTAATAATTATGGTGATTGTCTGTGTCGTGTAAAAGCGGGAGATCAGAAGAGGCTTTCAGCATTGTTTGTATGAGAGGCTCGTCTCTGCTGCTGCTGATGGAAGAAGAGCTAAATTATAGATCTACTTGCCCATCGATCAATGATTTATCAAAGCATCTATTTATCCATCCATCCAGTTCATCTTTTTACTTTGATATCTATCCACATTTCGATGTACGTTTCTGTCATCTTCTCTATACAACTTTTTATCAATGTACAGTTTTTATCTGTCTCCATGTACTTATCTGCATATGCACCTATCCATGGAAGAGGGGATGTCTTCCCAAATATGGACAAACACCTGTCTCCCCAGCACGAGGACTGTTGTTTTTAACAAACTCCCAATTATTTTCCCCTAATGAGCTCCCGCAGTGGTGGATGGTGGTGGATGTGCTCCCCCATCATCATTACTGTAGGGACAGCAGTAGCAGCACTGGGCCTGACTGGCAGCTTACACAGACCTGTTCCCCCTGACTGACTGCAGGCTGCACTCCCTGACAGCTGGAGGCCGGCCTCCCGGAGCCCAGCATACACCAGCACACACACACACACACACACACACACACACACACACACACACACACACACACACACACACACACACACACACACACACATATAGATACACACAAGTGCAGAGACAAAAATAAATGTGGAGACCCACTAGATGCCAGAAATATACTGGGATTTGGCTTCAATATCATGATTACTTTTAATATCTACAAAATCAATATGACCAAAGCACTGACACAAAGAACAAAATGCCTCACAGCAAGCAGTGTGCTTTATCTTTGCACATACTGCTTAGCTCTTAAATTTCTTATTTAGACTGAACTCTACACTCTTATGAAAGTATTTTGTATATGTTTTATAGATTGTTTTATTGAATATTTAAAACAAGACTGGCTGCACCGTACATCTAGTGGAAATGGACACGTCTTTTGCATCGTTTAAAAAAAAAAAAATGCTCACCAAAATTCGAGCCTTATTTACTCTGTATTTGTGGGAAAACTTAAGAATCTAGTGTTTACAGTGATGCTCTTTGGGTCTGTGTTAGCTTTAGAGCTTTAATGGGTAAACCAGAAACACCACCACAATATTGAGGCTTCCAACAAATAAGGTAAACTTTGTTTTCAGCTCCACACATTGAGTAAATTCCAATATAACACAGAGAACATGACTAATCATTTATATTTGCTTTTAAGCACAATGTTTACCAGACAATAAGTGAACTCAATATGGTTAAATTTGGTACATAAGCTACAATCAACCATCCGCAGCTCAGACTCATCCAGTCATTGTCATAAACTCATCTAATCTACGTCTGCCACAGACATAAGCCACCTGACGATGATATTGACGTTGAATTTAAGCCTGCAGAAGCTTAAGCATGCACATTTGATGAACATTTATCAAATAAAATCTCAAATTCAATCATACAAAACCTCTCCAGTTCCCCGAAGAGAGAATAAGGTTTGCACTCATTTGAGGCTGCATTACTACGCACAGCAGGCTGGGGGTCAGCAGCAATATAAAAAAGCAGCAGCCATAGTCGACCCACACAAGATCGTTATTAACCTGGTATTATGCTCCCGGTCTCAGTGTCTGATTTAAGCAGTTACAGAAGTTCATTGGTTACATTCTTACTTCTCCTTCTATGTGACTTTCTGGAAAAGTATGATTAAAAGTCTCCAAAGTGTAATTTCTCTTCCCATAATGCGTCATCCTGATGATTAATATCACTTGCATGGCTTTACAGAAGCTTTCACATCACATTTCACAGTAGTGACTCTGCCTGCCGGCGTCGCGCGCAAAAAGGCCTGAAAGAGTCTGTAAAGGGGCTGAAAAAGCAGCTAAAATAGAAAACGGAGGCACTGCAGCATGCTGTACCTCCACTGAATGCATGACGTGAATACAGCAAAGAACTAGTCTGTGGACTCCTCTTTATATCAAACCACATTTCTGGTTCTTAAAAGAAGAAAGATTGACCTGATTTAAAGTAGATGAATGATGATATTTTAGGATGTCCACCGCAGTGTGTTAGTTAGCAGGAAACTGCAGTGATTCCGACTCAGTCACATCAAGGTAAACATAAACTAGGTGCTCTACCTCCGCAGTCTGCAAGCATTTTTCACCTGTAGGGTTTTCTAGTCAGTGATCTATTTTACTTCAGTGTTTATTTTTTCCTCAAGCACGGCCAAATTATCAGTGAAGTACTGGGGCATAAATTAGGACATTAGACATAATCACAACACATTATAAAACACTGAATAATAAACAACTGTTTGATTTTGGCAAAAGGGCACTTGTTCCACAAGACAAATAATCAGGTGCTGTGTTACAATGCAAATCCAGTCTTTAATTTGATTGTGGGGTCATAACTTCTGAAAAAAGTAAGCTACTCATTCAAATCCAAACCAAAAAACTTGCATGCAGTGAACGATGGTGTACTGCATGGCCTGGTAGCCTCGCGTACGAAGGAAAGAGTAGACGTGTAGGCAGCGCTGTGTTACGATAATAGTGTATTTTTGTATTGCTGCTGATTTGAAAACCTTTAAGGTTTAATCACAGTAATGGATAACAAATTGATTATTTTTTAAATTTTCACATGCCTACAAATTAAGGAAAAAGTGATCGGATAGGAGAGAAACAAAAGGGAAAAAGTAGGGAAATTGTAGAAGGATATGCTTTCAGATTCACTCATTCACCTTTTTGTTCTCATACTTTCATAGGCACACATGCTGAATGTCCTGGAAACTTGTTTTGTATTTGCTCTGTGTTGATGCCTTTGTTTTTTGATGTCTGTGCAAGGACATGAGAAAAATTAATTCTCATTTTGTATGTACACATACTTGACCGTTGGGGCTGATTCTTACCTTTTCAACATTAAGCCATCTGAAACCTTTTCTAAAAATGCCTGCCATCAAATTAGCTATAGATTTAATTCAGATCCTGTTTTAACTGAGAGTCATATTCACTATTATATTCAATAACACAGGCAGCTATGACAAGCTAGTATAAGATAATGGGTAAATATTGTTGCAACAAGAATGTGTGCATTTTCAGATTTCAGCATTTGTTGATGTGTCCCCCACAGCATGTCATACTTTTTTTTTTTGGTCGCATGACTGTGTGTCTGATGAACTGTGGACCTGTGCACTGCCTGAGTGAATGAGCTGAACACAGCTGACCTCGATATCCTGGCTCAGAGAGGGAAAAGAATGAAGACTGACAGAAATGTAATGAACTGTTTGGGAATATTAAGTGCCGTTCTCACTGACATTGGATTGCAGTTTAGAGGAGATATTATTCCAAAATTGCCCACCACTGCACCTGTAGAGCATCTATCTTGGACTGAAAGTCACCTTGTGACTGACTAATACAAAACAAAGCGTTTGAGGAGATATTGCACTCTATTATGAAAGCTAGGGAATTCAGTGTTTGACTTTAATTTAATACTGCGCAGACACTGTTATGGGCCATCAAACCTTACTTTAATTTTATCACAGGCAGAGGTGAAGTGTTTGTATTACTCTATAATTGCCCAAGAGGTAAAAGACATTTGCCTCTGCTGAGTCTGCTTATTGTATACAAGCAAACAGTGCAAGTGTTTGTCGGCCTTCCCAGACAACTATTTGCCACACAGATATTTCTTTGCAGCCTGGATCCCAACTCCATTGACTGAGATTGCTTCTTGATAACACTGTTATCATCTCTCAATCCTCCCTACTCACAACTGCAAACACTTGGACAAGATCCAGAGAGGAGGGGAAAAAAAACAGTTGCAATGAAGAAAGGTGTATTGCAATATTCGAGGAAAAAATAGTAGGATTTTTTTGATTCCCTCGCATACTTCAGGTTTTGCTGTGTAATAGTGGTGTCAGATTTTGTGGCTTTGAGGAGGGTTTTTCATCAGAGCTTTGTGATCTGCTGCCGCGCTCTGTTTCAGATAAGTGCAAATTACACAGGATCATATTCCAAATGTTTCTGAGAGTATTCAGATTGTCTGACAGCAGGCATCAACATTACACTAGCATTACATTTTCGCTGAGCATATGAGTCCGACATAATAAAAGAAATTAATTTTACCATGCACAGGAGTTGGGATTTTTTTAGCACACATTGGAAATGCTCTTAAAATACTGCTTAAAATGAGATACAGTTTGAGTTACTTCAAAATATCTCCTTCATCTGAAGAACTAAATCAGCGGCCCACTTTTTTTGATCATAGATTTTTACAATAGCATTATCCCTCAGGCTTATGTTGTGTTATTTGACAATTTATTGTTTTAATATTTAAGAACTGCTGCTTTTTTACCAGTCTTTTTTTCTGTCAGGTTGTTTCAATGTGACACACCTCCAAGTTCAAAAGTTTTAAAAAGTTTGTTTGGGTTTAAGTTGAATTTATTATCATGAATCTAACTTTAATTACAGCTAGCTGTTTTCAAACGTTAGATTTGATGAGTTTTAACAAGAAAGTTGAAGGTTACAAGGTGCACGACCTTAGGCATGTGTGCAACTACCCAGCAAACACGTACAGTTGGGGCCCATTTGGGCCTCACCTGGGCTGGTTGGGCTTTGGGTGGGCATGGGCTTAGAGTGGGCTTCGTTGTTGGGCCCCACATGGGCAGTAGGTGGGCAGTAGACCCTGTCAACACACCCATGCGGGGCCCATGTGGGCATTACATGGGCCATTTAACACAATAACTGTATTGTATGAAAGTGTAAAAAGAGCCTTTGTTTGCCCATAATAATAATGGTTACCACCCTTATTACGACCTTACCCTAATAAGCCCACATGGGCCGCAGATGGGAGAAACCTGGGTTGCCCATGTGGGTCTAAGCTAGGGCCCATGTAATGCCCACCTTGAGCCCACCTGGGCTTGCCCACATGGGGCCACCATGGAACCCCCGGACAAAATTAACCGGGACCCAGCTGGGCCGCCCAGATGGGGCCCATTCACCAGCCCATATCTGACCCACATGGGCCCCACATGGGTGTGTTGACAGGGTACTGTTTTTTTCTGGGCAGATAATTGCTGGCTGTGAACTTGGTAACGCTAGCTTGAAGCATTTGTGCACTGAGAAGAAAAGCAGTGCACGTTCGTCCTGTGTCTATAAGAAAACAATCTGTTGACATTAGTTGTAATACCAAAACTACGTTTTACTGTATGTTTTTTTATTATTATTTTAGATTGTCTTTTTCCTGATCAGACAAAGGAGAAAAATAATGTGGGTACATGACACATCATATACATATAAATGAAGTTACTTTAATTCAAATCATGTCTATGAGATCAACCTAAGATAAATAAAGATCTATAGATCCTCCTTTCCATCTGACACGACATTTGCTTGCAACACATGGTGAACTTTCTGGTACACCAAAAAGTCCAGCCCCACAACTCTTAAGGGCTATAAAACTATTGATGAAACTTTTCTGTGATGGATGATTCAGAGATGACAGATGAATCCTTTGTGACGCTCTTTCAGGAAATTTGCACCATCACAGCCAAAGCATGGGACGACTGCCTCAAACAGCACAAAGGAAATTGGAAAAAGTGGCGTCAAAGAGAAAGCCTGACATTTGTTGTTTTTTTTATGTTGGTGAATATCAAACAATTTCAGTGAAGCTCGGCAAAATACAAACTATTCATCAGTAAAAGTAAGCTGTAGTTGGACTCATCATGAGATCTCTTGTTAATGCATTTTTGATGATTTGGATTCCTTTGAAAGAAATGCTTACTTGTGACTCCCTTTCAAAGCTTGCAACCACAGCATGTAACCAGTTCAACCTTACGATTATCATTATTCTTGGAGACAAGTGTAACAGTATTTGATGGATAATTATTTTCTTACATCTAATTAAGAGCATCCTGAAGGTCAGGTATCCTTAGATCTTTATGTAAGATATCTTCTCTAAACTGAATTGAGTTCAGCTTGGACCATAGGATGGCTGAGGAAAGACAGGAAATTGATGGGAGGAGAGAGGAGGAGAGGAGAATGACGTGCAGGGTCGGATTCGGACCCGCAGCTGATGTGACAAGAAGTACAGCCTTTATACTGTAAATGGTCTGCACAACATGATACTTTTAATAGCAGCTATCCGGCTGTTAAAAGTATTTCCTCTCTCATGAAACATTTTCACAGCCATTCATTTAAAGAATTAAACATTTGATCAACATTCATGTCTTCCTCTTCTTTGCGTTTGCGGGCACATGTCTTAGGCATTGAAAGCTGCCTACTGTGACACATTGGAATAGCTATAAACCATTTGTTCGTTCAGATATAAAAGAAACGAGGAGTCAATCTAAATTGGACGACACCTGCACAGATTCTCTTTTACCTGTTGCTGTATGTTTAAGACTATTCTTATCTTTACATAATGTCATGGTTTTTATTCTATTGCTTGGTTTAACATGCACTGTTTGCTCTTTATTCTCCACTTTTGAACTTTCCTATTTTGCCTTCCTTTTCCCTTATTCTGAACTTTATTTAAAGTGCTTTGGTCTCATCTGAAGGGTACATATTTATAAAGCTTAATCATTATTTATTGAGAAGTGTATTTCAGAACTTTGGGCAGATGTTGGTTTAATTGTTTGAATTCTTTCTTTTCAGCTTGTTGTATTCTCACTTGGCCTTCTAAGGCAGCAGTAATGTTTATCCTGCAGCCACCTGCAGGTTTTTAAAGGCCTTTCCAGTTGTGTCTCCTTCTTTCTTTTTTAGGAAGCAAGATTCACTCCAAATTGATTCTTCTGGATTTAAATCAGAGATATAATTAGCAAGTCTTTCTTTGTGTGTGGGACTTATTAAGACACAGGCTCTTCCAGAAAGCTGGTTGCAGGCAAGTGGAACATTTTTGTCCCGTAATGAGATTGTGACTGATTTAAGTAGAAGATAATTATAGATTAAACATGTAATCCTAATGCTCCAAAGGCAAAGAAAGATATTTCATTAGATTAGTTGTTCTCTGGAATATGGATTTGGGACTTTGTAGGTGATAATAAGGTTGAAGATAAAGACCTGCAGGGCTCTGATTTACCTTCAGGACAGGATGTGACTCTGATAACCCCCATGAGAGGACATATCCCACAGTGACACATCTTGAGGGAAAAGTATTGCATAACTTCAAGTCACCCTCGACAGAGACATTCAGGAATATACAGCCTCACTCAGCTACACAATCCAATTCAACAGCAGCACATCACACACTCAGTCACTCACTCATACATTTTATTTCATTCAGCCTGCACACCAGTCCATACAAGCCAGGATCCAATTTCCTAATTACTCCGCCTCATAAAAATTCTCGGTGCTCGTCTCCTCCACTCAACCTGACACTCTGTGTAGATAGTTTAACTGGCAGGAGTTCAGGGAGTGAGAATAACACTCACCCACCTTCATCTCCATTTATCTATTCCTAATACATTTTGCATTAATGCTAATATTTGTAAATGCCGTGCTGAAATGCAGCGCAGTGTTTGTTAAAATGCTTCGCTGTGTTTGGATACATTGAGCGTCTGACTGAGCTGGGATAGCTGGAGGGGATAATGGGGAAGAAAAACTGGAGCTGGCTGGCACCAATAAAGAGGAGATGGACGGGCCTGAACGTCCAATTATACTGGAGCCGAGGTCAGGACGGAGAGGTAGTCATACAGGCACTCATGTCACCTTGAAAAACTAGCTCGTAGTTTGTACTACACGTTCATTGCTTTTATACCCTTACACAGAACCTGCATGCAGTAATGGCTTTTACAGTAGCCTAAGTCTGACAATGCAGACTCTTGACATCTTTATGACTTTTCAGTGCTGGAACTTAAAGCAATTAAGAACCCACAACACAACACATTGTCATGTATTTCTGTATTAAATAACATACTCAGACTTAATAAAGTCACAATAAATCATTCGGAAAAAAATGCTCAGGGCTTTAGCCCTAAAAATTCACAAAATGGAATTTGATGGACAGTGTTTGAGAAATAAATGAACAACCTGACAAACCAACAGTCATCCGACTGTGAATAACAAAAAGATACTTCCTGATCAGTACGGAAAGAATTCATCTTCACAAAGGACAAAAACATAGACCAACAAAAAAAACAAACAAACTGATTTGGCTTTTGAAGGAAATTGGTTCAAGTTCTTAAAGGTCACATATTATTATTATTTTTTTTTTGTTTAACAAGTTTATATAAATGTCAGAACGCCCCAACACATACCTGTAAAGTTTTTTTGACAAAAATTCGACTCTGATCCTGTATTTTATCATCCCTATAAATCCCTCTATTTCAGCCCTACTCAGAACAGTCCCTTTCTGTCTACAGCTTTAAATGCAAATGAGCTGATTTCAAAGTTACCCCTCTGAAAAGGCTTGTTGACTAGGGCTTTTTCGCACCATGCCCGTTTGTAAACAGTAAAAAGGCTGACTCAGAGGGCAGAACAGACACATGGCTGTTGGAGTGTTATACACATGGTGGAGGGGTCACTGCCCTTTGTGATGTCATGACGGGAAACAAGCCTAACAATGCATTTTCTGAAAAAATTGAGAAATCAAAAGACAGAGAAGATGGACTTTTCTCATAATTGGGGGAGACAGACTAAGGACAGATGTAAGTGTTTGAAATAAATTGTACAAGTGCATTTTAAACATGTGACCGATAATGACTATTTGTTTTGGAAGTTTTCCAGGGTTCTAAAGTTCAGACTTACAATAAAGTAATCTGTATTGATCAGGTCATGCAATAGCCTTTAAAGATAAAGAGGTTTTTTTCAGAACTACTTATTTGTTACTTAATTATTTGTTCCCTACTTTTGCATACCCTCCATATTGTTTGTCAAACTGTCCAGTGTATTTTGGACATGATCACAACATGACTGTTCAACAGTCAGTTATGACTGTGAGTTAAATACAATGGCTATAGCTATGTCTATAATTGTGACTGGATGCTTACTATTTTGATAAATAAAGTTATTAACCCCGAAAGCCTTTTAGCCCGCCATCCAACAAGAAAATGCAAGAGAAACATTAGGAATTTCATGAACTCCTATTTGCAGTGGTTTAGAAAAAAATGATCACCCCGACCTTTTGGTTATCACCACAATTTCCACTTGTGCTCCAAAAAAATCTCAAAATCTAATGGATAATTTTCCGTGACATTTTCTGAGCACATTCAGCCTCCCCTGAGGATGAGCTTTATCTATTTGAACATTTCAAAATGTAGCTCTATTTCTATACTTTGGCCAAAATGTCAACTGTGCACATGAGAAATGACTGCTGGTGGGACTGTAGATTTTAAACTGAGACCTAAACTAAAATCCTTAACAAGCTTTTGAGACGCACGCACACACACACACACACACACACACACACACACACACACACACACACACACACATATTTTCTCATCATAGCCTCTGTCTGTCATGAATGAGGGAACTATAAAATATTTTATGGCCATTTCCTGCAGCAGTTAAGTGTTTCTCTGAGTTGTTTCATGGTGTAACACTTTTGTTTATACACTTCTTCCTGCTCTTTAAGGAATCACTGGACCATATAAAATAATAAAATGTTTTCTTCATTGTCTCAGGGTAAGAAATTAGACTCTCTGCTTGTTCGTCGTTTAACTTGTATATGTACAATTAACACCAGAACAATGCTAAGATAGAAAGTATCAATTCCATTTCATTTAATTTCATCTTACACCATTTTTTTTTATTTTTATAAGAGTTGATGAAAAGTGAACTTGCTGGAATTGATGTTAATGTTACCTCCATGAGTGAGGTTGATTAGTCTGACTTGTATGTGAGACTGATTGTTTCTGCTACTGTAATCAACTTCTTGGACAGCTCTGCAGTGCATGGATGTTGTGAATTACTGTGGGAGCAGATGGTTTGTCATTTTGTTTGATTGATATTTGATCTTGTAGTAGGTTGCATGGTGGCACAATAAAGCCACAAAATAACAAGGTGTTCCTGTGGGACACCAGGTAGCCTCCGAGGCAGACAGAAAAGCCCTTTAAATATCTCGACAGGAGGCACAATGAGCGTGCAATTGTCAGAGGCAGATGGAGAAGATGCTGCAGAATAGTTAAGGAGGAAGAAGGGAGGATGAAGTAGGACAGGAAATTACCGAGTAGGAAAGATTTGTTGAATGGATGCTTACATGTTTGTGCTGCAGAAAAGTGCACAAGATGTTGCTCTACAGTGTGAAAGCCTGCTCCTGCTGATATATGGGCATTTTTTCATTCTGATCTATCTTTAATGAGTATTTTTCCGATTTTTTTCTTTGCCTCTCCTCTTTGCGATGCATGTGGTGAATCCCTGGAGGATGGAGCCCTTTAGAAAACTGACTGCAGAGCTGTTCTAATATAAAGAATTGACCACTTTCACTGGCTAACTTACAGCCAATGTGTTAATTAATTGCCTATTCTTTTAAAAATTGGGCATTTTGTCTGCACAGTCTGGAAGCTTCCTCTAATTCATCTTTCACAAGCAACAAGAAAGACGGTGTATAAAAAGGCATCACGACAACCATCAAGCTTTCACTTGCAAGCATAATACATAACAATTTGGCTGTCGACAACATTGGAAAGGTAATTTGGGTATAAATAATGCCTGCCCTCTGCTTCTGTGGCTTTAAGTGGTGTTTATGCAAGGAGATAGCTGCTCAATGTAAATATTTATTTGTAGTCATGCGTCTCTTGATTGATTTTCTGGCAACTCCTTTCTCTGGAAAAAAAAAATCAGAGGGCTCGCGCAGCATTGTTAACACAACCCTCCTGGATAGCTTTGTATAAAGCCACAAACCCATACAAATCCAGGATGACACAGGAGTCTATTTAATTTTTTACATGCTTTGCTTCCATTGCCCTGAAAACACAGCAAAGCCAGCATGAAATTGCAGATGCATTACTCTGGCTAAATTACAGCCTGCGGGGCTCCACCAGCGATTCCCAAAAATAGATGGGAGACGAGGGGTCAGTTACAGTTTTGTCGTCTGCTGATAGGAACCGCTCAATCCAAGTAGGTTCCACCTACTTACTGTATGTCACCAGAGACAATTCCCTCATGTGCGGATCGCACGGGTGCTGTCGCTTTGACTAATGGTTTAGTAAAATTTACAGCTAGCATCCAACCAAGGCTTCCTCTGAGGTGTTTACTGAACTCTCCATCGTCACTTACAGATGTTTCACTTTAATGCTTTGTTGGTACTGACAAGAAACAGCTTATGAAAGTGGCATCTCAGGTGACAAGACATGGAGGTTGAGTTGTACTTCTTAAATGAATAAATACAAACTATTTAGCTGTAGGTTAGCTTGGAATTGCTTAAAAACCGACGGCGCATACTACAAAACCACTTGCCTGTGTGTAGTTGGGTGAAGTTTTATTCTCTTCCTTAACAATAGGATACTTGGTATTTAGTTATGAATACATAGATCCAAACTGCGCCCCAATAAGGTTATTAAGACCATACCAATCTTGTTTTCAACATGTTCACATAGCTACACATCCAGTGTGATGCTTACTTAAATAGCAGATCTATTAGTTCTGAATCATAAATCATAGCTGCTTATATGTTAATAAATGGGCCTGTTCATGTGAATGTGTGCATGAAAAGGATACAATTTGCTTAAGGACTTTGGTGCACGTTGATATGTATGCGACTCAAATGTTTGATGTGTGTATGTGCATACTGTATGTGACTTGTCAGGCTAAAAGCAGGGCAGTGACAGGTCCTGGCTGTGAGATTGACAGGCCTACTGGGAGCTGGACAAGAGATGGATTTGGCTCCACTAATTGAACTGTAAGAGCACTGAAGCTTTTAAAGGAGCCAGACTTTGCACCAGAGTCACTTAAGATATGTTATGGCGTGTGTTTGTGTGTGTGTGTGTGTGTGTGTGTGTGTGTGTGTGTGTGTGTGTGCCTTTGTTTTTACCTACCTACATTGACAGCTCTTGCTTTACTCAATATCAATTTACTTTTTTCTATTCAGTCTGAAAAGTCAGCTTTGTTGGATAACTCAATTTAAGATTGAGGAACTTGTTGTTAAAGTAGCCGGCACTGTGATATGTACATTGCAGTTTCTGTAATGTTTACCAAAAAATGACAAAAAAAAAAGGTCACCAGTTTCTTCTTCTACGACAGCTTGTTGAATCTTTTATGTTTATCCATCTTAACTCCATGGCTGGTGTATTATTAAAGTGCTGGTGTGCAGCGTACATTAACCCTCTCAGACAGGGCCCAGACAAGCTTGGGCAGGCCACATTCTCTCTCTCTCTCTCTCTCTCTCTCTCTCTCTCTCTCTCATATCTAGCTGTCTATCATCTATCATCATCTGTTCACTTGCGTCTGTCTGTTTACTAGCCCTGTCTCTGTTCATCTCTGTCCTGCCTCTTATCCTCTGTCATGGCCATCTTCTTGCTTCTTGCTGCACTTCTGCAATGTCCGTCCTTCATTCACCTCCACCTATCATCTTCAGAGTGTGTTTATACATATAGTTATGCTCTCAGACGTCCCCTATGCTTTCTCTCTGTCCCACAGGAGAGATCTATCAAGGAGAACTGTCTCTGCATCTGTCTGTCTTTTTTTCCTTTGTGTGTGTGAGCCAAGAGACCCAGTCCTCCTCATAGACGGCCTTTTGAGTCTGGCCATGGAGCTCTGACAGAATCTTTAGAGGGCCTGTCTGGAACAAGACAGTGAGTGGAAATTGAGAGGGCATTGAAGAGGTTATGAATCCCTGTACCAAGTCCTGTGCTGACAGTCAGCTCTTCCCTCCTGGCCGCCAGACAGAAGCTGAGATGGATGGGAGTGAGAGCCCGGATGGACGGGTCCCAGATGGAGAGTCAGCTATGAGAGTCAGAAAACAAGGGGTGAAAAACAACACCAACATGAGGGGAAGCAGGAATGATGAAAGAGTTAGAATAACGGTACAAGCATGAGCTTGCATAATGTGGAGTTTGTGTTTGTTTGTTTGTTTCTCTGTATGGGCGCAGAGAAGGGGAAGGCAACCAGAAAGGCTAGCTGTGAGTAGTGCTGAAGCTCTGCAGAAGAAAGGGCAGATTATGTCTGGAAATCCCTGCATACATGTGTCAGCATTATGGTTGTGTGGTCTGTGACAGAGAGAGAGAGAGAGAGAGAGAGAGAGAGAGGATGAGAGAGGAAATGTGGGACAGGGCACGCATTTGCAGTAAGCTCTGACTCACTCTGGCTTCCGTTTTTGTTGTGCCTGCTTCCCAACCTGCTTATTGTCATCCACCCTGCCTGCCTGGCACCAGGTTCAGGTTACAGCTCAGCCCATCCCACTCGAGTCCTGGGAGTAACACAGTAGTCCCTCCACATACAGGGAGTATTGATCACTGTGTCAGAGGCCATATTATACAGAGGCTTCATAGCGCTGGCAGAGGTTTCTATCAGTCAGTGTTGGGTTGTGTGTACAGCCAACAGATGACATTTAAGCTATGGCTCGTGCAGACTTGCTGGAATGGAGCTGACAACCTTACTAATGGCTACTTTACACATGGCATTTCCCTCCTGCCTTATTAACACTATTAAAACACAGCTTGTCCGAGGTGAAGGCTGTGTCACATTGTTTCGACTAGACACAGTCACCAGCCGTGGGTGTAAATATTTCTCATTAGCAGGAGCTCTTTGAACAGTCATTTCTTTTGTTCCTAACCTGTAGGCCAGCCTTTAACCAAACATAAGAATAGAGCTGCCTAATTTGAAATCGTAAACGATTCTGAGTTCAAACCAACCCTTCAATATCAGCCCTTGTCAATGAATGAGACTTAGAGCCAAAATATCTTCACATGATGAACAGAAATAATCTCTTTCAAGTGGGCTGTTCATGCAGCACAAATAAATAATTACTCAACATACATAATAAACACATAGATGTGTTAGGCATTAAATGGGTACAAATAACACATCATAAAATGTAATACTGGTTATTTTTTAATTAGTGCTTAATTAACTCTTGGTGCATTGTTTTCAAGGCCCACAAGGGGGCCGCAACACAGGAAAGAGCCATTAAGGGACTTTTGACAAGGAGGTAATTCTCTTGATTTATAATATTCTGTTACATTCCTATTTTACAGGATACATAAAGGTCACATAGGTACTCAGGAATGTATGTAAAGCCCCAGAGGGCCACAGTGACAAAAGAATGTAAAGACACAAGGAGCTAGGTTACTTATTAGTACTTATTAGAATATGCTCTTTTGTTCTCAGCAGATCAACCATGCACACCAGCTCATTTAGAGCCCCTTTAAAGGACAATCAGTCATTATTGTCATGGTATCAACCACCTTGATGCACACGGCGGCTCAAAGACATGTCAAAAATGGTTAAACCTACATTTGGACCCCTCCGTGGATAGCTCCAGGGGTAATTGGTGCTCTGCTCACGTCCACAGGCAGATGATATGGTTACATGCAGGAAGAAAGGACTGCCTTTGATTCTAATGGAAGCCTGATTATTAAATATAAATGGGGCTGAAAGGACCGTGGACAAATGCACACGGTCACAGGAAACAGACGTTTAAATTGTTTTTCACGCTGGAGCAATTTAGGACATTTTTGGGACACAGTACCTTGTGAGATGGCAGTGTCTTATTTGTAGAATATTATTTACATGCAGAGCATGAGGCATGGACACAAATAAAATTGTAACATTAGCCAATGCTGTCAGGCAGGTAGATAGAAGTTATAATGAAGCCCCGTGGGCAAGTCCAAATAGTGAAACACAGAAAAAAGGTTCAGATTATATCAGGAGGAAAATGTTATCACTATTTGTCATTTATCAACAAAGCTTAATAGGTCATACTCTGCAATCATTAATTATGAATTTCAAAAGTGCAAGTGGCTCAATAAAAATGAAAAGCTTTAAACTCTTGTAATTATTTTCCTCAAATCAGAGCATGACATTAACTAATGCTACAATTACTTGACTCTGTAACACACTATTTAATCATTCTATATTTCTGAGCAACGCTTTAACTCTCACTATTTTCTTCTGCATTTCAATCTTTTTTTTCCATGTGTCTTCTTCTTCTTCGTATTTATGATGACTGCAAGAGTCTGTCTTAAATGCATGGGAGGTTTTATCTCATGTGTCCAGAGGAAATTGGGAGCTTTATTTTTAATGACACCTCTTTTCACAGGTGCTTCAGTTTTTTGTTGAACACCAATTTCATTTCAGCAGCTGTTAAGGGAACGCTGCAGAATATGAATTAAGTTTAGATAACTTGTAAACTCTAATTAGCACTCAGTGGCTAAATCAGTTCCACAAGTTCACATTCCATAATCAGTTGTTTCACTGAGTGCTTTACATGATCATAAATGTCCCTGTTTTATACTTATACCTGCTTCTTTCTTAATGGGCTCTAGTAATAACAGGATTCCAATTTTTTAACAATAAGTTCTGTCACCACTTTTCACCATTCACTGCAATCCTAAAAACCTGAACCACATTGTCTGGATGAGCCTGAATCTGTTCATTCTGACTTCATGCAGACATTTTTTTGTCCCGCAGTAAATGTTTGTGTGAAGTTGGGATGAGGCGATGTGTGAACACAGCAGGTGGGCGGGATGAGGTTATTCATGTTGTGCAAAGTTTTGCTGCTTTAGACTCTTCACCGCTTGCTTGAGTTGTCAGTTCATTGTGATATACTATTGTGTTTGTCCCATAAAAATGTAACCAATACAGAAGACTTCGCCCCCGTCTCCACAACGCTGCCACCATATTCATATTCGCTGAGTAAGTTGGGTGCGTCACATACATGTGATTTCCTGCTATGAGTTGTAAGAGTGAAAGGCAGAATTATCAGGGCCATTATCCTGAAGTCACATGTTCAATGTCAAACTCGACAACCGCTTGTCAGAAAATGTGTGCTTCTGCTCATTTTTTCTATTTCTGCACGTAATTAAACTTGTGTTTCACCTGTCAATGACATTTTCCATCTTTGGAATTGCACAGGGCCTCTGTGCTCATTTAACACCTCCTGTCTGAGCAAACACCTCTTTAAAGGTGTAGTCTTTTCAACAGCAACACCTTTGAAATAATCAAACGCTGTGACACGTTCTCATTCACGTAATTAGGACAGTATGGACAGGGACTGGGTAAACAAATGCAAATTTCCTGTCAGAGCTAACAGGGTGATGAATAGTTGCGGACACAGCAGGAGAGGAACGTTGTCTGTGGGAATGTCGGGGGGGAGGTTAGGGTGCAAGCAAAAAAGAAAAGCTCACATGCACCCCTTAGGGGGGAAAAGAAACACATCAGGAGCGACGGAGGACAGAGGTGTGAAGGATACAGCACAAGTAGACATCAAATAGGTGCGAGGGAAGTGGGACGCTGTCATTACCCCTGAGAGGACAGGTGTGGACCATGATTAAGATGGAGTTTTACTGGCATCCATCTGGAAACAGCCCTCCCATCACCCGCGAGGGATGGGACATTTTGCAAGCCTCCACACATTCAGACACACACGTGCACACAGCAGCAAGCTTTATGAGCGTGCTTCTGGGGTGAAACAAACAAACTGTACGCAGCCATGCTGCAGCTGAATTGAAGCTAGAGGGACTCTTGACATGAATAATGAATACAATAATATCTGCCTCCATTTTAGATCTCCCTCCTCATACGAACACTGTCACAACCTCTGCTATAGGTGTCGCTCGGTCTGTCCTGACTACTCTGCTGGCTCAACCCAAAATCATTTCTCTACCTTTCGGAGCTGCAGGGTAATAAGGGAGCAGGAAGAGTGAGGGAGTGAAAGAGGAAGAGACTAAATGACAAAGCAGCCTCGGTTTAACATCTTCTCTTTCTGGGGCACAGCTAAGCTTTATTGGATTTTTTTTTTTCTCCCCATAGTTTCGTTGAATCAGAAAGAATTTTCTCATAACCTTTGGCACATGTGCAATGTCAAATTTAATCACTTTCCTTGTCCAAATACATTGCTCATGAAATTAAAACACAAAGACAGGGACAAATAATAATTTAGTGTGTGAAAAGAATTGCATATTATCCAGTACCTAAATCTTCTCCTTCTTGTTCAACAATATGTGGGGCTCAAGTCCCTGCTCTGCATCTTAACTCTACTTTAATCAGAATATGTATGAGACTTAGGAACCCACTTAATACCTAACTCCATTGTTGCTACACAATCCAATAACAGAAAGTAATCCTCAAACCGCTTCTTCTGATTGAAGACTGTGAACCTGTACGGTCAATTTCAGCTTGTCTATGAGGGTCAAGAGTGTAAAGCTCCTTGAAACGGAAAAGCATGATGGAGATTGGGTTAGAGAGAGGCTCCTTAAAGCATTGGCTGCAAAAAAACAAATAAAGCATGTTTTTATTTGTAATGTGAGGACAAACAAGTGAATCTTCAAGTTGTAGTTGTATTTTCTTAGTTTCTGTTTCACTTTGAAACCTATTTGACAGATATGCAGCTGTTCTACTCAGACAAACACCCACCCACATGTCCATCCAGTCATCCACCCATCAATAATGCAGTGATATCATTTGCTAATGAAGAGATATAAAGCATGTTTAAGGCTGCTCATAATTGCCTGTAATGGCCTGTAGATCATTGCAACTTAAAAAAATGTGTCGCCTTTTTTATGCTTTACTGCAGTGTCTGTCTCATTAATTCTGGTCTAGTTTTTAAGAGGACTCATATATAAGTATTTCATTAATGAGCTATTGCAATGGGCGTGAGAATATGAAACATTAACATTCATATCCTAATTTTATGCATAACATAGCTGTTTCCTGTTCAAACCATGCCTTCTTGATCAGCCACAAGTTCACTTCCATTTATTTTAAGCATAAAGTGCAACGTCTGTGGTCCAGATAACATTTCAGTGTTTTAATGTTGGTGTTCACACTGGGGATCTAAATTCACATCATTCTTAGGAGCATCTATAAATAAATAATGTATGATCGTAACAGCGTCAATAAAAGCCATTAAACAGCTTGACCAATGCATTAACTGCTCAGCTGATTTTGAATCAGGTTTATATTAAGCCTTATAATAAGGTTCATTTCCTGTTGCTCCTACTAATGCACGGTTCATCATCATCAGCTAAGAATCCTCTCTTCTCAAAAGGTGCTCGTGCAAGTCAGTGGGACGGAAACAAAATCATTAAAAAGTAATACAGTGTATCTGGAGGGTGTGTTTTGTATGAGGCTATAAGATCGTGTGCAGGGTGTTGAAGCGAGTATGAACATAGCTCAGCAGGTTTCATGCAAGAAACGGGCATCAGAGCTAAATGTTTAAAATGCATCCGACTCCTTCACTTGCTTCTTAATGAAATAAGGTTAAAAAATGGTGCATAAATGTATTAAATATGCATCACCTTACACATTAAACAAATTAATTAACAACCACACAGGAGTCTTCACCAGATTTTCTCTAACTTATCTGGGTAGACTAAATTTCCCTTGGTGTTTTGGGGTTTTCCTTTCTCC
Organism: Symphodus melops; assembly: GCF_947650265.1. NCBI lineage: Eukaryota > Metazoa > Chordata > Actinopteri > Labriformes > Labridae > Symphodus > Symphodus melops. The sequence goes on from NC_136700.1 coordinate 7,751,392, forward strand.
AAGTAATGAAAATAGAAACCACAGCTTCATGAAGTAGAAAATATTCTCAATCCTGCATGAAGTCAGCAGTGCGGGAGAGATGGAGAAACTAAAAGTTGCCCCCGTGGAGAGGCCTCATTTGGATGCATTTGATAGAATGTGATTTTGTATGCGCACTTACGGTTTGTGAAGTAAGCATCTCTCCCCTAGAATAAGTTTTTACTCTCAGTAACTCCACAGATTTGCTCACATGGGGAAGTTTTTTGGTGTTTGCATAGCTGATACCGATTGTAGTTTGCACACAAACTTGCTTCAACAGGATTTCTAAAGTAGTACCAAAGTGCATTGGAAAGATTCCAATACTCCTCCACTCCTGCAACTCCTACTGGTACACCTACAGCAAACAATACCTTTGTGCTCTCAGCAAATAAAATACAAACTCAAAACCCAGATATGTGGAAGCATTCTGTATCTCACTTATTACATTCTGTGTTATGTTTCATGGGAAGGATGTCTGAGATAATCACATTCATCTCATCCTGAAGATCCCTATTGTCTGTGCGGCCTCTGCAGACGAGCCAGTGGCTACTGGCACTGTTACTGTCAACGTCCATTTAGTGTTAAGATTGTGTTGAATACAGAAATATGAGTATGAGCTTAACTGGTCAAAACAATAAAAAATGATTAGTTTTGATTAATTTCAATATTTGTATTCTTTTATCACTAATATGAGATGAAATAATCGCTGGAAAATTGTCAAAAGATGTGTTCCTTCAACCTACAGTAAATAATGTTTCATTCCCCTTAAAAAATCTTATATCCCCCTGTTTGGGACATGACATACTGATTTAAGATCACTAAGTATATCACCCTTTGACTTTGTGATTACAATGCCCTTGGTTTGTCTATGAATCAGGCTTAGTCATTTTGCACATCTTGCATTTTTTTCTCCCACCAAAGATCAAAGACAAAGTAACAAGACAAGGTCAATTCAAGGCTTTGAGAAGTCATTCAACATTTAGGGAAAGTCAAAGAGACTTTCAGAGTTCACTATACTTCCATGTTCTTCTATAAGTCAAAGCAAATAACCCAAGCATGTGCTCTGCCACAGTGGCCTTGAGCGAAACAATCCTCTCTTTGTGTTTCTGAGCAACAATATCTGGATCAATATAGAATAGAACATCATGGCAAGAGCTATTATAATGATTTAAACTATAGAGGAAAACCAAGGTCTATCTACTTTCTACTTATTAAAAGTCCAATTTCTGTTTCTCAAGGTCTTGTGCTCTTCTGCAGTTCTCCACCACATGCCCTTTAATTTTTGGTTTGTTCAGACCACTTGTTACCATGAGCTGCTATCTATCCTCAAAACCTACCTGTAAGTTAACAGTTGTGCCATGAGTTGTTCTTGTTTAGTTTATGTCAGTGTTTAGATTTTATTTCCTGCTTTATTTTGAAATTCATCCTTGTGTTCTGGTTTTTCCCCTTGTGTTGCGTTACTCCTTCTGTGAGTTTTTCTGTTGTGTTTTAAGTGTTTCCTGTTTAATTTTGTCATTTTGTATCCTATATTTTTTCATACACTTAAAACAAACGAATGACAAACAAAAGACAGAAAGTATAAAAAAGGATGTTCTTTGAAAGAAATGTGCTGGAGAAGCCATTAAACCCAAAGGGACCGGGTAACAAAGAAACAAGTTATTAAACTAGTCCAAGCAAATATATAGGCAACTTGTGTTTCTCTTTTCCCTGAGTGTGTGCTTTTCACTAGACTTGTCTTTGGTTACCTGTCATTTCTTTTTCACCTTGTAGCTCTTGTCCCCATGTTAGTTGTCTTACTTCCTCCTTTTGTCTTGTTTCCCTCCCATTTCGATTGCCCTCACCAGTTTCACCTGTGTCCTGCTCATGTTTGGTACACCTTTGTCCAATCACTCCCAGTCTATTTAGTGTCCCTTTGCTTTATCTTGTTTGTCATTTGGTCATGTCAAACCTGTTCTCTCTCACCTTGTACATTTTTTTTGTTTCTTCCTGTGTTTGGACTTTTACTTAGAACCTTGTGGGTTTTTTTGATAAATCTATAATTGGATCCAGTTCCTTGTTCCTCCATAGCATTGCTCACTTCTGTAACTATGTATCAGTAACCTTGCATAAACCAGTCACCTCTGCACCTGAACAAAGCTTCACCTAGCAGCCTGCACCAAGCAGCCAGCTAGCTAATGGGCCGTTGTTCCACGGCAGGAACAGGCGTTCCTAATGATCCATAACTGAGCAGCAGTGGGCTGTACAGTGAGAGCACTCAGGAGCCTCGTGAAATCTAACCCCAATCTCATTTTTGTAACAGCGTGAGCTTCCTGTAGCCTATAACATGGCGTCACTGGTGGGCGTGCATAATAGAGGAGCGAGACAAGCTCCAAGCACCTCGTCTGCCTGCAATCTACCTCTCTGTAACAGTTTAGCATATTTGTTACAGTACCAAGCTTCCATATATCCCTCTGACGCACTACCATTGTTGACCAGCTAATGAAATCTGTTTTGGCTCTGAGACTTTCAATGTAGTCATATTTATTCAAGTCGGCTTCATCCACGGCAGATTCTCCAAAGTCGCTCCTGCACACATGCGGATGGGCTGAGCTGCTCTATTGTTGAGGGAGAGAAAGCAGAGAAAGAGACTGTGCTGATGCTTCACAGCCCCTAATCCTATTGGAAGCCAGGCATGCTGTTTGTTTCCCTGTGTTGGCCCTATCAGTCACACTTAGATGAAGCCTGAGGGGGAGTAATGTGGGTAGATTGGGCCTGAGTGGCACGCGGAAGTCGGCAGGGCAGATGGGGGACTGCGGAGTAATTCTGTGTAAAGTAGCGCAGCCAGAGGTTCAGTTCGCTGTGGATGGATGTGGAACGTTAATGAAGAGAGATGAGATGAATCTGGATACTCAGAGGAGGCAAATGTCTTTCTCTCTCTCTCTCTCTCTCTCTCTCCGACACACTCACATTTACACGCAATACTCTCGAGAATGGCCCTATGGATTATGAGCCGATAAACATCATTCGGCATGGTGCTGTTTCTGCAGTGTCTCCACTTTTACATGTTTCAAGAGCGATAGAGTGAAACTTAGAAGAATACGACCCACTGATATATGGTACGGAGGAAAAATGCTGACATAATACATTGCAAGTTCTTCAAAAAAAAAAAGAAAAAAAGACTGTGATAGGCTACACGTCGCCGTATCAGTGTGTAATGGACTTCCTCTGGATAAAGTCTGTGGATGATGGAGAGGGGGGAGGCTGACATTTGAAAATGTCTCCATCTGATCTCGAGGTCTATCTAGCTTGATGGGACAACAATGTCAATGGGATGATTCAGTGTGCCTATTTTTAAGCCTCCAGCAGACACTTTTAATGCACAGCCAGCTCATTTTTTTTACAGCATAGCTATGACTTTTAAAATATGCAGTGATGGATGTCACATTCACTTGGAGAGTGCGTCTCAGCGTCCTTGCAAATAAATAAAACATACTGTAGATGTGCTCTATTTCTGCACTTTAACCTGGCAGCCTAAATAGGCTGTAATAAAATCAAAAACAGGACCTTTGACAATACCGATTATCTTGTTAAAAGCTAAGTAAATAGCTTTTAAGATCAGTAATCTTTATAATGAGAATAATAGCAAATGAGAAATTATTTGGACTCTGTTTTCCTCTTCTATTGTGTGGTAGCTAATGAGCTCACAGTGTCTCGAACTGAATAAGTGGAGGTTGCTATCAATTATAGTCTTCAGTTGGTTGCAAGGTGCAGATTAGTGCTTGCACCATGACTTCAAACCCCTTGCTCTGCATTACAAACAGATGTTAAGAATCAGAACATAGCTCCTTCCTCTTATTCTACCTGCTAATGAAGATTTATGGCTGCTGTGTCAAATCACAAATGATTTACATATCACAACAGGAGACCTGCCACCATTGGAGAGAGAGAGAGAGAGAGAGAGAGAGAGAGAGAGAGAGAGAGAGAGAGAGAGAGAGAGAGAGAGAGAGAGAGAGAGAGAGAGAGAGAGAGAGAGAGAGAGAGAGAGAGAGAGAGAGAGAGAGACAGAGACAGAGACAGAGACAGAGAGAGAGAGAGAGAGAGAGAGAAGAAGGAGGGCTATTAAGAGCTTTCAGTTTTGAGGCAGGCTTGTAGCTCCATTATTATGCACACATACTGTATGTTCCGGTGGGAAATAATTTTAAATGGATGATCATATCTGTCAGATTCATAAAGCACAAAAACCGCAAACTGTGTACCTGAAATAATGGAGATTAATACATTCACACTCAGGGCCTGAATCTAAATAGGTGAAAGTCTGCTATTCTGATAAAACTACATATGACTTTATCCTTCAGTTGGAGTTTAACCTTAACTTCACCGTTAAACGGCGCTCTCTTTGTGCCATCTAAATACCCAACACTTTCTAAAAAAAGCAGAAAATCTCTTATAACCTTATTAATTGATTTTTTTTTCTTGAAATCCAAAATAAGTGTTTTTTTATGTTCTTGCTTGTAAGAGTTTTAACCAGGAGCCCATTGTTTAATATTCCATGATGTGTTTACAACATTTGGGGTGAAGTGTCTGAATAATTATACAATAGCAGCCTCTTTTTAATTCGGAATTAATTAACAACTTAGTATACTGGGTTTGATGAGGCCAAAAAAGAGAAAAATATATATTTTTTCCAATTTGCATGAAATACCTACCATGAAGGAAAAGGTATACAGGACTTTAAAAACCAGGAAGTGACAACAAAACACAAGGGTTAACTACAAACAAGCTGAAAAAAAGATACTGCTGTGCAAGCAGAGTACATAGTTGAATAAAAGTATTAAAAAGATGGTAAAAATAGTGCAACCCTTCTCTTCTCTGTTGATCATGACAAGACTGATCAAAATCTCATTTCTCTTCATGTGCAAAACCTGAGAAGCAGGTGGACCCTCAAAAGCCTAGAGCTTGGAAAATCAATCAGGAACGTAAGCACAAGTTCCACACAGCTCTCTTGTATGGCCGTCCTGCTATGCCCAGGTTAGCTTTAATCATCACTGATCCCTCACTACTATTCAGCGGCTCACAGCGCCTTCTCCTGCTCTGAAAGGCTTTGATATGGATAGGTGTGAAACCGGCTCTCATTGCTGATCCCTACCTCCACCAGGCTCACTATCCCAGTAATTCAGTTTGCAGTCTCCGGTTTTTGAATTGATTACTTTGCTTTGCCTCTATAAATTGGTGTCTGGAGAGCATCCCCCCCTCTCTTCTCAAAAAACAACCATCAAATCAAATGGAAATCTAATATAGGCGGGTAATGGATAACGGATAGTGGGTGACCTTTGGTTCAGAATGATGTGTGCAGGTGATGATTTGACATCTGCAGAGATGAGTCCACAGCTGGATCTATCTTGCTGGTTCTCTTGTGGGTTTCTCAGTGTGTTAAACAAGTGTAGCGCTCTTCAAGCCAGAAGGACTGCCTTCATAGTGTGAGCAGTGTGATACAGGTCCAAGGTCAGATCTGTAATCCACACAGCAGAGATGTTCCTGATGGGAAAATAATTACAGCAATACCTTCTTTTTTGAGACCTTTTCTCTGCTCTCTTGTCCTCTCAAATCTCATTTTCCCTTTCTTGTGTCCAGCAGATCAAGCCTGTTCTCCTTCCTAGGGGACATTTTGTCATATAGTCTTTTTCCTATGCCCAAGGTAACTTTCAATGGTGGGCTTTTGACTCGATGTAACTCAGAGTCTACCTATGCAAAATGCAGAACATCTGCTGCGAGAGATGTGGAAGAAAGATCAAGACAGTTGGCCTCAGGTGGAGGTTGGGTGTGATGGGTGACCCAAACAATAGTACCAGAAATGATGCCCAGGAGACGGAGGCTCACATAAGATATGACTTTGTAAAAGCGTTGTTCTTCTGCTGAAACTTTCCCCATAATATCAGCCTTCCACAACCCTAACCCTAAACCAATTTTTCCTTTGACTTAACCTCCATTATTGATCTCAAATCACTTGTCATACTAAAGTCAACTCATTTAAAGGGTAGTCCAGATTCTCTTATCTGAATAATCGCAGAAAATTGGTTGACAACAGAAGGTAGCCCATGCATTTATTAGATTAGCCAGGAAACAGTTACTTACCCTGTATGTCTCTATACCAGAATATAGTAAGATGTGAGAGTGATGAGATGAAGCCTCAATAATTATCGGCCTCTGATAAGGAATGGATAGAATGATTTTTTGGTGCACTCTATATTTGCATGTAAAGATTTTGTGCTTCATAGCTCAACAGCTCTTAGGATTTTGTGAGAGCAGCAGGAGGTTCTGTGAGAAAATGTCCACATGGTAGGAGGTGAGGATTTAAGGTAACTCTGAATCATTATGTACTGTAGGCATGTGTCAGTCTGACTAAGTGATGCATAGGAGATTTCAGCACATTCATACAGTCTGGACTTGCCTCCGAGACTTACACGTCACCCTTTTGCTTTTGTCACCATTTTCGTACATTCATCACACCCTCCTCCAATCTGATTTCTTATTTCTCTGATCCCGTCTATCTACTCAACCCTGCCACGTCCAGACAGCTACTGCTGAGGTCGATATTGCGATATCACCGATCAATGAATCACCCCGAATAACACAGGAAGCACAGCTGGCCAGTGTTCTCTTCCTTGGAGCAACAGATATACAAACAAACACATGTACCACATTACACAGCCCCTGAGTGAGCCTACATATGGTCCAATGGATAAATGTCATCCCTGCAGGCATCACTGCTTTCTAACAAATGCACCACATGTAAAATACCCCTCTGCTATGTTGTTGTTGTTTCATATGAAGACCGCTGGAACTATGCAATTTCGAGGAAAAGGGCTTCTGAAGGGCGTCTTTATCCCAGTAGGTTAGAAGACAACCTATGAATTACTTATTGTGTTGTTGCAGCTGACATGAAGCCACTCAACAGCGTCATGCTTATAGCACATCTTCCAGTATGTGCTCTGGCTTTATGAAAAAGCATTGACCTGAGAATGACTGAATCCGTACTTCCTCATCCAACAGGACAGTTGGAGTCAGATATGCAATTAAAAAGAGTTGTTGTTGTTTGAATATTTCATCAGCCAAGAAAACATGAACAGTAGGGATGATAGGGAGGGAGATAGGGATAGGGAGGAGTGAAGAACTAAATAATATTGAAAAGAGATGTGAAAGATAGATGGATGGAGATGTGAAATGTGACAGGACAATGGAGTGGAGTATCGAGAAAAGGCGAGCACAGATAGAAGGAACAAGTCAATATGGAGGGCAAAAATGACCTTTGCGTTTCAGAAGTTTTCAGCTCAACATGCCTTGTACGATTATTAAACAAAGGAAAGGAGGACATGGATGGACATACTGAAGAGTGAACAATCTGAATAAGTGAGGCATAATCTTTTTCTCTATTGAACATTTTTCAGAAGGATGTGCAGTGCAACACTTTCAACACCCAGGGAAAGAAAATAGATCCAAGACCAAGGACTCTCTCAAGGTCATTCCTTCCTCTTTTCTCTCCTCACAACAGACTTTTCAGAGCAAAACCACTTTGTATCATACAGTCGTGATCACAGTTATATTCCCCACACGTATGCAAGAGAAAAAGAAGTGAAGATGATCTGTTACATCAATAGTGGGCTTGATTTTTGGCAGAGGAGGTTAATTTGAAATGAGACATCAATGTATCAGATTACCTTTAAAAGGGGAAACCGGCTATGATGTGCTTTGCAAGTGTGGAAATAAGTCGTATTACTTCTTTTATGATGAAGTCATCTATTTGCTGTATCAATGCTTGACTGCTGTATATTTGGAAAATAATGAAATATAAAATGACACACTGTCTAAAAGTAGAAGTTGACATTCATTGAAACAGGAAATGACTCTGAACACCTGAAGTACATTTTCTTTTTTTGACTGTGTTGAAAATTACACTTTTCTTTTTTCAGCTGGTTCTTAGCGCCAGTTGTTGCATAAATAGATTGTGCCTTGAAACTGAGAGCCCAGAGAAAGTTACCTTCAGTCCTCTCTGCTACACATCACATATTATATGAACATATCTTTCCTTACTTCCCTTTCCAAGAGGAAAAAAATAGACATAATTAATAATTGCCTCGACTCCAAGCTTTGAAAAGACTCTTGAGAATATCGAGGCAACTGTGGTGCAAGCACAGCCTTGCATCGCTTGTTCTCTGTGCAGCCTAGATTTCCTCCTCCTGAGATTGGTGTCTCCCTGGCGACTGTCTGGTCCAATTGAGCCGAGTGCTGATGGCCTGTAAAATCCCAGTTCCTGGAGCTCAAGCTTCTAAAACATTCATCATTCCCTCACTTCCCTCTAGGTGTACATTCAGCCTGTTTCAGAGGATTTCACAGGGCCTTTTCTTGTACCTATCCACTGCTCTAAAAAGAGTGTCGGGTAATTGAGAGTTTTCTAATCACATTGCAATTTTGCTGGTCAACAGGATGGCTGAGGGTCAAGAGCAATGTGCTTGCTGTGTTCATGACCAAGCTGAGATCAACTGACCTGGTATATATTTCCTTTGTGTAAAGTGGATGAGTCAAACAATGTGCACAAGCTTTTTTCGACGAGATCCTTGAACTACTCTAAAAGAAGATTACTCACAGCTAAAAGCATGAAAATGTTAACCTTTGCTTTTTCTTACAGTTCACTTCAACATCCCTTACTGACTCTCGCATGAGGAAATGAGCCAATATCTAGCCCAGGGCACTTGAATAAACACATTCCAACATGGTAGATTACACATTTGGCTTCAGATAAACCGATTAAGGGTCATTCTGTATCCTTGATTCATCACTGTTTAAGCCTTGTTGCCATTCTACATCAAGTTGATGTGTTCGCTTTACCACCACAAAATGAAAGTAGTTTTTTTTCTTTAAATCAGCCATCAGTGACAAATGTGCAGTTTTCCACACTTCTTGCCAATACCTCTTCTCAGCCACGGGGCTATTTGTTGCTAAATAAAGATCAATACGGAACAAGATATCCATGCAGATACTTGTTCTCTGAGACATTTACTCATTAGTTCAGCACATTTGTGTTTGAAACAGACTTGGCCATTGTTCACGAGAAAATAATCTGTTACCCGAGCAGATAAAAGGGCTTTGGGAACAAACAGAAAAATGAAATTACAATGATGCACTAATGTCGAAAAAAAGTTGAAGCAGCAATGATTTGTGTGGCAAAAGAAATACAGCAATTTAAAAAAGATTGAGCAAGTAATTGCAAAGGTTTGCAGAGAGCAATGGCCTTCTGTGCTTCACTTTCAGAATACATCTAACTGTATAGAGTAACAACTCACTGTGCTCTTGTCACTTGATCAGAGCAAACAGAACCTGTCCTTCAGTTTTATCAGCTGTGTCATAGTCAGCCCGCTCTTCTCATCTCCTGCAGATTCAAACAACATTATAACTCTATTCTTTTCTCTTACATTTCCAGCTTTTATTTGGTTTGATCCATAAAACTGAAAAAATTGCACAAAGTGCCGCTGCAGAGTTTTTATGGAGTTATCTAACGTGGAGTCCTAAACAATTGTATCTTTTCCTGTTTCTACTGAAGCTGTGTGTTGACACGTCCAAGTGTTTGGCTCCCTCACAGCTCTTCTGGGGAAGTCCAACTAATAGAATTAATTGCATTTCTTATGGTCTTAGGATTTTCAATTCCTCTATTTCTACATACTCCGAATAATCCATTCCTGCAGTCATCTCAATGAAGGTAAATCCCAGTGATCAAATGCCTGACGACATCACACTCTACTCTCTCCAGTCATCTATTAAATACAAATTCTCTGTGTGATTTTGACCTCTGTTGCAGCCATCCATAAAAACAAACATCCTACAGATAAAGGGGAATTAAACACCAAAGGATTTGCATCTTAAATTCCTTCTGCTGTTTTTCAGCCAGACTGCACAAGATGGCAGATCTTTTTTTTTTTTTTTTGGTTGAGTAAGCCAAATTTTCCCTGGTTTTGTCCCTGGCTCTAATAGTGCCCAACAATTTTTGCAGCAAGGGCACTTCAAAATCATTTACAGTATGTGTGCTGCTGTCCTCTAAGGTGTAGAAGTCAAGAGAGTAGCGACTGTGTCAAAGCCAAAATAAATCACACATACTGATAGGCAATAAACCCACAATTTTTTCTGAATATAAGATAACTTACAACCTTGTCCTTCTGAACATTCAGGGAAATATATCGTATCTCTTGTCCATTGCCTTTCTACTAAAAGCATCCAGTGTGACATGGAGCTGAGGTCTATAGTAGAAGAATAAACAGTGGCTGTGTGTGTGCATGCAAATTAGTCATATTAAAATTAAAGTGTCTCTGTTAATCAACCTTTATCAAGCTTTGCAGTCCTCATCACTGGTCAGACTGACACAGCCTCTGAGACGCACTAATAACATTGCTCATCCAAACAAAATTAAACCTGAAAGGCCTCAGCTATTGGTGGGATCCCCAAGGAACTGCAGCTAAAACGCCTGGATCGAGACATCACGCAGGAAAAGTCAAAAGAGTTTTCATTAACACCTTTGGAGACCAGAGTGAAAACCTAGACAAAAGGCAATTTTCCAGAGTTAAGACGTGATTTAATTATATGAGTAATAATACAGCCATAGCCGAATCTGAATGCCAAAAGTCCATAATGTCTAAGCTCATGGTCTTCATAGCAGCATTGTATAGCGAACTAAATGAGTGACATTCAGCTATTGTGTAAGTCAAAGCCTATCTGAAAGGGATAAAGAGCTTTGTTATTAAGTTCATGTGGGAGGCAAGTTCATCAGTGGTGTGGATGAAGTGGGAGGTGTGAATCAAACCGGAATCACAGAGCGAAACAAGGAGAGCTGAGCTAACCGCAAGCAGACTCCAAAGGGGCAGGTCTTTGGCCTCGCTGTCAATACTGGGTCGCACACACACAAAAGCACACCTTCCACACTAACATACACAGGCAGTCATTGTTACAATGATCACTAATTTCCCTTATCCGATTCAGTCTGAACCCATTTTTTTCTTCTCTAATTACTCTGGGAGTCGATTAGTGTAATTGTGGCAGTTTACACTTGTGAGAAATGTTGCATACCAGTTACAGAGACAGCTAAATGGGAGCTGAAAGAATTGGGTCACATCAATACAACAAGATACAGTCAGTGTTCTCTGTAATCTAGACTAGATTGTTCTAATAAGGTTGTTACCATCCTTTACGTTTTAGCCTGTACTGGAGGACTCAGGAAGTAATTTCACTATTTACTTGCAATGTTTCATCATAAGAAGGACATGATGCGTTCAAGTCATCATGAAATCTGTCAGGAGCTAAAATGTTCCTTTCAAAAATATCTCTCAAAGCTCTAAATCTTATTTTTTTGCAACTGCATGTACTATATTAACAATGTACCAGACCTGAGGGAGATATTTGTTTTGATTGTGCATTGATTGGCAGTCACTTTAAGCTGTAAATGCTAACTTTGATAGATTACTAACATTTAGCTAACAAACCGGCAGAAAGGGAACTAACGGCTCTGAAGCTTTGCCTTTTCTTCAATTCCATACATCTCAAAGATGATAAATGAAACAGTTTTATTGATAGATATAAATGAGCTGTCCAGGAAATGAAGGCTCATGGCAACTTAGCAATAAAATTACTTTTCAACATGTAGGCTTTCACTCATGAGCAGTGGGAAACAGGGCCCCCAAGCAGGCCCATTAAGTCCAATAAAATTAACAAGGGTGGAAGCCGCTTGATGAAATAGTGACCATTTTATTTGCTGACAGGCGTCATAAATCAGATAAATGCCAAACACTAAACAAAAGAAAGGTTTAACCTCAGTGCTCCTCTTTTTTAAGTATCCATAAACTTGTAGGTTGAAAATAGACAAAGACGAAAACAAAATCTCCTGTTAAAACATCCAGGAAATTTCAAGGTTACGCGCAATCAATGCTCGCATCAAACAGCTTGCCATCTTTGTCTCTTTCCTACTTTATTCAGCATGAAGGCTGCAGTGTTTCAGGGCTCTGCTAAAGGGTCCCCTTACCCAGTGGTGCAGAATTAGCGACACAGGCAGGAAATTAGAAATATGAAATACTTCCAAGATATGCAGTCTTGGTAAGTCAAATAGAACGGCAGCACCAAGCGACCTCAACACTGAAATTCAATCAGCAGTGAGGGGGCGTTGTGAGAGTAAGCCGCCTGACAGACAGTGCTAAAAGGGGTCAGGAAGTCCAAGGCTACTGATCAATAAATGTGAGCAAGCAAACACATGATAGGCCTACATGCCCGACATGCGCATACACATAAACACATTCTGTTTGTCTCAGCAGGAATTACGTCTGGGTTTAGACTGTTTATTAGACACACAACCCTCCTCTTGTTTTAATTCATTTCCACACCACAGCTGAAAAAATAAAATAGAAATGTTCTGATGATGTTTTCCTTTCCTTACCCTGTAAGTCAAGAATTATTTGACATCTCTCTCTAAAATGTGTCTGCTTGAATATATATACAGAGAATCACTGAATTTCAAAACTTTAATTTATTCATTAGTTACCACCAGTTTAAATTGGTAAAAAACAAACAAACTGAGAAATAATAAATAGCAGAAGAATGCTCACCCTAAAAGAAGCAGAGCACCTGCTACAAGCTAGGCTAAAGGTAGCAGCAAACGTAAAGAGCTTGAAGATAATCTCACATAAGACAAACTGTCAGACAAACACTGACGTTATAACCTGATACAGCTTCATCAGCTCTGGCTGGCTTAGCATAGCTTGTTAGCTTTGCACTAGTTTAGTTTTTTATTGTTCAATAACAAAGGACCACAAATGTGTAATCTTTAAAACTGAATATCAGGTGGCAGCCGTGATACCTACAGTATTGTTAAGCTACAAAGAGAACTGATATCAGGTGAAACAAGTTGATTGCTTAACCGACATACTTTGACTTTTTATTTTATTGTCCCTGAGGGGAAATTCTTCTTCACCAGTACAGTTTTAAGGGCAGCGTGCTGACAGAGGGTGAACACAGGGAGATACATGTGGGACAACAGGACATACAGTGACAGGACATACAGTGACAGGACATACAGTGCATATGGTGATGGGGGGACCGGGGATTGGGACTGAGGTGGATTTTTATTGAGGGCTGTAATGACTGTAGGCACCAGGCTTCTGCCGACACTAGTGAGTTTGGTTCGGTTTTTGACAGTGAGTAGGTTAAAGAAGCAGGAGGAACAGTAGAGCAGGATGGGCTGGACGATGCTTTGATACAACAGGAGGAGGAGATGGGGGGCAACATATAGTCCTTTGAGTTTCCGAATGGCGTGCAGTCTTTGGTGGCTCCTTTTTTGAATGTCCGTTGTGTGCTGGTCGAAGGTGAGTTTATTGTCTAGTGTGAGCCTACTTGCAGATTAAGCAGCTTGCATGTTAAGCATGTGCGGGAGGAATTGCAGCAACAGTTGTGTTTGTGACACTTGTGTCTGTAATAGAACGTCTCAAGAACAAACTCATGCCTTCAAACACAATCCACACATCTGCTTTGTGTGTACTTACTACATCAGCCCTGTGATTGTGTTGCTATCAACCTTCAGCCTTTACAAAGAGTTAAGCCATCCTCCTCTCTCCCTTATTAAATGTTCTGCCATTATTTCTGATGACTCCTCACAGGCGTTCCTCTGAAAATAGATCTCCTTATTCGGAGAACAGACTGACATAGTGGCGGGTGGTGGAGCTGGTAACACAGAAAAAGAGACGGCTGAGAATATGTGTAGTGCAGAGAGGGGAAATCTGATCAAATGAGCCAATCCCCACGTTTGGTGCTAATGATCAGCCTGGAGGAGAAGCCTCCATCCGCTCACCAGATGTGTCTAAGATGGTAGCTACGGTGATAAAGAGATGAAGAGAGCATGGCCCATTATGGGTAACTGCCTCCACTAAAACTCCAAAGTGATGCACAGAAGAGGCTTTACATTACTGTGAACAATTTCAAAAGAATACCATCAGTTTCCTTACTTATATTTCACCCTGCAGGCAGCAATACCGTTTATTTTAGTGCCCTATTAAAATCAGCCTACAGACTCCCGATCTATCTCATCCACAGCTTGAGATCTGTCACAGTGAACAGCTCGACTGCGTTTTATTTTGTTATGTGGCCTTGCAATAGCAAAGGGGACCGTTTTCAACTCACACCATTGGTGCATTTACTTAAATTTACCCATCTACCAAAAATAACTGATGAGTGCTTTAGAAGTGTGATCTAATCTAGAAGATAAACTGACAGCACAAAGGGATGCTGGTCCTTGCTGACACTGACAGCTGTTCAACAGAAGAGTGACATTTAAGGTGTTGGAGAACTTAAATTAGTCTTTTGTGCTTTGGTTACAGATACTTTAAGCCCTATCAAACAAGAGTGACTGCTGCTGTGCTGAACATCAGTCTAGCTGTGAAAAATGAATGCTAATACAAAGCTACATTCATGTGCTTCTGTGTATCCTGCAAGAGGTAAAAAAAAACAACAACTCTGTTGACAGTTACTTTAGTGGCCTGTTAAAATAATATATCTGACAAGAGACTAATTAGTAATATTAATCAAAGATGTACAGGCCCACTGCTGCAAAGATTCATAAAGTTGTTATAGTGAAACTTGTTTTTGTTTTACAGATATCTGGCTCATGTCTTTCACGAGCTCAAGGCAAGATTGCCATTGGGTTTGAGCATCAGAGTGAACAGATAGTGGAAGTTGGGATGGTTGGATGGATTGAAACATGCAGGATTCTGGAAAACAAAAATGTTTTTTAACTAGTTAATAACTTCTTTAAGTTGACAGAAAAAAGTAGTAAAACTAAGTAGTTTACTAGATTGATTTCCTAATGAGCAACATGATGCAGTTTGCCTGGGTTGAGGGAAACATGCAGGTACTCGTTAGTGTGATGCAAAGTCAGTATGTTTTAAATAGGTCAGAATGTGGAAAATTAATCATTACCAGTCAGGCAGTAACCTGAATGTTTTTTTTTTCATATTTTATCAAATAAGGTCTGCCTGCAAATAGCTAACTTTCTTTGGGCCCAATTATTGCTATTTATTGAACAAGGCCTTCCTGATTGATGTGAGTTCACAGTGGGTGATCCATGATTCATAACCATTCTTCCTTTGAATATCATCATGTACCCTTCACATGTACGTTAATGAGTCATGGCTGTAATTAGGTCATTGAATAATTCATATTATTGGTATTAAAAAATGTATGCCTCCTTCAACACAAAATGCAGTGTGGCTTAACGCAGCATCGACAACGAATGATGAAAGGGCATAATGAGTGCTGATTGTCAGGCCTTTGTCTCAGTGTTTCTTTTTTAATGGGGCCAGGCAGAGTAAGTCAGATATGGTTTTCTTTAGAGGATAATATGATTCTGGTCATGTGTTAAAAATGAACAATTCCGATGATGAGTTCATACAAACTCACCACTTTTAGGTAATAAACATGGCTTCTACAATTATCAGTGCCTTCAGCAGATCTGGTTTTCACTTTCCATTTAGTCTCATTTTTGTAATCTACCTGCCTACTTATCTTAACTGTTGAGATGCTGGTCTAATTCTATTTAAATCTATAATCTCTGGCTGCGTGCGGAGCTATAAGGGCATAAGATTCACACGTTAGCTACATGGTGGAGCTCCCTTGAGCTAACTGTCAGAGGGAGTCAGAGCTCCTCCAGCTGTTTATATTACTGATGGATATCATTCTACTTTTCTCTCATTCCACTTTCCCCTCGTTCCCGGGAGAAACTAAGCTGAGTGTCGATTCCTGCAGGGGGCCCGTGGAGTGATTCAATCAGATAGGTTCTCTCTCTAACAACAATCTACACACTGTCTCTGGAGACCTGCACGCAAACAAGAATGCATACATTCACAACTAGGCGAGCACAGAACCATACACACACTCCAGTACACTACCCCCGACCCTGTCTGAGCGCACACAGGGACCGGCACCATTTCTGCCTCATCTCTCCCCTCTCTGCCCTCTGCTCCTCTCATTTTCTACCTGTCTCTGATCCTCTGCCTCTTTTACATTTCAATCCACCGCCTGTTCCTCCTCGTCCTGACAGGGTAGCGAGCAGAGGAGGAGAAAGAGAGAGACAGAACGTAAAGGAGAGAGGGAGTTGTCCCCTTTGGGTAGCGAAGCGATTACCGTTTGAAAGATCCAATCCCTTGCATCATACCTCTCCCAACCTCCTCTGCTCTCCCATTACTCTGTGGGAACCCGCTTCTGCCTCCTCTTCACGTCTGGCACCTCCACTGCTCTTTTCTTCATCCCTCCTTATCCGTTTATTCTTACGCCATTTACTACTCCCCTTGTTGTCTCTAATCCCACCCACGAGCAAGCCAGTTAAACCGTGCTCATGGATTTCTATGTTTGTGTTGTCATTGCTCCCTGTGCATCTCGGAGGCAAACTGAAATAGTCTGCAAACTAAACTCTACTTAAGTCATCAGGCACCTTTTTTTAAGCAAGTATGCAGCCTGAATGCTTCACAAAAAATTTAAACACAAAACGACTTCAAGAAACAAAAATAACATCAATAAAATATATATTTGCATGAAAAAAATCACAAAAAAGAAACACAACAACAGAATACACAATTAAATATCCATTAATAATATCAGCCATAACAGGATAAATGACTCCAATTTGAACCCCTAAATTCAAATGTGTTTGATATGTCTTTAAAAAAGCAGACATAGCTTTCCATTGTAATATCCAGAGGCAGTTAGTTCAACTGTTTGCCAGAAAAATAAACGGAAGACATTCTCACCGTGATATTCAAACACAATGAATTATAATCGTAAATGAGTGCTTTGGAGGAGTACATTAAATGTACTCGCACACTCAAATTTAGTGTGTGTCTGTGTTCACATTATGTTGTGCGCAGCTTCAGAAGCCATTTCTGCTGCTTTATCTGTCTGAGTGGAGTTCTGGCTGCTCCAGCAACAGATGCAGAGTCCACTGCCCACTGCTTAAGTGGAAGAAGACTAATCCCTCTTCTCAAAGCCCACTCTGGGAAACATCACTTCTCCAAAGCCACCCATGCACACCCAGCCTGTCCAGTCCAGCAACGGCCCCCCAATACTGTGCAGCTTAGGATCCCTTGTGCAGAGCTGAGTTTATTGAGAGTGCCTGATCACACATCAAATCATTTCCAGCAGAGCTATTAGAACTTGCCAGCAGGCCACAGCTATTTGGTTATTTGTCCCTTGCAACCTTCGGTGAGGCAAAGCAGGCCAATGTGCTTTCCCTGCTTCTATAGCCACAGCCATCAGCAGTCATCTCTATAATAAAGAAAGAGATATTGCCATGGAGAATGTAGCAACTGGAGTTAGAACGTCTCAAATCTGAGCCCGTCTAACAGCTTGGAAGATGAACAAAAGTCCGATGAAATCCCAGATGAGTTTCAATATATAATTTCCCAGATCTCCTCCTCTTTTTCATGGCATGATAGTAGCTGGGTGCCTAAGGGGTACAATTTATGCTAATTGAAAATGATTAAATCTTGATTTTGAGAGTGCTCAGCACTGACCAATGCATCAGTCAGGAATCAGGTCTGAGAAGAGAAGTGAAAACGGCTGTTTTGTTTTGCTCAGTTCTTTGCTCTGTTTGGCGCACTGCAGAGACAATATGAAAAGAACAGCAGTTTATGAGCGCTTTCCTGCCCCAGCAGTGCTACTGAAGGCTGTTATCTGCTTACCTTGCTGCTATGAAACAAGGTATTTAACAGGAGAAGGTCAGATGCAAAATCCAGATCTGCCATATGGCGTGACGACTCTTTGATGAGGAAATTCATCAAAATCACCGGCATAACTGGCAGCCTTGTGATTTTCATCATAACACTTCCTTTAGCCATTTGGGGGTACATTTTTAAAGGTGGGTGGGTGGTTGGAGGGACAAGGTGGCAGATTGAAATTCATTAAAGTGAGCTTTGCCTACATGCTGCAGTCAGCTCTGCATGGATGGTCGGCTCTCTACTCAATCAAGTCTGGTCAAAATTGACCCACATCATCCATCCCTGGGTGAGTCAGGAACAGAGTGTAATGTGCCATGCTTTTGCATTATTTCTGGCTGGCCTTGCTTTGATAGATTTTAGGTTGTAGAGAAATAGAACAGCTAATGGAAAGCATGTGCCCTTGTCTGAATCTGGATAGTTACACAAACAACACAGCACAAACTCACTTCAAACCTATCAGACATGGCAGATTGGTGAGGAGCCGTATGCTTTAAATTCAGTTTACGTAGGCACCCAACAAGTGTACGTTTTGAATGTGAGATCGTTGAGGCACTATATCTTTGTCTGCTTTATGTAAGGAACTTCTGTTATATAAGATATAAGACCTTTGGAAAGTCATATCATGTACTTGATAGCTGAATCCAAATTGGTCTTCTGTAATGAAATGTTTGTGGACATAACAGACCACAATCTTTTGCACATTTTTTCATAGTCCAGCGTTCTATTAAAAAAAGGCACATTAAAACAGAAACAACAAAGTAGAGGAAGGCTTTAATGGACAGGAGAGTGATACCTACAGTAAAGCCTCATACTCAACACTTAAGTCCACTGTCCAAGCTTCTCAACAACTTGGGAGGTTCAACAGCCTCCTTTAGTAAGATGACACTTAACGTGAATGTTTGTGGATAAGGAATGACCTATTGAGCCTTATTTATTCTCCAATTCAACAGCAAAGCCAAGTGAGCACTTATAAATCTTGAATTGAATGTATTTATTGAAGCTGACTGACATCTCACACAGCCTTCGTCGTGCTTGAATCAGGGTTAATCAAAGTTCAGGTCTGGTCAAATCCCTATAAAAGGACACTGGGGAAACTGTGGATCGAAGTTAGAAAAATCCTTATGAAACCCACGCTGACACAAGTCGGTGTCCCATTCCACTGAGGGGACCATGAGGAAAAATTAGAAGATTAAATGATATCTGTTGAGTCAGGATGAGAAGCGTCCAGTCAGGATGTGTCTGGATGTTCCATTAGCGACTCTCTGCTACTGCGAGACAGCTCCATGCTCAGACTGCTCATCAATCTTTCAGGACATGGGCCTGTGAAGGCAAAGTGGCTCTAGAGTTAGGTCACAGCCAAATTCTGAGTTGGTGCAAACAAGCAGAAACGAGCTGCAGCAGACCAGCCGGGCTTGGCTGCTCCGCTCCGGTCGGCTGCGCGGGCACACCAGAGGAGCTCAGCCTGTTTGTCTGTCTGCACGGCAACAAAACAGGTCGGCACAGCACAGCAAGCACAGATATTTTGGCCACAGTCAATGCATGCCTGTGTGTCGGACGCTTCAGTAACAACAGGGAATGTGGAGAGCGGAGTAGGCTCCAAGAATACTGAGCATGCTGGGTAAAAAGTGTTTCTACCAGTGAGACCACAGAGCACTTTGATCCTCTTTTACTCATCCAATCCAATACTCTTTAACACTGAGACGATCTCAGGTTGTCTGTCAGCTGTCAAAGAACACACCTCGACTGCATGCTGACTTTTCTTTCTTTTTCATAGCTGGTCACCCCACAAAGGCGGGATTGTTATATTTGTCAGAATTCCATTACAGGTGTAAATCTACAATGTTACTGCCAGAAAAACCTAATGAGCATCAGATCTCATTCATCACTTTTCACTTCACACAAACAGTCCTCAGCTCCTTCAGTCGAGAACATACTCGACGACACAGTGGGAGCTGACTCTCCGTTTGCAGCTGATTCTATTTGTTTCTTCTGTTTGATGGAGTTGAGGATCCCCGGGGCACAGACAGAGTATTGTGGGCAGCCAGAGCGCATAAAAAATCTGAGGCTTTCTTTTCAGGTGGCATTCAACATCCAAATAAAGGAAAGAAAGTATGTTTTCAAAGAATGGTTGTCTCTAGCCTCTACAAAGCACTGCTCTGCTTCAATGTAGGGTTTAACAATAATACCAAAGCATTTACCTAGAAATGATTCAGTCTGGGAACCATTATAATGCATCATGCACCCTCATAACAATGTTCTCTGCATAAACGTGTTCATATTTGCTTAGTTAAATGGGGATAGCATTCAACAGTGCTATTACGCCTTTGTGTTTCAGAGTGTCTTCAATTAACCTCTGTAATGATGGTACTCGAGGACACATTGAAATCCATTGTTAATCCAATAATCATTGTCTAGCAAATGTACTTGACTTCTCGCTGTCAGCCACTTCTTGTGTTTTTTTTTTCTTCTCTGGAGCTGCAGTCAATTCTTTTTTTAATTCACATTTAAATAAGAATTTCAGTTTAAAACTAGAGACATTTATTACAACATTTCCACGTAACACGATAATTCAAATCATGTAGACCACCAATATGTTGATGGACTCAAGAAGCTCATTTAGGCCTCTTAGAAAGAGCGTGTGTACCTTATACTCAGTGTTGCACTGCACATATATCAGTAGTCAGCTTGACAATTAACCCAGTTTGTCAACAAAAATACAATATCTTTAATATATAGGGCTATCTTTTAAATTAAATGGTTTCCTATACTATAACAACCGGGTACTAACCGTGGAGTTGATATGCAGAATGCAGTATGTATATTTGAGTATAGTAGGCAGTATGTTGTGTGTTATGTATGTCGTTAGTCAGGAAGTGAAGATTAGGACACAAAAGGGCAGGTAGATTTTTTAAAACAATAATTAAATGTAGGGGTATACTGAGACTTGAAAATTAACAAATCAACTCTGTTTTGATTACTAATGAATTACTTTATATTTCAGCAAGGACATTCAGTTTTTTTGTCTTTCACAGTTAGTTATCTTTAGTGTTACTTACACTTAACAGTCAAACACTATTTGACTCTTATGTAAATAACATGTTCTTGCTTTGCGACAGTATAGTTGAGTAAAACTACACTGTCATTGTAGGTAGGCGACACTGCATTTGAAAACCCTTCTTCCCAACAGTGTTTTCCTGCTGTTGTCTTTATGACCCCAAACAGAAGCCATTCATGATTTTCTTTGGCAAACTTTTTCGACATGTCATCAGTTCAGAACATTGCGTAAAGGCCATTCGCAGAAGAAGTGAGGAAGCGTAACAAGATTGGAATGTATCTTTGATCAATTGGAAAGGTCTAAAAACAATGATTCAGTATATCAGTGTCTCCTGAGAAAACGAGTTGTTTTCAATACTGAACCAAAAACTTCACTGTTCTTTATTCGACTTGAAATTTCTTTCTGAATTGGTCTCACAGGGACGTGATGAGCTCCAAACTACTATCATTTGTCTGCAATGCTCCACAGCATCATAAGAGCACTCTCCATCACAGTAGTGCTATTCCCTGTCAGCTGTAGAGCAGTCAGTGAGACCACAACTTGAGCTACACCAACCATCTCAGAGCCTTTTAACCACCGGACCAAATGATGCTGTGCTGCTCTGACAGCGCTGATGTTTTACTGCCTATATGTTTATAGAAAACTGACATGTATCTGAAGGGCAAATTATCCCTTCAGTACAGGAGCTGAGTGACAACAGGCAGCCTCTCTCACCATGATATTTCTGCTCCTCTCCAAGAGACCCATCTGCTGTTAGAAATGTATTTATTGATGGCTGTTTACTTCTCCCAGTTTGCTTTTGTGCCTCAATTTAAGCTGTGAGTCACTCGAGCATTCAATGTCTCTGGCTCTCAAAAGTGTTTGGCTCCACATTCAAATGGCATCAAACATCCTGGTGCTTCCACGGTGTGTCTGGGAATGGTTAGGTGTCTAACCAGACACAGCAAAGGGAAATTTGAAAAGAGGGTCTCGCTTAAGTAGTTCTTTTATCTTGTGTGAGAAGAGCCAGCCCACATGTTGACAAAGAGCAACGACCTGCAAGAAATATTCTAATCAAGCAACAGAAAGCATCCTGAGGCTTTTGTATGGTCATTTGATTTAAAAGAAACGTGACTCTTGCACACATTGTCCTGCAGAAACAACTGAAAAATGTCTCAACAACTGGATAATTGATATAACAGGAAGTGTCTATCTCATCATCAACAAAGACCCCCACCCCTAAAAATGATTATTTTAAAATCCTAACTAAGCTCCAAGCTAAATAAAGCTAGGAGTCAGAATTCAGATGGTAATATGGGTGAAAGTAAAGGTTGAAATTAACAATGATGAAATACAGAGAAAATTAATGTGAGTCATCTTCTGGTGCAAAATGGCTCTAATGAAGTGTGAGATAATATCAATTAATAAAACAGAGAAGGGGGTGGAGAGAGCAGACAAGGGTACTTGAGGGGTGGAGAAGGGGCAGCACACAAGAAATAATGATGGCAAACGAGAAGGTATAAATTGAGAACATCATGTTAAAAGTCAACAATCTAAAAGATACAGTTTACACTTCATTGCATGGCTAAGGGGGTCAATTTAAGCATGGCAACACACATTTGTATTTAATGATTTATCTGCCTAATCTGATGCAGATCGTTAGGCAAATCGCCCCTGTACAACCAAAACAAAGCAGGCGTAAAAACCATCAGTTATTCTGTTTTCTTTTGCATATCATTGCCCTTCATCTGCAGACACTTGCTGTGTTTGTCACACATTGGGCTGTGACATGTATGTTTCTGATTGACTGGACAGATTGTCCTCTCTCATTTTGTAGTTTGTCCTTTTTTTACATATAGTTGAACATGGGGGGGCTAATCCATGTGTGATATGCTGCTGACTGAATTTTCTCATTAGCAGTGACTGAGCAGGATGTGTGTGTGGCAGCAGGCTGCAGAAGAACCAGCTCAGCTGAGACGCGGCCTCACTGCTGGGAAGTCACCAGCAGGACGGTCACACATATGGAGGAATGCGTGTCTTTCTGCAGACTGGAGTTTGTGTGTTCGTGTGTGGACAGTGGAGTGTGCTAATACCATGGGCCTGGCTGTCACATAGGCTCCATTATAAATGAGCAGGGCTCTCTGGGGCAGCTGGACGAAGCATGGGGCATCTGGATAATTTGAAGAGTTAGGGAGAGCAGGTTTGTTGGCCCAGCTGTGTTAGCTGAGGTGGTGAAATGAGTTTGGGTTGTATGACAGACCGTGTGAGTGTTCATACATACATATTTGATCAATACCGCACACAATGCATATATGTAAGATTATACAGCGCGTCCAGGAGCCGCCCCTGGGCTACAGAAGGGCGAGTAGCATTCATCAGCATTACCCCAGTTAAGCCTCCTTTGTGCCATTGTGATTTTTCATCAAAAAAAAAAGAAGAGTGCCTGGAGAAAAATAAACCCTAGTGAGTCAGACCAAAATACCTGGTTAATCACAAAGATACAATTTTGGACATCTATAAAGTTTTACTACGGTCACACTGCCAGCAAACTCTGCATCGTATGAGCTGCTAGGAACATAAAGACCTACCTGGGAAACAGTCTGGCAAAGCTTTGACTCAGCAACTTTGCCTGCCTGTTTATACACTGAAAAAAAAACAAGGCTCTTGATGTCCAAAGGATTATTTTGCACTAACAGATGCAAAATACTTCTGTCAAACAACTTTCCTATTTCTGTTATTGATGTTAGATGTTTAAACCTTAACATTTGATGCACAGTAGAGTGTTTATATTTTACTTTACAATCTAAATGTGATCATTAAGATTGGGGTGCTCATATGAATTTTTAAAGGCGGTTATTATATCGTTCTAAATATTGTCGGTGCAAAGTTGTCCGACTTAGCATTTTGACATTTTATGTTGTTTCTTGGCTCTGTTCAGTGCTGCTGGGTGGACAAAGCCATCCTTTACACACATGTAATCAAAGTCACATTTGCATTGAAGGTGTTGTGCAGCATAGCTTCTTTATTGAGAGGGAAAATACTTATAAACTAACTAACTCTGCCCCTCTTAACATCAGTACGGAAAATATCCTTGTGTTGTGCATGTTTAAGAAGCAGGGTTTCATTCCCCCTCAGGTTACATGAAATTTGACCTCTATTTGCACCCAGGGGAGTCACCCCCTGCTGCCCATTAGAAAGTATGCAGATTTAAGCCTATATTGGGTTTTTTTCTTGAAACTAGAAGCAGCGCCCACATTGTGTCATACGGTCTAAGGGGGCAGCTCTTTCTCAAAGCATTGATACAGACAGGGAATAAATAGGGCTGCAACTAAAATGACACTTCACTGAAATATTGATCATCCTCTGCAGTAGAGGTGGAATGCACAGAGCAGAGACAGTCACAAAGACAGATAGATGAAACACACAATGCATGTATGAGGGAATGGGGATCAGAACAAAGCCCTCAGGCGGCAGTGTGCAGCATTACATAAACATGTTTTATTTCCTATACTTTGGACCCTACACTGATAATTTGCAGGTGTGTGGATAGGTGATGCATTACTTATTCAGATGGATTCAGTGTTGACAATTCATATATTGAGGCTCCTGATATGTAGCATAACTTTAAATAAATAAACACACAGGTAAACCACAGTGCTGCAAAGGGAAATGTAGCAGATAGTCTGGCTACTCCAAACAAATACATTATTCAGCTTACAATCAACTCAGCCACTAGGCGCATACCTTCGCTCGCACGCACGCATGCACGCACGCACGCACGCACGCACGCACGCACGCACGCACGCACGCACGCACACACACACTGCAGTTATAGGAACAAACAACGATGGAGGGGTTGCCTCACCTTTCGCACTTCCTGCCACTTGTAAAATAAAACTTTGGATTGTTTTATTCTGTCACAGACAGTCCTCAAAATACCAGCAGACAGGGAGTGCCTTTTAATAAATCAATTAGAACTATCTGCCTGTGATCCAGCTGACGGAGGAGCAAAGGAAAGTGAGGGAGGGGAGAGGAAAACAAGAGGCGTTGGAAAAAAGGGAGAGGACATGTGGAGGGAAGTGAAGAAGGAGAAGCCTTTGTGTTTTTTCTGCTCCTCTGCCTCACTCTAATTAGACGGGCCAGTGTGAGCAGAATCCTGATGGCAGGATGCAGGGAGTAACAGATGTAAGAAGGAGGAATGAAACGTAGAGAGAGGGGTATACTGGGATATTAACCTGAGACCTCGCTGAAGAGGTAAATATGATCCTGTGCTGCAAAATATGATGAGAAAAAGTATGCCCAAAAAAGACAGATGGGGATGATGAGATTTGGGAAAAGAAGAAGGAAAAAAAAAACAACCAAACTCCATGTGTCAGATTGCAGAAAAAATCTGATTTGGGTGAGATGCTGTATAGGCCACAGAAAGCAATGCTTCCCCACCCTGTCAAGCTAACAAAGACCAATAAATGCTCTTTTTTTCATTCCCTTTTCTAAATAAATATCTGAGTTCAAAATTAACTGTTTGACCTTAGGATTATGGATCATATACACTTTTTAAATGCAGATTTGAAGGGGACAATGTAAATCAATTATCGACATGTCTGCAAAGCATTCACTACCTTACTAGCCAAAGAGGTATGATGAACAAAAAGGGTAACAGTTCACCGTCACCACTTTTACATTTTTCTTGAAATATAGAAAACAAACCTGATTCTTGTTTAAGTTATGAAACTAAGGTAGTTGACTGAGGAAAGATGGCTTGATGGAGACACAAAGTGTGAAACAAGAGTGAAACTGGAAACACATTCTGTTCTATCCAGAGCCTGAGTCATACATCTGTAATTCATCCATCTTGCACATATCCCCTGTATAAGTGTCCGTCCACGTCCTTTCAATTAGAAATGAGTTGCATAAGAAAACCTTTTGTGGTAGACGACGTTGCAATAAAGGTTCCTTATATTACACGCAAACACAAACACTCACACTAATCTCTTGTTTTAAGATCAAACAGGACAATATCACAGATCCTCTGTGTTTCAGAGCAGCTGCAGGGCAGAAAGACTTACTAAGCCAGTGCAGTAATTAAATCAAACTGGATCAAATTAAGCCAATGACACAGTATCTGATAAAGACAGAATTAGCACTGCATCTTTTTTTTTAACTACAAATACTTATATACTTATCAAATAAGAAACAAATGTTTGCAAAGTGGAAACAGTTGTCCTGATCAAATTAGATCTGAACTGTTCTATTGATCTATGTTGCTTCATAAACTCTGTATTCAAACGAGTGAAAAATGTCTATAAACTAGAAAAAGTATTTATTGATTCACATTGGATCCCCATTAGTTATGGGGGCATGTATGGCATCAGAATAGTTAATAACTATAGTTATAACTGGTAGTTTTACATGAGTGACAAATGTGCCTTCAAATCTTTGACACCTGAGCTTGGTGTATTTTCTAAATGAGTGACAACCTTTTAGCAGAGCTAAGTAGAAGGTAGATTTAAAAAACATCCCAACAGAATATTTGAGGAACAAATGTATTAAAAGCCTTGAGCTCAGCCTCATGGTCGTCATCGGCCAGATTTGTCATTCTGTGGGATTTAAAATGTCTTCCTGCGAGCTCTTTAAAATAGCTTTCCTCGATTTGAGGCACCATTTGGATCACCAAGCCTGCCGCCACGTTAATGCAGGTCACATTTGTTTTTGGAGTTCAGAGAAGAGGATTTCGCAGCAGATATATTTCATTGACTCAGACTTCATTCTACGACTTGAATGCTATTTTTAAATCAAATGTTTCTGTATTCCAAATACGCAGACAAAAATCTTCTCTTGGAAAATTACATGACATTAAATAGAGCAGTTCAACTCTTGTATTTATAATGACAAAAGAAAATCTCATACAGATTTACTGCAATATGTGCTGACCGAGATCTAAGATGGCTTCATCAAATATTGAGCAGCATTTCAAAGGGAACTGCCACAGTGTGATTGAGAAAAGCAAACATGAAAGTGAGATAATCCATCAACACATTTGAACCTGCAAACATCGATGACCCACTTCTTCTTGACACCTGTTCCCACACCTCAGTTGAATGATGCATTATTAACAACATTTATCTTTCACTTCCTGAGCATGTGGGTGCATGTGTGTGTGTGTGTGTGTGTGTGTGTGTGTGTGTGTGTGTGTGTGTGTGTGTGTGTGTGTGTGTGGTTCTTTGTAGAGGACACATCTTGTAAAAGAAAAACAAAGACAGAAGTCTTTGACCTGTAACACAAAGATAATAAAGTACTCTTTTGACACTTGTTTGTATCATCAGTAATATCAGGTTTTTTCTTCTCTACTTCTGATTCCTCAAGGAGTTCATGTCCAGTCAACGCAAATATTGGTTAAGGTTTGTAATATATCTATTAAAAGAATAAAAACGTGATTTTGAGATATTCATGGTTTTATACTTCAACTTTCATCAGGCTCATCTTTAATTTTGTTTTAAAAAATCTTAGGAAGGTTTGGTGGCAATGCTTTCATGTGATACTTACATTGAGTACAACTGCTGTAGAATAGATTTGAAGGCCGTGTTGCAGCACCAAATCACATTGAATTGTTTAATAATTCTTTGTCCTGAGCCTGCCAAAATGTTGCGTTAACATGGTTCTGAATACTTCCTGGAAACTCCCCTACTCTGAAAGAAAGCTTCTTCGCCACTGTTGATAATCCATCTGATTCCAGTTTTTCAGGAGCAGTAATTACATTTCCTAACGATTGAGGCGCTGTAACAGAGGAGGATTGGACATTGAGTGGAATTGAAGCTCAGAGGAGCGAGACCTCCATAATGAAACTTATTCATTTAAAGCATATACTATAGCATGCCAGCTCACTTTCTCATGTAGTCACCAAATGACCTGCCAAAAAAAAAGAAAAGAATGATCTACTGTACTATATGTGGCAGAAGCTGTAATCCAGTTTAATACAAAACCTGGTGCAGCTCATAAAGACCAAACGCATGTTTTTTAATGAGGGAGGTAATTAGATTGTAATTCTGAGGGTCCATGCATGTGAGATTGTTAATTTCAATTACAGGATACATCAGTATCAAATTTAGTTCTCTCTTTAGTTCTCTTGAGTTCACTCACTTTACTCTGTGACAAACTTCTAAAAGCTCCACTTTAACAATGTGCTTTACTCCGTGTAGGCTTGCTATCATGATGAGCAGCACGGAGAAAGATCAAATTACAACAGAGGACACATTTTAGTGAGTTGCTTGATTGGAAGTTTGAACGCTAACTACTGTTTTCCCACATTTAGAGGAGATGGCCTGAAGAAAAAATATTTTAGATAGTGTACTTGCACCCTATGGGTGACTGTTTCTCGTAGGTACAACAAGTCATCTTTTAATCAAAGGGTTGGCAGTTCAATCCTTGGCCCCTGCATTCCACATGTTATGATGGAGTGACCTTGGGCAAGCCACTCAACCTCTTAGAAGCTTGGCACTTGTTTATCTGCTTCTGCCAGAAGTTTCATGAATATCATTTGGAAAGGGTGAATAAGACAAGCACCTTGAGTGGTTGGAAAACTAGACAATTGCTAACCAACTGACCATTTCCCATTTGTTTGAACAAAAGATTTGTGCAGCGACTCCTCTTATGAAGACGTTATTCCAGAAAAAGAGTGCAACAAAAAAGCCCTGAAGGCAGGGCTGTCAATCCACCCAGTGATCTATGTTCCATCCCTTACCTACTACCAAAAGCGCTGGTTAGTGACTGAGAGGATAAGAATGATCCTCAGGGAATGGGTGAGAGGCTCAGGGTAAAACTGCTGCTCTTTGCCATTAAAGAAGAACCAATTGAGGTTGCTCAGGAATCTGATTAGAAAACCCTCTGAGGTACATCCATTTGGAGGGCATGTCTGACTGAGGGGAGAGTCATGACAGATCCAGACCACCCTAAAGGGGATTATATATATTGCAACCCCCAGAAATACCTTATAGGATATTTCTGGATCAGCATAAAGGACACCCAGGCAATGTTACTGGAGGAGTTTCCGCAATAATCCATACTCAGCCTTTACCATAAGCCTCTTTAATGATGAGTATCACCTGAGTATCACCTACCTGAAAACATGTGATTTGTAGTTTCCTACATGGCATAAAGCCGTATTTGTGTCATTTGGGAGGTTCCACTGTCGTTCTTTGGCTCAAATTAAATGTACTCCTCTTCATAATTCTTTTTTTTTGATAATCTCAATACAGACCCGACAGAGTGTCCTGGTCTTTGACATTTAGATAAGAATGTCTTGGTTTGGCATAACCTAGCATCACAAGTTGCCAAATGTGCATTTCCTTGGGCTTGTGTGTGTACTCGAGTGTGTGCTGGGTGTGACATGTGAGGATGTGTATTTGTACCCTAAAGTGTGAAGTTTTCTGGTTTGTCCATCCACGTGAGAAGGGATAACATGTCTTTGAGGTCTTACTCGTGTGTGACAGTAAGAAGGATCATGGGATTAATGGAGAGTGCCAGCTGCACTTATTGCAGGTGTTATGTTGGGATATAGATGTGAAAGAAAGTGTGGGCTACAGATGAATGCTCTTAATTTTCTGCTGTTGGTTGGCATTGGTCATCTGTGGTCGGGAGACTTCAGGACAAAAGGATGGATGTTGTGTTTACTTCTCACATTAAAGTGTAGAAGTTTGGGATGGAATATCCATTATAAAAAATAAAGGGTAGAAGATGCATACATTAATGGATACAAAATCTAAAGAGGAAAAATAAGTGGCAATCATCCATAAAACCACTTCCTCGATTGCCAAATCAAGACTGAAAACATCAACATGAGGGATTTGCACCAGCAACAAATGGCTCAACGCCCTAATCTTTAGTGTAATGCTATTATTATAAGTGACATGATGTCAGCTCAAAAGCCATGATATGGTGCATCACAGAGTCATTTTGTGTTCGTATTCCACAATTGGATGGGGAGAAAACGGCATGCTTGAAAAAAGAAAACAAAATTAATCTAACGAGCTTTTGCTTGTTAAGTACGTGCTCCGTCTCCAGCTGAATGACAATGAAGAGGCATCCGCTTACCATGATACACTTTCTATTGTGAATAAATGAATATGTGAGCATGCTGCAAAACAATGGGCAAATGGAGGAATTAATTCGATGAATTGAAAAGCCTGCAGTGCCAGATAAGCCATAAGGCCTTGCTGCTGAGGTAGAAAATATGACACTGTTTGTGGAACTGCGTAGACACAGTGGATGGGTCTACATTCGACAATCTGTCCATGCAAGGACCGCCGTGGTAAGTTTGGAGCTCCGTCCAGAGTTTCTTGCATCATTAAGTCAGCATCTCCCTAGTGCAGGATTTTGGCTGCTTTCTCTGCAAATGGGCAGAGAAAATGTTGGGACAAGGAGAGGTCAGAAAGCAACAGAAAGATAAAACTTCCACAGGAATTCTAACTAGCTCTAATAACATTTACATACACCCATTCTTTGCCTCAGAGCACAAAAAAATATGCTCTTTTGTTAGAACGTTTGGCCAAAAAAACATGTGACTTCAAACTACATTGGAAAAGATCAGAGAGTGAATGCTTCCCAACATCCACATTCAGTCAGACCCACAACCATGCATCAGAGACAGCAGCTGCCCTGGAGGCCGGGAGGCTGCACGTCCAGGACCAGCAAGGCCACTCGGTTATCAGGACAGCTAAAACAGGCACTGTGCTTGGCAACGAGCTACAAAGAATCCGAGCCTGCAGGGGGAGTCCTGTTTGATGGGGGGGGAGATGATAAAGATGGACGGTCACCCTGCCAACTATACCTCAAAGTCATAAAGCAGGGACAAGTGTTGGGACCGGGCAAGTAGAGGAAAGAAATATAGCAGCAAGATAGAAAGGGCTTGATAGTGAGAGTATAAGCTGCAATGAGCTGGCTTTGAATGCTGGGTAATTGGAATGGAGAGAACCTTGATGAGAGCAAGAAGACTCCTCTTACAGCTGAGGGAGATTTTGCTTAATAACTAATTTTCTACTGTTACTACCCTGATGAAGCCCTTGGATTTTAAAAGTGTTACACAGTGCTGCGGTAAGTGTAGCATATTGTGAAAAAGGACAAGAGCCTCAAGAATGTTTCCTCTGGACAAGCTATAGCTGCATCCTCACAGCCCGTGTTTCGCCTGAATGACCTCATATGGTGATCGTAATGAAAATAGTTCTTATCCCTCTTATCCCTAAACACAGACAGCTTGAGATTTGTAGACTCTCCAGGAGGCAGGCACTTTTTTTTATGAAGAAATTAAAGTGATGTAAGGTTTACAGCATGACCTTGATCAAATTTTACCCACAAAAAATGATATATTAATTTTGATGCATAATATAGCCTCATTTCTTTATGACTGACGTTAAGAAAAATTGATGGGCCGACAGGGCATGTGCTGTGTAAATATGTCGACCACAACCTCATAAAGGGGACGGAGTGCCAGCCACAATGTGAAGAAAGCACACATGAGACTTTAAGGAGGTTACATTTTTTTGTTTAAGGCTGAGTTTCTTCACTCTCTGCTGATGACTCAATAATAGATTCTTTAAAAGAAAAAAAAAGAAAAAGGAAGGAAGGACAGAAAGGCGAAAACTGAAATGTTAAGAAGAGGCCAGAGGCCACATTAAAATGCAGCTCAGCAAATACTCATTATTTTTACACTTGTACAGTCAAAGAGGAAGAAAAAAAATCTGCATTATGTGAGGGTAACACTTCAGATTTTTGGCCTGGAAAGAGAAAAAAAAAGGAGTGAATTTGAATATTTTCTGTCTTTGACTCACTGTTCTTCCCTCTGAAGTGTCTCCAGAACGAAGGGAAGGTACATGGAAAAAAAGTATTTAAGCATGACAGTGGAACTGGAATTAGTCGAAGCTACAAAATACCGTTGTCTGAATCCCTCCTGCTCAGTCACCCAGCTTTAGACGGGCCAGCGAGTGACCTTGAATACATACATAAATGCATGAACACATGGAGACGATATAGAAATATTTACATTTAGATACACTGGTGGTCCACTCAGGCTTATTCTCGTGTCCCATGTCTCAAGTTGACACAACTCCAACATTTCATTTCTTAGGTATCAGTTGTCATTTCCAAAGCTATAAAACAGAGATTTTTCTATCAGAGGTTTAAATATTGTACAGTAAGATGTTCAGGAAAACATATTCAGCTCACAGTTCAACAGAGGATAACATCAAACCACTCAAGTGGCTCCTGTTTTTTGTAAAAGATATGTTTCAAACTTGATGCATAAAGGGATACAGGTTGTCTTTATACGACAAAATCCCCCGAAAGAATCTCATTTCCTGTTTGAAAAGTCAGTCAAATCACTCATTTTCCGCAGTATTCACTTAGAAAAAGGTGAGGAAAACTGGACACATTGCTTTCTAACATTGCCTTTGTGTTTTAAAGGTGCAACTCACATTTTTTTATTTTTTTTTAATTCTTAACATTTTCAGATTAATGCTGAATTCCAGTAATTTCTTCCTGAAATTCTGTTTTGTGTTTGTTGGAAGGGAAATGTTTTTAAAGCTATATGCACTTCTTTAATCTCATCTTTAATAATTTCCCCTTCCCTTCAGAAAGAAACAATACCTGTGAAAGCTCTCTTAATGATAAATATATCTCCATGTTGTTGTTGATTATGAAAAGATGTATTTGAATTAAACTCTGTACTATACTACAATCTGACACATTTAAATATTGTTCATTTTTAATGTATGATACATTTCCATTTCACTAAAGTTTAGAAGTACCACTGAACGATAACCGGCAATGATTTTTTTTTTCAACCATTTTCTGTAATTCACCAAAACACAAAGAAAAACTTCGTAGTAGTTTTCTCATTTTGTAGGCTAAAACCCAGCACTGACTCCACAAGGTGGTTTAATGCATTATTATTTCAGGCAGTGGGCACTGATACGCTCTATTTATCTGCTGCTCTCACTGTACCTGCTGCCTTTTTTTAAACATTTATTTAGCCAGAGAAAGTTGACTGAGCATGCTTACCCTCTCTCTACAGTGGCCTGCCCAACAGTCATAGAGCTACACATATTTACACCTGGGACTTGCACGGTGTAACTCCAGACCAGTGCTATTAGTCACTGTGCCACTTTGAGGCAAGAGAGGGTTCACTGCTTTTCTCAAAGGATCATTAATAGAGAGCAGGGAAGAATGGAGCTCATTCACTACCTGCCCCCTTTGTCTTCTATCAGCATTAACCTTCTTCTGTTGACATTTTCATCTCTTTAGCGCTTTGGCCCCTTCATACCTTAAACGTCATTGTTTGATTTGATGGTATGAGCAGATATTTTGTAGAATTTAATTGTTTTTACCTCCCAAAAACACTTTTTCAATAAATTATTCTCTTCACATCTGGTAAATTTTAGTGTGCTCTGGGTCACCTAAGACATTAATCAGTTTTGTTATCTGCTGAGTGCTTCTCATTAAGACTCACATTCACGCTATGATGCTGCTGAAACAATGGAAAGCATTATTGACTATAGATACGACCTTTCAGCTCTTTCCTCTGTTTCTGATTCTCCCATGCTATCTGGCCTCTCTGCTGTCCCTTATCCCCATTCCATAACTATGCATCATGTCATATCATGCATTCTCAGCCCACCCGCTCGCTACATTAACCTTTGCACATTGTGCAAGCAAAAATCCTGCCATAAAAATCTCTGGGAGGTCTCAAGGGGTGAAAGGGCCATTAAGTGGTCTAGAAGGAGTCTTTAACTCTGCCATCTTTTTTCATCATAAGATGCCTGAGTTTGCACTCTCACCAGTCCAGTGCAAAGGGGATGGGGGGGCACTTTTTTTTTTCTTTTGGGTCCCGGAAGAGAACTTTACACTTTCAAGATCTTCACAACCCCTGACCACAGAGTCACTATAGCTTCTGTAAAGAAAAGGCCCTTTAAACTATTTACTGTACGACTGCAGACCAGTTTTGCAGGTCTAGGTATTTACAGAGTGCCAGTATGCATTGTTGGCTGCACTGGAACGCAGTAAAACTCTAAAAATGCAATTATGTCTTTTTGGCCTCACTCAGTTTATTCGCAATTCTTCTCGGAGAGGGATTCTTGTAGGTATCCAATCAATAGATTACATGTTCCAATGCACTCTCTTTGTCAATAATGTAAATAAATGTAGTGTAACAGTATATTTACTGATGAAAGCCTGCTGTTAAAATGTCTTGAGTCTTCCTCACCATGCTGAAATAAAAATAATGACATAATTGTGGAAAAGCATAGTTCCTTTGAGCTTTCTTGTGATAAAAAGAAAAAAGAAAAAAAGCTCTCCTTGATTTTGGTCGAGCATCCATTTATTTTCATCCTGAATGTATTGAGGCTCACAGGAAGCTAAATCCACCAATGTTGTGTATTCTCTTTGGCGAGAAGCTACTTTTTCTCAGAATGGAGCCCCGCCAGTCACATTGTTGTCAAAAATTCATTAGAAACAGAAGACACACACTGCAGCTTAGGCTAATGCAACATATCAGACTGAAAAACATGTGCACCGAAGCCCAACTCTGGCAGAATGGAAACAGTTTCGATGCGACTATGGTGATTTTTGAAGTTGCAGAGTCATGCAAAGGAAACCATACCTTGCAGGTGTTTTCAGTGGGGCGAGTTTGCATTTCAAGCAGTTGTGTCTTTGAGCAGCTTGAAATGTTTTTTTTGACAACAATCAAATTTTAGCAGCCAGTACCGAATAATATTTGTTTTTCAAATTAAATAAATTACAATGTAAAAGCACAACTAATATAAATGTGTGAAATTGACATAAAATCCAGTTTTTAGAGGAGAAAGCTGTGGGTTTTTTTCACCTCCACCCACACTGCTGCAGCAGATGTAACCTCTAAAGTCAGAGAGAGGGTGAATAGCCTCCAGTATGTGGAGGAAAAACCAAACTTGATCCAGCAGCCCCGGAGGCACTGGGCTTGTGGCCTCACCAACTCAAGAGCCCCAGTCCCCCTCTCTGTTTCACTCTCTGTGGCACTGCAGCTCAGAACGCAGCGCTCAGTATTTAGCCAAAAGTGGTGCAGAGCAATACACATTCTCCTCATGTTGTTTTCAGGGTATTAAAGGTTTATTCGAGTATCGAGCTCAATTATTTACGCTGGCCATGGTCAATGGTTGATAGAAAAAAGTGGAGATGATTTATTCATGGCGAAGTGCAGCTGGGTTTTAATCAGAGGAGGCTGGGTGAAATGCAGTGAGAGGAAGGTGTTTTTTTCTAGTTTATTGGTGGTAATAAGATTGACAAGGACATGCTCTCTGCCTTGTTTTCTCTATTTCTTTTGTCTATTTTCCTTTCATTACACTCTATAATAGAGTAAAAAGAAAAAGCTACCCACAGATGCTCTTAAACTGTTAGACATCATCAATTTTTGATGTTCAATTTGTGATGAAATGTAGTAATTTTATTATTTTTGCTGTGCCCACTTTGTTTTAACCTGCCTCATCAACTTCTGCCTCAGTCAGTGATTTCCCAGAATGACTTTCTCCAGCTGCCTCATAACTTGACTCGCAACAGGAACAACCCAAAATACCCTTCTCTCCAGGTGAGGCGAGGCTCATTAATTGCAAAACTATTAGGTGCATAACCACAATCAGCAATGCTAAAATTAGATTATTATGTGAGCTCGACTCATTTGCAAGTGTAGCACATCTGTTTAGGATTATTCAGCACCATAAACTGAGAGAATACCCGAGCTCGTATCTGCAGCCATGCTGTGGTGAAGAGCTGGAGTTTAAAGTTCTAAGGAGCTTAAAGTGTGTATCCCATTTGAAATCATCTAACAGTGGGAGGCAGCTTCAACACATGCAGACATGCTGGACAAAAATACAACGAAGCTTAAATGTACAGACACAGAAACATTTTTACCTGATAAACCAAATTACACTTACAATCATTAATTGAATGTACTGAACATGATACTAAATTGTAGAATATGTTGGAGTTTATTCACAGTGTGGTCAGTAATATATCATGAGTTTTACTGATTTATTTTTAAGCACTTGCAACATACTTGCACGTGTATGTTGAATAACTCGGATGGGACTATTAATGCAAATTTAACATATTACGTAAAATATTTTAAATCACCATGTAAGAAAAATTGAAATCATATTGTGTGATCGAGTTGGCTGGCCTGAATTGTCTATGCGTATGCAAAATCATTGGCACGTCCTTATTTATACGGCTATGCTTAATCTGCTTCCATCACACATGGGAAACTGTTTGGATGTGAAAAGTGCTGAAAGCCGCTTATTGTTGAAATGTATGATCCCAAAAGTGCGTCTTGTGATCTGTGTCTGGGGGAGCAGGTCTCTTTAAATCTGTAGAAGTCGAATAAAGGAGTTGGAGGAAGATGCTTCAGGTTGTAGATGCTTTGAGTAATGACTATGCTGCTCTGTGACTCAGGATATGCTGATCTGTCTGTAATTGCTTTGTGTTTTATGTCTGTAACTTGTTTATTGTGCTGCTGCCCCTCTTGGCCAGGAAACTCTTGAATATTGAATATTGCAAGTAAGTTTTTGTATGTTGTCGAGTAAATCCTATATATCTATAGAAAGAATGTCACATGGATATACCTAATGCTCAGAAATGCCCCACACTTTGCAGCTGTTGAGAAAAGTTCAATGAATATTCTCTGGTGCTAAAATAAAACACTCCCTGTCAGAGAGTTTAATACCAGCAATTGTGAATCCGCAAGCCATAAAAATTCAATTTTGCTGCAAACAAAACAAAAAGGGCTCAACACATCCACCATTGGCTCCCTGTTGATAAAAGGTGTTGGGATGATGCATTTTGGCACTGCACTCTGGCATTTAAGGAAGGGAATTCACTGATTGGCCTGATGGGTACAATAAAAGGTCAACATTTCACATTTTACACCTCACAGGATGAAGTATCTTTTTACTGATTGATCCGAGGGGGGAGCTGCATCACTTTTCTGCTGTTTGGAGCGCACAATGAACCTGCCTGAATTCTTTTACCTCATCCTCAACGCACTGTCTCCCACTGCAACACTTTCCACACCCCAGAGGACCTCACGCACTGTCAGCAGGATCCCATCCTCATTAAACACCTTTATGATGGTGATGAAAGAAACAAAATGCCATTTGCGAGACATAAATCAAAAGACAACTCCCCAAAAACTATGATGCGTAACACAGGTGGCACGGCATCATTTATCACCTTCCTGATCCACGGCCTTCTGACTTCACTTCCCGTCAGTGAATCACCTGCAGCACAGTCAACCATGTCATCTTTATCTCCTGCCCTAAACCAGCAACATCGCAACAGCATGTCGCCAAACATACACAGCCACAGAAGCCGCTGGTCTCCGTGAATGAAAAGAGAGCGTGCAGGAAAGCTATGAAAGAATCACTCCTGAGATTCAATGTGAAGGTACATATCAAAACTGATGCCAACATTTTCCTGCTCATCCATCACCGACTTCACACTGCTGAGATGACAAAGACACGGCACTCTTTTTTTATGCTACCGACAAGGAATCCAAATAATAAATGGTCTCATCTCGGAGGCTTCCATTTGTTATTCATTTGAATTCAGAAGGATTTCCAAAGAAAACTGCAGAGTTACAGAAAGCTTGAAATGGCTGAATAACACAATAGATGTTGCCTTCTAAAGATATTTGCTTTGATTAGATATGATCAAAACCGCTAAGTCGGAAATACTCCATTTAAGCTGATCTGTTAAGTCTTTAATGTGGGTAATTTTAAATCTGAATGTTAAACAAATTAACGCAAAATTAGTCCACACTTGGCTTTTATGTGGCTTAGTATCAGTCCGTTCAACAATCATCAAGTGGATATGAATTGTGTGTGGATGAATGATAGCAGCTCTTATTATAATATGGATTCATTAAAGGCAGGTGTGGCAAATTTTGAAAACTAGCATGATTTTAAAAGTTGCATTCCCTCAGTGCTCTGTCGTTACTCCGGCCCTCCCCTCTGTGCTCCCTCAAAAGCCACGGCCCTCATTTACATCGAGAGGGCACAAATGCTCCAGGAGCGGACTTCAGCTCGCATTGTGTAGAAATGACCTTGTACCATGTCTCATTCAGTGGTAAGTAACTTTATCATCATAC
This sequence comes from Symphodus melops, assembly GCF_947650265.1. Taxonomy (NCBI): domain Eukaryota; kingdom Metazoa; phylum Chordata; class Actinopteri; order Labriformes; family Labridae; genus Symphodus; species Symphodus melops. Next base: position 7,789,373 of record NC_136700.1, read on the forward strand.
AAGTTTAAAAAAACGTCTGACTACTTTATTACTCACAAAGGCCAACTTAAAGTATAAACTCTGCCGTCAGTAACAGAGTGTGGGCTCTTACATGCAAGGGGTAGGGAACTAGCAGGAAGACATGATTGGCATGATTGGGGCATCAAATTGATACCTCACGGCAGACAGTGGTTGAAGTGGTTTTACAGGTTTACAACTGCTACAGATGACTGACTTTCTTCAGTCCTTTTTCAGAGCAAGTTTATTATTAATTTCTGGTCAGGACCTAGATACAGTTTCAACTAAAATCTTAAAAAGTCTATCTGGAGAAAATTACCAACCCTGCCTTTAAAAGCTAACACTCACCTAACGTTATTATTCGACAACGAGCCCTCCAATCTTCTTTTCTTTCTTCAGAGCCAGCCTCCTTTCTTCTCTCTTCAATCACCTTTCTTATATCCAGATAATAAACAATTGAAAAATAAAAGGTCGCACTTCAATACAATACAATGTCTCAGATTGGTTAATGTATTTCAGGGCATAGTGTTACAGATAGGAAATTAATCATGTATTGTACATACTTTGGTAACATTGTCCTTTGAAAGCCTCTTTATGGAACAATCGTACAAGGTTACATAAATAGGCAGGTAAATGACATTCACAACAGATTTTTTTTGTTTAAAACAAATTGTGCCACCACTGTGATTTTCGTCTGAACATTATAAGCCTGTAAAACTAATAAAAAAGGTTCACATTCATTAGATTAAACCTTACTTATCTCAATTTCATAAGACCTTTTGCGTTGTTTGATTAACTGAACTATTTTTTCATCTCATGAAAAGTCCTTTTTTCTGTTACATAAAAGCTCTCTATAGAGAGCTGTGTCAGTTGTTTTTGTCTATGTAGAACTACCTCTGTTTACTCTTAAAAAAAGGGCAGCCTTCTCTTGGTGATGGAGTGAGAGAGCAAAAGAGAGAGAGAGAGGGCCATGTCTCCATGACCCCTTCACACAACACTGCTTATTGATTGATCGCCAGTACCAGGGCTAAACCCCTTGCAAGGACAAGTGGCTTCACACGCCCATCCAGCACCCACTCATACAAGCGAGAGCACACACACGCGCACACACACGCACGCACACACACACACACACACACGCACACACCTCCAGCTTTTGCTTTGAACTGATTTCTAAAGTACACTCGGCTCACTTTTTGTTTGATGACAAATTCAGTGCAGGAGCAGCTGCAAACACAAAGTCTGTCTGTAAGATAGATCGACAAAGTCAGAGGCTGGTGCTGCTCGAGGACATGCATCTTAATGTTTGTTTTATTCAAACTTTAAATGCATGAGACAGCCGAGGACATACAGTACACTATATGTAAACCAGCCCTGTCCGCATACTGTACAAGTGGTGGGCTTGTTTTCATAGTTTTGACTTTATTTATTGTTTTTTTATTCAAAATCTACAGAACACAATTACATTTCACAATAGTGTGCTTTCAATGTTGCTGTGAAGTTTGGAGAAGCACCATACTGTTTTAACATGACTATGCTCCTGTGCACAGAAGACAAAGACAGAAGGTGACCTGTGAATGTGGATAGAGGCATATGACTGGATATCCTCGATGACCGTCACATCAAGTGACTTGTTGTTTCAGAATACAGATGGCGATAGGGTTATTGTCAGAATCAAGGCTTTAAAACAAGAGTACACAAACCAATGGGTGTTGTGTCCACTTATTTTAAACAGTCAATGCCTCGACCATATCCAGCAACTTTGAATTGTATTCAAAAGCCGACTTCTAAACGAGTCTCTTAGCCAAACATCAGTGACCAATATCACTTCAGCTCTTGACGTACAAAGAGAGCAAATTGCATCAGACAGGTTCTAAAATCTTGTGAAAAGCCTTCAGGGAACAGTGGAGGCTTTTCAAACAGCCCACGGTTTTGGAATGAGAATTTTTTAACGTAGCACATTTTTCTGTAATGTTTGGTTGTCCTCATACTTAGTTGAAGTGTCCCTCATACTGCAGAAGTGTACGCCATGAAACACAAGCAAATTGCCTGCCTCGGTCCACAAGTGTTCTACTGTCACAGTAGCTGATGAATGTGCCTTTGTGTTCCATGTGTTATGTTGACTCAGGTGCATGAAACCGGTGCAAATCAATGGTTCCCGAAAGCAACAATGTTGAAACAAGAATTATGTTAGCCCACAGACTTCAAGCCCCTGCGAAAATGCTGAGCTACGACAACAAGCAAAGATTCTTTTTTTTTTTTTGACAAGCAAAACAGCAGACCAAGAGAACTCTGCATTGATACATCACATGAATCTCTGTAAAGAAAAGCTGCATTTGTTTTCTGCCAAAAAAAACCCCACAATGGACTTAATGACTTTAACAAGAGGACATTGATTTCTGAATGTTTTCCCATATATTTAAGTTCTTTAACATTTTTTTTATTACCTCACAAACATGTGGGACCAAGCCTGCGT